>NC_135150.1:26434171-27128286 GCF_050948215.1 Halictus rubicundus
GACATAATCTGCATTATTGGGCCGTGGAAAACCCAAATTGGATGCGATGTGTTCCCTTTCAACATCGATGGTCTTTAAATGCTTGGTGTGGCCTAATAGGAGATTTTGTGATTCGACCTTATTTTTTTCAAGAAACTGTAACATCTGCAAGTTATTGCGATTTCTTAAAAAATCATTTGCCTGCGCTTTTGGAAGATGTGCCACTGCACGTTAGAAGAGAAATGTGGTTCCAACAAGACGGCGCTCCTCCACATTTGGCAATCATCACCAGGCAATTTTTGAACGAAAAATTTGGGAACAAATGGATAGGTCGTGGGGGACCTCGTCAATGGCCTCCTCGATCCCCCGATCTAACACCATTAGATTTTTTCTTATGGGGATATGTAAAGGACAAAGTTATGTTTGAACCACCGACGACAAAAGAGGATATGAGACAAAGAATACGTGACGCTTGCGCTTCAGTGACTCCCGAAATGTTAAAAAATGTTAGAACAACTTTGATGTTTCGAGTAAATAAATGTTTACAAGCCCGTGGTGGACATTTTGAACATTTCATTTAAAGTACATTTTATTTCTTCACGAATAAGCAAAGGACTCGAGCGCGTATAATTCCATAACGCTATTTCCGAGCGCTTCAAGTACCTACAACTCGAAACTTCAAACTGTTATATCTCATCATGGAAGTATCTGACAAAAAAATGTTTCAGACAAAATTGACTTGTTTTTTCCGGTAGAATCTAAATATGTAACATTTTATAGGGGGTTCCGTTTAAAATTATAAAGGTACCTCCCCTCCCTCGTTAAAGGGGAAGGGAGGCCACTTCACGTTTATGTAGTCAGAAAGGTCCTTCAGTTCCATGCAATTTAAGACTAAGAACTTTAAAATCGATGGCATAGTTTTCGAGATATTGAGCTGTTCAGAGTTATGTGGGCCACCCTGTATACGAAAATGGTGCAATTTACTTGTACAAACACATTTAACACGTTCGTCGCCGCGTCACCCATATGTGGGTGACGGAATTATTTGTGCAGGTTTTGAAATGAATTTTTACGTTGATATATTCATTGTACTAAACTTGATTGGGATCTGTAACGTGCAGAAAAGTTGGAGGATTACTCCGTATCATACATTTAATTTTTTGCAATTTTTATTTCATTAAATAACTTCCTTTGATTTTATGGCATTTATGGGTTTCTAGTTGGCCGTTCAAAGTGTTAAAAATGTAAAAAATATTTTGAATAATGATACAGCAATTTGTAGTGGCGCCTTACAGTCGCCGTTCGATTGCCAAGGGTCTGTTGTATTTAATGTGGTAAAGAATAGTTATATATTTATACGATATACTTATATTTAACAAAAGAATATAACTTAAGACTATTTATGAGCTATCTTCTCTACGACTACGGAACGAATCTAATTATGTGTTTATCTCTTAACGATTTCGGAGCGACTGCCGAATTACGCCGGGCGTCGGTATGACCATCCCCACTCTAACTACGGTGCTCATCCTAATACTTATTACATGTGCGTATGTACGTGTAATTGCCTACAGGGTCAAGTACAAGATCGTGCGAGAGAAATTTTGATTCGTTCAGCCTGTGGCGCTAAGAAGACCCGCGCGTAAAAAGCCTTCCGACCGAAAGAGAGCATCATCGTCTCCCGCGTGATCGACGATCTAATTATTTTCAGTCTTTCCTCGTTAGCTGCGGTCCCCCTCGCACGTCCCCCCTTCCCCGGGGGCAAATCGCCCCTTTTGTACCGGTGTCGCGTTATCTAAATCGCGACGAATATTTCCGGGGTGGCGCACGCTCGGGGCTCGGTGCTCGCCGGCGCGGCGTTCCCGTTAAAAAGCAACTCGCGTATCAATTTCACGGGACAACGCGGTGCATCGCGGGTAATCCGCCGTGCTGTATCGTCTTTTTGTTCCTGGCCGCTTAATATTGCTTGTCCCGCCGTAATCTCCACCCCCGACACCCTGTTTCCCCCAGACCACCGCCCGTCGCGTTTCGCTCCACTACCCCTGGCCACCCCTTTCGGTCACAGTAGCGTAGCCTAAAATATTCTCCGACCGCAAGCAAGGAGACTTCCTTCCACTCGCACAAAACATGCTCCTTTCTCCCGACGGGCGGATTTGATGCGTTTCGAACAAAATCGAGCGGCCGATATGTGAAACGTTCACCCTAGGGATCCCTCCCCTCCCACGCCCATTCTACGCGGGATAACTATGCTAAAATTCTCCGGAGAAACCGGAGGGATTAGTTTAGGGGATGATGAGCGGGCAATTTTTTCGGAAAATTGCATTCGGTTGAAACGGCGAGGAAAAATAGAGGTTTTGTAACCTCCTCGTCTGGACCTGCAACGAAAATTTAAGGAATACTGGAAAAATGATTCTTAAATGTGACTAAATAACTGCTCTGTTATCCGAACGTCCATGACCTCGTGGTTAGTGGATATCGACAGAAATGTTTTTTTTTTAAGTCTTCGCGAGCAGAGTGACGTGACGAGAGGCGACGTTACAGGGCAACGGGTTAAGTGCGAGGTAAGAAATTGCGAGGGAAGGGACGCGGGATAAAGTTCCGAGGGAATTATCGGGGGATGGGTCGAAGGAGAGCCCCGCAAGGCCGCGCCAATGGCGTTCTTTCGGTGGTTCGTTCGCTCGCCATCGCGGAGCGCGGCCTGGTACTTAACGTAAGTACGTCGAGTTCGGCGGAGAAAATAAAGAAACCTCTCGAGTTTTCGCCTCGTCCACCCTTTTTCCAGCTTCCAGCGAGTGTCCTCGGGGCTGCACCGACGCCCGGGACAATGTTATTTTACGGCACGGTGAGTTTGAGCCTCTTTCATCCGGCGACACGGTGCTCGTGCTGCGATTCCGACGGTAATGGTTGGCGTTGTTGGCGGTGACGGTGGTGGTGGTTTCCTATAGCGAACCGCCACACCCTCGCGGATGCTGCCTCCGGTTCGGTTCGGTTCGGTTCGGTTCGGTTCGGTTTTCGCCCTCTGCGCGCCGTTTAATCTGATCAACTACGGATTATATCGGACAGCACCCTGACGAGCGCCACCGAGAAAAAATCACGACGACGACGACGACGGTCCGCGACGATCGGAGGACTCCCAAGAGGGTTTCCGAGCGCACCCTCGACACCCCTCATACACAGACAGATCTCCCCGTTAATAGGAACACAAGTGCTCGCGGACTTTGCTGCGTCCGGAAAACATCGAGCCTGAATTCGAACGTTCTCAAGAATTTGATTGACACACCGGCATGTTTTTACTCGTTGCTCACCTCCGTTGGTCAAATATTTGATTAACCCGTTAGCGGCCATTGTACTCGCTTGAGTACAGGATAACAAGATTATATTTGTTTTTGCTTATAGCGCCATCGAAGATTGACTAGATGTTTTGTCCATCGTTTGCAAGTACTCGCTCAAACATGTAGAAAGCTGTATTACTAATGGTTATCTCTTTTTTACCGACCATACATGAGATATTCGCACATATTTTGATTCTGCAGTCCGGTACACTGCGAGTCCCTGCACGCTCTGTTGATATCCGTTCGGCACAGTGTAGAAAACGATAGTCATATGAGAGTGAGATGGGCATGCATTAAGTGTAAGGTTACATTGTGTACCGAAAGAGACTGTTTCATCCAATACCATTCATAAGTCCATTGTACTCGATTGAGCACATATATATATATATATATATATATATATATATATATATATATATATATATCGCTTCCTGTTATTTTGTTTCTATTACTGTCATATATGGATTTACTTCTAATAAATATCTAAGTACAGTTATGTGTGTTTTATTCATTTTATTTGAAAAAAAATTCTTGGGCGTTAATGGGTTAAACGCGATGTACATACCACCTTTATGAAATATTGGAACAATTTAGCAGAAGTCGTGGTATCTCTGGATACAGTGTTCACTCTACATATGTCCCAAACGCCTAGCCGATAAAAGTCCCAGAATTATCCCCACTGCCGCAATGTATACCCTGTGAGGGGCCACGAACCGAGACCTCTAGAGCTTCGCTGTCCTCTTCCACGTTCGGCGTGGATCAAAGCATAGTGTAGTAGTCTCCTTGCCGATATATGTCTCTGGCTAGACATACAGTGGCTCACGAAAGTGTTCGAACGCTTACGTTTACAAATTTTAATGAATAAAATAAGACGTACCAAACTGATCTGTATAGAACAATTTGGTATCTGTAGTAAGGGGGAAGTCTCAAGATTATGACAATAAAATTTCAAAAGGATTCAACAGCGTAGGCAGAAGTTATGATATATTTATTGGAAACACGCGTAATAAGTGACTCGCAAAAGTATTCGAACGCTACGTATATTATTACATTATTATTTTGTTGGACAAAGTAAAAACTGTATATAAACACTGTATCATGCTATGCACCGTGACCTTCAATATGTGCGTAACTAATAAAAATTAATTTGAATATTTAGTTGAGTAAACCGCGAGATTCTGGACTGCACATACCTGTCTGTGACGGTGACAGCGAAGTGTTCGGAAACAGCCGGTGGCGTTTTCGTTCTAATGAATTTCGTTATAGCTAATGTGGTTACTATTATATCGGGAAGGCCACCGACCGAGTCGTTGCCCTCTCACCGGAAACAAACGCCGCCGCGCGCCTGAACATGAACGTTTTGCGTTATACTTGTAATTTTATCTCTGTCAAAGATGAAGAGACCATACGTGCATACGTATTATATTATTACATTAATCGCAGTATTACACATTAGTCAGTATTACACATTACAGTATTACATTAATCCCCGTGCAAGATCTGTTAGTTCATTACATGAAATTGTGAGACACGTTATAAAAATGAACCGGTACGCTAATAGTGAAAAAATAAATATGTTAAAAATATTTCTGTAAATATGGCTGCAATGTTATATGCGGAACATTATATTACTATGCTCCGTATAAATTTGGTTTTTTGTCAGTTATGTTCCGAAGCAATGTTTACGTTCATTTGTTTACCTGTAAATGCGAGGCGTTGCTATTACGTACCGTCGAAATATTTCACCGTTGGGTTTAATTTCTACCGGTAGCAGACCTTTGCTTCTAATTCTAATTGCTATTTGATCAAGCGGACGCATTGCGCGTGGACCAGCTCTTTTTCCGAATCGGAGCGTGCAAGGAGAAAACAGTGTGAGAAAAGGGCCGATGCGCGATGCATCTTGGCGGAGTTTTGACAATACCGGGAACGAGGATCGTCGTCCCCCGGCTCGAATTTCACCGGGGACTGTACTCTCTGATTTAGTTCGGAGCGATTCGCCGGGAAATCGAATTACCTCCGCGGCGAGCACGCGGAGCAACCTCGAATTAAGAAACACCAAGACTTGCGGAAAATATCGAGCCGATATAAATCAAGGCCTCCCGGAAACCTTCTTTTTCTCGTCCGCGATTTCGCCGGGAATTCATTATCGCCGGGATCGATGCTCGATGCTCGTTCTTACCAAACAAACGCGTCGTCGCATAGTCTGCGCCGGCACCACGACTAGAAAGAAACCCGGCGAGGACTGTTTCATTAACCCTTTGCACTCGAAGCTGTTCTAACTTCAAAACCAAGACGTTCCTTCCGCCCGAAAATATTTCCATTGCACTTCATTTTTTTAGCAGATTGTTTAATTTGCAATTACTGAAATTCTAAAGATGCTGTCGTGGGCAATGATTAAATAGATATATTTCGTAGAGCATGTATTATAATACGAACCGCACGAAATGCAAATAAATTCAATTTTATCATTTCTATAAGATAATATGTATCAGGTACTTTTAAGGCTCGGTAGGTTTAGTGTTAATTTGTGCTTGCAACAGTCGATCAATTTCGTAGATACAAAACTTGGTGCAAGTACAAATTGTTCTAACCCCTTCCCGTACTTTAACCAGTCTAACTCGCGATGGCCCAAACGTAAACATCACGAGTAGGACTCGCCGAATGACTTACAAATGGCTACATCACTGGTATTTACATTTCGGCTGGTATTGCAACTGTTTTCGAGCACCATTCAGGATTTCGTTGAGTTAAATGGCACGGGAAAGGGATCAATAATAGATTAGAGTCGCCATTCGCGTGAAAAGGGTTAACACGTTAACTGCCACGTCAGTCACATATGAGTGACAGTGATTTTCGACTGGGTTTAGAAATTCATTTTTACTATAACATGTCCAGATACACCGAATTTTATTGGAGTCTTTCGAATTCAAAAGGGTTAAGACAGCAGCCCCTGTAATAATACATTTTAAATTTCTAGTTGTGGTTTCATTAATTAATTTACTCTGATTTTGTAAGAATCTCTAGGGTTGGGCGCTTAACGTAGACTGCGGATTTTCTGCATTCACGGGAAAAATGGATAGATGCAATTTGAAAGGGTACAGAAATCAAAAGAATTTTCAGAATACAGATTGTCAGCTTTTCGAAGTTATTGAAGGGGGAAAGGAATTACTGCTTGGATTCTTACAATCGATGCGAACCATTTTTATTTTACACAAAGACCGGCCAGTCTATTTATTAATTAATCGCCGGTGGAGGGAGCGCTGAAGGAAACGTGTCCTGCTCTCGCGGAGGACGCCGATGGGATTCCCCGGCGGTTTATGTCCCGGAAAGGAGCATCTAGACAGTTAAAAACTTGGTTCGATTACCCATAAAGCGTGGATCGTTCGGCATTCTGTTCCCGAGGTACTTAGCTAGACTTTATTTCGCGTGCTTTACGACCAGGACATCTCCTCCGTCGCGCGAGTCGATTCGGGACGCGCGGATTTTCGTGCATACGTCTTGCCGGGCAATCGACACGGCTTCCGAGAATTTTTAATAAAATAAAAAAATATTGGGAAACTTTTACCAAACTTTTATAAAGTGAAACATCACGCTTTCCTTTTGAAATGACTTCTTAAGAAGCATAATGCGTCTAATGTAGAATCAGACAATCTACTCCTTTTCTTTTGTAACAAAATCTGTAGCCGTAGAAAATTTTCTTTCATTTTGTGTGGATGTTGGCTTTATCGTGTACAGAACATCCAAAAGTTGCTGAAGATTGGGTGTCCTTTTTCCAGTGGACTCAAAAATTTGGAACTCCTTTGTTAGAGTCCGGAATGTATTTTCTTCTGCCGCTAAACTCTTGACACTAAATTCTTGAAGGCTATCTGCAATTTCTAACTGTTTTTCCAGTGATAGTTCCTCATTCTGAGAATCTGAAAGTTTTTCACTATTTTCATAAGAATCATTGTTATATTTTCCAAAAAGTCTGCTTAGAATTTATTTCACATATCTGCCTTGGATGCTAAATAAAAAAATGTATCTTCTGAATCTTTTTGCAGAGATTCTGGATTATGCAGATATTTCGTAAGGGATACAACAATCTTGTCTCTTCTTTTAGATATTTCTTCTCTAACCCTTTACACTCGATTGGTGACCCTGAAGCACCACTAGAAATTATTGTTGCATTATTTCAAGGAAATTGGAAAAAATATTACAAAATATTTGTTACATTACAAAATTTGTATTTAATAGATTACTAAACATTTAAATATTATGTGTGGAAATCGGATCAATTTCGTAGGAATAAAATGAAAATATTCTAAGACGAAAGGAAAATGTAGTTTTAGAATGAAAATAGCGCCGTGTGCAAAGGGTTGATAACAACAAGAAACTCATTACTCAATTCAGTATTCAGTTTTTCGAAAGTTTTAAGTAAGAATTTCAGAGAATTTAAGAATTTATATCCACCAGTTCCAAGCTATTGTTCGTACGAAGAGGAACTCTGGACTCAACAATCTTTTTTATCAAGTATAGAACTGCATGTTACTAGAACCTATTATTTACTAGAACCTCCGCTGCACGATGATAACCATGATAACTATACGAAATGATCATTATAAACAAGAACTTTTATCAAGTATAGAAAGGAGAATATTTATATTTTAGTGAAAATTTATTAATATACAGGGTGAGTCACCTGGCGTTTGCACCTCAAATATCTTTGTTGTTTCTAAAGATACGTAAAATATGGTGAGGACAAAGTTAAAGGGTACAATTTGCCTGTCAGGATGCCATAAAAAAATTTTGTTTTTAAGTCGTTTTTTTAGAGATATCAAGGTCACCTTGACTTTTTTAAATGGCACCACCCTTCTTCAAACACCTACAATAATAGTCCCGTTCATTAGGAATTCAGCGACTATATTATTCCAAGGTCATTCAAGGTCAAGGACAGAGAAAACGTACAAGATTTAGAATATGAAAGCAGAATACGTTTATCACGATTGATACTTATAGTAAACAGTAAACATACTATAGTCGTAGTTAAAGTGAACATACTAAGGACCTTCAATGTTATTGTTATTCAGCATTCTTATTTACTATCCGTATGTTTCCAAACGCGATTCCGCTATGTCTTATTCAATGACTGAAAAGTGTGATACGATTTACTGTGAATGTAAACAAAATGCAGTGCAGGAGTACAGTCTTTTCCCGATATATGTCGCAACTACCTTGCTGATAAAAGTCGCAGTACTGTCCCCAGTACCGCGGGGTATATACTCGAGAGGCCTCGGACACCGAGGAGTGCGAACATGATACGGGTACGAGAAAGAATAACAGTATCTCCTGGACGATATATGTCGCTGGCAAGACCCGTGTTGTTGACATATATCAAAGAAAACACATGGCAGAGTCTACCAGGTATATTTCTTGCTTTTCGCAACGCTGACCGGAACCACCTAATGATTTCTTAATCGAGCTGGCTGGTGTATGTTAGCACTCTGCGCATTATCGCGCGTTCCCTTGCATATTGCCGACGCGATGGCGGAAGATAAGCGTCTGAATTTGATCAGAAAAACGTAACGGACCGTGGCGACTGTGATATTTATCTTTCTCTCGGGCGGCGGTCGTAAAATTACCGAAAGGACGAATTGATGTGGGGTGTGAGGGGGTTGGGGGTGGGGGTTAGAGGACATGGTGGAGCGGTTCCGTCGGGGAACCGATCTCTTTCACCTCTTGGCGAATTTAAAGACCCGGCCACTCGCGGACGTGCCAAGTTCGGAGAAAGTACGCGTCGAGTGGCGGGACGGCGTCCTTTACAAGGATCCTGTGCTTAATGGCGCTGAATCACAGATTGCGCGCACCCCTAAATTTGAATTTATTATCAACCCTTGCCCGTGCCGAAACGAGCGCCGTGCCGTCGCTCGGATGGCGATCGTACGGTCGAAAGAATAATTCCCTCCCGTCGATCGGGGAGACCGGCTTCCCCGCGCATGCTTTCCGCCCGGAAACGCGCAATCGTCGCGCAATAATCGCCGGTTTCCGGCGGAGACCGGCATGGGAACCACTCGACCTCGATTAACTCTTCATTCGGTGGCCCGCCACGATTCGGAAGAACAAAACGACGCGACGACCACCACAGAAAGACCCTGATCGTCCGTCTTCGATTTTTTAACGGGGTCTTCTTATTTTTTCTTTTTTTTTTTTAATGAAGCTCTTTAGACCCTTAACCTTCCGTTACTCGCGGCTTCTGCCCGACAAGTATAGTCTGTATCTCTCAGATCACATATGTTTACTCAGAAAAACATAACAAATTTATGTGTTTAGAGTGTCGAATCATATGTGATCATGTATATGTGTGTCGATGTGATACTCTCTAAACAAAACACAAACACGAGCTCGATCCCCACCACAAGTTACCTACCACTTTAGACGTATTCGATGCAAGCCGTGTATCTGTGAGATACGCGCGAGTAACGGAAGGTTAAATGGGTCCATTTCACTTTACAATGTGGTATTACAATTTTACAGGTTGGTATTACAATGTTACAAGATGTAATTATGATTTATATAGATAATTTAGAATCTCTGAAATACGACTGAATTTAACTGCCTTAATATTAGGTTCCGCTATGAACATGTCAATATTTAGAGGTAATCGGTAGCCTATTTTACCTAAAGACGTGGCTTAAAGCCATATGACGTGGTTTAAAGTTTCGTCACTTTGACCACAACTACACATACCGTCAGACATTATGCTAACGCGGGCCAACGAAGCGGCTAAATGATAGTCTTCTTATTTTCGACTTTTCCGAATTTCTTTCAGAGAAACTATCGAACCTTCTGCGTTAGGATTTTGCACATATATTCATTTGTATATTTTACACGCGTGATTCTCTTCAATCAAAATCGCAAGAGTTGCGTGAGCTAGCACTGACATCAAGATCATTTAACACTAGGTTTACGGAGCACTAAAAGAAACCTCCTTTTGTTTTTTAAATCGATTGATATATATAAAATGTTATAAATTTGTTTTTTGCTGTAACCCATCACAATGTAAATATTAACTGTAACTTTCTCTTTTATATTCAATTGTAATCGATGTGGTCGCTAACGATCTAGCTGTTAATGCGACCACTTTAAAATAAACGATATATCAAAAAAAAAAAGAATGTGTCTATTCAAGGTTTTAGCCATTTCTTTTTAAATAATATACACCCAAAGAAATAAATTTGTTGAGTAATTCCTCGTAGATGGATCTTCACAATCTCAATAATTTCAATAATCTCGATAATGAAAAATCTTTAATTGAACGTAAACCTAGTGTTAATTCCTTAATGTATTATTCCTAATACGTATTAGGTGCGAATTTGCCCAATATTGTATGCATTCGGATCTGGTTCTCCGAGGGAAATATTCTGAAGTAAATAACCAAAGATGAACAAACTGTGTAACATCTCCGTCAGGTAAAGGGTTAAACTTGTCGCGAGAGTTTAAGGGGGGAGGGTCAAGTAAACAAGCGTTTCTTCTCGAATTTGTTTTGAAGAGAGCATAATATCTCTTTATTTACAAAACATTGTATGTTATTGTGTAGCATCTGGACAATCTATATCAATTTTGAGATTATACAAATATTCATAAATAACTGAGCAGCACGCTTTGCATGAACCTAAATTTAAAAGAAAAATTAAAAAATTACAAATTCTGCGCCACTTTGAAAAGAAGTCACAATTTTTTTTTTATAAAGAAATGGTTATAAACATTGTTAATTTCAATTTTTAAAAAAACTTTTAGGTTCGTGCAAAGCGTATTATTATATATCAACGAAAAACTTTTGGATTTGCGATTTCAGATAATTAGAGCGACCTGTGTGTTGCACAGCGCATTTTCGAGGAGCCAAATCCAAGCAGCTGTTGCTCAGTTATTTATGAATATTTTTATAATCTCAAAATTGATATAGATTGTCTAGATGCTACACAATAACATACAATTTTTTGTAAATAAAGAAATATTATGCTCTCTTCAAAACAAATTCGAGAAGAAATCGAGAAGAAACGCTTGTTTGCTTGACCCTCCCCCATTAACGAAAAGCGACGAATAAAACTCGGATTTGAAATCCATAAGTAATATAAGGAAGTCGGACGCCCTGGTCGGACCTCCTGATGCCGATAAAAATTTCCCGGCTCGTATATTCCACGATCTAAGAACAATTTCTGAGAAACGAGTCCTCTCGGAAAAGTCCCCTGTATTTTCGGAGATTTCCCCCGTCGAATCGGATTCGAGGCGATGCTCGGGCCGCATGTGCTCGCGGATGTTCCGGGCGAAGGACGTTGTCGGGAACCCGCGGGAACTGCGACACGACAGCCCGAAATACGGCGCTCGGGTTTTTACACGGCGATCCTTCCGGTGGCTCGGTCAGCCATATTCCCGAAAAGGGTCAGAATCCGGTCGAGGGATATCGATACTCGAAGCGGGAGGGTAGCCCGGCGTCGTGCTGCGACCCGCTGATAACAAAAACCTCGAGCGAAGCGTTTCAGTCAAGCGGCTCGGAGCGAACCGGAGGACGTCTTCCTCGGGGAAGATCCACGAGAACAACATAAGGACGTTGATCTGAGAGCGATCGATCATCCGATAATCCCTCGCCCTTGCCATTTCATTTCGATCTTCCCGGCCGAAACTCTCCGATGCTCTCCGTACACAACGATGTAAAATAGTAAGTACAAAAGTGATTTGCTGTGTCTTGGAATCAATGTGTGAACTGATCACGCCGCCATTGTACATGTTACATGTTTCGGTGACGGAATTATTTGCGCAGGTTTTAAAATGAATTTTTACGTTGATATGTTCATTGCACTAAACTTGATTCGGATCTGTAACACGCAAGAAAGTTGGAGGATTACTCAGTATCGTACATTTAATTTTTTGCAATTTTTATTTCATTAAATAACTTACTTTGATTTTATGGAATCTTGATGGTTTCTAGTTGGGCGTTGTTAATTTACGAAATGAACTTCTTGATACTCGATGGTAGCCCAGGCGTAAATTTTCTTGGGAAAAGCACACGAGTAACCCAGAAGAATGCTACAGTGAACTCTCAATATACAGGGTGACCCACGAGCTCTGTCCACTTGAATATCTTGAATATCATTTCAAACAATACGAGAAAATGTTACTTACAGACGTTGTACGGTTTAAGAAACTACATAATAAATGATATTCTTGCAAGTGGAGGCGTAGAGAAGATATAGAGGTCACCTTTGTTTTTTGAAATAGACTGTCCAATCTTTTATGCTCGATTTCGATGGATCGGCGTATTCTGAGTATGAAAGTACTAAAGTGTATTTGTTCGAGAACTTACCGTTGCTGAGATATTACGACTGCAAATTGTAGCGGGGACAATTCCGCGATGTTCAGTCCTCGGCGATACATATAGAGAAATCAATGTATTTGGTGTACAGATTGCTTCGTGGCTTATGCGATTAATCGATTGCAACTTTATCTTGAATTTGAGTCTTTCAAATTGATGGTGATTATTCCAAACGGTAGAAGTGAAGAAGAATTTCTTTGTCTGAAAGACACGATTTCCGAGCAAAGAGAGATTAAGAGAATCTCTCCGCGGCAGCCATCTTGTGACGTCTTACTTGCTTCAGAAAGCGAGTTTTCTGCCGAGTATTACAAATTACTCGACGATGAGGTAGAAATTCGCAATTTGGGCTCCATACAGACGTAGATTGGACTTTTGGGAAACAGAAGTGACCACTTTTAAACTGCTCGTTGCAATATTGAAGCGTCAATTTGTCAAGATTTTCACCCTTGCGAGTTCATACACGTATATTGCAGAGAGATTCTCTTAATTTCGAGAGATTTAGTGTTCGTATCGAAAACAAGGCTCTGGACAGACGTGGCAAAGCAATGTAGAAACACGGTGGTATGCATTTTTGATTGATTACTTACTAATTTAAGACGTAAAATGTCTAGAAAAAAGGCACAGCGTAACATAGCGTGACACTTTGCACTCCGAATTGTATATCAATTTCGTTACCAGCAGCTCCCAACGCTTTCAACTATTAAATTTGGTATTTACTTAAAGATCGTTCGCAAGATCATTCGTATTATCCTCCTAAGTTGCGTAAGTTTTTTCTCTCGCTTAATAATAATAATAACAATAAACCGGGTCGGTAACGTGTGCGCGACATATATTTATTTGGACATGAAATAATGTCGAGTGGGACTCGACAATGGAGCTCCAGAGATAAAAACTAATGTCGAGTCACGCTCGACATAGGAGTGGAAAGGGTTAACATCGGAGGAGTGGTGGAAACGAGAGATTCGCAGCGTGTTGCGTTGACCGAACTTCCAGGCACAGTGCTGGTCAGAAAAATCCCGTAGCCGTTTAACGATCCGAGTCGAGAGAAAAGGAACGGTTGGCAACGTACGCTCCTCTTTTGCCGGAGCTTAGTATTCCGGTGCGGGGTGATCGTCGGGAACCGATTTGACCAAGTTTAGTGGATCCGCCTCGTGGGTCAGGCTAGCCGCCCTTGCCCCCCGGCCACGGTATTCTCCTTTAGCCTAAGGTGTTCCTTCGCAAATCCGTCTGGCCGTGGTCGCGGAGGCCACGAGCGGAATACCAATTCCCAATTTGTCCAGGCATATCGACTGGGCACTCAAGGGCGTGACACAAATGCCAGATGCAATCAGCACGGCCTCCGTAAAGCGACGCTACGCTACGCGACGCTACGCGACGCGACGCGACGGGACAAAGTGCAGTCCTCGTCTTAATCCGGCGATCGACAGCCGCTCGATCCGAAAATCTGGACCGCCTTTCGCCGGATGCAACAAACGGTTGCCCTCTCCGCTTCCAGTATTATAATGCATCGTCTGGAATCCCTCAACGAAAACCATTTCGTCCCCTTCTCGTTCCAGCTCCCTCGATCAAACAATTCTGTCCGGTTGCGCTTGCTTCTAACAACGCTGTAAAAAAAAAAAGAGCCGCGTAAGCGTAAGAGTATTTCCGAAGATCTAGAAATTCCGGCGATTTCTTTGAAATTAATAGTACATTTTTCAGCGTAATCTTCGTTAGAGGAAGAAACTACGTTTTTCGACGCGCCAGCTTTTTCCCTTTGGTCGGAAGCTCGTGTCGTACATGGCAAAGTCATATTATTATTTATTTAAAGCTTTGAACCAAGTATGGTTTATGTGACATATTCAATATATGAATATATTAAAATATTACATATAATAGCTTAACGCGCAACTTAATCTACCTTGAAACTAGTTTGTATAGCCTCGATTTGGTTGCACTACTTCAGTGAAATTAAATTTTAATTGCACATCGCTTAATAAAATCGAAAATAGTTTTCTTTACTTGCATCGGAAAAGCGCTGATAAATAATTTGGACATTGCCAAATGTTTAACCCTTTCGAGCCGATTGGTACTCTCATATGTACCATCAGTGCTTTCAAAAAGATTGACTCTTCTGTTTTGCATTATTGTGGTTTTAATGTGTACCAGTCCCTTCGGAATATTAATATATTTCATATACGACTACCGTGTTGAAAGGGTTAAATTGTAATGATTAGAACGGCATCCATTGACAAAGTAACAAAGTTCCTAGATAGCTTACATTACATGGCAAAGTATCGTAGGTCACTATTAATATAACAGTTACCGAATAACACGATTTCTACAGGGTGTTAGAAAAAACCATTCAATATTTATATGGTATACAGAACACACTGTGCTGAGTCAGTTCTGTAGCGGAAAATCATAACACCTGGAAAATTTTCTATAAATATCAAAAAGCCAGTAGTAAATGAATCATGATGTTAGCAAACAAAAATGTTTGTATCTCAGAAACGGTTCACCTTTCGACCTATGTTCACTAAAGCTTTTTTACTCGGTACAATGTATCCTATATACAATATAAACATTGAATGGTTTTTTTTTAACAACCTGTATAATAAATAGCCATTCGATTCGTAAGTACTCTATATGAATTCTCGTATTCAAGATCGTTCAAAATAGAACACAGTTGTGCTGCTATACTTTCCGGATTCTTTACTTTGGTTGTATCTGTATATAGTGATGTTGTGGGCACATTTGTTGCTATTACCACTCCATTTCTATCTAAAATATCAGGTTGTTTATGTACTGTATTATCTTTTCTAAAATTTTCTGAAGTAGTAGGTGGATCATATGTTAAAAAGAATATGCGAAAAATAATTATTATATGAAACGTAAATAATGGTACTATAAAACACAGTGAGCGGATCTTATTTTTAAGTAATGCTTGCATATTTGCTTGATTTGACAAATATGGAAATTATCTTAGCTGAGCCGCGAGTAGTGTTCCTTCTCGAGAAATTTTATAATTGATTATTTCTCATTTTTTGAGAAAAATTCCAGTATTTCTCGAGAAATTTAAGGTTAGGAAAATTCTTATGAATCTCATCTACTTTATAACACATAAATTCTTAAATTCTCTTAAATTCTTATTTAAAACTTTAGAAAAACTGAATACTGAATTGAGTAATGAGTCTCTTGTTGTTATTAAAGAAGAAATGTCTAAAAGAAGAGATAAGATTGTTGTATCCCTTACGAAATATCTGCATAATCCATAAACTCTGCAAAAAGATTCAGAAGATACATTTTTTGATTTAACATCCAAGGCAGATATGCATAAAATGGCAAAACAAATTCTAAGCAGACTTTTTGGAAAATATAACAATGATTCTTATGAAAATAGTGAAAAACTTTCAGATTCTCAGGATGAGGAACTATCACTGGAAAAACAGTTAGAAATTGCAGATAGCCTTCAAGAATTTAGTGTCAAGAGTTTAGCGGCAGAAGAAAATGAATTCCGGACTCTAACAAAGGAATTCCAAATTTTTGAGTCCACTGAAAAAGTACACCCAATCTTCAGCAACTTTTGGACGTTCTGTACACGATAAAGCCAACATCCACACAAAATGAAAGAAATTTTTCTACGGCTACAGATTTTGTTACCAAAAAAAAAAGAAGTAGATTGTCTGATTCTACATTAGACGCATTATGCTTCTTAAGAAGTCATTTCAAAAGGAAAGCGTGATGTTTCACTTTATAAAAGTTTGGTAAAAGTTTCCCAACATTTTTTCATTTTATTAAAAATTCTCAAGAAATATAATCTTATTTCTCATTTCTCGAGAAATGAAAAATGTTGAGAAATCAGGAAAATTTTGGAGCGTCGCTGGCCGATAACCTCGCGTTAATGTGTTTTCGATCGCGAAACAACGATGCCTATCGATGTGGTCGCGTCGAAAAGGGGATTCGTTGTCGAAGAGATTGCAAAAAGGAGGGAGGAGGGCAACCAAGCGACCCGGCGACGCTCGCGCGGAGGAAGAAAATCCAGTTGGGTTTTCTTCGCGGCTTCTCTAGCCGCCTCAATATTGTCGCTATCTCTTGTATACAGTTGCCGCCATATTCCTCGGGAAGCCGCCATATTACCAGAAACTTCCACCCCCTTTTATGTGGCTTGCCGCGGACCGTCACCGCGAAAACTACCCCCATAAAAGTTGACGACTTAAATCGCGGGGCGTATGCCCGTGGCCGGGGCGCGCGGCACGGAAACGTCGAACACACTTGCGATCCTTGCGAAACGCCTCGAAATATTTCGCCGTACACCCACCGGAGAACGATAAAATAGAGGAGAGCCGAGAAACGAGCGTTCGAAGCGAACGAGCCCCGAGAAGACATCTTTGAATCGGCAGGAAGTTCCTTTGACCATGTCCGGAAATGAAATTACAGTTCTTCGGATAACGGGACAGCGATCCTGAATTTCTCGAGACGAATCCTCGGTCTACAAAACTTGGAAAACGAAACTGCGTTTTCTCGTTGAGAACACACAAGCGTAGAAAATTTGAAAGATTTGTTTCACGGTTTTTAATTCGACTATCACGCCGAGGGTGACGCCGTACGCGACGGCACGGAGCAAATCAAAGTTAGTCGGGGGAAAGAGATAACAGTGAATCCCACGGAAGGTTCTCGAAGAGGTAAAAAGACGGGCGACGACGAGCGAAAACCGCGCGCAGATTTGATACGACCGCCCCGCAAAGAAATAATCGTGGAAGACGTTCGATTATGCCAGCGGGGACTTTATCATACTGCTCATAAATTCCCCCTACCGCGCGAAGCAATCTGCGTCTTCGGTCTTCGAGGAGAGGAGAGGAGGCCGCCGGTAATCCCGTAGATACCGAACGATAAAACGGGAAAGAAGAAGGCGAAACGAGGCGATCCCGAAGTGGCCCGTAATGAAGGAGGCCATGATAAATATGGAAAGAGGGCTCGCGCTATACCCATTCAGCCTCAATATGCTTGAAAGTGTCCCGCTGACGTGGCATCTCTGGACCGAATGTCCGAGGGATTAGTTCGACGTCATTCTGGACGATACAAGCCGGCCATAAAGAACCCGAGGCGAACCTAAACTCGCTTTCGAAGTGCAGAAAATCTCGAGATCCTGCCGAATTTATCTCGACTCCGCATATTGATCCTCCGCGTCTAAACGGAGACGATTTTTGTCTAAATCGCTCGACTATCGACCGTGCCGAATTCATTTCGTCGATCAAAAATTGCCTAAGAAAATTAATTTAAAAAAATCGAGCGTGTTTCGAGGTTCGACATCGATCGTTTCGCACCAGATTCCGACTCGTGATTGAAAGCATGAGCGATAAGTCTCGCTAAGTAAGTAACGACTCGACACCGAGGCTGGCTTAAATAAACGGAAGCGGGGTAGTCCGCTTTGCGGCTAATATCACCGATGTATGTATGAGGGCACGATATGTATAGGGGAGGGGTGCATAAATATGTGCGTATGCGTCACCGCACGCATAAGTGCCGATGAGGGGATTTGTAAATGATCTGAACGTCGCGCGTCAATCACTTACGCCGTCTCGCGACAAGCGCCGAACATCGCGCATCGTTTCACTTTGTTCCCGACGATGAGTTCTCCATTTTCATTCGACGTTTTTTTACAGGACAATTTTAATTACCTCCGGATCCTTCCGAAGCGAAACATATGTAAATGACTCTAATCTCGTCTCGTCTTGCGTTGAATTTCATAGTTTATTCTTCGCTCGTATCGATTTTTCCGTGGGGTGCAGAAATCGATGAATTTGGCTCCGAGAAACCAACGAGCGGGGCATTTTGCAGTTTTGCGAAAACCGAATGGGACCATTTCGCAAAATCTTTCAACGGGTAACAGCGAAAAGTTGAGCGGGGACGCGTAGGAAACGTCTTTCCGCGGTTCCAACGGTTGCCGGGGGTTGGAAGGGAAGTCAGCTTAGACTCGTTTTCCCCGCAAAGCAGGTCGCGACATCCGGCGAGGATCCGCAAAAAAATATATTCCGCCGTCTGAGGTATACCGTGAAGAAGGAGACCGCGGGACGGGTCTCTCTGTTAAGACGTCGGGAACAGCGGAAAAAGAATCTTTCTTTGGCGGCGAAGGGGCGAAATTACGTCGAAAAGTCTGGAGAATTTATCGGGGCACTTTTTAAACTCCGCCTTCGCGCGATTAGCATATTATTTCTATGGAAGCCCCCGGTAGAAAGAGCGGGCACGGCTCCCTGCGCCGGTGTAACGCGGCCAGGAGCATATCAAATATGTTGATAAATGATCCCTTTGAGCGATGAATAGACGGCCGTCGAGCGCCGCGCTATCCGTATCCTTTTTCTCGTTCCGCGCGGCGAACATTTGAATGTCAGAAGAAAACGCCTTTGCTGACTGACTCTATCTTCCTTCCTCCGTCCCCTTTTCTCCTCTTCCCATCCCCCCTCCCTCCCTTTCAGTCCCGATCCGCGTCACCCCTTCGACCCGGGAACAAAATCACAAGCGTCTGCGTCTTCTCTCGCCGCGAGTATTCCGACCGAACCGAAAATATCTTGATTCGTTAGAGCCCCGATCGAATATTGAATTCGCCCGCTTCTCCTCTGGGTATTACGCTCGCGAAATTCCGCGGCGCGCAACCTTTGAACCCGCCTGCGAGTCGCTCCCAACAAATTCCGTCCGCTGCACTCGTACGATGTCACTCGGCACGGTGACCGTCTTCTTGGCCACAAGCATTAGGTGAACGCGGAATTATTTGCGGCTCGCGCGAGGATCCAGCGGGAAGCCTGGAGAAAATTGTCTGCCTTGCGGAAGCGAGGAACGAACGCTGAATTTCTCGTGTTTCTGCGAGCTATTGGAAGAGCTCTAGGGCACGAAATCGAGCCGTAGCTTTGATGTGGGATTCCCGGACGAGAGGATAGAGCTGCGACCAGTTCGGATGCGGGTCGCCGATGCTAAACAGTCGGATTTCCGTTCCGCCAATCAGTTCGGACCGACCGCCCTTTACCAATCTCCATACGATTGTCACGGGGATGACAAAAAAAAAAGAGGAACAGAAGGACAGTGTTCGTGGATGGCCGGGAACACCGTCGGTGGAGAGGCTACGCGTCGCTTTGTTTAATTAAAGAGCAACGACGAAACGATAAAAGTTTCGAAACGAACCGACCGCGCGAAATCGCAAAAATACGGTGCTGGCGGAAAATCGCGATATTTCACCGGGGTCGCGTTACCGCGAAACGGGGGTGCGTAGGGGATCGAAATATTTCGGCTGGATGTTGAACAAATTTTATCGTTCGATTGTGTTTTACGGGCCGCGAACAATAACGTTCTGACAATTAGCATCATAAAAGGAGGAACACACGTCGGAGAGCATAACGAGAACAGAATAAATTTTGCGGGCCCGAGTAAATTAATTGTTAAGCACCGCGGTGGAAGGGGGGGGGGTGGATTATTATTATCGGTGCGGTCGGAGCGCGGTGCAGCGATCGTTGGCCAATAATAGATCTCTGCATTGTTAGCGAGGGATACAGAATCGTCGATTTTATCCCCCGAGGTCGAAAACACGGCCGATAGCTGCGGGATAACTTATCGACGACTGCTTCGGGCGATAGATCACGAAGAATTGTGCGATCGTATGCCACCGTGGCATTATCATAATTATCACCGCATAATTTCATCGTTTGCGGGCCAGGTGTGCCGTCAACCAGAGAGATTTAACGTCCGAGCTTACAATGCAAAAGCAATCTCGGTATCTGTTACTATACCTGTTCCTGTATTTGCGATTTTCATGCAAAAATCATTTGTTCGACTAAAAGACGCAAGCTCCCAGCGGAATAGAGCAAGTCCATTAGACGTTTCTCTTGGCAGCGAGTTCAAATTTCGCGCCAATTTCAAATCGCGTTGGCCACCTATGAACAAGTGCGAGAAACTATACGACAGAGCAATAGAACGTTTACTTCATCCGCCGATAGAATGCTCTGCGCGTTGATGGATTTCGCGCCAATTAAATAAAAATTTAACTTGACTATTTGCAAGGATTCTACCGTTCGGGAAACGATAGTTAACTATTAATCGGCGACAGAGTCAAGAGTCTAGATACGATGACATTTAAGTTATTGCGTACCCTTAGGAAATAGCGCATAGTTTTCTGTGCACATCGTTAACCTAGTAAAGATTTAACGACATATTCTAAATATGGAGGTCCAAGGGTCTGGAATATGCGGACCTCTCGCTTAATTTTTAGCCTGGACCAGAACCTGCATCATCTTATCTGCATCATTAGCAGCGGATTCCAAATAATACCAGAGTAGATGCTACTTCTACGTTAAAAGAGGGTCTTATATGTAGGCTCTGATCCAGCCTAAAAGATGATGCAAGTTCTAATACAGGCTAAAAAGATGATGCGGGTTCTGGTCCAGGCTAAAAAGATGATGCAGGTTCTGTTCCAGTCTAAAAAGATGATGCAGAAAAGTGGGGACACTAAAACCCCGTGCATGAGCACTCTCGTGTCCTCTCTGCTGCGGCCTTCGATAAATTAATGTTCTTAGCGTAAGGAAATCAATGAGTAAAATTAGTTGATAGATGGCGATTGTTAGAAGCCTACATGATAGTGTCCCGCGATGCTTCGAAGAAACCGTATAGACTGAAATTCGTAAAATGCTCGCCCTGGATGTATGTCACCCGGTGTTATCGGGAATCCGAAAAAAAAGAAAAAGGAAAAAAAGCAGATCTTCTCGCAACGATGTTCTGCTCGGCGAGTATCTCTTTCGCTCTCGTCGAAACGATCACTAAAGTTAGAAATAAATTGAATGTGTGTTAGTGCGACTGGTCTATTTCTGTGCCCGCACCCTAGAACAAAGTCATGACTGCACATACTGATCGCGGCTGAAGCCGAGCTAACGTCTTTTGCTAAAGCTAAGCTGATATTCCGGCAGTGACGTTCTCGTGGTCTCGGATAACTGTCGGCCGACTGTCGAGAACCAACGATATACCACTGATATAATCAAACGCGACAACATCAGTGGTTCTCCGACTGCGTATTCTAAATCGCAATGATCCACCGGCTTTAACAATCGAACAGTTTCAAACAGGTGCGTGAACTCGATTGATACTTGGCACGCATTGTGATGCACCAACAAATATCCTCTACCCACTCGTTTGTATTTGAACATTTGAACATAGAACGATTGAACGTTACACCTATGAAAGCGGCAGTAGTACCTCCAAAGTGTTGAAATTTACCAGCCGATTTATTCATCCGTGTTGTTCGAGTTTGTCAAAGTATCATCTTATGATTATTTTTATAGTACTTTGCCTACCCAAACGTTTCGCTCTTCTTGAAGACATGGAAACGTCATATATTTAGATTATTTCCCTTCACTTTCTATATTTACCATGAAACCAGTTTAAAAGCCGTCTGATTGTACAGTGCTTTCCAATATTTGGCAAAAATTTGAATTCGGTAATTATTTTTGAATTGAAAAATTACAAGATCGAATTTTCGAGAACGATTTCACGTGATGTCGGTCAGTCGATAAAATTCATTCTGGTGTTCGTTGTGGAGATCGATGGACCTATCATACTGTTAACGTTGTGAGGTTATCCGCTGTTTGTATATTTCTTTCCGCAGGATCACTTCTCGAGACCACGATGAATACGCGCCGAACACGTGTGCAGATTCTACTGTTTTTGATCGCGATCTTCGGATTCTTTTCGTGCGGAAATGCAGCATCCGCACATATCCACACTCACCAGCATAACAAATCCGGCAGCAATGAAAGAACAGAAGATGGTGCGTTTAGTCCACGAGATATGGATCACTACGCAGGAGGCGAACATCATCAGGAATTTGACCATGAAGCCATCCTTGGTAATTATCCTTAAGTACAAAAGACTAGGGCCTTTTGGTTCTCAGTGTATCGTAAACAATGCTGTCTCGAGTGCCTCTTTACAGGAAGCGTAAAAGAGGCAGAGGAGTTTGACAAGCTCCCCATAGAGGAATCCAAAAGACGCTTGGGAATTCTATTGACCAAAATGGATTTGAATAATAACAAATTTATCGAGAGAAACGAACTGAAAGCATGGATATTAAGATCGTTTAGGTACATATATTCGAATTACTGTTACCTTGTCTAAAATAGAAATTAATTTACGTTTATCTTGTCTTTAGCATGCTTTCTGACGAAAACTCCCAAGATCGATTGGAAGATACCGATGTGAACAAAGACGGCAAAGTTACTTGGAATGAAATTTTACAAGATATGTATGGCTCCGACCTAGATGACTTGGAAGCAGACGATAGACTTATTACCGATGACAAGGAAACGTACGAGGCTGCTGATTTGAATAAAGATGGGTATCTTGATCCGGAAGAGTTCAAAGCGTACACTCATCCGGAAGAAACACCTAGAATGTTTCCGCTTCTTCTAAAGCAAGCTTTAGACGACAAAGACACAGACAAGGATGGATATGTTAGCTTCCAGGAGTTTATCGGTAACAGAGCCAAATCAGAGAACAAAGAGTGGTTGTTGGTGGAAAAGGACAAATTTGATTACGAGCACGACAAAAATAAGGACGGAAGACTCGATTCGGAGGAAATACTTTCTTGGCTAGTTCCCAGTAACGAGTAAGTTGGATGCTTTTATTTAGTTTTGGTCAGTTGATCGTTTCAGGACAATGCGTATGCTACTTGGATCATAAATATTACAGGGAAATCGCGAACGACGAAGTGGATCATCTGTTTGCTTCATCCGATGACGATCACGACAATAGACTATCTTTCGACGAAGTCTTGGAACATCACGATGCGTTTGTTGGAAGCGAAGCCACAGACTATGGAGAGCACTTACAAGATATCGAGCGTTTCCAAGACGAACTTTAAGAATTGATGGTTAAGCACGTTAGCGAAATCTTCATCCTTTTGCGTAATATCTATCAGAGTTTTACATCTGTGGAAGTATTTTGAATAGTTCTGAATGCCACCCTTTCAGCTATGATATATTTCGGTGTTCCTATTTATGCTGCATTTAGAGTACATTTGTGTTAAGATCGATCAGAACCGCACAAAACTTATTTAAAATACTCGAAGCATAGTTTCACCAGTCTTCCAATTTTTATGAAACTTTCGTGCCATACAAAACACGGTGATACATTGCTTTAGCACAAGTAGAATTTACATTTCTCCTTAGTAATAAAAGTTACCAGAAACATATTGTCTCATTTTGATTGTCGTTCAGTAAACAATTATACATGTACATGCACTAGTACTAAATTCTTATGTACGTGTAACGATCATTAGAGAGGAGGAGCTCAGTTTGTAATTTATTTAAACAGCGCATCCATTAATTCAATCCCTCTGACTATTAAAGAGCAATATAGCATGCGTAATAGAAATTCGAACATTCGCGTATTTTCCATTTCATCGATAAAATTCTTAGCATTCAATCAGGACACAGTCTTTAAAATAGGTTTGTCTACTTTTCGTATTCAATGACGAACAATATGTATTGTGATGAATTTTTGTAATAAAATATGCTTTACACCTTAAATATTTTGTGCCATTCAAAGAAAAGCAGCAAGTCTTCTAAGAATATATATAACAGGATAAGGAGATTAAAAACGTCTGAAAAACCATGTTTAATATGGTCCAAGGCTATTTATAAATCTCTTATCCAGTTATATTTTTCATATCCTTTTATATTTTCGTCAATTAGATATTAAATAAACTGTATATACAAAATGTCAATAAATTACTATATCAATATTTACACAGTGGATAAAGTAGAAATCTACATTAGCCATAAACTTATGAATTCTAAATAAACACCAGCAGCTAATAGATATCAGTGTTAATAATAATAAACACAGGTAAACCAGCGTTCTTTCATTTATCCGATATAAAAAATTCATCAAAATGCCTTACGCTAATCAACCATCGGTTCACATTACGGATTTAACCGAGGAGAATGTAAAATTTCAAGTTGAAGACACCGAATTGAGGTATGAGAGGTTATACTGTTAGTTACATATTTAAGATCTTTTGTTTGAACGTAACAAGTACTTAAAATCATTACAGTGTAGCAAATAGTATGAGACGCGTATTTATTGCTGAAACACCTACGATGGCTATCGACTGGATCCAGTTGGAAGCTAATTCGACAGTTTTAAGCGACGAATTCTTGGCTCACAGAATTGGAATGATACCTTTGATTAGCGACGACGTAAGTAACGAAGCAGTCGACCAATTAAACATTTTACAATAAAAGTAAAAAATATTTTTCTATTAAAATTATCCAGGTTGTCGATAGGATACAATATACAAGAGATTGTCAGTGCATGGACTTTTGTCCAGAATGCAGCGTAGAATTTACTCTCGATGTAAAATGTACAGAGGATCAAACAAGACACGTAACTACAGCAGATTTTAAGTCCAGCGACCCTCGAGTTCTTCCTGTTACATCGAGACACAGAGAAGACGATGCCAGCGAATATGGAGAAACAGACGGTCTGTCTCCTTGAATATAATAAAATAATGTGACTTTAATGATAAATTTTTTACAAATATCGTGCATATGTTTTTCACACTGCAGAGATACTAATAGTAAAGTTACGAAAGGGACAAGAATTAAAGCTGAGAGCATACGCTAAGAAAGGCTTTGGAAAGGAGCATGCAAAGTGGAATCCAACTGCTGGAGTGAGCTTCGAGTACGACCCAGACAATTCTATGAGGCACACACTGTTCCCAAAACCCGACGAATGGCCGAAATCGGAGTACAGCGAATTAGAAGAAGATCAATGTAAGCATCGATAAATTTCAGAAGACTCAGTAGCTGATTTAATTAATCGTTTCAAACCGTTTCAGATGAAGCACCATTCAACTGGGAAGCAAAACCAAATAAATATTACTTTAACGTCGAAAGTAGTGGTGCCTTGAAACCTGAGAACATCGTAATGATGGGTATTGCAGCGCTGAAAAACAAATTGTCTAATTTACAAACACAATTGAGTCACGAAGTTCAAAGCGATGCTTTGAGCATTCATCATTGATGGATGTATAGAATTAATGTTTTGGAAATCAAATCATTCCCGGCCATCCTACGTAAAATAAAATTTTCATTAAAATAATCGTTCGTAATTATTTTCTCCTCGTTCAAAGCACAGTGTCATTTTTTTATGTAGTGGCAATGGAATTACACCTCCCGCCCAAATCTAGGGACTTTTTCTTGTTGTCATCTTGCGAGTTACTTTACAAATGTCGCTCTGCCAACAAGTCGGTTGAATATTTTAGTTCTGTTCAGTGACTCCGAAGTTCCCAATTGAGTTACCGTAAAGTGATAACACGAGAAACCCTCGTGTCACTTCCCCTGCATTATGTACATCAAACAGGTACTGGAAGCTAATGATTAACTCAACTTTCGAGTTGTCGTTTTTTGCGCGCTCCGCATTACTTCCTAGTCGACGGACGCTCACCGTTAGAAGTGAATGTTGTTATTGTTGTTCTACTTTAACGCGAACAAGCATTATTATCGACGGATAGTCCGTAATAGTTTCTATTCGTTGAACCGATAAGTCGAATAACAATGATAACCAAACCTGTACATCGATGCGTGTTTGTATACAAATGCATTAGAACTGTTGCTACTAAAGTTGCCCAATGTTCATCAAGAGATTAGAAATATGTGGCAATCATTATTTGACTGATTTTACCGTGTCCTAATTCCTTAAATACGAACGTCACCATTCCATGTAATACGTTTGTTTACATTTAGGTGATTATCCAAGGATTTAAATCATACCGTGAACAGACAGTCGTAGAACCTTTCGATCCGAGGCACAATGTAGTAGGTATGTATAGGTATACCGTTGAACTTTACAACAAACGATTTCTTCATGAAATTTATGTATGTTTCTTTTTATTTCAAGTGGGCAGAAATGGTTCTGGCAAGAGTAACTTCTTTTACGCGATTCAATTTGTTTTGAGCGATGAATTTTCTCATCTCAGACCAGAACAGCGACAGGCTTTACTGCACGAGGGTACAGGACCAAGAGTTATTTCGGCGCACGTGGAAATTATATTTGACAATTCCGATGGAAGATTACCAGTATACAATATTCCAAATTACATTGTTTTTATGTTTCTTGATTGTGTTTTACATGTTAATCGGTTCTTGTAGATCGATAAAGAAGAAGTATATTTGAGGAGAGTGATCGGCTCGAAAAAGGACCAATATTTCCTTAATAAGAGAATAGTAACTAGAAACGATGTGATGAATTTGCTAGAGTCTGCGGGATTTTCAAGATCAAATCCGTATTATATTGTAAAACAAGGAAAGGTATGCTTTGTAATCGATTTATGATTCGTGCAAAAGAATGGAGAATATAATGAATTAATGGATCTCTGTAGATCAATCAAATGGCAACAGCGCCTGACTCTCAGAGACTTAAATTATTAAGAGAAGTAGCTGGCACTAGAGTATACGATGACAGAAGAGAAGAATCAAAATTTATTTTAAAAGAAACAGAAGGAAAATTGGAAAAAATTCAAGACTTTTTACGGACAATAGGTAAACCGTAATTAAAGCGTGTAATAACGTTTAGGGATGTGACAACGCTGCGATTTAATTCCAGAGGAACGTTTAAAGACATTGGAAGAGGAGAAAGAGGAGCTGAAAGAATATCAATGCTGGGATAAACAACGTCGTTGTTTGGAATACACCATTCATGAACGAGAGCTTAAGGAGAATAAAAGAAAGCTGGAGGATCTTGAGAAATCTAGAGCAAACAGTGGAGCCGAACAAGCGCGTTTAGGAGCGGAAGCAAAAACTGCGCAAGAGATGGTGAGAGCTGCAACGAAACGTCTGAAAGAAGCGAAGAAAGAAGTGCAGACTGCAAAGGAAGAGAGAGATACGCTCAGGTAATATTAAGAAAAAAGTGTGTAGTTGTATCATGGATGTTTATGAAAATTCGATCCACAGTGCTGAACAGCAGCAGCTACTCAAAGAGAAAACAAAATTAACGCTAACCATTAATGATCTACTGGAAGAAGTAAAAGGAGACAATGACAGTAGAAAGCGTGCTCAACAGGAGCTGGAAAAATTGAAAGGAAACATTGCAGGGCGAGAGGCTGAATTGGAGGAACTCAAACCAGAAGTGAGTTGCACGTCGCTATCGTATTCTACGACTTGTATAATAAAATTACTGGTCATTTGTAGTATGAGGAAATGAAACGAGTGGAAGAGGAATGCACGCGCGAGTTACAATTGAAAGAGCAGAAGCGAAAAGAATTGTATGCCAAGCAGGGTCGCGGCAGTCAATTCACTAGCAGGGTATTCCATATGATTTTATTAAATAGAAGACAGAAACTGCAGCCGAATTTCTTTAATATTTCCTTCGTACTAGGACGAGAGAGACAAGTGGATACAAAATGAACTGAAACAACTTACAAAACAAATTAGAGATAAAGAAGAACATCAGAGAAAGATCAGCGAGGATTTAAAGAAAGACGCGGAGAAACAAGTTATTTTAGAGAAGAAGATCGAAGAGCATACGCGCGAAATGGAGCAGCAACGAGCATCTATAGACGAACATAACAAGCAGTACTACGAACTAACCAAAGCAAAGGACCAGTGTCAAGCCACTCGAAAAGAACAGTTTGTACATTGTACAATGTTTGCATTTATAAAAGTTTGGCGAGCTATGAATTATATTTGTCGGGTTGCAGGTATCGACAAGAGAGCGTGTTGCAACTTAATTTATCAGGACTCAAAGAAGATTTGGCGAAAGCGGATCAAAGTTTGCGGTCCATGGCTGGGAAACCGATTCTAAACGGACGAGATAGCGTACGAAAAGTGCTGGATACGTTTCGGTAATTATCACGGTTTTCCTTGGATAGTATAATCCTCGCTGATGACCGATTCAATTTCTAGAACACGTAAGGACATGGCCCACGAGGTCAGTAGCTATTACGGGCCTGTGATAGAGAACTTCAGTTGCGAGAAGAATTTTTATATGGCTGTGGAAGTGACTGCTGGAAATCGATTGTTCCATCATATCGTGGAGACAGATAAATTCGGAACGAAAATCTTGAAAGAGATGAACAATCAACGACTTCCAGGAGAAGTTACGTTTATGCCTTTGAACCGACTACACGTGAAAGATATAGACTATCCGAAAACTGGCGACGCTATGCCTATGATATCAAAATTAGAATACGATGAGAAATACGACAAAGCTTTGAGGTGAAAGACGAAGATCAAACATGTAAATTCTAGTTGTACGTAATTGATTTTAACGTGTTGTATAACCTAAATTTTTCGTCTACAAATGCAGATATATTTTTGGAAAAACATTAATCTGCCGTAACTTAGAGACTGCGACGAATTTGGCCCGCACCTCCGGTTTAGATTGCGTGACTCTGGAAGGTGACCAAGTATCATCGAAGGGCTCGTTAACCGGCGGATACTTCAATACGCTAAGGTCACGTTTGGAGATACAAAAGACTAGATCAGAGTTAATGGCGCAAATCACGTCCCTCGAATCCCAACTGGCCACCCTTAAAGACGAGATTAGAAAAGCAGATCAGAACATCAGTTCTTATGTTAGCGAAATGCAGAGAACCGAAACCAAAAACAGCAAAGCAAAGTAAGTTACTGTTACTTCGTTTTACGTTGTACCAGTGTGGTTCCCGAGATATTACATTGTTCCTCTTGTCACAGAGACGTGTACGATAAAATGAAAGCAGAGATACGACTCATGAAAGAGGAATTGAGTGCGATAGGTAGGTACCGTACTCCGAAAGAAAGGAGCTTAGCTCAGTGCACGTCGAGTTTGGAAGCCATGCGTGCAACAAAAGAGGGGTTGGAAAGCGAACTGCATCAAGAACTAATGGCACAATTGTCTGTTGCTGACCAGCGTCAGGTATTAGAAGTCTAAGTACAGAAGTAATGAAATTGATGCTATTGGTTTGCTCATTGTTCGCTGTATTCTAGGTAGACACTTTGAACGACGATATAAGACGACTGACAAAAGACAATAAAGAAGCATTCGCGAAACGTATGAGGCTAGAAGCTGAGAAGAATAAGTTGGAGAACTTATTGACCAATAACTTAGTAAGAAGGAAAGACGAATTAGTGCAGGCTTTGCAAGAAATATCGGTGGAAGATCGACAGCGACAATTAGAATCCTCGAAAGCGCAATTAGCAGACATCGAGAAGAGACTAGTCAAAGTGAATTCAGACTTCAAGGTTCAGAATGAACGAGTTAGCAGTGCTATAAAAAAGGTAAAAATGTGGCTTATGGCAATTAACATTTGTATACAGATAATTTATCGTTTTTCTTATATTAGCAAAAAGCAGAGTCGGCAGAAGTTGAGAAGTGGAAGATCAAAGAAAAAGAAGCACAGGAGAAGATAGAAGCTGATGCTAAGGACTTGGAGAAGTTGGCCAGCAAATTAAATATTTTGCAACAGAAAATAGTGGAATGTACACACAAGATCACAGAACTCGGAGCGTTGCCTAGTCACGAAGTATACTCGAAATTTAGCACTATGTCTACCAAGCAGTTGTTCAAAGAAATGGAAAAGGCTAACAATCATTTAAAGAAATACAGGTACAACGACGCTACATGTGATTAGGAACATCGCTATGTGTGCATATATAAAATGTAACGTGACGACACATTTCATTCCGTTTCAGTCATGTAAATAAAAAGGCGTTGGATCAGTTCATGTCGTTCAGCGATCAAAAAGAGAAACTAGTGAAAAGGAAAGAAGAATTAGATAGAGGCGATGAAAAAATTAAAGAATTGATGTCGGTGTTGGAACAGCGTAAATGCGAAGCTATACAATTTACCTTCAAACAAGTACGTGGAGTAACGATATCATCCTGTATTCTCATGTATTTTTAAAATTTTAAGTTTACACTGCTCTTTTCAGGTGAGCAAATATTTCAGCGAGGTGTTCAAAAAACTTGTTCCATCGGGTCACGCACAATTAGTTATGAAGACAGCCGATGGTGACGACGGAGATGACACAACAACAGAATCTGCTGATTCTGACAGGTTTATCGGAGTTGGTAAGTTTCAATATTCGTTATCAATATCACAAGAGTGTAGGCGAAAGTAATTAAAGAAAATTGTGAAAATTTCATCTCGTTAGGTATACGAGTTTCTTTCACCGGTCACAGAGCTGAAATGAGAGAAATGAATCAGTTGTCTGGTGGACAAAAATCATTGGTAGCGTTGGCATTAATATTCGCGATCCAAAAATGCGATCCGGCACCGTTCTATCTGTTCGATGAAATCGATCAAGCTCTAGATGCACAACACAGAAAAGCTGTGGCGGATATGATTCACGAGCTTAGCTCCGACGCCCAGTTTATCACGACAACATTTAGGTAACTTTTTGTTTCTACTTACACGATTGCAGCGTATTGTTTTTTATTCGTACTTAAACTTGTAATTTTCTTGTAGGCCTGAATTGTTGCATCACGCGAACAAATTTTACGGTGTTAAATTCAGGAATAAAGTGTCCCACGTTGTTTGCGTAACGCGAGAAGAAGCGGCCGATTTTGTAGAAGATGACACGACACATGGTTAATATAATTTATAGATTATTTATAACTAAACTACGGATCTTTATGCAAATACTTATTTCTACAAGCTACGTTATACAAATGAACACAAAGAAGACATTTCTTTTGGCATCTAGAAGATTGTATTAAAAATTATATAAAGTTGTTGTCAATTTTTGTTCGTATGCATGTTTCTATGTATTATAAAAGATTACATAAGTGCATAAAGGTTCGCAGTCCATTTATAATTGTAAATTACCTATTTGATTTATTATTTTCATCGACCATTCGCAGTATAACTTTTTTAAAATTGTACGTCTATTGCATTAAAATCACAATATCCTTTCGACCTTGTATAAAACCGGCACATTTAATATTAATGAACCTATAAGAAGGAAATATATGAAATAAAAATTCGCATTTTTCATTACGCTTTACAATTCTATTATTTATAAATATTCAACGTTTGTTCTACTTTTTATTTCTCGACGATTAGTTACAATCGCGACATTAATTGAACATTTATTGGTCGTACATCGTCAAAAGGAAATCTTCGAATAAAGCATAACGTAGTTATGTAAATAATTTAATAGTAATGTAAGTGGATGAAGAAAATTTTTATTCTATTAATGGCTATGTAAAAGTTTATATTTGTTTTTTCTATTGTATTTAAACATGTATAACAATACATACGTCATTTTAAATTGTTGGACTTTATTTTTATGTCATATTTACACCAACGAGAAGTACATAAAAATGTGAAAAATTATAGGGAGAATGAGAAATTCAATTACTTCAGACCATTACTTCCTCCTGCTACTTTTCTTTTCGTTGACTGGTCAAACTATCGTGTAGACTAGTCACTCTGTTTTCTATTAATTCTGTTATGACAATGCCGTTCACGTCGATAAAGTTTGCCACAGATACTGTAATATAAGCTTCATTTACGACTCCTGTGGATCCGTTTTTAACAGACAATACCAGATTGTACTTGTCATCATACTTTTTCAAGTAGGAACTGGCCTCCCAAATAAGGTCAGGGTTAAAACCAGCGGGATCTCTAAAAGATAAGAAGTATCGATTATTACAACTTTAGCAGAAAACAGTAACACTACATAAAATTAAATTCTTCTGCAATTACCTTTGAATAGCGACAACAAATATCCCCTTTTCTTTGTACGTTGTATACAATGTTAAAATGCCCATTGAAACAAAATATAATGTAACACAGACAGCTAAAGCAGGTTTAGATGCAGGGAATGGGTACAGATAATCACAAAGAACAGCTATAAGTGCCATTATCACAGTGATTCCACAAAGAGCCAGCCGTCCATCGAATAGCCCAAAATTTTCCACATAATTATACTTCTTAATAAATACATCTTTAACTGCATCATCTAACGCATTCTTCACAGCAGAACCGTCCCATTTATTAATTTGTATTACCTGCAACATCAAGTCTTATTAATTTGCAATGTAATGAGTGCATCAGAAAAATTAATAAAGTTATGAAATTATAAAAAACAACAAATAATCGCTAAAATTTAAAGGCGGTATTTACATACAGTAACTCCGAAAAATGCACAATTTATGAAGAACGAAAGGCGAAGTAGGATACATAAAAGAAATTACATGTTGTATAAAATATATAAATTACTAAATCTTTTTAATCCGATTAAAAAATAAAATTTGGTATAACAAACTAACGGTACCATACGCGATGCTATACAATCCCAATTTCTGACGTAAACATAACAAGTATTATAAAATCTGACATTTCCTGAATAATTAATCGAGTATGTGTTAATTTATTTCGTTTACCGAATTAATACTTTCCAACTTACGAGATTTTCTGAATTTTTATCAGCACCCATATTGAACACAACCTCACTTCTAAACACTTGTGGATGCCTATTTTAGTGTTCACAGTTTTGTACACGTAAAATCATTAAAACCTTTTGGGCTGATCCATAATCTACGACCAGAGAGGAAATGAGAGTGCTCACGCTCGGGGTTTTAGTATCCCCACTTTTCCTGCATCATCTTTTTAGCCTGGAACAGAACCTGCATCATCTTTTTAGCCTGGAACAGAACCTGCATCAACTTTTTAGCCTGGACCAGAACCTGTATGATCTTTTTAGCCTGTATTAGAACCTGCATCATCTTTTAGGCTGGATCAGAGCGTACATAGAAGAGCCTCTTTTAACATAGAAGTAGCATCCACTCTGGCATTATTTGGAATCCGCAGCTAATGATGCAGGTTCTGGTCCAGGCTAAAAAGATGATGTAGGTTGTGGTCCAGACTAAAAAGATGATGTAGGTTGTGGTCCAGGCTAAAAATTAGACTAGGGGGCAGCACTATACCGGGGACACCAATATCTTGGGCGTGAGCACTCTCATTTCCTCTCTGCCCATACCTCGTCTGTGGTTCAAGGATCGAAGTTCTGGTATTCTGCCACAGATTGGACTACTATATTCTGAAATGCTACAAAAAATGGCGCTGAATGAAAATTTTACGAATAAAAGAATTTATTAATTCTGAATCTGTTGATACCTGTTGTCTGGAGGATATAGATTTAAAATTCTTTTACTACGTAATTGCCATACAAACTATGTCTTAAGTAAATGTTATACAAATCACATATTTCATGCGTTCTCAATAAAAAGGAGAAACAAAATGAATATCAACTGAAACGATTACACGAAACATATAACCAACAAATTGATGACAATTTTTGTATGTAACAGTCGTAAAGCTCAGCTTCTATTCGCACGGTTGCCCCATCCTCTCCTGTAACTATCTTTGTATTCATCCATGGCCCGCATCTGCATCAATGTTTCTTCGTCGTCGGCTTCAAGCAGTTTTTCTTGTGTGACCTCCTCTTGTTCAGTGTTTCCGCTTGTGTTTGCCATGTCTTGCAAACACTTGGTGCTAGCCTGCGACGGATCCGGCCAGCTTCAAGATAGAAACATCGATACAATTAGAGTTTGTGGACGATGGAAACAGTTTCAGAGTTTTATACTTACTCTCCGTCCTTCACCCGCTGATCGTAAAATTCTTGGACCGTGAGCACGGGCAGACTAGGATAACCAGCTCCATACACTTGTTTCTGCACTTTGTCTCGCGTAATAATGATCGGCTGCAATTTGGTTGCGGGTGGTTTAGGCCTTCGCATAGCATGAGAACCCATGGTTTCGTTCTTTCCTACGCTTTTCATGTGTTCGAGGAGCGGCTTCTCGGCCGCTAACATACTCAACTCCTCTATCGCATTGTTCACGTACAATTTGACGAGCGTCGTAAAATACTCTCGCTTTGTTTCGTCATCGATGTTTAGGTTATTCAGACTAATCTTCAGTGTCTGCAGTTGCGATTCTAATTCCTTTTGTTCCTTGTATCTCTGTAGTTTGGTGTTTCTACGGGATACCTAAAAACCGTCCGGAATTAGCAATAATTTCGAGATCGATTAGAATGTTGGAAAATACCATTTCGGTGACCGCTTCCGCGTTCGAGCGACTCCTCACGGAATCGTGCTCCTTTTCTTGGTTCTCCGGTAAATTCACGTTTGTCAAACCATATGACTTCACGCGCTTCAAAAAGTCAACAAAGTAAATCTCGGCGATGTTTACGATATGCATCCGATCGTCCAAGTTACAAATTTTCGTGGCAAGCGTACCGAGCAGGGCCGGTAGCAACAAATACTTGATATTTTCCGTGGCCACTTCTTCGAAGCTTTCGTTCTCACTGAACATATCCACTACGGAAACCAGCCTTGTCGCATCTTCCAGCATGTGCATGGCGCGTTTGATGTCAGACTATCGTAAAAAAGGCAAACATATAATGAATGGACATGTCATAACGTTAAGGGAGAAAATCGAAAGAGCTTTCATTTAATACCTGAACTTTCGTACTGTTCGTGGGTTGGTCGGTTTTGTTGATTTCGTTGAACAAATCGAACGCCCTATCGAATATTTCCGACAGCGTCGAGCCATCTTTCTGCGCAACCTCTTCCGACATGATTGTCAGTTTGACAGTTCACGTTTACCGTTCACAGATTGCTCGCACTGTACTGCACAAACCAAACAAACATTCGCATGGGAGGTTATGGTCGGCGAAAGTTCGACGTGAAGTTGCCGACACAAACAGCTTTCGATAGGAAGACTGCGATATTATCGATAGTACTAGAGGCGGTTTTTTCGGACCGAAGAAATAAACTCGCGTTTGAAACTTGATAAGTTGATATCGATCGGGAAGTCTGAAGCGAATTTTGTGTCAGGTTGCAAATAAATCAAATACAATTTTTTCGAAAATTTTCTCATTTGTTTCTTTCTTTTAATATTTTCCCACCTTTTTTCTGCGACGATCGCTTCGCTTTCAGAGCGAATTTTTCGCGTGTCTGGAACATTTGGTCGATACTCTGTCCGCGGAGAGTCACCGTTAAAATAAATAACTGTAGTAGTGCGCGATGAGTTTGGAGTTTGGCACGACCACGATGAAACGGAAATGGCACGGTCGGGGTGGATGGACGTTTTGCCAAAGATACGATTCGTATCTATCGAACGCGTTTTGTGTCACGCATTTCCGGTTAGCAGTCGCTTTAAGGTATAAGTTCGAACTTGAGAGCACGATAGCGAGAAGTATGGTGAAAGACAGCGTGTGCATGCTGTTCAATATTGGCTGTTTGTGATCAAGCAAACTCAATTGCACAGGCGATCACTGTGGCAACGCTTTGCACTGTTTGCAGTTCTCCATTTTCTCGTCGAATTCCTCAATCTGCAGCGTCATTTCGAAGAATCTGTACTTGTCGTGAATGTTCCTTGTGGCGATGCGCAGTATGTCCTGTGGGCTCGTGCCTGGCTCTAAACACGGAAAATAGAGAAACGTGAAATATCAAAATACGGATGATTAACAATGATCGATGATACGATTGCAATTGCATACTTATCGCCACATGCGCGGACAACGCAGTCTTGTCCAAAGAAAGTGCCCAGATGCGAAGATTGTGTACTTTAACGACACCGTTGATCTGCATAAACGTGCTCTCGACCTGAGAGTAATCGAATCCCTTCGGAATTCCTTCCATCAGGACGTTCATCACGTCCTTGATTATGGCAACCGTGGTTAATATGACCAGGAGCGAAAATAGGAAAGTACAAATCGGGTCTACGATTCTCCAAGTCGGCTGGAAATGTATAAAATCAAGATTAAAGACTGGCTTCTCATTATCACGGCATTATCGCAGGTGAGAGTAGCCTTTGGACCAGAACTTAGGCTCGACCACCGCATATTTTGAGAAAGAAAAATTAAGGAAAAAATAGTGGTACTAATCAACGAGTATCCCTAAATTACAGTTCTCTGCATTCCAACGCAGAAGTAGGATACATTCAGCTACTCTCCACTGTATCGTAAGCCGCGTGTACCTTGAAGTAAATGATCAACGCCGCGATAAAGACGCCTATGCTCTGAATGAAATCTCCCAGAACGTGTATGAAGGCGGCGCGCACGTTGATGTTTCTCTTGTGACGCTCATGAGGATCGTGGTCGATTGCTTGGTCCTCCAGGTTCTCCAGTTGGCTCGATTTCTCGTTCTCGTATTCTTGATGATGCACGTGGCCGTGGCTGTGGCCGTGCTGGTGCAACGACAGGCCCATCCTGCGGGACAATGTTTCGTAGATTTCAAGAACGAACGACTCCCAGGAAAAGAATTCTATCTATGTCTTATCACTGACACTAAATTTACCGCGACACCAACGATGGAAGAGATCAACATCACGGTGGCGTCCAATTCGAAATCTTGATGGACGATCCTCTCTACCGCTAGATAGAACAGGATTCCGGTGACCACCCATATCAATAGAACCGAGGTCAGAGCTCCGATCACCTGGAACGGATTCGTTTTTAAAGGGAACCTAGATTTCTCGAGAAACAATTGATACAAGGGGCCTCGTTGTCAGTTTACTATACTCACTTCCGCTCTGTACCATCCGAACGGCATTTTCCTAGTTGGCGGTCGACTCGCGACCCATATGGAGAACAAAGAGATCATGAAGGACGCGAAATCGGTTAGCAGATGCGCAGCGTCCGTCGCTATGGCTAAACTGTGCGATAATATTCCACCTGGAACAAAGAATCGATCGTTTCTCTGTTAGATCCTTATACGGTGCACAGTTTTTCTACGGTAGAGGCTGCGCCCGATATATTACCTACGATTTCCGCGATCATAAACATTACGCATAGTAAGCTGGCAAGCAGTAATTTCTTTCTCGCTTTCTTGTCGATCTCCTCGTTCCGTTCTCTGTGGCAATGGTCTTCCGGTATAACTGTAAAACACGCGCGGATCGGATTAGAAGAAGAAATACTGGATTTCGGATTCGGCCGAATTCCGAAAGAGCTTGGGCCCTTACTCGTAGAATGTTTCCGGTAATCGGTGGCTGACATCTCTTCGATCGGGCCGCTACCACCGCCTTTCACCACCGTGCAACAACCGGAAAGCTTCCCGTGGACGCAGAAGATCACCTTCCTAGGGGACGACGTTCCGTTTTCCTCGAGATCGTTGTTGTTCGGCGGAATACTCGTCCCGTATCCATACACGGCTTTGTCTTCAAATCTGCGAAACATTCGGAATCAATTTATCGATCCGCGCGCTGCCTGCTGTCGGGTATCGAGCGGGTTACAGATTCTTTTTCTTTCCGCGAACACACTGCTGGTGTTCGATCCAGCCGATCGAAATCGGCGCCAGGAAAGAAATTCGAAAAATATCGCAAACCGAAGCGCTCTCGAGGCTGTATCGCACCCCGTCTACTCGTTCAGGCCGGGACTCAGGATTCTCCATCGCCGAATCGAAATTAATTTTGTTTCAAAAAATTTTCGTTTTTTCTTCAAATCGAAGCTTTTTTCTCGAGTCTCCTGCTCGTTCCTCGCGAGGCTGAGATTTCCTCATCGCGCGTTCAACTAAATATCCTCGGAAGGATGCAAACGAGAAGAATCGCAGTCGCGAGCGTGGAGACAATAACATTGGAAGGTCCGTGATTCCCAAATCCGTGTTATCGATCGCGTGTCGTCTCGAGATTTCAGTCGATCAAGGACGCGTCGATCGGCCCGACCGACATCGTCCTTGGAAAGACGGAAGACTATTAGAGGCAGATCGTCACGAATCGTGAATCGGGACTCGCAAGCGTGAGATACGAGCCTACGGAATCTCGCGAATGCGTTTACGTGACTCAATTTATTGTTGGCCTGTCGTTTCTGCGATCGCTATCGATACCTGGCCGCGTAAGTCGTTATCCGACGACGAGATAGCGACAATGCTGCCGTGTGCAAAGGCCCGTTCTTCCGATCGTTATCGGCTTCCAATCTTGGTGGAAGGCGACCCAACGATCCGATCGGGCTCGATCACGCGCGACGCGAGATACGTCCTCGTGTGCAAAATTATCCGAAGTAATCCATCGACGATGAAAACGAACGGAACGAGGGGAGAAGAGAGACACGAATTACACGCCTCTTTGCGTTTCCTCTCGCGTTCGCTGATACGCGACGAGCCGGCTATCTTCTCTCTTCCTGCCCCGACCGGTGGCCCGAAAACAACCAGAAAGAAACGCGACAGTGCGAAAACAGGAAAACGCGAGTCGCGTTCCAGGAGTCCCGCGACCGAGACCGGGAATCCGTGCGTCGAGCGACTTTCGATTTCGATTCCGTTCTCGTTTTCGTCGGGGAGATACCAGCGACTCCCACTAGTATTCGTACGATCTTAACACTAGATTTACGGGAGCCGTCGAAATGACGGGTTCTAGTATTTTTAATTTAATATTATTCAGATTCTGAGGATGCGTACATAAGAAAAATATTTAGCAAATTTATTTCTTTGGGGATATATTATTTTTAAAATATTGCTAAAAATGTGGGTAGCACGTTCTTGTTATTTTTATGAAGTAATGCAATATTATTAAGATTCTAAGGATGCGTACATAAGAAAATATTTAGCAAATTTATTTCTTTGGGGATATACTATTTTTAAAATATTGCTAAAAATGTGGGTAGCACGTTCTTGTTATTTTTATGAAGTAATGCAATATTATTAAGATTCTAAGGATGCGTACATAAGAAAATATTTAGCAAATTTATTTCTTTGGGGATATATTATTTTTAAAATATTGCTAAAAATGTGGGTAGCACGTTCTTGTTATTTTTATGAAGTAATGCAATATTATTAAGATTCTAAGGATGCGTACATAAGAAAATATTTAGCAAATTTATTTCTTTGGGGATATACTATTTTTAAAATATTGCTAAAAATGTGGGTAGCAAGTTCTTGTTATTTTTATGAAGTAATGAAATATTATTAAGATTCCAAGGATGCGTACATAAGAAAATATTTAGCAAATTTCTTTCTTTGGGTGTATATTATTTAAAAAATATTGCTAAAAATGTGGGTAGCACGTTCGTTTTATTTTTATGAAGTAATGCAATATTATTAAGATTCTAAGGATGCGTACATAAGAAAATATTTAGCAAATTTCTTTCTTTGGGTGTATATTATTTTAAAAATATTGCTAAAAATGTGGGTAGCACGTTCGTTTTATTTTTATGAAGTAATGCAATATTATTAAGATTCTAAGGATGCATACATAAGAAAATATTTAGCAAATTTATTTCTTTGGGGATATACTATTTTAAAAATATTGCTAAAAATGTGGGTAGCACGTTCTTGTTATTTTTATGAAGTAATGCAAAATAGTCGCTTTTAGTGCTCCGTAAACCTAGTGTTAAAAATCGCATAACTTTGTCAATATTGAAGTATACTACTTGAATTTTTTTTTTTTTTGAGATGTTAGAACAATTGGATCACTACGTAACGTGAGAAAAATGTTTGATTAAAATTGCAATTGGTCTTGGCAACTTTCTTATGTGGACTTACATTGAAAATTTAGAAAGTACTATATTCTGAGAATTTCGTCAAAATTGGTCTACGTTGCAATGAGCTGCAGATGTTCGAAAATGATCGCACAAGGGTGAAATTCCCTGGGAAGGTCAAAATTCTGCGACTTTCCTTAAGTTTTCATCGTTAAACATTTGTAGCAATGTTGACCGATAATTGATACAGATGTACAAAACGTACTTTTTAAATTTTTAATACGAGCCCGCATAAACAAGTTGCAAAATACTACTATTAGTACTTTCTCTGTAATTTCGACCAATTGCAATTTCAATCAAACATTTTTCTTATGTAGTGATCCAATTGTTCTAACTTCTCAAAAAAATTCAAGTAGTATAGTCCAATATTGACAAAGTTATGCGATTTTTTAGAGCGTACGAATATTAGTGTGAGTCACTGTACGTGGGCCGTAGGTAGTGTTCCTTCTTGAGAATTTTTCGAGAAATTTTATAATTGATTATTTCTGATTTCTCGAGAAATTCCAGTATTTCTCCCAAAGAAATTTTTCTACGGCTACAGATTTTGTTACAAAACAAAAAAGAAGTAGATTGTCTGATTCTACATTAGACGCTTTTTTAAGAAGTCATTTCAAAACAAAAGTGTAATGTTTCACTGTATAAAAGTTTGGTTGTAAATAAATAAATTCATCAGTTATATTTAGCGTCTATTTTTTCCTTGTTTTTAAAGTTATGTACATATTCAACAGGAATAAACACAGAGTTAAAGTTTTTTGCCGTTTCGATAAATATTGTTAACGATATTCCATATATTATAAGTTTCCCAATATTTTTTTATTTCATTAAAAATTCTCGAGAATTCTCGAGAATTTTCGAGAAATATAGTCTTATTTCTCACTTCTCGAGAAATGAAAAATGTTGAGAAATCAGGAACAATCTTCCTCATTATACAGAATGTCCCAGAAATGTTGTATTTCCTTGAGAAGGGTGATTCCCACTTCTTTCATTATACAGAGTATCCCAGAAATGTTGTATTTCCTTGAGAAGAGTGATTCCCAAGGTCATTTCAAATAACTTTTTCCTTTTCGAAAATGTTCTCCGCGGCTTCGTTGAGGAGTTATTAACGAAAAACAGGGACCAATCGGTGCGCGGTTACAGCAGTGGCGTTGGCATTGGCTGAGTCGGAATCCGTCCGTTGTAGCTGTGCTCTGATTGGTCCGTGTTTTTCGTTAATAACTCCTGAACAAAGTCCCGGAGAATCTTTTCGCAAAGGACAAAATTACTTCAAATGACTTCAAGAATCATCCCTTTCAAGGAAGTACAACCTTTTTAGGGATTTTTCTATTTACTCTGACACTATGTCCTACAAAAGCATCAGCCATAATTTTTAAGTCCTACACAACTTTAACCATAATACAGGAGGAATACGTGTAGGTGGAGGAGATAGTTTACTATGTTACGTGTCACCTCCTTGACCAGAATAACGAATCAAAATCCCGGAAAATATTCGGTTCTCGCTGAAAAGGGCAAGGTCAAACTACAGGGTACAGGATTTGTTATCAGTTCTTTTCAGAGCTATCTACATTTGCAATGGAGATATCTCAATTTTCGATTATTCGATGGTTCCAAAGTTTCAAAAAGTTCCAGTTGCTTTGGTTATAAAAAAACTATACCCCCGCATCATCGCGACGATGTTTACTATCATCTACGCACACGGTGAGGGAGTATAGTTCGTTGTGTCTTCTATGTTCTATTGTGTGTTCTATGAGCGTACACCCGTATTTACCCGCCTTCTGGTTCTCGAGATATCTCATCAAATGTGGTTTTAACCCTCTAATTTGGGGGCTGTTTTCACCCCTTCAAAAACTGTGTCTCGCACAAGTTTCCGAAAATCGACTTGTGCGAATTGAGTATGTTTCCTCGTACTCGGCTACGCGACGCGTATCACCGATCGAGCAAGCATCGGTGAACACTGGTAATTGTCGTCTAATCGCGAACTCGACCGCATCAACAACAATCGTAGATCGCAACTCGATCCTGCCCGTGTTCCCTGCGAATTATCTTGTTTCTTACCTCGCGTTCCGCTACCCTCGATTCGATAATAACGATAGAGTTTCGCTTGACGGACGAACACGAGGAGCAGAAAAACGATATGAATACTAGTCAATTGACAAATAAAATTACGTACTCCACGTATTCTCGGGGAAGATTAATTGCTGCAATTCGTGTTGCACAGGTGGCAATGAAATGCCTTCTCGATAGAAAGATCGCAGTTATACTAGACGTTATTGGAACCTCGAGAAAGTAATTTTAAAATTGATATCGCCTGAGAAATTGTAATGCGGTCGTAAAAATTTTAGTTTCCACCAGACGTCACAGATAGAATGACAAATACTTTCTTATCTGTACGTACCTACGCATTTTACGCACTGCACCCAATCACACAAGTTGCTTCATCACTGCTTTCTTATCAAAGTTTAGCGTCCTTGTTGAGACACCTTTTTTCAGATTTGTCAAATAAAAAAGAATCTATGGCCCGTACGGCAAATGTTTGGTTGGTCGAGACAAAGGGAACGTCGACGCTCTGTTTGTTTGTACCTGACACGAACGTTGCGTGCGTTTAACGGCCAGAGTTAAAGCGTCGTTAAATTGTTTATTTACGTAAAATACAGTTGACTAGTAGGAGGAGGGAGAACCAGTTTTTCTGAGCTTTATATATGCCGATCGGTGTCGCGCAACTCCCTCCTACTGCAGTTAAAGATAAAAGTACAGTAAATTCTCGTTACTAGTCAGTACGAACATTGCGATTTAGAGTCAGTGGACGAAGGACTGCGGTCACCGCGGTCAGTAGCCGAACCTCGAGAGCCGTCGCGGTCACAACATTGTCGGCTGTATCGGTGTGAGACCACAAGACTAATCCAATTACAAATATATATTGTTGTGATCATACCTCATTTGGGCAGTGCTACAAAGAAGACACGACGTGATATGTCAATTGCTGCTGCACAAAATATTCTCAATGGGTTAGAGAATAAGCCATTGGTGTATGAATTGTAATTTGCGTTCTTTTTCATGTCCACAGTACAAAGATATCAATTGCAGTTTAATATACTTTATTTGGTTACTAATCCAATTACAAAACTTCTTTATTTTTCCGTTATTTTTTACGAAACTTTCACTAACATATTCGTGGTATTTTCCTGATCAAAATAAAACCAAATATGATATAATTCCGACGATATTTACTTGTGTAACGAGCGATGGAAGTCTTCCCATTACAATCACATTAACACTAGGTTCACGGAGCATTAAAAGTGAGTATTTTACATTACTTTATAAAAATAAGAAGAAAATAAGAAGTCATTTTTTAAATAATATATACCTAAGGAAATAAGTTTGTTGAGTAATTCCACGTAGATGGATCTTCACAATCTCAATAATCGTAAATTAAAAATATTAGAACCCGCCATTTTAACGGGTCCCGCAAACCTAGTGTAAACGGAAAATCAGTGTAAATATGACCGGAATTATGTCGCGTTGTGATCGCGAATAATGCCACAAATATATTGGTGAAAGTCTCATGAAAAAATAGTTAATAATAAAGAAGTTAAATTTTTCATTTAAAGGCGTTCCCATACGCTGTCTTTCTCTGCGTTCGAAACTTTCATCGCTCGTTACACAAGTAAATATCATCGGAATTATATCATATTTCGTTTCATTTTAATCAGATAAATGCCACGAATATGTTGGTAAAAGTTTCATAAGAAAAAAAAATAACGGAAAAATAAAGAAGTTTTGTCGCTGTCCGTTTCTCCGTGCAACATTGTGTCAGAGAAAGTCTTCTTGTCACTGGCGCTTAGTGGTCATAGGTTTCTTTATGACTTGTAGACGTATGACTCTTAGGTTTCCAGCGTGCCCTGTGTATTTCAAATGCGACGCTCGGCTTTCGGATTTCGTATAAGAGTCAGTAAAAAGAACGGCGGGGCTGACTAGTAACGAGTGTTACCGTGTTCGTTGTCGTAACACGCAGAGTTTACTATATTTGTGTACAGACAGCGAAAAGATCGTGAACGTTGACGCCTGTTATTGCCCAAAATGATTTAGCGCATCAGGATCCACCGCGAGCTATACCTATTGGTCACCGGAATGCAGAACAGGTGACAGTGTTATCGAGGCAATACCGTGATTTACGACCGGACGTTGAGATCGTTAAAATAGGAAGAACATAAGGTGAGTAATATGGTAAAGATCGCGCGAAACCCTTCTGTGTCTCGGTTAGGCATTTTCCTGGTGAAAAGCGGTGCCCGATTCCCGATTCGCGAACTGTGCGTGCTCGGAGCTCCTTGTTCCGGTGGACTATAGTGGGGAGAAGGAGGGGATGGGGCCTAGGTTCGATCGAGCGATGGGATCGACGCCGAAACGGATCCGGAAGGTTGTATTATTCGAACTCACAGCTTGATCTTCTCGTCGTCCATGTTCCTCGGTTTGATGCGCAGTGGCACGCAGTCTCCTTAGATCGTGAGGTTCGCCGCGGGCGATCGATTCGGTGACGCGACCGATGCGGAGGATCGATCAGCGAAACGAAAATATGGGAAAGAAAAACGAAGTAGGCGAAAGCGAACTTAGCCTACGCGAGCTCGGGCGCGAACGCTAACACGAATACGAAATACGAAAGACGAATCGAGGAGGGGGCCGCGACGCGTCGCGACGCTAGAACGAACAACGAAGTCGGTCGAGAGAACGATTTCGAGAGCCGTTAGGTCCCCGGTCGACCAGCGACCAACAGACACGGATGGACTGTACGAGCGTCACTAGTTACATAAACAAGAAAACCCTCCTGCCACTTCATGCCGTCCGTCTTTTAGTAGAAAATCCTCTGTCCAGTCTAGTCGGTTTGTTTTACCAGATAACTTAACTCTCGATGAGTTCCTCCCACCACCTCCGGCTCTCTGTTACTCTCGCTCACCTTCTCGCTTCGTTGCTTGCTTCCTTCGTCCATTCCCGATTCACCGAGTTGATACCTCTCCCATTCCTCTCCCGTACCTCTCCAGTTCTTCCCCGATCGGCAACCACCCCCTCCCGAACCCGAACGGACCCGGCTCACCCTCTCCTTTTCCACCCGAGTGCGAGCGAGTTCGCTTCCTCTATCTGCCTCTCCGGTTTTCGAACCTGCTATCTACTTCTCCCTCTCCCTCTCTCACTACTTCTCATTGTCAACACGAGTACTCGTTCACTGTCATCTGTCTCGTTCCTTCGCAAGGCGTTCCAGTGCTCGCATAGTTCTCGCAACCGGTGCTACCGACGCGCCGCTTTCTTTTTTCTTCCTCGTCCATTTCCTCGATCGTTCGTTCGAACGATCGCTTCCGATTTCGATCGCACGTCCCACGGTGTGACGAATGGCCTTTTTATGTAGCTGGAGAAAATTAACTTTCGAATAAACAAAAATTAACTGTGCTAATATAATCTGAAATAACCATGTATTATAACCTTTGAATATTAAAACTTAAAATTCTTTTGTTGCATGTTTACAGAGCGTGTATACTTCACCTAAAAGACGAACACCTAACCTATAAATGAATGGGCACATTTCCATACGCGCTAGAAATATGTTAAAATGTACTAAGCAGGGTTTAAATTTCCTATATATGATGGATATAACATCTCGAAACATGTATTTTCACTTTAGTAATTCCAAATTATCGATAATATTCCCCTATTTTTGTAAATTAGGTGTCGAAGACGGTACTTGTTTTTCCACAGAAACGCCCGTGTCACTACTCTCTCTGCAATATACGTATATGAACTTGCAAGGGTCAAAATCTAGACAAACTGTCGCTTCAATATTGCAATGAGCAGTTTAGAACTGGTCAATTGTGTTTCCTAAAAGTCCAATCTACGTCTGTATAGAGCCCAAATTGCGAATTTCTACCTCATCGTGGAGTAATTTGTAATATTCGGCAGAACATTCGAATTCTGAAGCAAGTATGACGTCACAAGATGGCTGCCGCTGAGAGATTCTTTTAATTTCGAGAGATTTAGTGTTCGTATCGAAAAAAGGCTCTATACAGACGTAGCAAAGACATGTACAAACACGGTGGTATGCATTTTTAATTAATTACTTACTTATTTAAGACGTAAAATGTCTAGAAAAAAGGGCATAGCGTGACAGTCAAGGCCAAATGCCTGCCGGCCCCCTTAATGAATTAGTATATGGTCCACGTCGGTCCACGCGATGATTTTTACATATAATAAAGTAGAGATTCTCTACTTTATTTTAATACCAAAATTGGCTTGCAGAACGTTGCAGAACTATACTAATTTTTACAATGAAGTTACGCCGTTTTACGTTCACGCTCGTGACAATCATAGCTCGGGCCGGGCGTTTCGAACGCAGCCGATGCCGATTACCGATTGTTTAGTCTATTCATTGAAACCTATGAATTGGTCTCATTCATTGTATATTGAAGGAATAAACAATGATAATATCTCCGAGTTTTCCTCTGAACTTTCTTCGTATGAAAATTCGTTTCTTCAGTCTCAGAGCGATCAGCGTGCTGTATACATCTCCCTTGCGTTTTTCTTATATCTTTCAGTTTCGTTATTTTTACTGTTGTTATTGTTGTATTGTTATTGTTATAATTACTGTGATTGTTGTTAGTGTTTTATTTGTTACGTTATCACTTTATACGTGAAAACGTTATAACAAAATCTTCCTTAGATATAATCAGGTACGTTGAATCAAAACATTTCATTCGTTATAAAAATTATGAAAAGTTTCAATAGGAAGTACAAATTTTTAGATTAATCTAAACAAATTGGTATAAACAACACAAGCTTATACTAAACCAAAGAATAATTCTTTCCCGTTAGAATATGTCCGAATCTCCAAAAAGTAACATTTACTATAATTTTTCCAAAATTACATTCTTTTTGTCCATCGTTAAAAATGACGTCTTCTTTGATAATATCTAGTACTTGTTAAATCATTCTGTGTTACATAGGTCCATTGCTAACTTTGTTGTATTTTATATTTAATTATAAATTCCTCAAAATATATTGTTTAATTAACCAAACCCAACTAAATGTTGTGAAAAATTAATAATTATTCATATTCTATACAACTGTAAACATATTAACACTAGGTTTACGGGACGCGTCAAAATGACGCGTTCTAATATTTTTAATTTGATGGTGAAGATCCATCTACGTGGAATTACTCAACAAACTTATTTCCTTAGGTATATATTATTTAAAAAATGGCTGAAAACTTGGATAGACACGTTCCTCTTATTTTTATAAAGTAATGTAAAATACTCACTTTTAATGCTCCGTAAACCTAGTGATAATCGATAAATATAGAAAAATAGGCGATTTAGAATTTTGTCCAGCTAAAAAGGCCATTCGTCACGTTGTCCGATTTTCGGGTTTCTGTCTCGTTTCAATGGGTTCCGAGCGCAGCCGAGCTGCTCCTGCGATAACGCATTCGGCCAGAAGGTTCGATCGCACGAAACCACCGAAACGAGTCCGATAACTCGATCGAACGCGGACGATCTCTCATTCGTCTCGGTCGAGAAGCAAATTTTGACAACCGGCACCTGTTGCATGCGATCGAAAATCGTATCCGGTACAACCGCTCCGTGAAATGCAATTCCAGCTGAGCGACGCGTTTCTAACCGCGTTTATTTCCCGCCAAAGATAATCGGTATAATTTATTTTTCAGGTATTGTCGATTGACTGATTGGAAATTTACAAATAAGTATTTAACGGCCGAATTCCTCGCATTCTTCTTGCCTAGACGTTAGCGCTTCAGCTGCTCACCGGAAACCTATTAGTAGGCGTTTCAATGACTCTGCGATATGTATGAGAAACTCGATAATTTTCTGTCAAAATAATAGTTCTCGAGAGAAGCGATTTGAATACATGTTACCGAAGACAACTGGTTGGATATCAAAGGAAATCGTGCTGCTGAAATTGTCTTTTTTTTCTGGTTGCTTGCTTGTCGGTAGAGCTAACAGATAACTAGAGATTTTGGAAATCTGTATACAATTTTATTTCGAATCGCTGCGCGTCGGTCCGACTCGTTGCTTTCCCGTCCAAAAATGATTTACGTACACACTTTATCACTCTCGAGAATATCAGGGGCAAAGAGGCAGCGAACGTAACGAGATAACGGCCGAAGGAACGGAAAGTATATTGCATCCGCGTCATTTTAATCCCGCTTAATACCTACAAGGTGTACAGATATTTACGCAGGGCCGCACTGTATTAGATACACACGCGCAATGCGACAGAAAAAGAACGCGAGAACATCGATCACCGAATTGTTTTCGCTACCGAATCGACACTCGAGCTTCGCCTTAGTCTCCGTAATCGTCGACACGATTCGGAACCTAAACATGGAACATTCTATCCGTTCTATCCCTACTCGAGAACCTCGTCTAGTTAAATTGCAAATCGCACCGAAATTACTGGAATTGATAAAGCTACGTACGGTAGTCGATCGCCTGGAGCTGCTTCGTTCATCGTCGCGATGCCGTGGCGTGTCGTTTGCGAGTTCCTCTTATATTCTACAAACAATCCGGCCGTATCTAAGAAAACAATAAACGCGCCGAGTAGTTTGCACGGTCTAGCGCGCGATGGATCGCTCGACTCGATCAACGTGTTTTCCTATTGGATCGGCGAGAGATGTCATTAGCGACAAACCAAACACTCTCGGTATCTATTACCGCGAAATCGTAGCAAGTTCGCCAATACCGGAGCGAAACTGACGGATGCGCCGTCTTCGACGGTGCAATTTTTAGTACACTTGCGACGAACACGCGCGACCATTGGTATTTAGGTTCCCCGTATATTTCCTTTCTATCAATATTGCCATCGTGTCGAACGCACGTTCGCCGAAGGAATGAGTATTTGTGAAAACCAGTTAGAAACGTTACGTGTTTATTTCTTACAACTATGAAGTAGACGATACAAAATCACAATCGCGCTCTCCTTACGAACGCAGATCCCCGTGCCCACGACCAACCGCGATCGATGCTGTTCATTTTATTTTCGATATTCGTTCCGGTCCGTGTCCTTCGATCCTTCAACGGATTTTGGTCACGGCGCAGTAACTATACTACGATCGATCAGCAGAGACTACAATGGAATTGGGCACCGATCGGTGTTCGACATTGAGAAACAAATCGGTCGCAGACACCACGCGCTTTCCAATGCCGACGAACTTTTGTAACAACGTTCAATTACCTTATTGCCCTACGGCAATATTATATTCACGAGCGTTGCGCGCCTAACGTCGTTCTCATAGCTCTTCGTGTTTCCCGTTTTCCGCAGATTCTTCTTCGAAAATTTCTGAAACGCACGAAACCATGATTTTTTCTCAGCGAATCAACAATGTACAGTCAACTCTCCTATAAGCACGATCGTTCGTACCGCGTTATAAGAAAACTCAGAATCAAAAGGTACCAAAGGTACCAAAGGTCAAGGTATCAAAGGTTTGTCATTGGTACAAATCAGATCAAGCTAAATTAAATTTTGCTCCGTGTTATAGCAGGGTTTACTGTATCGAAAACACCACGATCGCGCGTATATGTACCGTGCTCCTCTTTCTCCGTTTGTCTATTTTGGTTCTCCACTTTCTGTTGCAAGGCCTTTATCTCTTCGTCGTATCCCACCCATTCCGGCAAAATGCGTATGGCGGCTTGCAGCTTGGCTTCCTTCGTCATCGGATTGTTGCACTGTCGTTTAAAAATATCACGGATCAGCATTGTACCACGCTAAATGTATCTTTTACCTTCCGAAAATGCGAAAGGAAATTTTCGCTATTGTTACGAGTCGATACAAAACGTTTGCGTTTACCAGATCTATAGTTTTCGCGTATTTCTTGGACGCGTCGCTGCACCAAGTCTCGCACCACAGCCACTCCTGCGGCAGCGTTTTTATGCTGACTTGATGAATCATGTAGTTGGGAAGATCCTGGAACGGGCGTCTGGTTAAACGATCCGTTAAGCGAGACGAGGACGTCGTTGTTACAATTATCGTAAAATACAAACTTGATCTAGATTGGCCAAGCTATTAGGATCTTGACTCAGAGCTTGGTACTGTCCCCTCAATCTGTCACCGGCAGCGATACGTCGGAACCGTTTCAAGTGCACCACGTACAACGCGCTGATGTGATAAGCGCGACCTTGCAAATAATTGCGCCAATACCCTTGCTTCCAGAATCGGAATCCGTCCATTTCCGTCCTACTGTCGCAGAATGGAGTGTACGCGTACGGTGCCCCTCCCAGATCCATCGTCGCCAGTTCTTTCAAATCCGCTCTCACAACCTAATCAATTGGAAAATTAAGAATGCCGTTGTGCTCCGATTACAGTATTATCGAGCTTTGTTTTTCTTTCTATACCTGATCAGCGTCAACGAATATGATCTTCTTCACGCTCAACGGAAAGAGAACGTCCAGGAATAGGATCTTGTAACCCCAAATCGTTCTCTGCTTCTCGGTCTGCTGATGAAGCCAACGGGGCCACTTGTATTGTACCAGCTCGTACTCGAAACCATACTCTTTGGCCATGTGCGGCAAGAAATCCTAAAAGCGGTACACGCATTTCAATAGATTCTCGGTCACGCGTACGCGCTATCATCGAATTTCCTCTCACTTTTAGCGTCGGCGAGAGATAATTCTTTAGAAACCAGAATTTCACGGGAGTCTTCGTGTGCTTTATAACGCTCAACATCATGATCTTCAGGAACCTTTCGTACAAGTGACCAGACGCTAGGGAAAAGATGTTCAGCTTCTCGTCCTCCTCGTCGGTCTCTTCGTTCGTCGTGAATGGCCTGATTCAAACGAAAATCGATTGAACGAAAAGGAAAGAGATCACAATCGGTAAAGCGGAAATTAAACGTTGTCGTTCGAAACGTGTGCTGGACAACATTTAAGAGTAAGAGAGTACGCTGTGCGACGCAATGTATGTAAACGTGAGAAGCTTACCAAAATTTGGAAAAGCTAAAAAACAGAGAACAAGTAAAAGTTAAAGTTCGAGGGCAACTGAATCGTTCAAGCAATTTAAGACTACGATGATCGACAAACTCTAAGCGAGACCACTCGGAATAGATCGGGTGGGGCAAGAGAGTATCGCGTACCTCGAAATGGAATTCCAAAATCCGGAATTTTTATCGTCCTCCGACAACAGGTCCATTCCAACCTTGTCCGGTTTTTTCGACACTTTAACCTTCAACACGTGGCTTCTCAACGAGCTTATCACGACTTTAACGTCGTTGCCGTTCTGTATAACGTCCTGGCCGCCGACGCTAGTGAAATCGTATATTTCAGCAGACCGGCCTTGCCGAAGCCGCAATAACCATTCGCCAGGATTGGCTTTCAGTTGAAAGTATCCCAAGTTAGCCATGACTATGGTGTCTACCATTAACGGTTGCCTCTCCGTGCCCAAAGTGAATTGTAATCCCCGAGGAGGATTTCCCATAACCGCTTCGAAACAGTGTCCTTCCAGCAACAGATGCTCTAATTCCAGCTCGCTACAACAATTCGAGATAACGTTTGAGACGTAAGCACAGGATTCACGTAACAGTTTAATATATGCGACGTCTACCTGTGTACTCCCATCGCGACGTTGTCCAATTTAATATTGTCCAAATCGTAAACGCTTCTGACTACTTCTACCAACCAGTTCTCGGGTGAGTGGATATTCTGCGTCAGCAAAGAGGAGGTGGGCAACTTTGTGAACTTCGCCATTGCTCCGTTGATGCGACCATCCGCGTGAAATTGTAATTGTGGCTCGAATACGAACCGATAGAAACTGAAATGATAAAGATGCCAAGTCAAGCAAATGGAGAACAACCGGGAAGAAGAAGAAAGATCTTGTTGACTCGGAAAATCCGAAACAGACTTCGGACTAAGACTCCAGAAATGGTTTTACTACAATCAGTTGGCGAACACGTGCGCCTCTGGAGCCCTAGCCCGCGGCCCTACGTCCCAACCATAAAATAATAAAACCCACAATAAATAATATCCAATCATTTAAAAACCAGCATTCGGACATTAAGTTGTGCTGGAAGAAAGTGCATTTCATAGTGCAATGCTAGTGGAGTGCACTTCAGAGCAGTTGAACGTGGAGTGCTCAACTGATTTTTTACCTTTTCAACGGCATGTCGCTGTTCTTGTCTAAACAGTTCAGGAAAACTTTGATATTGCAGTTGAGAGACTGTTGTAGAGTCTTCAAAATGGGACCCAACTTTTGAGCGCCGCGGGACACAGGATCCACGATGGCGACCAAAGTGAACGCCACTTGGTCCTGATTCGCTGCTGGGATCTTAATGGAGCTGAATATCGTAAGTTGTTAATGTCGTAATCATTCTTCTGTCGGTACGATCTGAGCTAGACGTAGCAGAACTCACCTGTGATCGTCACCGTGAAAGGGTACATCGAATCGAGTTCGTGTCTGAGGGTGCGACACCAACAACGACGTGATTTTCATAATCATGTCGTCCGTGACTTCGTTCTTCTCTGCGGCGGAGAAAGCGCGAACATTAATTGTCGAGAACACGTATTCGCTAATGAGCTCAATTATCACGTACCATATTCGTCGTCTTCGAGCATCTGTTCTTTGATCAATTTTTTAAACAGTTTCTCGCCGTAACTGGAATGACTGAATCTTTCCAACAAAGAGAAATCTTCGCTCGTGAATTCCTCGTCATGATCGAACGGTCCGACCAGTCTTCCATTGCACACAATTCCTCGGACGCCTTCTTCCATGTTCAATACAGCTTTAACGTATTGTCGATGGATAGCGGGCTCGTCGGCTTGCATCTTCAACTGTTCCTTCACAGCTTCCTCCTAGTTTTCATTTAACGTGTTTTGTAGTAGTTTAACATTAATGTACGGACACATTTATTATCTCTGTTCTCACCTCTATTTGGAAATCTCCCTTAGCAATGTCGCTAGCCACGTTTTCCTGGATTACGCGACGAATGAAATGTTTGGCCTTCTCTACGGGCAAACTGTTCAAAGCAGCCAACACTACTTGATTGATATCGGTCTCGATGCTCTGATAGTTGTCGTTTTCGTTGGTCGTAGGGTTAACGATTACGCTGACTCTGACGTCGACGTTGGATTCCTAATGAATTACAACGAACGATTAATTAATTAAAACTTCTACGACTACGTGCAATTCTTTATGCAAATACGTATGACTCACTATGTAGTCCAAAGCTTCGCGTAACAATACTCTGCCTGCCGGACTTTTCAAGTCTGCTACCACCCAAAAGCTATACATATGGTGTACGCTGGTACGACGTGGCACGTAAACGTAATGTAACCTGCTCATCAACCACGTTGAAAAGTCCTCGGAAGTCCACTTGGCGTAGTCTTGATCGCTGGGTGTAGTTCCGATCAAGTTCAACCACGTATGCTTCTCTGCTTTCAGAATTCGCTCGTTTAGGCTAGAACATTGTTAAAGACAAGTTATTATCGGACAAATTACCGATGCCGGACGAAAAGATCGTACCGTGGCATAACATTCGGTTGGTTCATAATGTAATCAACGACATCGTCTCCTTCGGATATTTCGCCCCGATACACTGCTTTCTGTATCGCCAGTGTTTGCGTCATGATGGTAGAGAGAACGGCTTCTTTAAACGATTCGGCGTTCAATTGTTCCACGACCAAGGGCACGCCGTTCATTAAAGCTTGCGGGAATTTGTTAAAGCCGGATCGCTTCACGAAATCACTGGCCAAGTGACGCCCCACGTCGTACTCGGATTCCTCGCCGAGAATATAGTTGATATTAGCCGACGAATCCTGGGCTTTTATGGCTTTCTTTACGTCGTCCAGGTCTGCTCCGTTTGGCCCGATGTGATTTGCCATCTAGAACGAAACGTTACGTGATAGTACCCGTTTGTAACAAAATCGATGATTGGAGCACAAGAAAAAAGATCTTACATTTACTAGGAATTGGAGAGCCTGTACCGATCCTTTGACCTCGGCAAAATAATGGTACGCATTGTTCAACGCTACGCTAGCATCCGTTAAACCATTCACCGAAGTGTCATAATTTGTTACAAATACGAAGCCCACTCGCAATGGAGCGGCATGCATAAACAGAGACTGTGCGACGGATATTAAAGGAACAGACTCCGCACTCAACGGATCGACGATCAAGACCTGTAGAAAAATGACGTGAAATTCCGTGCGATAGTACATAGAATTTTTTCCATGTATCTACAAACCAAATTGTATAAATTCCTTCGAATGTTCCGCAGCATCCCCGGGAAAGTTGGTCTCAGTATTTCTGTTAACGATGCCGACCACCTCGCGTACGTTAAATCCTGTTCGATATCGTTTACCCAAATTACAGCAGAATCTCTTATATCCATCGCGAACTCTTGCTCATCCATATTCGTAGATAAATCTAGCGACAGTAATTTGCTCATCTTCGTATTGCTGAATCCTATCAATGAAACATTCGAAAGGTTTAGTAATTATGTAATGCGATGACGCGTTCCTGATAAAGGATCCATCGTACCGATTTTACGAAGTGACTCCATTAATCTGAGCTCGCTTCTCAGCGATTCCAGAAGACTGAGAACGTCCACTGCGTCCAAATCAAAGAACAACCCATTCACGAAAAGCGTAGTATCCGTGGGTTGAATGTTCAAATTCGAGGAAAAAATTGCTTGATTCACTTTCATCTCCTTTTTCATTTCGTTGTTCACTTTCGTTCTAATCAAAGATTTTGCCTGTTGGCGGAAGAAGAACAAATATCAGTGTTCACCTGTTCAAACGGAACGAAACCTAGCTTGTCAAATTTGTAGAGATATATTTACTTGCATGGGAAAGTTTTGGGAAATATCGGTCAGAACATTAATAGCTTCGCTCATAGGAGAGTTCATTATTCTTTCAGCTGCTTGATGACTTAGTTCCTGAAATTGCCATACTTTCAAAGCACCGATTTCGTGACTAGTTTCCAGTAAATGAGTCTGTAATTTATCCAATTCTGCTTGCTTATCAGGATACAAATTCCTAGAAAGATTATAGCTATACATGTCCTACCGAAACTGGTGTTTCCGATATAATCTCTTGTTAGTAGAATTTGTAAATGATATAGATCAAGTACGTAACCACCTTACTTTAGAGTCACAAAATTGATTCCATCTATTTCTTCTGTACTGTCGCCAGAAGTTTCAGAATCTTTGTCAGCGTTATCTTTAATGTCCGAATCATCCGTAGCTTTATATTCTGTAGACTTCATTTGCAACTCCACACCATATCCCGATAGACGTACATTCTCATTTGCCCTATCCTATCAAAATTATACAAAAAAGAACGTCTAAATAATCCAGATATATTAGATCGATTACTATTATCTATCAATGATACCTTTAAATAATGCCGTAAAATGTAATTGAACCCTTTGGTGTCTGCAAGGTGTTTCAACTTTTCATGGAAACCAGCAAAATTTGGAGTTCCAACTTGTCCATACAATATAACAACTTTATCAGACTGTTGAGACGTACGATAGCTATGATCTACACTGTAAGTATCAGGGTTCACCCATGTCTCCTACAAAACGTGTAAATTCTTAGACAATATATACATATTTTTATTGAATACCAATTTATTTCTTACCCGGTTAAGTAATTCATCTAATTCTTCTATAGAACACGTGAATGTTCCACCAATGTCCACTACATTATAACAGTCAAACTTGGAAATGTTTTTATTTTGAGCCATTTGAGTGAACATTTCGACTCGTGCAGAATAAATACGTAAAGATAATCCTAACTTAAGTAGTGCTACCTCTGACGATGATAAAAACTTTTCAGCAAATTCAATAATGTTATTATAATTATCTCTTTCTGTAACTGCAACAGAAAATTAAACAGTATAACAACATGAAGAATAATTATAATATAAGATAGATTGAAATTACCATTCCTAAAGTCACTGGTGGCGAATGTATCCACGAATTTCCAAAAATAATTTGGATTTTCATCGTTCAGATACTCGGCAGCTTCGAGCATCAATGGTGTTTCCTTCCACTTTGCATCTATTAAAGTGGTCACATATTTATTGACCTTTTTATCTGCTTCGAGATGCGTTGTACACAAAAGCAGCAGACAAAAAATTATATTTGACCACATCTGTAAATAGTATAAATATTGTTAATAACAATGTCACGTATGTCAGGAAAAAAAAATAAGAGACATTCGACCGACAAAATCGTAACTATCGAGAATCAATTTTACGTAAAAGTCTCGTTATACTTCGAAGGATTTAATTTAACAGATTTTTCAACGATGCAAAAAATTACCGATACAATGTGGTATACTGGTTACGCGTCCAAACGAACAAACGACACGTCAAACGCGTCTGCAATATAATATCAATTTATGGTAAGGTTAATCTCGTACTTTTTCAAATCTAATTGCTAGAATAATTCAACAATTGGTCAAATCGTTTGTTAGAACAACAAATGGAACGAAGCAACTGGCTTAAATTTACAATCAACGAAAACGACTGGAAATGGTACTATTTTTACGGAGTTCCAAATGTTAATAATAATGTTGTTAATAATAATGTGAAAAAAGGTTACTTTAAATAATCTTACATACCTTTAAATTTGCAATAAAAATTATATTAATGAAGGAGAATCAAATAACATCGATAGCCAATCCATGCATTGCACGTGCCGGTAAATACAGCACTGGTGAAAGAACTCGTCGAGTTTACACGCACACATACACGTATATAAACACATACGCAAAATTATCATACGTATGGCGACACGTTCACAAAATTGCTGTCAGTAATTTGTAATCTAATCACTATCAATTGGTGATCAACTTTATTTACATTTACAAATGTAATTGTATACGTATAATTTCAACGCACGATACGTGTCAAACGATGTACATGTATGTATGCATCGTTTATGAATTTTAATCTAGGCTTACCAACGCGTTTCTGAAATAAGACCGTAAAATTTCCTAGATTTTTTTACGAAGAGAAATATCGGTACTGTAGCGTTGCCAGTTGACCACGTGAACATAGTTAGATATATATAATATCGATTAATAGCGCGGAGAGGCGAATTTAAATGTAAGACGTAATCGCGTATTTCATACATATGTATTTTATTTGGGCGCGATAGTTTAGAGTAGGTAAAGAAAGACCGGGAGGGTTCCATAGAGATCCTTGACGAAATTCGAGTCGGCGGGACTAATTGCGGAATTTAGAGAAAGTCACGCAGCCTCTTAGGGTAGCTTCTCCAATTCTGCATAAATTAGGGATAGTCGAAGTCCGGAATCAGTTAATCACGTGATGTGCTGTGAACGTGGTGCCATCTAAGTTAATTCCCTCGCAAGTGAACTAAGCGGTCCAAGGTCATACATAAGAGTTTTCTCCCCCTGGTGAGCACTCTCATTTCCTCTCTGGCACAACATCGCAAACTCGACTGAATACTTCCTTGCCTCTGATTGGTCGAGGCGTTGCACGATGGGGTTCCTGTGCATTTCCGTCCTACACTTATTTTAATTGAAATATGAAAATAGCGTATCCCGTTCCATTTCAGATAAAACAGTGTTATCGGTTAATCAACGGTCTTTCGAAAATCAGCTATCTTCCTAAACTCTTAATCAACTCCCCAATAGCAATAACAGTTTCAATCACTAACGAAGAAGTTATCCCAAGCAATAGAATTTATATACAATACGCACTTTCTTGCGGCATTGTTATTTGAAAGAAAATGATTAAAAGCATTAATATAGATGAGTATTTAAACCATTTTCAAGATGATTGTACATTGAATAACACTCCGCAGTTGAATTTTTAATAAATATGTATACTATCGTTCAGAGCCATGCAGTTATATGAATCCAGTCTATGCAAGTTCAAAGTTTTTGGAAAGTTTCAGGAACAATTATTTAATTTTGGAGAAGCATGTGGAACGTAAAATTGCATTGTCTCGTAGAAAGACACGTACTTATATGTGCTTTCCCCGACATGCATCGTTGCGTAAATGTCAATATCGAGTATGGTTTTATTAACTTTCTAAACGCAGTCTATTCCTAAATCTGTCGTTAATCGATATTGTCATTTCGAGTGCGCTACCATGGATCTTTTCCCGATATTAAAGTATTTGACGCTCAAGTTATTGATGATGGGCAATCATGCAGGTTCGTGAAGCAATTTCGACTTTAGTTTGAAAGTATGTACAGTCAGTCTCATAATTAATGGCACACACTTTAAATTAGAATGATAAAGATCATTAGATCCATATAAATTATGTTTATGCTGAAAATTTCATCGAAATTAGTCAATTGGTTTACGAGTTATAAACGATTAAAAATGGTGAAAATTACAGTTTATTTTTCCCGTTTTATCTATCATTCGACGATTCTCGCCATTTTTAATCGTTTATAACTCGTAAGTCATTTAATCAATTTCGGTGAAATTTTCGGCATATACATAACTTATATGGATCTGGAAAAACACATTTTTTACATTCTCGTTGCAAGTCCAAATAAAAAAGTTGTAAAAAGCAACCTTCTCAATACTTTTCTTATTCAGACTAAACGCACTATTTCCAAAATGTTCATTATATAGCGTCTAGTAAACTAATCCACCTAGCACGGCAGAAAGTGAGGTCGTTTGGTCCATTTATAAAAAAATTATTAAAGATTTGAAGCATGTACCATCAATTATGAGACTGACTGTATGTAATCTTGTAAATTGTAAAGCATGCGCAAGACTTCCGTCTATTCCGCGTTTGATCGCTTTGGGGATTTTAAGCGGTAGCAAAGAGAATCTTCCGCCATTCTAATATTCCGAATTTTTGTGAAAGCTGGGTATATTTTTCCTGTTTCTGCACAGTCCGTCCAAAAACACAAGAAACAATGTCGTCGGCGAGTCCTGTCGTGATACCGGCTACAGCCAGGCACACGGCCACGGTAAGGACAAAAATATCTTTCTTGGTTATATCTAGTGCAAAACAATACTCGATTAATTATAAGTCAATTATTCTTGTCATATTATCCTTCTTGAAGTATCGAACGTAAGACCGCGTTGTATTAGTTTTTACTCCCCGAACAACGTTTGTTATTGTTACCGAAAGTTGAAGCACCCCTATGCAGCAGACGACTTGTTTGAAACTGTTTATTAAAATCTTAATACAATTTTATTAGTCGCATATGCGGAAAGATTTAACCAGGAAAATGTTGTCGGATGCAGTTTTATTTGTTAATACGTTTTTATCGTATTCTTGTTACAGCTAATATTTTTCCATGGATTGGGTGATACAGGGTAAGTTAATGAATTATGTAATGCAGTGGTAGTAATGTCAATTTGCATAACACGTCGATTTAATTTCCATTCTGACTTTCAGGCATGGCTGGGCCAGCTCGATGAGCGCAGTACGATTACCTCACATTAAAGTTATCTGTCCTACTGCGTATGTATAGCTTCATTAAAAATATAGTTCTACTATAAATTTCTCTAATACATACGTAATTCAGTTCTATTATGTTAGGCCTACAATGCCTGTGTCATTAAATGCAGGATTCATAATGCCATCTTGGTAAGTGTACAGTATAAATTTATAAAGTAATCTATGATATAAGGGGATATCTGAAGCAAGTGGCATCGCTTAAATATCTGCTTTATTTTATATTGTATAAAAAAAACTTCTCCGGACAAAATTATACTGCATCAATGGGCACCATTTATGCGGCTTCATAGGCATCAGTATTTTTTAAATGGAAATGATGTACTTTTTATAAATGTCTTCACAAAGCAGAAAAAAAGAAATTCAATTTTGTTCTGAGAAGTTTTTATATGTACAAATAAAGAAGATAGATATTTAGATGATTTTATTTTTTGAGACTTATGCATTGATAAATTTAGGTTTGATTTACGAACACTGGATCCCAGTGGAGCTGAAGACGAAGAGGGCATAAAGAAAGCTGCAGAAATGGTGCACTCTTTAATTGCACAAGAGGTTGCAGCGGGAATACCTACAAAGCGCATTGTGCTGGCCGGTTTCAGTCAAGGTGGTGCTCTAGCTATATATAGTGCTCTCACATTTCCAGAACCTTTAGCTGGTATTGTAGCTTTATCGTGTTGGCTTCCTCTCCATCAAAAGTTCCCTGGTGTATGTATAAAATATAATAGAAAATATAAAGCACGTAGAATTATGTTTACTCACTAACATGAATATTCTGTACTTTTTAGGAAGCTATAGGAAATAGAAATACCCCGTTGCTACAATGTCATGGCAATTGCGACCCAATAGTACCATATAGATGGGGGCAAATGACTGCCTCCTATCTCAAACAGTTCATGACACAAACAGAATTTAAAACGTACAGAGGAATGATGCATACGTTTTACGAAGAGGTGAGAAGATTTATATACAGTCGGTCAACACACCATAAATCGACTGCTGAAAATGTTTTAAAGAAATCGGTAATTATTGATAACGATTATTACCTTTGCAGGAAATGAGCGACATGAAGAAATTCGTCGAGAAAGTATTGCCATAATAGTTCTGCAAAACACATCAATGTTTTAAGCGTTACCCTTGTGACCTTATTGCTCTTTATTAAATTAATTACTTCCAACATTACCGCTACTTAAATCTAGCGCTTGGCGACAAAATAAATGAAACGCAGTAGAAGGTAAAATATTTAAAACTTCAAGAAAAAAAAAAAACAATACTAGTAAAAAATTTGACTCCGTTGTGGCATTGCTAATTCTGTTTATTGATTGCCTTCTTCGTATACCGAAGTTGCTAACGTAGCATTCTATGTCTTTAATTTCATAAGGAATATTTGTAATTATTAGTATTTTTAAGCGAAAATATTTTATTGCACATAGCCGATGCTAATATCCGAATATATCAAATTGTCTTCTACATATTCCACGTACAGTTCGATTATTTGTTTATACAAATCGCGTGAGATTAATTTGAAATTAGTAGATGGATTATTTAGAAAAAAAACTCTTCCAGTCTATCTCTGCATACAAAGTTTATCGTTGTAAATGTAATATTTATAATTGGTTTTACTTTTCTTTTGTGAAAGACATTCGTGACGAAACATTTAGATATGTTTTTATAATATTTCCATTTTATATGTTATGTTTAATGTACAAACATTACTACAAAGAAAACAATGAATTTGTAGAACTGTTGTCTAGAAAACAGTAATATAACCATGTATTTTATGGTTACAAAATATAGTTTTGAAATCAACAGACTTCATAATTTTTGGTGGACAATGTAATTGTGAATATCAGTCGAAAAAGACATGTACATTAGTAAAATAACACAGACGTGTTACTATATATAGGAGTACTATCTTCAGAGTATTTATTTTAGGTCTATTCGAATAGTACTACTAAAAATGAGAAAATATCGTGATTACTGTAAGTTGTAAATTGGGTGACTGAAAAGCAATACTAGTTATATGATACATAGGTATTATCGTTTGTATCATTAATTCACACTTCACAAAAACTTCAAGTTGTTTTAATAAATATTTTTTCTCCGATTTACAGGAAGTTACGTTGACGAACTACTGTAATCATGCGATCAGTTCTTTCGAACTAGTATTAAATCTATGAAAAATTAAACTGTAAACTTGTGAATTTCTGTTAAACTATTCAATTGAAAATTGTAATGAATGTAGTTTACTAACGTTTCAACTTCAAAAAGTAAATTTCTTAACATTGTATAAAGTATATACAACCAGTACATTTAAAAAATCTTGTGAAGTAATTTACTACTTCTGGGAAAACGTTAGAAAACACAGTGTTACCATATATTTTTAAGATTATTCTTTTTAAAAATTTGTACCTTAATTCGTTATTTATTCCCTTTTAATTTATTGTAAAGAATTAACGATGTATCAATAAATTTTTTGTTACCACTTCCATTTACAATTCGAATTTTCTTTATCACCTAATAGCAATTATGTAAAAGTAAACATTTTTTAAACATGCGAAGAATGAACTTTAAAACCAATTACTCAAAGCCATGCATATGATCTACATTCTACATTGTGGCTCTTTCCCCTACCTTCCTTTTTCATTTATCACCTATCAACTGTAATGTCTCATAAAAGTAAAAATTAAAATAAGTTGCCCTTCAAAATAAAAAATAACAAATATAACATATGAACACAGTTATATAAATTTTTATAAAGAATTTTTGTACAAGATTATTTTTACATAATAAATAGCAATTAAGCAGCTTCATTTATAGTAGAATTCTTAAACAAGAATGTTATATTATCAGATATTTCTGATAACATAAGTTCCTACAAGAATATTGAAAGCTGTTACATCAAGAGAAATCTATTACATCATCTAGTATGAAGTAGTATTATGTACTTACTTGTAGTATTTTATCTGGAATTGGTTGTTGATAGTGTTCCCACTCTAAAAGCTGATTTATCGTTAAATTTGTTTGTGTTATTTCGTCCTGTAGAATTAACTGATGTTCTCGATTGTTTTCGTTATCACATTTTTCCGATTTTGTTCCTACTTCCTTGTGTCCATTGCAAGAACATTTTATCAGATCGTGCGTTAAACAATTTGTATCTGTCGCCAATGTAAAGAGGTCCTGAAAGTGTTGCAATAATTACTTTTGTGAATAGTAATTCCATAATGAGTTTAAAGAAATATGTATAAAACAACAAACTTTCAATTCACTCATGGACAATTTCAGAGAAGCAAAGTTGTTCAAATCCACGACAGTTTCGCTCAAGCTTGCTTTGCTAACTTGCCTCTGAAAGATCTTCTCTTCGATCGTTCCTGTTGTTAGTAAGCTGCAAATGTTCTATTTTATTATAAAAGCGTAAAATGCGTTGATACATTTAAAATGTGTAACAGATATTTTATACGAATATGTTCAAACCGTAGTATATAAACATTCTTTTTTTGGCCTTCTCTCCAAATCCTTGCCATGGCTTGAGAGTCGGACGCCGGATTCCAGTCTGAATCAAACAATACTAATCTAGATGCCCCAGGAAGGTTTAAACCAACTCCGCCAGCTTTTGCGCTTAATAAAAACACCTCTGTAATGATTATTTCGGAACATGAAATATTCTATGGATTTCGTTAAATGTTTTATAATATGCACTGACTGGTTTCGTCGCTTCCCGAATTGAATTGCTGAACGATTTTTGATCTGGAACTGCTTGCTGTACTACCATCTAATCTAAGAAATTTCAGGTTTTCACTATTGCAAATGGTCTCGAATAAGTCGAGTGTTTGCGTATAATAGGATATCAGTACTAGTTTCTCCTTAGTTCTCTTTAAATTTCTCATTAAAGTTTGTACGACCGATATCTTCCCAGAATACATACTCTTCGAAACATTTCTTTTTGTATTTTTATAATCATTCCCCAGCAAATCGTTCTTTTCATTGTAAAACAAGTCTGGATGGTTACAAATTTTCTTCAACATCATTATCACCGTTAAATGGGGCACTGTCTTGGACGCTAGCACGGTTTTATCAAACCACGCGTCCGTAACACGCGTATACAACTCTTTTTGTTCGTCCGATAAACGACAAAATACAACTAACTCGTGCTTAGACGGCAAATACTTATTAATTGTATCCTGCGTGCGTCTTAAAATGAAGCATTTTGTCTTCTCTTGTAATTCACTGGCCCTTTCCGTGCCTAAAGACACCACGCTATCAGGTGCATGGGGACATTGCGATGCCACAATCGGGTTTTCATAATAACTTTTGAAGTTGGAACTGGTACCTAATATACCTGGATTTACAAAGTCGATTAATGCGAAAAATTCCTGCAAATCATTTTGCATAGGTGTCCCGCTCAAGAGGATTTTCTTTTTACAATTCATGTTGCTTAAAATCTAAAAAGAAACACACACTTTTCAGAATAAATTACTTAAATATTGAATTGCGAATAAGCGCGATCGATAATGTTACCTTTGCTGCTTTAATATCATTATTTTTTAGTCTATGACCCTCGTCACATACAATCAAATCAAATTCTATTGACTCTATTTCTTCTGGACACCTTATAAGCATATCGTAGCTAATTATCATTACCGAATTTCTCGATTGCTTTCTGAAGTCTTTTGGTTTGTTTTTCGGATTTACAACGTATGGAGAGATCCTATGGAAACCCAACCAATGACTGAATTCTTTGCTCCAATTATTACAGAGGCTACTAGGAGTTACTATCAGTACATATTTCAAGACTGGTTTTCCACGTGGTCCCTTTTTTAGCAATGTCCAAATAACAGTAATGCACTGTAATGTTTTGCCAAGACCCATTTCATCAGCCAAAATGGCACCAAAGTAATCAGGTACTTTTAGGCCCATAATGCATTCATAAAGAAATATAATGCCTTGGCGCTGATGCGGCCTAAGTGTATTTGCTAAACAAGCATCCACGGATACTTCTTCTTCTTTTTCTGGTATATCGCTTTCTCCCCAGTTCTGCGAGGTGTACACGGAAGGCATTATCAGTGGATTATTTGTTAATTTCAAGCCTAAAAAATAATGAAAATATACACCTTGCATATTTTGTTGATATCATAATTAACAGACTATGGGTAACAAACTGAAGTAAATAATAGCCAACCTTTTTTTAAAGAGGCCAGGGGGACGTATTGGCCAGACTTTGAAGTTTTTAATTTTTTTGCAGGTGGTTCTGAAATTATTTCAGTAACCAATTTTGTTGACACTGGTCGGCTGCCTATTACTTTATCAATAATCTTCAAGGAAGTATATATTAACATATGTGTTAACGCATATATTACATATGAAGATAAATGAAATCCATTCTTACCTCAATTTCTTTGCTATTTACATACATCCTAAAACCTTCCACGAGAAGGTCTGGATCGACCACTGTCCTATGGATAACTTTACCATCTGAATCCTATTAAATTAATCGTTTAACATTGAATTATGTAAATGCAATAGAATTAATAGTGTTTTACCTTCAAAATACCATGTTTTCCTGAGACTTCCAATGTACCATCGTCTTCCCATTTTTTATGCTTCCTCGTGGATTTTTTAGCCATTACCACATTGTAAATGCTAGACATAAGACATCTGTTAAATGAATAATGTACTTAAATGACTACCTTGTTAATCAAAGCATTTGTATTCCTACATTTTGCCATTGTCAATAATAGTGGACGACTTTTCTTCGATGGTTTCGCATGGTCCACTCGCGTGGTCTTTGTTTGGTTCGGTCAGCGCACTTTTCTCGTGTATTCTTTTGTTAGATTTTTCAACAGGTTTTTTAAATAAATTAAGAATACTCGTAGTACTTCTGCGGCAATTTTCCTCAGAGTTTTCGACTACTTTGTTAATATTTTCCTGATTGTCTTTTGTTTTGCTACCTGTCGATTGCTGACACTTCAAAACAGATTTGAAACCTTTGACTTGATTGTTTCGATACATATTCCATGCGAATAGAACGCCTTCTTAAAACGATTACGTCACTAACTTGCACAATAGTATGACACTAGTTTTATAGAAATGTTAATTATACAAATACTTCGTAAAAATGTGTGTTGTAATACGATTCAACTTCGATTATTTATCTTTACAGTGACTGCATTACCCGCCACTAGAACGGACTTCCCCTACTTCTCCCACGTTGCCTAGGAAACCAGGACGCTAAGTATAACGGACGCCATCTACTACGCCACAGACTGTTTAAACAGTAATTTCAGAGAGGAAATGAGAGTGTTCACGCCCGGGGTTTTAGTGTCCCCGGTATAGTGCTGCCCCCTAGTCTAATTTTTAGCCTAGACCAGAACCTGTATCATCTTTTTAGCTTGGACCAGAACCTGCATCATCTTACCTTCATCATTAGCAGCGGATTCCAAATAATGCCAGAGTAAAAGAGGCTCTTCTATGTAGGCTCTGATCCAGCCTAAAAGATGATGCAGAAATGTGGGGACACTAAAACCCCGAGCGTGAGCACTCTCATTTCCTCTCTGTCATTACCATCCAGTGATGGTATTACAGATGAGGTATAGGAGCGAGTAGACCAATCACGTGATGCAATGCATTTTTCTATCTATATCATTAGTCTATATACGGTTCTGAATTACCGGCTCTGTAGAAAATGATTTGGTACGATAGCAGAAATGATACGGGAGTCGTGTGAATCCCACGTATTCTAGACAGAAATGCCCATAAGATGCAGTACCTATAGAAATGTGAAGTCTGTGGTATGAAGTGCCTTCATTGTTATTACAAAGACAAAGTCTCTAAGAAATTAGGAATTTCTAGGAATATTGTTCTAGTAACGTCAGGAGCGACTGTAGCGAACGGCGTGTGTTTTCTATGTATTTGATTCATGGACGTACGTAATCTCGTATTTGCAAAAATTCAGAGTTGAAATAGTTGCTTTAGGATGAATACATATCGTTGAATTGTTAAAATTGGCAGGGAGAAAATGTTTCGAAACGTTTACAGTGCTTCCAAGTAAACTACCTAAGGTGACATCAATCGTTGCAATAGATTTACGAGCGAATAGACGAGAAACTAATTACGCGTGTTACCTTTTCAGATAGGTTCTGTCATAGATGAGAGAGTTAGACTGACGAAGTCGAAAACACATTTTTGACATCAAAAGGAAAAAAGGATGTATTGCCTACAGTGGTTGATTCCGGTGTTGCTAATACCAAAGCCAGTAAATCCAACGCTGCTGCAAACGCATGTCATGTTCGTGACCCTATATCTAATTGGATTCTTCCTCGAACGAAAACCATGCACTATTTGTAGTTTAGTATTTCTCGCCGCGGTTTTCTTGATTTGTTACAGCGGCATAGGTAACTGTCTCCTTTGGAGTACAAATTGTGATACAGTGAGATGCGATAGTAGTTAAGATTATTTGAACAATCGGTTCTAGGTTGTACAATTGTCATTACTTTTATATTTCTTTTCAAAGAGCATAGAAAATTCGATAATTTTACGATATAACCTGATAGCGAACTAGTATATATGCATATACTTGTATCAGCATTATGCATGTATGGTTTTCAATGTAGTTTCTACGAATCTTATAATTGATACACGTACATGTTTATATATGCACATATACGAATCGATATGTGTACATATACACACACATTTATAGATGTATTTACGCGTACCGAGTATAAGAATCTGTAAAACTAATAAGCCATAGCATAGTATACACAGAGAGTTGAGAAACCTTTGTGTAAAAGATCACGACGATTCAAAATTATAAAATGGTTAAAGCGTATAATCATTGTACATACAACTAAATTTGAGTTTAATTAGTTTAAGCATATTAGCTAATCATATTATGGTGTATATAACATTATTTCCCAATCTGAATACTCTTGTAAACTCTTTTGTAAATTGTATACTTTAAAAGTCAAGGCTTTCTTTTACATTTTTCGTTTTATCAAAATAAATCTTTATTGGAAAAGTTCATCACTAAATTCTCCTAACAGTTTTGTAATGTACTAGTATTTCTCATATATACACCAATTGTTGATACGATTAAAATATAACCAATGATGTTCCAAAACGAATACATGGTGAATTGTAATATCAAAGCATGCATACGTTAGAAACAAGCTGTAAATGACAAGCAATAGAAAGAGTATTGTGCTAAGGCATAAATTCTACATATTTCATTCTATCATGTATTACATTAGAAATGCTATATGCAGAATTTTGACTTGTTCATAAAATAAATATACTTTATACAGCAAAAAGAAATGTAGTGAACATCGAAATGTAACTTAACAGTGCCTTTTATTGTAGCAATGGATGAACTTTAAAGTACGAAAATGGCGAGTTTCGTGAGTTTATAGAAAATGCAAAAGGGAAGCCTATCATACATTACTACTGAATGATGTCTTGTACTTTAGAGCAAACTGAAACAAAATTTAATTTTACTGTTTTAACGCATTGTATGCGGGACACGTACTAATAAGTTTTTATTGTAATATATTATACATACAGTATTTTATAAAATAATGTTTTTCTCGGTTAAAGTTCACAGTATATTAGTAATTAGGACGACTTTTTCAAATCTTTTCAAATCATCAAAAAAGCGTTCAATGCGTTAATATAATAAAGGGATTGAGAATTCATTTAGAGCTTTTGCTTTAGCACAAATGTGTGTCTGTGATGCTTCCAGTTCCCTGCGTCTTGTCAAAAATACTTCGATTTACCTGCAGAAACCTTTCAGTACCTATACCTCGTAACTGTAAACGTTAAATGCCTACCATTTGCTTCCATTCGTGATTTCACGTATTTAACGACTGTCAAATTGTAAGCGAGCGTACATATATACATACACTTTTATAATGTAATAGAACAATGAATGAACGGATTAGCTTTCGTGCTTTGTTGTTTGTGACTTGTTAATGTAATGAGAATGACTGAAATAATAATACTGTTTGTTTACGAAAGATTTATTTATTTTACATTAAAATATTATTGTGCTCTGCCACGACCGAAACCGCCACGGAATTCAACATCACCTGTACCCGCTCCCACATCAGCCTTTTTATCACCAGGACCACCGGGACCTCCGGGTCCTCTCCTGTATCCAGCACGGTCTTCTGTTGGCCTAGATGCTTCGCTTCTTGTGGCTGCAGCTGGTCGCGGTCTCGATGCTTCGGCTCTAGCCTGCCTCTTCAATGTGGAAGGCACAATTTCAGCAGGCAGGTGCAAGTAACCACGCAGATATTCTATGCCTTCGTTCGTAAGGTACCAGTAGAAATGTCTCCACGCAAATTGCTCTTTGACGTATCCTCTGGATTTCAAAGACTGCAAATACAAATTTATGAGAAATCTGTTCCACCTAGAAGTCGTGGTTTTAAATATGCCAACCCTTTCAATACTATCACTAATTACAGACTCTTAGAATTTCATGATTACTTCGTTTTTTATCGCTTGTATTGCAGGACAAAGTATCGAATGTTGCTAGCACAAAAGACATAGTTGTAACAGAAGAGTTAAGGAATAAAGAATCTGTGTTCCGAACATACAAATATGTTCGAACAAACGTGTAATGGAAGTATATAAATATACCAGATGAATAACAATGAATTGACAAGTTGTATTAGGTGTGAACATTACCTGCATTGCTTTGATGACTTGGAGATTCGCGATTGTTTCCAATTCAGGATGTTTTGGTGCATGGTAGTCCTTCTTTGCTACCATAACACCTTCCTTGAAAAGGTACTCATAAATTGCTACACGATTCTTTTTTGGCATCAACATTCTGAAAATATTAAAACAACATTTAAGAAGAAGTTCCATCGACAACATACATATATCTTCAATTGTATAGGAAAGAAAGTAAGAGGTTTGTTTTTGTAAATTTATATATCAGTGGACAATTAATACGTAATATTACAAAAGTACTTTCAGTAAAAATATATTTTGATGGGAATCTATTGAAACGGAAGGTGCGAATACTTTTACATTTGAAAACTGTATCAACCATGCCTACAGGTAAACATTCACTGATATTTTATGAAAAAAATGTTGATGTTTATGTTATGTCATGGAATATAATGTTTTTGTTCGATTGTATAATAAAAAATTTAGACAGAGTGAAACACAAGTTTGTGCCAATAGTGTACGAATGATGCGGGTATTTTTCTTTGGTTAGGTACATGTCAATAATGTTCAACATGAATTCAAATGAAAAGATTCGTGTCATATGAAAATTCTTTGGTTTAGCAGAGATTAAAGAATCTAACAAACCTCCTACTTTCTCACAATATTTCTATACAGCTAGGATTAAAACGGATATTGTAAAAGGCCTGACATACTTGACGTTTCAGCGCGAAGCGTTTTATCGGAAAGAAACCTTGCTCGCTTGCGATTTATCGTATCCACGAATCGATATATCGTTCGAGAGTGACCGGAAGCAGTGTACGCATATTATAGGATGAAATTGTTCACAACATATTGTCGCATTTATTAATATTAAATCGCAAAATAAATTGCAAAGCGTATATACAAATTTGTCATATTGTGTTCTCATATTCTACGGATATAGTGGATTCTGAAAAGTATAAACATTTCTACCCGGGAACAGTCTCTTCGATGATTTAGTATAATTTCAGGAAGTTATCTCGAGGAGGAAAAGAATTAAATATGCATAGTAATTAAACAAAACGTTACATAGATTTAACGTGAGTATTTTTATAATAAATTTACACGCGCGTCTTGATATTCTTATTTACCGTAATAAAAAAGCGTCACCGTACATGAAATTTGCAATCGAGTAGCGGATCTAGTATTACCTGATATTTAAAAATAGCATCTGTTATGCGAGCGCCGTGGCGCCCACAATATTACAAAACGAAATGTCGTGGATGAGAGAAAATTGAATGCATTCGAAAATAAAAAAATCAAATTGCACGAAAAGCATGGAACAAAGCGTGTCGTACGATTACATTTAGAACTTTCTACGGTGAAACACGAATCATCGACTCATACATGTATAATCGTACGAGGAATTTCACTTTTGAAAACCTGCATCTGTTCCGCGAAGATGAGTGTATCTATTAACATAAGCATTAAAAAATGTGTCAGCGTTAATCGCCTGAAACATAGTTGTTGAGTGGGTGTAGAACGTATACGCCTACCGTTGAGGAACAAAAACGAGCCATACGTGTAAGTAAATATTCCGTGTACTTCGATAGTTATAGCAAAGACCCGACGGTCGAAAATTATATATTTAGCAAAGGCGACGTATTTGTTGGATTTTTTAAAAGCAGAAACAGTGAAATCGTTCGAAGTATTTGAAATTTACGGGATTTTTATCTGTCACGAACCTGTCATATATTTACATACTTTTGTCATTCTAATTTTCAGATGGAGCGACTTTTTTTGGAGCTGTATGCATATGCAATTGTAAATATAGAATTGCTTTTTAATCGCAAAAAATGACGAGGTTTTTAGACGATTATTTCTGTACACTTTCAATTGTATTTTTACACATACCAGTTTGTGTATATATTTTACACACCAGATCAATTGCAATTCTGTATAAATGAATTTTATTGCAATATTGTGTATATAATTATTTTACAAAAATGCATTTTTCTATACCGGATACACAAGAATTTATTGACACTGCTGGCAATACATATGTGGTAATGTACTTTTCTTTTAAATCATGTGTATTGGAATTTGTTGGTATATTTATATTTCTTATTTAATTTCAATTTTCAGGGTTATAACATTCATATAAACGGATTATTTCACTGTACCGTCAGATACAAACAATTGCACAATTTTCACGAACAATTGGCCAAGGACTTGGATCTGTCTTTACCATTGTTTCCACCGAAAAAATTTTTTCCCTTAACAATAAATCAACAAGAAGAACGTCGATTATCTTTGGAAAAATATATTCAATCTATTGGACAGAATGAAGTTATTAGCAATTCGGGTATGCTAAATGCATTCTTATTAAATGCTCAACATGAAACTATTGGTGGATTCTCAGATAATGAGAGCATGGATATTTTCCTAATGAACGGGTGTAAAATAATAATAAATGTCTCGCTGGGTGACCATACTGGAGTTGTTTTAAAGGTAGCACACATATCATGAATAATAATTGTGTATATGTAATTGATCAAAATTTGATTGAAGTTGTTTTATTCAACAGAAAGTCTACAAGCATCTTAAACTGCCAGAACAATATTATTCCTATTTTGCATTGTTTATTGTCGCTCAGAATGAGGGTAATAGCGTTTACTGTAAGTATAATTTAGCAAAACTATTTGTTGCATTCAGATTTTTTGCAGGTCCTAATTTTTAAATGAATTTATTTCTCCAGTGCTACGCAAATTGCAGAATTTCGAGTCACCCTTTATCACGAACAAGCATATGCACAATATAGGCAAAAAGGTTGTGCTGGGAAAAAATTACTGGGATATAGCGTATGATCTTGAATTGATGAACAATGCGGTAGCTATGAACTTGTTGTTTGTTCAAGCTGTGGCGGAGACTCAAAGGGGATGGATCATAACTAAAGACGAATTGAAAGATTATTTGATTACTTTGCAAAATCAAGGAAAGAAGAAGGAAGTAAGTTTCAGTGCATAGTAAGATAGAAGTCTATCTGGTGTTTCTCGTATCGATCTATTTCTTCTAGAGTTTTATAGTTTATCATGGTTCTAATGTCTCTGTAAAGTGATTTATTTTTCATTATTTTTATTGTAGTACCTGGATGTAGTGCGTACTTTAAAATATTATGGTTATATTCAGTTTGCTCCATGCTTATGCGATTACCCTCAATCAGATTCAAAAGTATTAGTTGCTATAGGTAGGAATGAATTGAATTTGCGCATATTATCCGACGGAGAACAGCACGAAGAAGTCTTTAACGTTTCTCAAATGCGTTGTTGGCGAATAACCACTGTACAGAATGTAAGTTAGCATGGAAATGCTTGTGCTCGAACTGTCGTATAAATTTCTTATACAAGTTTTTTTTTAGGGGCCCGAAAGATGTGAGGATAATGACGATTTGAGTTTAGAACTATCTTTTGAATACTTGGTAGCTAAAAATCAATTACAATGGATTACCATCACGTCGGAACAAGCTATTTTAATGTCCGTATGTTTGCAAGCTATGATCGATGAATTACTGTTAAAACATGCTGGTGGTAGCCGGACTAAGGTTAATAGAGTATTGTTATTCGTACTGCTGTTATTGTGAAATAAAATTTAATTTTTGGAACGTGGCTTTGTAGGAACTACCTGGAAAATCATGGACGTATGTCATGAGAGATGGACAAACTATCGTAATGGGATCAAGTGCTGGTGAGCAAGTTAATGAAAATCGGAAGGTGTGTATATAAATAATATTATATATACATTAATAATAAATAATATATTTAAGATGCTGAAATTAGATAGAATATCATGAATTGATGTGGTAATATTATTTCAGAGTCAAGACGTTAAACAGTCTTCCAAATCCGAACCGATCATGAAGAAACTAGCCGACAGATTCTCGGCGGTAAGAATGAAAAAATCTGTGGATGTTAGAAGTAATCCAATCGATATAATTCAAAGGAGATATGTATCGGAATGTGATGTGGAGAACAATGCATTTCACACGATCGGCGATGATGATTTGTAATCGTGAAAAATAAAGTATATTTTCTGTATATAACTTTCCGAAACTACTAAACTTTCGAGATGGCGTTATTATATTTTTGATAAGATGAATTTGTAAATTTATAAAAGTATCGCACAAAGTGTAAAAAAAAAGTAGAATTTACTTATATACTGACGTTGTAACATTTGTTTACTACATGCTTGATCATTAACTAGATAGAAAGAATTCTTCTAATTAAGTCCAATAATAATTTAATCCTTTATAATGTCATAAGTGTGAATACAAGATCTGCGTTCATAGAAAACGAATAAGTTGTGAAAAAAGTATAATTGTTTACATAATGTACTTACATATTATCTGAAAAAATAATGAAAATATGTGATGGAAGAATTGACTAATTAATTAAAGAATTGAAAATAAATGAAATGACAGTGTACAGTATTTTATTATTAAAAAACCAAATGTAAGAAGCAGCGTATTCTATCCTAAAAGAGGTCTGCAGGCTCACGAAGATGTTTCACAATGTTGGAGCGAGACAAATTAGCGGCTTGGTGGTTAAATGTAGATTTATGTTTGATCGAATGCTTAAGTTTGCAGGAATAAAATTTATTCGTTTCTGTTACATTATTAACGCATATATGTTGATGAAGTCGCATATCGCAGTGAATGGTGCGTTCTACTTTTCATCAAACAGTAGAAATATTACTTTTTAGATTGTAACTTATTTTATCTGCTCTTCGTATTAACAGTGGAACCCAACGCTATTATTATGATAATATTGTGTACCATGGTAGGGCCATATAAAGACTGGATTTAATCATTAATATTCGAATCTTCTTCGATTGTAATGTGCATATTTTCTATATCAAAAATATGTTGTAATTCTGTATTGTTACTTTCTAAATAAACAGAAAGGTCAGTTCTGGCTATAGCATTTAAGTATTATAAATCTATTTTCGCTACTTTTAAAATAGCCCAACGTCAGCAAAGAATTACTCCACTTATGTTGAAGCATTATCAACAGTACCGTGCGTACATGCGTTACTGTTCCTCTGATACAAATATTTTGTATACTAATGAAATTCACTGAAATTTTTTAATGGAAAGTACAATGATAACACGTATTCGCGAATTTCAAATATAAAAATGATCAAAAATAATGAATGCGATTCAATAAAATACACATTTATACGAATCTAAAAAATATCATAAATCTTGCCATTGCTTCATGATGATCATTTTCAACAATTTCAATACTGGCTTAACGAATTAGCGAAATATTGAAATACATTCTAATACGGAAGACTAATTTTAGTAAGTTCATTCGTCATATATACTTGACTTCGAGATGCTCTCACTTTTATTTGTAATCTTGCATGGTATATAAAACACTACCAAACAATTCGCGATCCTTTACAAATTCGTGAAACATAAGTCAACCGACATAAGAACGTATATCTTGTAACCTAATGTTAATATCTGTAGGTAAACGCGCAATAATATCTATGGCAGTAAAAAAGGAGTAAAAACTTTAATACCTTCTAAAGCTTGCTTACTTATTGGAAATTATTTCGCACGTAAACGATATGTTAGCGCAAAAGTCTATAAATATATTTTCGGGATGATCAACTCCGTCCTTGTATTTCGTATGGGTGATAATATTTGCTTGATGTAAAATATTATGGATAGAATAAATGGCATAATAGGTGACTAGCGTAAGATAAAAACCAAATATCAATTTTATGTCGGCACCTCTACGATTTTTCTCAACGAAACCAGAAGAGAAAAGGAAAGAAAATGCAAGCATGGTATTCGAATTATTCTTTTATCCCCCATTGCATTCGATTTCTAAGGTTTCTTTCGGCATCCGTTTCTAAATGAATGCTAGTGGGATTATTAAATAATATTTCTGTAATACCATATTTCACAGTGTGCACACTCCTGGTCGAAAAGATAACACGCGTGTGCTATCTCTTTGTCCCGGTAGCGTAGGTAAACGTAATCGTACAAAAAAATTAAGTATAATGATCGTTCACCTAAATCATGTAAAATAATTTACATTGATGACGTGAGGCTATTGGCTAGTATTAGTTACTCGTATCTGATTCACAAAGAGGAAGACATTGACTTCGTAAGAGAAGAAAATACTTTAAAACTGCTGTTACTCTTTCCGTTTCGGTAAACAATTTCATTGGGCAATGTTCTTCTCTTTGATGAAACTCAGGACGAGATGAATAAAATCTATTCATTTATACAACTGTACACCCTTTATCTATCGTCATCACGCTTATCCGGATAGAAAAAGTAACCGAACTGTTAGAAGTTTTGTTGACGTTTCCGTTTGGTGTCCATAGCGTCAAGAATCGGTTGCCTCTTAGTTTGGTACCTTCTTCTTAGCTCGTCGATTTCCCGCTCCATTTCTGCGTCCAAATTAGCCATTCGTTGCTGTAGTTCCTCGTATGAGAGAAACTTCAGCTGCAGGAGATGGTTGTTTATCTATATTCAAGTTTCTTTTACATGATGCCTAAAGTGGCTCTAACGTCGATCGATTTTAAGCTCAAAGAAATGCGCGCGCGACCAGCAGAAACCATTTAAAGCTACTCTTATCTTATATGCTGTTTCAAAATCTGTAAAAGTTTGTTACTTACGAAATCAAAGTCGCGTTCCGTGAAGACATTTTGAAATTTCGATATGTTATTGTGCGGTTGTTCTTGCACAGGATGAGAGATCTGGTTAAGCTGTAATTGTAGATGGCTTTGAAACCTTTGAGATTCTGAGGGGCTTCGTAACTCTAATTTATTTTCATTCTCTGGATTATGTGCTCCAAGGATTTGTCCATTACCCTGATAATTAACAAACGATATATGCTGATAATCGGCGTTAAAACGCGACACGACTTATGGGATTACCTACCGCATATTGAACTTACCTTTCCTATTTCAGGCGCTTCTTTCTTATCGAAATGGTCTAAAAATAATGGCCGGTACTTCTTGCCGGATTCAACTGACCCTGTATTGTGACCTGTAAGGAAATTACATTTTAGTCGTTTTCATTGAAATACACTGAAAGAAATGTTTTTACTAACGCTTCATTGTTGCTTCGGTGTCCGTGTCGCTATTGATAACCATCGTTCCCAAGTCCAACATTGCGGAAACAAGTGTTCCCGTGTCTGGAAGATCATGACTTGGTACCAAAGTTCCTGTATCCTCTGGCAAAGGTTTCATTGTTCCGCTACAATCTTCTTCGTCCTAATTGCGAGTACGAAATTTTGATTATGGTTATCGATACGCAAGTTTACGGTCATTCGTAATAAACGTAAGTAAATACGGATAAGTACCGAATCTTCCGTCTGGTGTTGGTTCTTTATCGCAACGTTATTGATTACGTGAGCACGATGCGCGCTCTGTTTCTCTCGTATTTCATGAGCCTCTGCGATCATCTGACTTAGAATACTGGGTTGTTTGGCATTACCTATAAATTCGTGATTCAAAAGCTCGGTAGCTGTAGATCTTTCTTCTGGATTTTTAACAAGGCACCCGCTGACAAAATCGATAAATTCGGGACTCCACTGGTCAGGCTCGCGAAAGCTAGGTGGAGGTTTAGTTGGTATCATAAATATCGCTCTCATCGGATGTATGTCGCCGTACGGTGGCTTTCCTTCTGCCATCTCTAAGGCAGTTATACCGAGCGACCATATGTCCGCGACACAATCATATCCAATTTCTTGAATCACTTCCGGAGCCATCCAGAATGGAGTTCCTATCACTGTGTTACGTTTCGCCATTGTATCCTGGACAAAAGTATTACTTATTACTTCCTTGCTAATTGAAATATAATCGATAACTTGTTACTAAGAAAATAATGCTTACAGTTAGCTGTCCTGCTACGCCAAAGTCTGCTAGCTTTGCATGCCCTTCGTTATTGAGCAGGATGTTTCCCGCTTTAATGTCTCTGTGTATTTTTCTTCTCAGATGAAGGTACTCCAAGCCCTTCAAGGTGTCACTGAGGATCGTCGCTATCTCGTCTTCTTGCAGAGTTTTCTTTCTTAACCTCATGATGTCGCTAACAGACCCTGCTCCACAATATTCCATCACGATCTGTGAAATTATACCCTTATAAGTGCAAATAAATGTTAGATCGATGCGATAGTTCTCGCGAGCATAGGGATGCTTCAAGTTACCCATAAATCAGTGTTTTTAAAGTAGCTTCCATAATATTTAACAACATATGGAGAATCGCATTGTTGCATAATAGAAATTTCTTTTATAATTTCCTGCAAGTCTGTATCGACCGGTACTTGTTTGATGGCAAGTACCTGCCCGCTTTCTTTGTGCAATGCTTTGTAAACTGATCCATAGGACCTGCACAAGGAAAATTAGCTTGATGGTGGCCGATATAATAGTTCTCTTTCATCATGATGAACAACTTACCCTTCTCCCAACTTGCATATTATGTCGAACACCTCTTCCGGTTGTCTTGTTAAACTTTCCTCTGACAACTTTTTTAATTCACTAAAAAATAAATTACATAGAATCCTAAGTTGAATACAATCCAATATTTCTGGTGGTATAATGTGTATACATATTTGTAGAGTTTCTTTATTTTTACATAACGACGCTTGTATCATGATAGGACTTTTATGGAAAACTCCATACTACAAAGTCATGTTTTGATTTGCATTAGCATAGAGAATTAAGTATACCGAGCAATGGACTCTAATTACTGTAAACAAAATTCGAAAGGTTCTCGGGTATTAACGGGTGTTCGAGGTTTCTTGAGAAAAGTGAAGGTAATTAGAAATTCAATAAATAATGTAACGAAATTGACAATGCAGGTTAACAAAGAAACAAAGAATCGATACAGCGCGATTGTTTCGTCGAATAAGAGAAACGTGCAATGGATCGTGGGGCCGACTCGTTCTAGCTACAAATAACTTCCATCGGTGAGTTGGCGACGTTCTGCCAGTTTGAAAAACACGAAGTAAAAACAATTAAATACCTCTTCGAAGACATTTTCGCTTTCTCGCGTGAACGAGGTTCCTACTTGAATAAAAACACCTTCAATATGTACACAAATAACTTAACTTGGATAAAACAGATATCATTCCGGTTGCGAAAACATGGTCAATTTAAAATAGAAGTGTTACATTTTTGTCAATAAATTAAAGTAACCACACAACCGAAATATCGAAAACCATCGACCATCCGATACAGTAGTAGATGGCGAAGCTAAGTGCATACAGGCTCACCGATTGCACGGAGAGGGGTGGTTTCGTTCAAATACAAGCACTGGGTTTAGTCGAAACATGATCGGAAAGAAGTTTCTGATCGCAAGGAAAAAGATGATTCCTGAGGTGATTCTAAGCACCTTTTTCCTATTTCATTTCGCGCCGAAACGCTTTGTTTTCGAGTTATTAACGAAAAACACGGACCAATCGGCGACGGGTCCTGCTGACCGCGACGTTGACATTGGCCGAGCTAGAATCCGTCCGCTGTAGTCGCGCTCTGATTGGTCCGCGTTTTTCCTTAATAACTTGGAAAGAAAGCGTTCCGGTACGAATTAGCAAAGGAAAAAGGTGCTTAGAACCACCTCAGAAATTACCCCTTTCATTTTGCAATACTTTTTCTGGGACACCCTGTATACCAAATGGCACTTACGACTGTAGTTTGTGGTGGAAACCGATAAAATGTACTATAAGAAATTACAATATATATTTTATAATGTTATTCAATAAACTGCATTTTGTTACTATATAACTCGTTGCAACTTTGTAATTCTTTTGATAAAAACTATAAACAAGTAAGGGATGCATACTATAAATTTCATATTTACACGCGTTACTAATGGACAATAGTATCGCGTTAACAGAAAAGTGTATCGAGTTACATGACTCTGTTCTGTGATCCACGGGTGGATTAACGCGTGCGTGAAACGATGGCCGTTCGAATTTTCGCGACGATAAGCAAGGTAAACGGAAATAGAGCCTTCAAAAATAGACACGAATCTCTATTTCGATTGAAACTCGAAAAAATCAGTGAACGCGCGCGCGTTCAACGGGTAAGAAATTTGTATTTTCAAAGTAGTCGGATCGATCGTTGGCCAATCAGGATACAATCGCAATTGTCTCGATCTTGTAAACTGTACTTTAAACTCTGCGTCTTTATTAAAGTTGGTGTAGCAGAAGTGTCAAGAAAAATGACATTGCCTCAAGAATCGTTCTTATAGAACTAAAATGGACAGAAGAATATCTCCGTCTTTCGCCGCGGGTCAGTTGTTCAACGGACAATGAATAACGGGGTAAAAATACATTCGTATCCAACGTTACCATAACAATAGTATCCACAGATACGTTTAGACAGGTTCGAACACTTTCAACTGAAATTGTCAATCGAGTGGTTCGTCGATTTCTTAAAATGATCTAGGAACAACGTCATCGTTTCGAACGAGCTTTAAAATATCGAAACATGGTCGTTACGTAAGAAAAACCCGCTAGAAACGACGAATCTCGGGCCAGAGCTTTCGTTCTAGAGATCGTTTCGACGATCCAACCTGGAGACGCAGCTTTCACCGTCGTTTAACGAAAAATACGCCGATGGTTGATCGGCGATTTCTCCGATTTCCGGTTCGGTCGTTCCGCGAAGATCGAACGATCGCGAATCCGTCTCGAGATCGTGTGAATCTCCCGTTCGAATTTACCGCCGTGTTTTGGTAGAAGGCACAGCCACGTGATGGCGATGATGTTCCAAGCATCGCTCGAACACACGGGAGTTTCTAGGCGCTATACGTAATCGCGTGTCCACGCACGGTGAACGCTAGCACTCGTTTGCTAGACGGCCGGCTAGCAAAACGAGTCGATTTCTCTTGGTGCGCGATATCGCGGTAGAACGGTGGAGGAGAGACGTCGTTGCTCGTCGTGGGACATCGTAGGGTACGCGCGAGGCAACGTCCTAGGGCTGAAGGCGAACCAAACAAAAAACGGGGGAGTCTCCGGTGGATCCGAAACGGCGACGAACCGAGCGGCGACGGCGGCGGCGGCATTGTCCTGCTTGTTTTGTTGTCTCGCGTGAAACGTACAGGTGGAACAGAGAGGAGGCGATCGCGTTCGTCGAGGGACCCGAGAGAGGAGTGTGACGGAGGCGAGCGAGAGACGGTGTGTGTACGGCTAGAAGAGAAGAGGACTGGCTGTTCCGTCGTGCGGAGGAACGCGCTGGCATAGGTGTACATACCGTAAAAGAAGACAACTCGAGGAAACGGCGAGGCGATCGTAAAAGGTAGAAAGAAGGAAAGAAAGACGGCTATCGAATCGGGGAAAGAAATAGACGGAGACAAGAGAGGAGATCGAGAGAGAGTAAGACAGAGAGCAAGAGAGAGAGAGAGAGAGAGAGAGGAACGGCTGTGCTGAGGCAAGAACAGGCTCGCGCGAAAGAGAACGACAGGAACGGAACGGGACGGAAAGGGACACGAGATAGATAGATAGCTAGAAGAGAAAGAAAGAAAGGAAGAAAGAAAGAGGGAAAGACAGAGAGAGAGAGAGAGAGAGAGAGAGAGACGGTCGGACGGTGAAAGAGAGGGCGATAAAGAGAAGAAACGAAAGGTAGCCCAGTGGTAGAACAGGACACGAGGGAGGGTAAGGAAGGAGAGACAGGCACGCGAGGTAACCGCGTTAGATCTGCGAGCTGGGAGAGCTGCGTGATCCAAAATGGCGCTGAACCAGGACGTGGACCAGTTGTCGAAGAGCAATCTCGTCGTGAGGATGGATCAGAACTCGGAATCGGATCTGCAGGCGTTGTTCGACAGCGTCCTGAAGCCCGATCTGTCGAAGCGTCCGCTCCAAGTGCCGTTACGCATGCGCAATCTGCCGGATTCCTTCTTCAATCCGCCGTCGACGGGCAGCAAGAGCCCCTCGATCTCGCATTCCCGGGAGAATTCGGCGGATTCTGCTTTCGGCGCGGCCGCAGTCGCCGCGGTTGCGGGCGGGGGGGCCGGACCCGGGACCGGTGGAAACGCCGGCGGGACCGGCGCGCAGGGGACCGGCCCGGGCCCAGCCACCGGACAACCTGCCAGCGGGAACGGTGCCGCCACCGGGACGAATGCCGCAGGTGCGGCAGCGGCTGCGGTCGCGGCCGCCGCCGCCGCCGGCCTCACGGTCGCCCATCCTCGAGCCCACAGCAGCCCAGCATCTCTGCAGCAGACGTACGCGTCCGCTCAGCAGGCGCCGCAGCACGCGCCCCAACCGCACGCGCGTCACCACCATCATCAGAAGCAACGCAGCTACGACGTCATCAGCACGGTCGACGACCTGGGTCCCCTGCCGCACGGATGGGAACAGGCGCGCACCCCCGAGGGACAGATCTACTTCCTCAAGTGAGTACTACTCCGATTTTCTTTCCTTCTACTAATCCATTCTGTTCGCACTGCTCGCCTTTAGGGTACCAGTACTAACGGAGCTGCGGTACTAGCGACCAGAGCGGCGCTTTTCATGATCGTGCGCGCATAGCAATCGATAGGGTACCAGTGCAGCGAAGTTGCGATACCAGCGAAATGAGCGTCGTCGCAGCGTCGCCTTCCAGTAAGCGTTGCTCTACTCGCCGTCTTCAACCTGAACGCTTCCACTATGAAAATACATGTACTTGCGTTCTATGTATTTCGCTCTCTTCGCTAGTGTCACTGCTTCGTTGTACAATCTACCCTCCGACAACCCTATCAACCCTTTCGAGCCGATTGGTACTCGCATATGCACCATCGGTGCTTTGAAAAAGACCGACTCTTCTGTTTTGCGTTATTGGTGGTTTTAATGCGTACCAGTCCGTTCGATGGCGTTTAGTACGAATACCGTCTTGAAAGGGTTAACCCCTTGTACTATCATGTTTTCGATGGTTACGATGATTCGAATAGCTTCGAAGTTCGTTGTCTCCTGGAAGAAAAAGAAAATTGGTATTTACTGGATGTCTAGCTATCGCCTAATATATGAACAGCAACGAAATAGATATATATTAAATGGAAGGGGTTAATTTGTACATACCGCGATTTACGGCGACCGAGTTATAAATAGAGATGGTGTGTCAAGTGTATTGCGAATACACGTTGGACAATGGTTGGACAGTTTCGAATGTTCCGTGGGTTCTTCGGGAAAAGAAATCTAAAAAACGAAATCCGTGCGGCAGTAACACGTGTATGGGAAAAAGTTGTTCGGAATGATGACCTTGGCAACAGGTGTTTCGAGATCATCGAAGACTTCTATATGTACGATTACCCAAGAATTCATAATTCCAAAATAATGAAAAGACAATTGTAATGGAAGACATTCGACAATTACCTGGAGGGTTAACGAACAGTTTGTCTCAAACGTATCCGGATTCTTTCACCTTCGCGTTCTCCTCTTACTCTTGCTCTTCCTCGAGATCGCGATCGTCCTTTCGCTTTCTATCCACCTCTCGCTCGATCTTCTGCCGCGGTCAACCTGCTCCACGATTAGGGGAGGATCGATTAACCCTTTGTGGATCGGTGGTCATCGTACGGACCACTGCGCCGCACAGTGGGCAATTTGGACGAAATCGGATTCAAAATCAAAGAACTTTCGATAGAAATGAGGTAGAGCGATGAAATTTTTTTTTAAATTAAAGCTGAAACTTTGTAGAATATGGGAAAAATACGGAGATTATGGTACGAACGCTTTTTAACCTTGAGAAAATTCGTGAAACTTGCACAATTTCAAGAAGATTGTGGTTTTTCCAATACCACGCGCGGAAAAATTTTTTTTTAACATGCTACACATCAATTCCCATCGATTTTTTCACGCTGATTTCAAATCTGGTCTCAAAATTTGTCTACGACCTCAGGATTTTGCAAAAAATAGATTTTTCTGACAAAAACTAATGAAGTCATTTTTTCGTTGAAATGATTGGACGGTAATAATCTCCCTATTTTTCCCATATTCTACAAAGTTTCAGCTTTAATTTAATTCAACTCATTTCTATCGAAAGTTCTTCGATTTTGAATCCGATTTCGTCCAAATTGCCCACTGTGCGCCGTACGAATTTTCATTGTACTTTTCGATGGGTCGAACGTATCGATTCTTGATATCAGCAGACTGCGGACTTTTATGCAAAATAAACAATTGCTACATGAATTGTAAGAAACAGGGATCACCAGGTAGAAGCACCACTCTTCCTTGAACACTACGTTTACGGGACCCGTGGAAATGACGGGTTTAGAATATTTCTTCTTTCTTTAGATATATTCTTGGTATTTTCGTGAACTAATATAAAATTGTCACTTATAATCCTCCGTAAATCTAGTGTCAATAACTTCAATACCAGTTCTCCGCTACCTTGAAATTGCTTACACATATAGATTTCCAAACGGCATTGAATTATATAGGATTTGTAAATTGCACCGACTCGTTTCGTCTCATAAATCCTTGAAATCTGTAGTCCAGCTATTAGCTGTCTCGCGAGTGAAGCAAAAAGGTCTCTCGTCGGGCAATTGTATCGGAGCTCCGGGAATCTTTAATTACAGTAACTTTCGAGGGTACGTACCTGGCTTTTACAGCAGGTTCGTCCTTTCACGGATTATCCCCACTGTTTTTTTTTTCTATTCTTGCATGAAAGTGTACCGTGGTGTCGTAATGAAAATGCAAGAACAAAGATAAGTCGATTCGGAGAACCAGGCGACAATGGCGTAGGGGGGGGGGGAGGAGGGTCATGTTCGAACCTGAAAGGGGCAGCCCCTATTTAGGGCCCGATTCCGGGAACTTTTAAACCCTCGGCCCGCTTTATCTACCGCCGCACCCTCGGAGGAAGCTTCCATTATTTGTGTTCGCGTCGGTTTCGTTGCTTCTGTCACCTGCGGACCCTGTGTGTACCTAGCCGGATTTCAGGGAGCTTATCGACGTTCAGAAGTGTCGATACGTGGAACGATGTTACGCGTATCGCGCAGACTCGATCTCCCGCGGTCCCGATTCTCGGTGACCGGGACCGATCTACGGAGTTCAAAAGCAATCTGAACGGTTTCGGGTCATTTATCGGAGAATCTGCGTAGTTACGACCGTCGATCCGTTTTGGTCGTGCGTCCGTGTGTTAGGGTCCCACATACCTCAAGGCCGTCACCGTCTTTATCGCCTGCTCGGTTCACTCGTCTCGTCTCGTTTCGTCTCGTCTCGTCTCGTCTCGTTCCGTTCCCGTCTCGTCTCTCCGATTGCTCCTCCGTTTCTCGGTCGCGTTTGCCCCCACTTGTTCCCAGCCGAGTATCGTTGGGTCCCCGCCGACCCTCATTCTCTCCTCTTTTCCCGCGCGTGGTCGTTTCTCCTCGTCGATCGTTCGGGACGCCTACTCGATACCGTCTTCGTCCCTAGCACCTCCTCTGGCTCTTCTGCTTCGCTTCGCCTCGACCCGCCTCGCCTCGCCTCGCCTTGCCTCGGCATCGTCTCGTCTCCTCCGCTCGTCCAACCTGATCCACCTGCGCCGCCGACTAGGATTCCCACGTGTCACCTGTCGTGGGAAACGCTCCCCGTGTGCTTTGTCGCCTCGCTCGCCTCCTCCTTCCACCCACCTGTCTTTGACCCGCACGGGACCTTACCCACGGGGATGATTATGCTCGACTTTCGGGTTAGCCTGACGCTTCCGATCTCGTTTCCTCTCTCCGGCAGAGTTCGGCATTATCTAGATAAAAAATTATTTAAATAACGATTCGAATGAAAGATACTTTATCTTTATTCTTTGTTCGAAGGTTCGAATAAAAAAAGTATCTTTATTAACCCTTAGCACTGGAATGGCGACTGTAAGGCGCCACCAGAAATTACTGTATCGTTAGACAAAATACTCTTTACATTATTAAATTTGTTTGTATTCGATAAATTACTAAACACTTCGGTATTATACGAGCACATTGCACCATTTTCATATGTATAACACGAAACAAAAGTATATAGAAGGTAAAATATTGTAGGTTGGAGAATATGTTTCGTTTTGGAGTTAAAATAGCTTCGAGTGCAAAGGGTTAAGATCGAATAAATCGGTTCGTATCTTTTTTGAGTATCGAATGAATAATTTTATTCGACGAGAATTTATCCGACGAATAAAGATAATTTGTTTTTGTTCGAAGCGGATTTATTCGAAGTTCGAATAATTTTTTCATCTTTTATCTGTATCTTTTATTCGAAGGCTTCGAATACATCTTCGAATGACTTTTGCCGAGCGCCGACAGACGACATACAATGTAAGCGGATGGAGAATCGTGCATTATTGGCAATTTATGCTTTTATGATTTTAATCAGAAGAACATTGTTAATACGAATGAGTTGTAGAGCTTATCCCGATCAAAATGAGCCGAAACACGACATCATTTCGACTGTCTTTAATGAGATTGTAATTTTTATCGTAACATTACGTATCAGTGAAACTTGTTCGATTACACTCGAATTTGACCTGATTTTCATCAGGAAAATCCTCTCCATTCGCTCGTCACAATTTTATGAGGATATATTGAAGAATCGAAAAGTTTAAACTTTCATTCGTGCGCGATTCTTCCACCATGTTTCGGCTGAAACATTTTTGGAGCTTTCTCCTAATAGCTCACTAACCAGTTTTGGAGCACTTAAGCGCGAATTTTTTTTCACTTTCCGAATAATTTTGCTTTTCTCCCTCGTACATAAGAGACTTGGTCTTCCAGTTTGCGGAATAGAATCAATGCGATTCTCAATATAAAATCGTCGACAGATATCCGCAGAGCAGTACTCTTACTTATACGAAGCATCGCACTAATTTCGCGATAGGTTTTTCCTTCTTCTCGATGAAAAATTACAAGCTGTCGCACATCGAAACTCGTATTCTTCCCTATGCGACCCATTTTGAACGAATTCACGTTTACTACTGACAGTAGTGCGGTGGCATGGACATCCAATGGTCCACGAGATTCTGTTTGTAAACAAACGTTTTCCAGAGAAATATAATACGTGTCCGAATATTTTTGTGAGCCACAAATGGTCCATTATTCCGTTTAATAATTTTCTATTATGAAACGTATGTATATCTTTCAAATAAATTATATACGTTTATCGTCTTTAATAAATGTTTTATTGCCAGAAACAATTTCCAGGGCGATTGCTTTATCAACAAACGAATTATTGAATCATAACGTTAGTTATACCTAGTGTCCGAATATTTATGGGAGTCACTGCATATTCAGTCGTGTTTCAAAGATTCTAAATTATCTATGTAAATCATAATTACATCTTGTACCATTGTGATACCAACCTGTAAAATTGTAATACCACATTGTAAGGTGAAATGGACCAATTTAAGGGTCCCAAAGAGCTACAATAAAAAAAATATAAAAAAACAGAATTCCAATGGGAAAATAGACTTGCCCGGTTTTCGCAGCAACTATGAGAAGGTGGTTCGCGGATCGCAATTGACCGTTTAGAAAGGGATTTTGTATTTTCTTCCGCGACGCTCGGCACCGTTCCATCGGGGATCCGCTCGGTGACGTCACGGCGAGATATATCACCGATAATCGATGCTTCCGACGATAAAAGGTATTCCAGGGATACGTGGGAAGGGATTCGGGCTGTTCATTCAGCTGTTTCGCGAACGTATTCATCGTCCGGTTGCCGCGGGCCGCGTTTACAAGAGCGCGTTTGTCCCGCGAGCCTCGCGCTCTATTGTTCATCGCGTTTCCAAGCATTTCTGTCTTACACTTCTTCTTCTTCTTCTTCTTCTTCTTCTTCTGCTTCTTCTTCTCTATCTCTTTCCTTTTCGCCCTCTGGTCGTTTCATTCGTGAATGTTCAGAGAGAACGGCCGGAGACGGAAAAAAGTTGAAAAGCGCGCTCGTCTTCTTTGACGCGCCCGCAAGGTCATTTCGGTTTCACCTGCGAATCCCGAGGGTGTCGCGTCGCTACCTGCCGCTAAAAATCGTGAGAACTTGCGCGGGACCTGGCTCGGTTTTCGGGAATACCGGGAACTCGGTTTCACCCCTCGTGAGAAACCACCGCAGGCCCGCAAAGTCGACGGAATCTCTCTGTTAGGTCATCCCGAGTTCCTTTTTCGAGGACCAAGTATAAACACGTGATCCCAACTGTCGGTCTTCGAACACGTCCATATCACCGTCACACGTACGCGACGATCGCAATCTCGCGAACCTAGTCGAATTAGTTTCGTACACCGTGCCATTTGAAGATCGTAGCGCGTAGCATAATATTCCATGACTTCCTTCTGTTAAATTGTTTTAATATTTGGTAAAGGTTCCATTCAATAAAACATTCTAACAATCCAACGAATCATTTCTCCAAAAATGACGGGTTCCAATATTTTTAATTTACGATTATTGAGATTGTGAAGATCCATCTACGTGGAATTAATGAACAAACTTATTTCCCTAGGTATATATTATTTAAAAAATGGCTGAAAACTTGGATAGATATTTTCTTCTTATTTTTATAAAGTAATGTAAAATACTCAAATGCTCCGTAAACCTAGTGTTAAAGGAGTAAATTTTGGGTGGGATTTTTGTCAGATCCGAAATATTTCGGTGAACGCTGCCGAAAAAATCTAGTGACATTTATCGAATTTTAGAGGAAATTTCCGTTATCGTTTTTGTATTTATAGTGTTTGCTCATTATATGTCCAAAACACGGATCCAGTCACGGACATATATCGGTCAGGAGATGCTATTCTTTGATCCACGCGATTTTACACTCTTCGGAGACCGAGGTCTCTTCTTGGGGCATACCCCGCGGGAGTGGGGATAGTTCTGGGACTTTAATCGGCTAGGCATTTGGGACATACAGTGACTCCCACTAGTATTCGTACGCTCTTAAAAATCGCATAACTTTGTCAATATTGGACTACTTGAATTTTTTTGAGAAATTAGAACAATTGGATCACTACATAAAGTGAATATTTTTTACAAAAATTGCAATTGGTCGAAAGTGCAGAGAAAACACTAAAAGTTGTATTTTGCAACTTTTTTATGCGAGCTTATATTAGAGTGAACGGAACGAACTTATGGGACGACCTAATAATTACACTGCGGATTTCTTGCAAAATGAAAATTGTCCAACTGTATAAGAAACCAAAGTTGACTAAAAATAGGTTTTTTCTCTTTCAATCATTTTAACTAGTCGAAAATAATAAAACAACATTCCTAACATTAAACCTACCACCGCTGGTCAAAATCACCGGTTCCAGATTTCTTATTTTACAATTACTGAAATTATAAAGATGCTTTGGTGGAAAATGAAATGCATATATTTAGTATAGCATATATTATAATACGAACCGCACAGAAGCCAAATAAATTCGATCACGTCATTTTTATGAGACAAGTGACTCCCACTAATATTCGTACGCTCTTAAAAATCGCATAACTTTGTCAATATTGGACTACTTGAATTTTTTTGAGAAGTTAGAACAATTGGATCACTACATAAAGTGAAAACAAGTTTTTACAATTATAGCAATTGGTCGAAAGTGCAGAGAAAATACTAAAAGTTGTATTTTGCAACTTTTTTATGCGAGCTTATATTAGAGTGAACGGAACGAACTTATGGGACGACCTAATAATTACACTGCGGATTTCTTGCAAAATGAAAATTGTCCAATTGTATAAGAAACCAAAGTTGACTAAAAATAGGTTTTTTCTCTTTCAATCATTTTAACTAGTCGAAAATAATAAAACAACATTCCTAACATTAAACCTACCACCGCTGGTCAAAATCACCGGTTCCAGATTTCTTATTTTACAATTACTGAAATTATAAAGATGCTTTGGTGGAAAATGAAATGCATATATTTAGTATAGCATATATTATAATACGAACCGCACAGAAGCCAAATAAATTCGATCACGTCATTTTTATGAGACGAGTGACTCCCACTAATATTCGTACGCTCTTAAAAATCGCATAACTTTGTCAATATTGGACTACTTGAATTTTTTTGAGAAGTTAGAACAATTGGATCACTACATAAAGTGAAAGCAAGTTTTTACAAAAATTGCAATTGGTCGAAAGTGCAGAGGAAATACTAAAAGTTGTATTTTGCAACTTTTTTGTGCGGGCTTACATTGAAAATTTAGAAAGTACGATTTGTAGATCTGTATGAATTATACATATTCTGAGAATTTCATAAAAATCGGTGACCGTTGCAATGAGCTGCAGATGTTCCAAAATGATCGCATAAGGGCGAAATTCCCCGAGAAGGCTAAAATTCTGCGACTTTCGCCCTTAAGTTTTCATCGTAAATATTCAGAATATGTATAATTGATACAGACGTACAAACCGTACTTTTAAAATTTTTAATATAAGCCCGCATAAAAAAGTTGCAAATCACAACTTTTAGTACTTTCCCTGTAATTTCGACCAATTGCAATTTTAATCAAACATATTTCTCACGTTATGTAGCCATCCAATTGTTCTAACTTCTCAAAAAGAATTCAAGTAGTATAGTCCCATATTGACAAAGTTATGCGATTTTTAGCACTAGATTGCCGGATGAAAAAGAAAGTATCTGGTCAGTTAGCGATTCCCTCTGACGGATTGGTGGAAGTGTATGACAATGAGGGTGATCAGATACCTACCTTCATAATTCTATTGAAAACCAACATATGTTTAAAAAAAAATGATTTATGTTTTTCTGTATATATAGCAATAAAATCGTGAATGAGTCAAATGGACTCGCTCCGGCAAAATATTAGTGGGAGTCACTGTACATAGAACAAACACTGTATTTTCGCGTAGAGTAAAAATACGAAACATTGCGGCGAATAGGATGCTTGTATCCACGTGAACGACGTGTCGCGAGGAGCCGGGGTTCTGCGTCATCGGCGCCGAACGTGTTAATTACACGTGTACTCGATTATCCGCGAAATAGGGACGCGCGTAATATCTCCGTTTGTTCGTAAGTCGATCGAGTATTCGCGGAAAGGCGTTATCGGACGAATCGAGAGCAGTTTTCTCGGAAGGAAACGTGGTTCGATTAACGAGAGCGCTTTCCCGTGCGACGGCGTTGCGGTTTCATCGTGAAAATCTCGGTCCCGGAGGATAGTCCTGCCCGGAAACCGAAACGATAGGATCACGAAACTCGTAAAACTTGACAAGGCTCGGGTACGTTATCCCTGATAACGTATCCTTGACCTTTCGAAACCTGGCTCCCGTTAATGCGAACTTAATCGGTCCCTCGAGAGCCGTTTCGTCTTCCGGTTTCACCGCGCACTTTGCTCACCGGTTACGTAAACCCGTAATGGGAAGTACGTATCTGCCGATCTCTCGGCGTGATTCGAGAACGGCATGGAAGTCCGAGCTAATTTCCCAACCGATTACCGAACCGTCGAACGTATGTAAGCACCTTCGAATTTCCCCTTCGCTCTACGCTACAAATTTCCATAATTTCACGTAATATTTCACGAAAGATTCATTACGGTCTCGTCGCAAACCGCAAACGTTATCGTTGAACCATTCGAAGGTATAACAGTGGCCCTCTAGCCCTTTGATTCAGAATAACTTCTTTGAAATTGGACCAACTGATCTGACTTTTTTGAGCAACTGCTAACTGCAACTGCAGTTGCAACTTCTAAGTAGAGGCATCGATTTACCAAATCAGGTGCAGATGTGGAGAAATTGAAATTGGTAGGAATTGTGCGAAAAAATTGAAAAGATACTTTTTTACGCTAGAACCACCGGATGAGTCGAAATGACTTGCTTCTGATTTTTTCTTTTAGAAATATTGAAATTATAAATATGTTTCCATGAGGACATTTTTTAATAAACTCCTCTATCGAAGTAGATACTGAAACAAAATTGGTACGAAATCTAAAGAAATGCAATTTTGTTGTTATCATAAGGCAACGTATGCCAGTTGCATTTATAGTGCTTGGTTGTTCAAGGAATTGTGCGAAAAAATAGAAAAGGTACTTTTTTACGCTAGAACCACCGGATGAGTCAAACTGACTTGCTCCTAATTTTTTCTTTTAGACATATTGAAGTTATAAATGTATTTCCATGAGGAAATGTTTTAATAACCTTCCCTAGTGACGTAGATATTTAAACAAAACTGGTATGAAATATAACTAACTGCAATTTTGTTGTTATTATAAGGCAATGTATGCCAGTTGCATTTATAGTGCTTGGTTGTTCAAGGAATTTTGCGAAAAAATAGAAAAGGTACTTTTTAATACTAGAACCACCGGATGAGTCAAACTGACTTGCTCCTAATTTTTTCCTTCAGAAATATTGAAATAATAAATATGTTTTCATCAGAAATTTTTTTAATAAACTTCCCTATTGACGTAGATATTTAAACAAAACTGGTGCGAAATCTAAACGAATACAATTTTGTTGATATTATAAGGCAATGTATGCCAGTTGCATTTATAGTGCTTGGTTGTTGTAGGAATTGTGCGCAAAAATAGAAAAGGTACTTTTTAACACTAGATCCACCGGATGAGTCAAACTGACTTGCTCCTAATTTTTTCTTTTAGAAATATTGAAATAATAAATATGTTTTCATCAGAAATTTTTTAATAAACTTCCCTATTGACGTAGATATTTAAACAAAACTGGTACGAAATCTAAAGAAATGCAATTTTGTTATTATTATAAGGCAATGTATGCCAGTTGCATTTATAGTGCTTGGTTGTTCAAGAAATTTTGCGCAAAAATAGAAAAGGTACTTTTTAACACTGGAACCACCGGATGAGTCAAAATGACTTGCTCCGAATTTTTCTTTTAGAAATATTGAAATAATAAATATGTTTTCATCAGAAAATTTTTTAATAAACTTCCCTATTGACATAGATATTTAAACAAAACTGGTACGCAATCTAAAGAAATGCAATTTTGTTGTTATCATAAGGCAACGTATGCCAGTTGCATTTATAGTGCTTGGTTGTTCAAGGAATTTTGCGAAAAAATAGAAAAGGTACTTTTTTACGCTAGAACCACCGGATGAGTCAAACTGACTTGCTCCTAATTTTTTCTTTTAGACATATTGAAGTTATAAATGTATTTCCATGAGGAAATGTTTTAATAACCTTCCCTAGTGACGTAGATATTTAAACAAAACTGGTATGAAATATAACTAACTGCAATTTTGTTGTTATTATAAGGCAATGTATGCCAGTTGCATTTATAGTGCTTGGTTGTTCAAGGAATTTTGCGAAAAAATAGAAAAGGTACTTTTTCATACTAGAACCACCGGATGAGTCAAACTGACTTGCTCCTAATTTTTTCCTTCAGAAATATTGAAATAATAAATATGTTTTCATCAGAAATTTTTTTAATAAACTTCCCTATTGACGTAGATATTTAAACAAAACTGGTGCGAAATCTAAACGAATACAATTTTGTTGATATTATAAGGCAATGTATGCCAGTTGCATTTATAGTGCTTGGTTGTTGTAGGAATTGTGCGCAAAAATAGAAAAGGTACTTTTTAACACTAGATCCACCGGATGAGTCAAACTGACTTGCTCCTAATTTTTTCTTTTAGAAATATTGAAATAATAAATATGTTTTCATCAGAAATTTTTTAATAAACTTCCCTATTGACGTAGATATTTAAACAAAACTGGTACGAAATCTAAAGAAATGCAATTTTGTTATTATTATAAGGCAATGTATGCCAGTTGCATTTATAGTGCTTGGTTGTTCAAGAAATTTTGCGCAAAAATAGAAAAGGTACTTTTTAACACTGGAACCACCGGATGAGTCAAAATGACTTGCTCCGAATTTTTCTTTTAGAAATATTGAAATAATAAATATGTTTTCATCAGAAAATTTTTTAATAAACTTCCCTATTGACATAGATATTTAAACAAAACTGGTACGCAATCTAAAGAAATGCAATTTTGTTGTTATTATAAGGCAATGTGTGCCATTTGCATTTATAATGCTTGGTTGTTCAAGGAATTTTGCGAAAAAATAGAAAAGGTACTTTTTAACACTAGAACCACCGGATGAGTCAAACTGACTTGCTCCTAATTTTTCTTTTAGAAATATTGAAATAATAAATATGTTTTCATCAGAAAATTTTTTAATAAACTTCCCTATTGACATAGATATTTAAACAAAACTGGCACCAAATCTAAAGAAATGCAATTTTGTCGTTATCATAAGGCACCCTGTGCCAGTTGCATTCCGTTGGTTGTCCCGGTGTGAAAGCTCTCTCATCTGTAGCAGAGATGAAAATTTATACACTTGAAAATTTCATCCGCTGTTCTTCGATGCAAAACAGACTGGTGGAATTGCCGGTAGGCAAAGTGTCGAGGGTAGTCTCATTGATTTGCTCATTGTTAGCATCGATTAACAACCTTGTCCGAGACTTTCGATCGTATACTACCGCGAGCTTCGAAGAAAGTAATCGTTTCGTAAAAGCATTCGATGCGCAGCGACGCGCGTACACATACACCGCGGCCAGCACACATTCGAGTAACCATCCTCGGTGTGTTACGTTGTTCGAAGTTTTCACCGGCGGAACGGTGTTTCCATTTTTCGTTTCGGTATCGAGAGCCAGCCCCCGCCCCCCACCCCCTCCTAACGATCGCGATTTGTTCGCGTCGCGTTTGCATTTGCAATGCAGGAAGTTGCGCGAAGAAAACCTAAGCGAAAAGAAAGGAACGGCTGGGCGATCGCGTATACCGGTATCGATGGACTTTATCGAGTTACGATTTTGCGGTCGCCATTAGTTTATGGCTATCTGTTCGCGGCGCGATCCAACGTAAATATTGTTCGATCGGCTACTGCGCGCTCGATTATCGTCCGAACGCGAGAAACTGACAGCAGGAGCAAAGGACAGACGCAAATACTGGAAAAATACAGATTTTTTATTTTTTTCTTTTCGAATATTCGAGCGTTAGGTTCGCGGAAAATGATGTTCCTTTGTTCCGCCTGTTTTTGGACCGTCCGAGAAGAAAGTATTCTGGTATATACGGATTTTATGCGAGTTATTGAAATTATTTCAAGAGGAAGTTCACTTTTCATTTCTGTTTCTTACAATTGAGTAGAACAATTTATAATTTTGCATCTAGAAGAACATTTCAATCCTCATTTGCTTTACACTTGAATGGGTACATTTTCATTGTTAACCCTTTGCACTCTCGACGCTATTTTCATTCTAAAACGAAATTTTTCTTCCGTTTTAGAATATTGTCATTTTATTCATACGAAACTGACCCGATTTCCACATGTAATATGTAAATGTTTAGTAATCTGTTGAATACAAATTTTGTAATGCAGCAAATACATTGTAATATTTGTTGTAATTTCTTTGAAATCGTGCCACAACAATTTCTAGTGGTGCTTCAGAGTCACCACTCGAGTGCAAAGGGTTAAATATGTCTGTAGCCTCGCGAAAGAAAAAGAAAAAACATGCAATCGTATTCGGGAGAGTTTCTAGAATTGTTTTGCGAAAGAAACGCTCGCATAGTGTTTACGGTTGGAACGTAAAAAATTCCGAAAAGGAACTGCCGAGAAAAATATGATACAATGGTACACGTATTTTGGAAAAGAATATTTACTCGAGGATTCTGGAGAAAAACGGTTCTTGCAAGTACCCGCAGTACCGCAATGGAAAATGATCATGTCGTCGAGCGTTATCGAAACAAATACTTTTATACTTTTATTTTTCTTTATTATTTCGAAATATTCCGAAAAAATTTCACCTGGAACATCAAATAATCGTCACTTTCGCACGATTCACTCTTGGAAATTCTGAAAGTCGATATTTAAACTTGAATTGCGGCGAAAGGGTCTCGGAGGGTCTCACGATTTTTTGCAGAAAATTAGATCAATATTACACCTTGCCAAAACGATTAGTTCCAGACCAAAATCTATTAACCCTTTGCACTCGGCGATATTTTCATTCTAAAACTAGATTTTTCTTAGAATATTTTCATTTTATTCACACGAAACTGACCCCATTAGCACATATAACATTTAAATGTTTCGTAATCTATTCAATACAAATTTTGTAATATTTTTTGTAAATTCTTTGAAATAATGCCACAACAATTGTGGTGCTTCCGAATCACCACTCGAGTGCAAAGGGTTAAAGGATGCGTTGTATGCTTCCATAAATAAAAAATGGGCAGAAAACAGAGATTTCCGATTAGCCCGTATTACCTAATGCTAACAACTTTTTACAACAATAATTTTCGCCGAATAAGCATTGTACCTGTTGCAATCTCTCCAGAAATTTCCAAACAGATTCGTCGGATAGTTTCGTGTTTACAGATTTTTGGCCATTTGGCACCACCGTGCGGTGCACGGTGCATGGTGCACGGTGCACGGTGCAGTGCACGGCGCGTCGGCGAGGCAGCTTGTAAAAGAAGTGCAGCCAACCGCGAGAGCGCACGGTTGTGTTGTATTATGCGGTAATGACTGCAGTGTTCTCCCTCTTTCTCCCTCGTTCACCGTCTCTCTCTTTCTCCGAGTATGTTATCCCTCTTCCCAGCCGTTCGTCCAATTACCTCTGGCCGTCGTCTCCCCGAGGTTTTGGATCTTATCCAGAACCGGGACTTATTAGAATCTAATTTGCGTAATTGAAACGTGATTCGAGCCGCGAACAAACTGACTCTTTGAAATCCTTCTAGGAAGCGTCGCCTCGGCCCGTCCGCGTTCCGTTCGATCTATATTCTGCTCGAAACGAGTGCGAACTACCGAAACCAATACAGAGCCGGCCACTCATTATACATCTGTATTATTGATCACGTTCGACGTCCGTGCAAGCAACTCTTTCGAGCGAACCTTCGGTTCCAACACTGAACCTGCCACGGTCAAAATATGAACTCTATTTCCACGATTATCGAAATCGTAAGAACGTAATCACAGGAAATTGCTGAATTCACTTCTCTATTTACAGTCGGTCACGAAAATACTCGGACACCACTATAGTTTTGACGATTATACTAGAAATAGTAATTACTAGTATAGTCCGTACTAGAAATTACTAGAAATAGTAATTACTAGTATAGTCCGTACTAGAAATTACTAGAAATAGTAATTACTAGTATAGTCCGTACTAGAAATTACTAGAAATAGTAATTACTAGCATAGTCCGTACTAGAAATGACTAGAAATAGTAATTACTAGTATAGTCCGTACTAGAAATGACTAGAAATAGTAATTACTAGCATAGTCCGTACTAGAAATTACTAGAAATAGTAATTACTAGCATAGTCCGTACTAGAAATTACTAGAAATAGTAATTACTAGTATAGTCCGTACTAGAAACTACCAGAAATAGTAATTACTAGTATAGTCCGTACTAGAAACTACCAGAAATAGTAATTACTAGTATAGTCCGTACTAGAAACTACCAGAAATAGTAATTACTAGCATAGTCCGTACTAGAAATTACTAGAAACAGTAATTACTAGTATAGTCCGTACTAGATGCGATAAAAATAAAAAGAGGTTCCACGTATGTTACTATGCAGTGCATAGTTAACAAAAACATAAGAGATATTCATTTACGATAAGTGATTACATAAATAATAAAAGAAAATTGGAAAGTACGCTCGTTTTCTTGTCACGAAAATATTCGGACACTTGCTATACTTCTCAAGTTTCCAGGTTCCAGGTACCGACTGAAACAACGTTTGTAAACATATCATTCATATTATGTGCAGAGTATGTTAGAGATCGAGTATTTGTCAGTCTTGCTCAAAATTTGTGCGAAACGGATCGGAAAAGTAAGAGCGCGTCGTTTGATATGCGACAATTAGTAATTTTTCATCGGGGAAAAAGGGAAATCGATTCGCAAAATTGCAAATTTATTAAATATTAATAGGAGCACGGTATGGGATATTGTGCGACGTTACAAGAACGAAGATAGAATTGAATGTATCCCTCAAGGCGGGCGCAAACCGATCCTCGATACTCGTGATGAACGCTCCATAATTAGGAGAATCAAACGTGATCCTCGGATAAGTGCTCGAAAGTTAGCAGCTGAATTAAATAATGACCGTGGGATATCAGTGCATCCGGAAAACATAAGAAGAGTGTTACGATCGGAGGGCTATAATGGAAGAATAGCTCGAAAAAAGCCGTATATTAACGCGAACAACAGGATGAACAGACTGAATTTTGGAAAAAACTATATTTCAAAGGAAAGTCAGTGGTGAGAAGACGTAATTTTCGCGGACGAGTCTAAATTCAATATTTATGGGAGCGATCGAAGAATTAGAGTATGGCGGAAATCGAGAGAAGAATTAAATCCGACATTTGGTATTTCGGCCCATGGAGTAGGCGAATTAGTTTTCATCGACGACATCCTCGATAAGAATAGGTATCTGCACATTTTGCAAAACAATTTTAAAAAAAGAGCTGATAATATGGGATTTCAAAGTGGGATAAAATTTGATCAGGATAACGACCCAAAGCACGAATCGCGTACTGTGCAAGAATTCTTATTATACACTTGCAAGAATGTCCTCCACCCACCACCGCAATCGCCAGATTTGAATCCCATTGAAAATTTATGGGATCAATTAGATCGCCGAATTCGAACAACTCCCATAAACAATAAAGACGAACTAAAAAGACGTCTGCAAGAAGAATGGCTACGTATTGGGCAAGATTATTTAAAAAGAGTAATTTGTAATATGCCAACGCAATTACGGCACGTCATAAAACATACGGGATATCCAACAAAATATTAATTTATAAAAACAAGATTTATATATAGTGTTATAAACTTAGTTTTGATAGTGTCCGAATATTTTCGTGACATGAAAACGAGCATACTGTCCATTTTTAAATAAATATCTCTTATGTTTTTCTTAACTACACTCTGCATAGTAACATACTTGAAACCTCTTTTTGTTCTTATTGCATACATTTCTGAAGTACGGACTATAATAGTCAAACCTATAGTGGTGTCCGAATATATTTTCGTGACTGTAAGTAAATCCAATATTTTCCCTTCCGATAAGACGTTTCACTTTTATACTTTTCGTGCCTGGTAGGTTCAGCGTTGAACACTAGAACTACCGATTCCTAATTTTTCCTTTCACCAAACTGTAACTGTTGTTATTATTATTATTATTATTATACATCGTTTATTTTAAAGTGGTCGAATGGCTTAGCACTCGAATGGCGACTTTAAGGCGCCACCAAAAAATTGCTGTATCATTATTCAAAATAATTTTTACATTATTAAATTTGTTTGTATTGAATAAATTACTAAACATTTCCGTATTGTACGAGTAAATTGCATCATTCTCGTATGTATAACATGAACAAATATATATATATATATAGAAGGGAAATATTCTAGGTCGAAAAAAATATTTCGTTTTCGAGTTAAAATAGCTTCGAGTGCAAAGGGTTAAACTGTAACTGTGTTCTTCAACTGTGTTCTGAAACTGTGAAAATGTTTTCATCAGAAATTTTTGAAGCTCTTCATTGAGGCACATATTGCAATAGAAGTTGTGCTAAGTCTGAACGGTTACGATCTTGTCACAAAGCGATATATATGTACATTAGTCGTGTTGCTCGGCAGTTCTAGCGTGAGGAGTTAGAGCAATTTCGAAGGAACGTGGGGATTCCGAGGAATAAGAATGTATTTCGAGGTTGCAGGCATATTTCGGTGTTCGTTTAGCCGTTGGTGGTCCCGGTTGCTAATCCTCGATCGCGGCGGTAGGCCGAAGATGCTGGTCTCGTGTAAACGGGCGTCCTTGATCCAGAATACTGGCCAACGATACTTATCGTTCGTCGACTCCGGTTTTTCCCGAGCCGAGGACTTTATCGTCGCGTTGTTCGTGTTTTTCTGTTTTTTCCTACGATCGTTCGCGTCTCTCCTGAGCTGGCTGGCGGCGTTACCTCGCCGTATAATGTTATACGTTGGTCCCGTTATCTAGGTTCACGTATCGTACACCTCGAGGAGGAGGCAGAGCGGACGAGAGAGAGAGAGAGAGAGAGAGAGAGAGAGAAGAAGAGAGAGAGAGAGGGAGAGCGTTCTCCGACGAAACGCGAAGGCTGGCTCCGCGAACCAGCACGCTCCTTCATTTTTTCTTCTTTTCTTCGCGTCTCATCGGCTGGGACGGGTAAACAGTCTCCTCAGCTCTCCTCCTCGTCTATCCTAAAGCCGCGTTCCCACGTGTCACGTGTAAACGCTCCTGAAAAGCCCTCCGAAAGCTCGCCGACTCCGCCTTTGTTCCCCCCGAAACGCCGAGCAACTTGCATTTCGATTTCCACGGATATTTCCGGCGATATTTATTTATTTATTACCTTTGCGCGGAATTCTAGAGAGATACGCGGAGAGAACGGGCCGATCGTTCGCCGCTTCGATAATCCGAATCTCTTTGTCATCGTCGTTGATAACTTCCTGGAAAACTGTATTGTTCACTGTGGCAGCCGTGTGTTCGAACAGAAGGATGGAAAAATTGATTCTTGTCGAAACCTCTTCGAGATTTCAAATCGAAATTGATCGAGACGAAGTTGCAAATTGATTTCTTTGGGTACGTATTGTTAAAGAATGCGGCAACAATTTGGATAGACACGTTCTCGTTATTCTTATAAAGTAATCCGAAATAGTCAGTTTCAGTGCTTCGTCAATTTACTGTCAACAGTAGAAGTACCAGGCACTAGATGCAACCTGGCGTACATCGCCTTGTGATAATGAGAAAATTGCATTTGTTTAGATTTCGTACCAGTTTTGTTCAACACTTTGATTGCCAAACTAGAAAAAAACTAAAAAACTAATAACTACAACAGACTAAAAAAGTAATAAACTACAACCTAAAAGATGCCATAAAATCAAAGTAAGTTATTTAACACTAGAACTGCCGAACCAGTCGAAACGACCGGTTCCTAATTACTTCTTTCACAATTACTGAGACGATAAAAATGTTTTCATCAGAATTTTTTGACTGAACTTCTTTATTGGAACACAGGTTAGACTAAAGATGATATGAGTATGATGATTTGAATAGATCTAGTCTCGTCATTATTACAAACCAATATACATCAGTCGTATCTATTACTCGGTAGTTCTAGTGTTAATGAAATAAAAATAGAAACAAATGAAATGTACGATATTGAGTAGTTTTCCAACTTTCTTGCATTGTACAGATCCTAATCAAATGTGGTAGAATGAATATATTAACGTAAAAATTAATTTTGAAAACCTGGACAAATAAAATTCCGTCATCTACATCCGTCAGCGTGTTAGATACCTGCTTCGACAGAGAAGTTTGTTAAAAAAATTTTCCTATGAAAATATATTTATTATTTCAAGGTCTCTACACGAACAAATTAGCAAGTAATTTTGTCAGTTATCCGATAGTTCCAGTGTTAATATCGTCGCGAGCAACGCGTTGTTGAACGAACGAGAAGGCGGCGCCGAGATTGTCACGAGGATGCAAGTGTTCTCGAGTGATTGCGATTAGCTTAGGACCTATTCCGGGCCCGTTAATTCATGCGTTCGGCTCGTACCCGATCTTCCAGGAATGCCGAGACGGTCGCAAGCGAAATCGTTCGTTCGTTCGGTCGGCCCTGCCAAAAAAGTCGATCGCGACGAAGTCTGAGCGAGTTCGTCGGCGCAGCATCGCGAATTCCACGGATAAAATGTGCGATTCCGCTCGTGACTAATGTTTCGTCAAACGATACAGTTGACGGAAAACCTTGGACTCGTCGCTCGCTGGCTCGTCGTGTCTCGCGTGTGTTCACCTGGCGGCGAAACGTGCGCCTAACGCTGCCAAGACCTTTCGACGCGAGCGCGCGCGCGCGAGTGTTCCTGATTTCTCAACATTTTTCATTACTCGAGAAATGAGAAATAAGACTATATTTCTCGGGAATTCTCGAGAATTTTTAATAAAAGCAAAATATATTAGGAAACTTTTACCAAACTTTTATAAAGCGAAACATTATACGCTTTTCTTTTGAAATGACTTCTTAAGAAGCACAATGCGTCCAATGTAGCATCAGACAATCTGCTTCTTTTTTTTTTTTGGTAACAAAATCTGTAGCCGTAGAAAAATTTCTTCCATTTTGAAGAAAAATTTCTTTCAAAAGTTGCTGAAGATTGGGTGTCCCTTTTCCAGTGGACTCAAAAATTTGGTATTCCTTCGTTAGAGTCCGGAATTGATTTTCTTCTGCCGCCAAACTCTCGACACTAAATTCTCGAAGGCTATCTGCAATTTCTAATTCTAACTGTTTTTCCAGTGGTAGTTCCTCGTTCTGAGAATCTGAAAGTTTTTCACTATTTTCATAAGAATCGTTGTTATATTTCCCAAAAAGTCTGCTTAGAATTTGTTTCGCCATTTTATACAGATCTGCCTTGGACGTTAAATCAAAAAATGTATCTTCTGAATACTTATGCAGATATTTTATATGGGATACAACAATCTTGTCTCTTCTTTTAGATATTTCTTCTTTAACACTAGGTTTACGGAGCACTAAAAATGACTATTTTACATTACTTTACAAAAATAACATGATTGTATCTATCAACATTTGTGGCCATCTTTTTAATAATATATATCGAAAGAAATCAATTTGTTCAATAATTCCTCACGGATGCATCTTTACAATCTCAATATTCGTAAATTGAAAATATTAGAATCCGTCATTTTGACGGGCCCCGTAAATCTAGTGTTAATAACAACAAGAAACTCATTACTTAATTCAGTATTCAATTTTTCTAAAGTTTTAAATAAGAATTTAAGAGGGTCCGATACACGTGGGAAAACATTTGAGTAACGCTCTATATGATTTTGAAAAACGATTCCTTCGCAAGAAGTGTTTCATTGCTTCGCGAGAAGCGTTTACCCTTACATTGCGAAATAAGAATTTAAGAGAATTTAAGAATCTATATGTTATCAAATAAATGAGATTCGTAAGACTTTTCCTGGATTGAAATTTCCCGAGAAATACTGGAATTTCTCGAGAAATGAGAAATAATCAATTATAAAATTTCTCGAGAAACAATTCTAGAGAAGGAACACTACTCTTTGCCTAGCGATGGGATCGAACGATATTTTTCGAGGGCTACGAACATCTCTAGATCGTTTCGATCGAGGCTCGCTAACAAAGAGTTCGCTTTTCAAATTGCTCTAACCCCTTCCCGTATAAATCAGACTTCATATCAGGTCGTCCCATAAGTTCGTGGATATGTTTATATTATTCACCATTGAAAAGTATTTTAACGAAAAACCGCAGATTGGTAAGATTCACACACGTAACTTTTAATTTAAAACGTTAGATATTTCGTAAGAAACTAATAAAAATCGATTTTAGTCGTTGAAATAACTTTTATGCAATGCTAATACACATTTCGCAAGTGTCCGGATGCTTTTCAGCGGTAGTGCACATACATACGTCTGCGCAAGTGAATCATTTGCGTGTGTGTGGGACCATTTCGGAGCGATCGTCTCCGGCAGAGTATGTTGCAAAAGAATCGACTAATTCGCTATCGGCGGATTGTTCATCGCCGCGTTACACGGGAAAAAGATCCTCCAGACGTATGAGTAACCTTCGCAGATCTTCCGATTGTTACTCAACGCTTCCTGTTTCCCATCGTGAGTAATCGGGACGCTGTTCGTTCAAGAGCGCGTTACGTCAACTTGCGGGTGGCAGCGAGATAGATTCGCGGTGGAAATCGGAGAAAATAATCGCTCGGGAGTTTTCGAGACTACAACGTGAATGTTTCGTTGAGAAATGCGAACTGGATTATTGCCGCGTCTTCGCTTTTTGACCCGCCGCGGTTGGTGTCATTTTAATTAAAAAACTAAACATTTCTTCCGACCTAGAACATTTCCATTCTATGTTTTTTCATCTTAACACGTTGACTGTCATGGCGCCCATATGTGGGTGACGGAATTATTTGTTCAGCTTTTAAAATGAATTTTTACGTTAATATATTAACACATCTTGCACGGGCACTTTGCCGCCAAAGTCGTACCGTGTTGCATTCATTCTTGCAACGCACGTTTTGTATTTTTGCAACGCATGTCTATCCGATTTTCTTGGAAAAACATCACAAAAACCCATCGATAACAACAATCCGCGAAAAACGACTTTAGTCGCTTCCCGCGCAAGATGTGTTAATTGTACCAAGTTTGATTAAGATCTAGAAAATGCAAGAAAATTGGTGGACTACTCAATATCGTACATTTAATGTTTTCCCATTTTTATTTCATTAAATAACTTACTTTTATGGAATTAGGTTTCTAGTTTGGGAGTCAAAGTGTCAAACAAAACTGGCGCGAAATCTAAAGAAATGCAATTTTGCTGTTATCACAAGGCAATGCACGCCAGTTGCATCTAGCGCCTGGTACTTCTAGTGTTGACTGTAAATTGACGAAGCATTTAATTTTTTTCAATTTTTATTTGACTAACCAGTTAAGCGCGTTCGACGTGTATACACGTCAAATCCGAAACTCTATTGCTGTGCGGTTAACGTTAATGAATTGTTCAATTCTTCTCGAATAAAAACGTAATTCTTCCTCATTTTGTTTTACTGTTTTCGTAAAATATACAATAGCTTCATTTGGCCTGCGTTCGACGTACATATTCCTCGTTGCTTGATTTTAATTTCGCGCCGTGAGGGACTTTTCAAAAATTAAACTCCACAGTTAACTGGTTAAATAGCTTACTTTGATTTTATGGAATTTTTGAGGTTCCTAGTTTGCCAGTCAAAGTGTTAATGACCTGTTCCAATTTACTCGTACGGTGCTGAAATGTTTGGTAATTTCTCAAATACGGACGAATTTGATGTAGCGATTTTTGGTGCCACCTCAGAATCGCCGTTCGAGCGCTAATGGTCAGAATTTTCGAAATCTGCGATCGAGGTCTCTGTGTGGTTGCTCGTCGACGAAGACGGAGACTTTTCCGCGTGACTCGGAAATTATAACTGCGTTAGGAAGACTCCCTTTGACGGGTTCTCTCGCAATCCGTTTAGCTGAAAAATGGTGAAAAGTTTTCCATGCTACCAGCGGGGTAGTCGAACGAGCAATAAATCTACTTTTACATGCTTCCGATGGATTTCCCATGGTTGACAGTTCATCATTAGGTCATCGCATGAGTCAAATCGTTTCTTATCACACTCGGTGTGTAGGCGCTGTTTCTATTCCTAAAAGATTTTCAAAAGAGAAGTATACAAAAAATTTCTGTTCGAAAGAGAAGTATTCAAAAAATGTTAAAAAATTTCAATGAAAATATAAGAATCAAAAACTTTTGTAGAAAGAATGTAACAAATTTAAGATGTATCGTAAGAATCGGAATTGTCTTCGTCATAAACGGCGTTTTTCTCGCAAATATTTTTATTATAGTTTTCACACTGACTTTTGCAGCTCAAGCTAGTCTTTATGTCAGTGCATAATTTGTTGCATTGCGTATGTCACGCTTCACGGGATTATCAGCTAGCTGGCACGAGAAATCCTTTGGAAAAATGCTTACGTTCTGGTTCTGAAGAATTTTTCTTCATATATAACCGGGAGTTTGATAATTCATGGAAATTTAATTTACATGTGTATAAATAAAATAAAATATGACTCAGAAGTAACAGATAAAATAGTAGAAGAGACGCAATACGGTGTCGAGATTGGATCGATAAAAATGTAACAGCAATCGCTGCTCGCAGCTCCTCGACAATATATACAACCTTCGCATTGCGGGACAATGCTAATCAATGACCAAATCTGGGAAAATTCTGGGCAGGTCATCAGTAAGGCAACCACCTGTTTTCCTCGATTGTAGTCAAGGTCACTCCAAGAGAGAGAGAGAGAGAGAGAGAGAGAGAGAGAGAGAGAGAGAGAGAGAGAGAGAGTACAGAAAGTCCTAGGTCCATGAGGGGTCGCATATCGGGAGAATCCCAAAAATTCAAAGAATAACAGAACAAAAAAAAAATGAAAAACATAAATATAAAAACATAAATTCACATAAACAGTTCGAACGCAGGTTGTAAAGTATTATTTAAACGCACAAACTCGAAAGCTAGATGGACGAACGGAGCTCGTCAATTCCAGCAGCAATAAACAGAACAATAATAAATTGGCAATTGAAAACCAGCGTATTTAGAAAACAATGGATGACCGAGCGACCGTCCGCGTTTGTAAACATAAAAATCAGATTAAGGGCATTTAAAGAGCAGGGGTACGATTGTGTAAACACTGGCCCGGTAGTGCGCTGTTACTATGAACAAGGGGCGCGGTATGGCCGGTTTTTGTCGCCGAGTTATGGTAATCCAGTGGCCAATAAGTGTGCGTAGGAGCAACGTCCGTCGGCCGGTCGATCCGAAAAAGTTTATTGCCTCGCGCGACCCAAAAGAAAATGGAGCGTTGCGCGTGGCTGATAGAGCGCTCGGTTGTTCTCGGCTCTCGGTATCGAGCGGAATTCACTCGTAAATTCATCTCGAGGACGTTTAGTATGCGTTTTCGAATGCAGTGAAAGTGGCGAGCGCGCGGCGACATCGGCATCCTGTTGCGTTCAGGGTCAGATCAGCTACGCGGACGGATCTTTTCCTCTATTTTCTCCGTCTGCAGCCTCTCTCGTCTATCGTTGGCAGCTCGGAAGATGCTGCAGAGGCGCGATGATTGGTCCTAAATATCAATGTATTCGCGCTGGATCGCTTGCATATGGGCACGGCTTCCTGGCTCTTCATCGCTATACTGTGCATTTCTACACCGGATAAAAATCACGGAAAATTTCGATGAACTTTCTAAAATATCTAAAAGAAGAGACAAGATTGTTGTATCCCTTATGAAATATCTGCACAATCCAGAATCTCTGCAAAAAGATTCAGAAGATACATTTTTTGATTTAACATCCAAGGCGGATATGTATAAAATGGCGAAACAAATTCTAAGCAGACTTTTTGGAAAATATAACAATGATTCTTATGAAAATAGTGGAAAACTTTCAGATTCTCAGAACGAGAAACTATCACTGGAAAAACAGTTAGAATTAGAAATTGCAGATAGCCTTCGAGAATTTAGTGTCAAGAGTTTAGCGGCAGAAGAAAATAAATTCCGGACTCTAACGAAGGAATTCCAAATTTTTGAAGAAAGAAGTAGATTGTCTGATTCTACATTAGTCGCATTATGCTTCTTAAGAAGTCATTTCAAAAGAAAAGCGTAATGTTTCACTTTATAAAAGTTTGGTAAAAGTTTCCGAATATTTGTTTATTTTATTAAAAATTCTCGAGAATTTTCGAGAAATATAGTCTTATTTCTCATTTCTCGAGAAATGAAAAATGTTGAGAAATCAGGAACACTGGCACACATTAGCCCAGTGCTCCGCAACCTTTTATCTTCCACGGCAGCCCACAACAAGTAAAAGCTTGCGGATACATGAATTACAATAATACGTGAATGTTTTTATTCGATCGAAAACACAATAGAATATAATTACTCTCGAGAAAATCGCGGCACAGCCGTTGCGGAGCACTGTGTCAGACTGCGGATCTTTATGCGAAACAAGAACTTTACGCATCAATTGCAAGGTAATGCAAGGTAATAAAAAAATTTCTCATTCGTTTCTTTACCACCTGCCGAGATTCATTTTTACCGTGGTATACTCGAATAGGGACCCCATTCAGGATACGAATTACTGTGCCTATATTAATTACACTTACAGTCGGGGACGATATTAAGTGTACACTCTTAAAAGTTGCGTAACTTTTTTAAAATTGGTCCAAATTACTTGCATTTTTTTTTTTTAGATGTTAGACCGACCACTTTTGCTAGGCAATGAGTAAACAAAAATTTCTTTAGATTGCAATTGGTTGGAATGAAAAAAAAAAAATGAAAATATGATGATTTTTCAAACTTTTTTATCTGAGCCATCAACGATAATTTAAGAAATCTGTTTTGTAGATTTTGCAGTTTTTAAATTATCGTTACAGGCTCGGATGAAAAAGTTGAAAAATCATATTTTCATTTTTTTTATCATTCCAACCAATTGCAATCTAAAGAAATGTTTGTTTACTCATTGTCTAGCAAACTAGTCGGTCTAACATCTAAAAAAGAAATTCAAGTCATTTGGACCAATTTTAAAAAAGGTATGCGATTTTTAAGAATGTCCACTTAATATCGTCCCCGACTGTAGTTTTAAAGCGTAATGAATATTGAAAAACAGATATATAACATTTATATTGACTAATTTTAAAGAAAAAATTTAATATCTCTTTTTTAATATTCATTAGGCTTTAAAAGGAAGTATAATTAATACACGCACAGTAATTGGTACCCCCGCAGTAATCGGGTCCCTTAAACCAAATTTGATGTGGAATGAACTTTAGGGTTGCCATTTTTATAATATTTACCAGATACTGCTAATGCTTGGTAGGTTTAGCGTAGTGTCCCTTCTCGAGAAATTTTGTAATTGATTATTTCTCGAGAAATTCCAGTATTTCTGGAAATTTCAATCTAGGAAAAGTCTTTTGAATCTCATTTATTTGATAACATATAAATTCTTGAATTCTGTTATATTCTTATTTAACATGTTGACCGCCACGTCACCCATACGTGGGTCACGGAATTATTTGTCCAGGTTACAAAATGAATTTTTACGTTAATATATTCACCGTAACAAATTTTATTAATATCTGTAATTTTTGCAATTATATATATATATATATATAAATATATATCATTTATTGATTTCTCTCGGGGTTACAATTTTATTGACAACTCCCGCTTTCGCTCGCTCTTACCCTATCTTAACCTGAAACTTATCCTAACTTACCCTAACTTAACTATACTTATCCTAAAAACACGCCATAGAGAGAGAGAGAGAGCAATTTTTGCAATTACTATCTGTAATTAAATGCAAGAAAGTTGGAGGACTACTCAATACCATACATTCAATTTTTTTCAATTCTTATTTCATTAAATAACTTACTTTGATTTTATGGAATTTTTGAGGTTTCAATTAGACGCATTATGCTTCTTGAGAATTCATTTCAAAAGAAAGTGTTTCGCTTTATAAAAGTTTGGTGAAAGTTTCCCAATATATTTCTATTTTATTAAAAATTCTCGAGAAATATAGTCTTATTTCTCATTTCTCGGGAAATGAAAAATGTTGAGAAATCAGGAACAGTGTAGTTTAGCGTTAGGTATTCGCAGCCTCGGAGGGAATCGTGAGACCTCGTCTCTCTCGTTCGGTCCTGGGGAAATCGGGTCGAAATTACGTGCGTCCGATAGCGTGCGTTATTCCCTGCCGATAAACGGAAAGGTGGTCGCGATAAACAGCCGTGTGACGCGCGGAGAATTGAAAACGCGAGAGAGATAAACGGCGCGCGCGCGTCTCAGACTTTAGTTTACCGGCGCGTCACGTTCCATCCGCGGCAAGCTCGAAAAATCTGCGCCGCGTTATCTGCCGACAAGAAATCGTCTCTCATTATGTCCGCGGACCAAACAGCCTGGATTAACGGCCGTACCTAATCAATAGACTGCGGATCTTTCTGTAAAATACAACTTTTCTACATCGGTTGCAAGGGACAGGAGCAAAATAGAAATTTATTTCTTCTGTTAATCATCTTGGAAAGTTGGAAATAATATATGTTCTTAAATTCGGTTAATCTTCTTACTAGTTCAAACAGCACCCTCTTAATTTGATCGTAAATGCATAAAAACCGCGTTCTATTAATTAATGACAATACCGATGCACACGCTTCTGTACTTCGGGGTGCACAACGTTCGATGCAGGTGACAGTTATGAGTTATGAGTTTATGCGTTTATAACAAAAATGAGCAGGTGCCATTGTAGACAGTAAAAAGATTAGGAGAATTGAATAAAACCATCGATGCATGACGAAAGAAAGAACTGTTTACTTGGCTTTTGTTTCTCACAGTTGATGAACAACATTCTTATTTCGAATGAACATATCCAGGCTGCACGAATATCCCTATTTTCACAGCTGTATTATGCGAATAAGCGATATATTTCGTTTTGTTACTTAACAAAAAAGAATATGACGGGTTCTAACATTTTTAATTTACAATTATTAAGATCCTAAAGATACATCGATGAGGAATTATTTAACAAATTTATTTCTTTGGGTATATGTTATTCAAAAAAATTGCTAAAAATTTAGCCAGCACATTCTTGGTATTTTTATACAGTAGTCTAAAATAGTCACTTTTAGTGCTCGGTAAACCTAGTGTTAACCCTTAACGGACCAATGACGCCATATAAGCGGCATGGCACTTTTACTTACTGGATCCAACGCCGCGTATATGGCGGCAAAAATCAAATTAATTGATAAAATAAATATTTAAATTTATAATATAGACATTTTCCTTTCTATACTTGATATAAAAATGTTGTGTCCACAGTTTCTCTTCGTATGAAAAATAACTTGGACCTGGTAATGGTTAAAAGTAACTGATACACGTTGCCTTATAGAAATGACGACATTGAATTTATTTGGATTTCGTGCGGTATACTTATTTAATCATTTCCCCGCGAAAGCATCTTGATCATTTCAGTAATCGTAAAATCAAAAATCTGGAATCGGTCATTTTGACCGGCGGTGGTAGGTTTAGTGTTAAAGATTCCTTGCGGCCAGAACAGCGGATAAGTGTCACTGATTTTGCTTCTTTACGTGGACGTTCCTTTGTATTTCAGAAATTTGTACGTGCGATAAACGCATAAAGATACCTGCTCGGTCTACCGATAACCATTGGGTCGGATTGATAGTAAAATCTCCGCTAGTTCTTGTCACTCTTAGTCATGCCCGGACGGGACTATAAGAGCAAAATAAATAAAAACATTCTATGGATTCCGATTACTCGAGCCACCCGTTTAATCGGGACGTCTATTTGGGACGAGACGCTAAGAGCAGAACCTAATCGAAGAGTTTTCTTCGCCTAATTTGGACCGTCGCATAATTGGAGCAGAGGGACACTGGTACTGATGCGTCCCAGATATCCGTAATAGTTGAACTTCGACTTCGACGTCTATAATTTACTACGAAAAAAAAGAAGAAAGTTTATATATTTATCGTATACTCTCCAATGGCTGAATATCGACTAAGATAAAGTAGAGTTTTATCTTAATTTAAAGGAAGTTAACAACCAGACTGCGGATGTTTATGCAAAATAAAAATGTTCTATCTGAATCGCAACAAACTGGAGTGAAACAGAAATTTATTTTCTTTTTTAACACTAAACCTACCGAGCCTTAAAAGTAACTGATACATGTTGTCTCATAAAAATTACGAGATTGAATTTATTTGGATTTGCTCTATTAAATATATTCATTTAATCATTTCCTATGAAAGCATCTTGAGAATTTCAGTAATTGTACAATAAAAAATCTGGAACCGGTCATTTTGACCGGCCGTGGTAGGTGTAGTGTTAACATGTTTAATAGATTGGAAATAATATAACAGTATTTTTAAAATCTTCTAATGTTTTTACTGTTTTAAATTACACCTACTCATTCTTGTCATAGATGCATAAAATCCGCAGACTATTAACAACACACATGTTTTGCAGGTTTTCGAATGTATGATTTTGCAATTATTGTTCGGTTAGAACCGCGCTCGAAAGCAAGGCAAGACGTAGCCGATAGTGTTCCTGATTTCTCAACATTTTTCATTTCTCGAGAAATGAGAAATAAGACTATATTTCTCAAAAATTCTCGAGAATTTATAATAAAATATAAAAATATTGGGAAGCTTATAATATTTGGAATATCGTTAATAATATTTATCGAAAGGGCAAAAATCTTTAACTCAGTATTTATTCCTGTTCAATATGTACATAACTTTAAAAACGAGGAAAAAATAGACGCTAAATATAACCGATAAATTTACTTCCTTAAAACCAAACTTTTATAAAGTGAAACATTACGCTTTTCTTTTGAAATGACTTCTTAAGAAGTATAATGCGTCTAATGTAATCAGACAATCCACTTCTTTTTTTTTTATAACAAAATCTGTCGACATGCATTCGCAACAATTATTATAAATTTTCACACCGCAACCATGCATACGTAGGCATCGATATGCTGCCCGTAAATATGCTTATACGTACGCGATTGATTAGTAATATGCAATTTGAGTGAACTGAAAATTCATTTCCGCAAATATGTTATAAAATAAACGAGATTCATAACAATTTTCCTAGATTGAAATTTCTCGAGAAATACTGGAATTTCTCGAGAATTAATCAATTATAAAATTTCTCGAGAAATTCCCGAGAAGGGACACTAGTAGCCGAGCGAGCGAGCCGGGCAACGACTAACTAACTAGGTTTGTAATCGCGTTTGCGTCGAATCTACGGGTTCCAGCTGTTGGCGGAGTCTCCCGCGGAGTATTACAATGCGTCTGCCGGACGGTGTGTGTTAGTTAGCCTGGGTTAGTTAGTATAGTGTAGGTCTGCGCGGCGTGTCAGCGGTGGATCGGCGTTTTTACCTCGCGGCTCGCCGCGGAGGCTAAAGACCCCGGACACACCTGTGCGGACGCGAGAGAGACTTAGGCGACGAACGCGCCAGAATGCCGGATAGGAGGACGAATCTCCGGGAATACCTCGAACGTATCGAAAGTTCAAGGCAAGCGCGAGTGTCCTCGACTCGCCTCTTCTCTCTTCTCTCTCTCTCTCTCTCTCTCTCTCTCTCTCTCTCTCTCTCCCTCTCTCGTCTCGGTCGTCCCGTTCGTCGTTAGAATTAGCGATCGCCACAGTCCGGGGACTGTGGCACCACGGTTCGATCGCAAGATCTTCGAGTGGATCGAAGGGTGTCCCTGCTACCTCGGAGCCTAATCTCTCCGATTTTTCTCGGTTTTCGGGGCGCAGCTTCTCTCTCTCTCTCTCTCTCTCTCTCTCTCTCTCCCTCTCTTTCTCTTTCTCTCTCTCGTCTGTCGTCCCGTTCGTCGTTAGAATTAGCGATCGCCACAGTCCGGGGACTGTGGCACCACGGTTCGATCGCAAGATCTTCGAGTGGATCGAAGGGTGTCCCTGCTACCTCGGAGCCTAATCTCTCCGATTTTTCTCGGTTTTCGGGGCGCAGCTTCTCTCTCTCTCTCTCTCTCTCTCTCTCTCTCTCTCTCTCTCTCTCTCTCTCTCTCTCTCTCCCTCTCTTTCTCTTTCTCTCTCTCGTCTGTCGTCCCGTTCGTCGTTAGAATTAGCGATCGCCACAGTCCGGGGACTGTGGCACCACGGTTCGATCGCAAGATCTTCGAGCGGATCGAAGGGTGTCCCTGCTCCTCGGAGCCTAATCTCACCGATTTTTTTTCTCGGTTTTCGGGGCGCAAATGCTCTCTCTCTCTCTCCCTCTCTTTCTCTTTCTCTCTCTCGTCTGTCGTCCCGTTCGTCGTTAGAATTAGCGATCGCCACAGTCCGGGGACTGTGGCAGCACAGTTCGATCGCAAGATCTTCGAGCGGATCAAAGGGTGTCTCTGCTCCTGGGAGTCTAATCTCTCCGATTTTTTTTCTCGGTTTTCGGGGCGCAAATTCTCTCTCTCTCTCTCCCTCTCTTTCTCTTTCTCTCTCTCGTCTGTCGTCCCGTTCGTCGTTAGAATTAGCGATCGCCACAGTCCGGGGACTGTGGCAGCACAGTTCGATCGCAAGATCTTCGAGCGGATCAAAGGGTGTCTCTGCTCCTGGGAGTCTTATCTCTCCGATTTTTTTTCTCGGTTTTCGGGGCGCAAATGCTCTCTCTCTCTCTCCCTCTCTTTCTCTTTCTCTCTCTCTCGTCTGTCGTCCCGTTCGTCGTTAGAATTAGCGATCGCCACAGTCCGGGGACTGTGGCACCACGGTTCGATCGCAAGATCTTCGAGTGGATCGAAGGGTGTCCCTGCTCCTCGGAGCCTAATCTCTCCGATTTTTCTCGGTTTTCGGGGCGCAGCTTCTCTCTCTCTCTCTCTCTCTCTCTCTCTCTCTCTCTCTCTCTCTCTCTCTCTCTCTCTCTCTCTCTCTCTCTCTCTGTCTCTCTCTCTCGTGGGCCGAGAACGGATTTCCGGGTACGAATCGAGTCGGTGGCGCCGGGCCGCGTCTAACTTTGAGTTTCGTGTCAACAATTCCGAGCATCGGTTCCATAAATATCGTCTGTCGCATCTTTGATGTCGATAGCCGCGCGTGCAGTATTTCTCTCTCCGGAAATACTCCGATCGATACGCACCTTCCGCTCCCGAATCGAGGAAACGCTATTACCGGACCACCCTGGAATACAATTTGTTTGTTACCGTCAGGAAATAATGTATTTGTTCACCGGGTTTAATAACACGAACGAATAAACTATATAACTGTGGAGACGCCAGAAGATTTGCACTGTTCTCAGCTTATGAAAATTATCAAAGGAAATAATTTGTATTCAATTTCTTCATGTAACAATTGCGTGGACAATTTTTATTTCGCAGAAAGATCTGCAGTCTAGTCGTTGACGTTCCGAAATTATCTTCTGAATCGAGGAAATGCTATTAACCGGACCACCCTGGAATACAATTTGTTTGTTACCGTCAGGAAATAATGTATTTGTTCACCGGGTTTCACAGCACAACGAAATCGGGTTTAATAACAAGAACGATTAAACTATATAACTGTGGAGACTCCAGAAGATTTGCACTGTTCTCAACTTATGAAAATTATCAAAGGAAACAATTTTTATTCAATTTCTTCATGTAACAATTGCGTGGACAATTTTTATTTCGCAGAAAGATCTGCAGTCTAGTCGTTAACGTTCCGAAATTATCTTCTGAATCGAGGGAACGCTATTAACCGGACCACCCTGGAAAACAATTTATTTGTTACCGTTAGGAAATAATGTATTTGTTCAACGGGTTTCATAGCACAACGAAATCGGGTTTAATAACAAGAACGAATAAACTATATAACTGTAGAGACGCCAGACTCCAGACTTTGTTCTCAACTTATGGAAATTATCAAAGGAAACAATTTTTATTCAATTTCTTTATGTAACAATTGCGTAGACAATTTTTATTTCGCAGAAAGATCTGCAGTCTAGTCGTTGACGTTCCGAAATTATCTTCTGAATCGAGGGAACGCTATTACCGGACCACCCTGGAAAACAATTTACTTGTTACCGTCAGGAAATAATGTATTTGTTCAACGGGTTTCATAGCACAACAAAATTGAGTTTAATAACAAGAACGAATAAACTATATAACTGTGGAGACGCCAGACTCCAGACTTTGTTCTCAACTTATGAAAATTATCAAAGGAAACAATTTTTATTCAATTTCTGTGTATGTAACAATTGCGTGGACAATTTTTATTTCGCAGAAAGATCCGCAGTCTAGTCGTTGACGTTCCGAAATGATCTTCTGAATTCGATGAATGATTCTTTCAGGTTGTCGTGTCATAGCGAACTTCTGTCACGGCAATTGTATTTGTCTTACGTTACATCCTCGCGAGCGTTCATAATTGAGAAGTCACCGGGTTGAAAGGTTAATTGAGCGAAAATTGAAAAGTCTTGCCAGGCCTAAGCAGATTTGGCACACTCGATGCCGTTAATCCTGCGATGGTACCCCGGGGGGTTTCCCAAGACATAATTTGTGAGGTTCGCTACGCATTGAACTTCGTTTTCCTTTATTCTTTCCTTTGTTAGTACTGACGAAATGTTTAAGAAATAAATATTTAGGAAATAAAAATGTTCCTACCCGAACTGCAATTCACCGGGAAAGGAATAGTACAAAAATAATATAACAGTATTTCTGAAATACTTCTATTGTTTCTACTGCATTAACCCTTAACGCTCCGAACTTTTAATTGTGAATATACTGTAAACTCCAACTTATTCTCATCATACTTTTACTTGCAAGTTTTTAATTGTCGGATTTTAAATGCTACAATGACGTGTAAATAATAATATTAAAGTCATTCAAAACAGTCTTTATTCATCTCAGAAGTAATCTAATTTTGATTACAATATTTATATTAATCGGTCGCACATCGATGATGCCTAATAAGCACACTTGGAGCGTTAAGGGTTAAATTACACCTAGTCATCTTTCTCAAAAGTGCATAAAATCCGTTGTCTATTGATCACAGGAGGTCAGACTATTAAACTATGATTCGTGTTCTCACGTATTATTGTTCGCTTTCTAGAATTTCAAGTTAGCCAAGGAAAATATTAAAAAGTCAAAAATTAAAAATCCATCCTCGTCCCCGAGGGGTTAACATCGAGAACCGCGTGCCTCGGTATAGTTGTCGGGAAAGAGTGGGACGGTTAGGTTCAGGTTATACTAGGAAGATCAAACGCCGAGGGTGTATAAACTCTGGATACAAATTCTGCCGACAGAATTTGTTTACCCTGTTTTTCTGTCTAGCGTTTATAGACCCTCAGCGTCAGACCTGCCTAGTATAATTTCTTTTCTTTTTTGTTTAATGGGAACGCAACCACCGTGTTCAACATCGACGCGCCCAACTTCCGGTCACATATTGCACGCGTTGCCGGCACGTTTTACGTGATAATGGGACCGAGAAATCGACCTTCAGGGCCGGAGGAACGGTGACGGATCCCTGGGTGTCTAGGATCGAGGCGGATCGGTGATCGCGGCGTTGATCGTGCGCCATTAAAAGATCGTGTTAACGGTACTCGGCCGTTTCGGCGATAAACTCGAGGGGCGACGGACGAGTCCGCTTGTCGTCTCCGGGACCAACAGAAGAAGAAGAGGAAGAAGAGGATGACGAAGAAGAAGGAGAAGGAAAAGGAGATGGGTTTTTGAGGGAGAGGAAGGGTGCCACAGAGGGAGGCAAAGAGAACGGTAGACACGACCACGACGACGACGACGACTACGACGAAGAAGAAGAAGAAGAAGAAGAAGAAGAAGACGACGACGATCGCGACGACGAAGACGACTACGACGACGGGAGAGAAGAGTAGGCAGGCGAAAGAGAGCGTCGGTACGAGAGTGTCTATTTACGAGTTGTCCGGCGCCGTGATGTCCGGAGTAAAAATACATCGTAGTCCGTATGCCGTGCGCCACACAGAAACCCTCTTGTAATTCTCCAATGCTCTCGAGCTGGCTGCCTCTCTTCTGTTCGCCTGCCTACTTGCCTGCTTGCCTGCTTGCTTACTTGCTCCCCTACCTCCCCTCTTTTCCTCCTTCCTTTCTTTCCTTTCAACCCTTGCCTCCTCCCTTGCCTCCCTCCTCTCCTACTAGCCCTCTCCGACTCGACACGACTCGACTCGACTCGACTCGACTCGACACGACTTGATTCGACTCGATACGACTTGACTCGACTCGATACGACTTGACTCGACACGACTCGACTCGACTCGACTCTGACTATGTTGGAACGCGTCCAACAGCTCCCGGAGGAACCCGCGAGCGACATGTAGCTTTTGGAGCACGCCGATCCGTTTTGTATTCCACCGTGCCACCGATCACGCATCCCCGGAGGATCGATTTTTCATTTCTTTCCGGCTGGATCTTTCCGCGTGATCACCACTTTCTCTTTCTCTTTCTCTTCCTCTTGCTCTTGCTCTTGCTCTTTCTCTTCCTCTTCCTCTTCCTCTTTCTCTTTCTCTTTCTCTTTCTCTTTTTCTTTCTCTTACTCTTTCTCTTTCTCTTTCTCTTTCTCTTTCTCTTCCTCTCCGTTAACCCCTCGGACTCGAGTACACCCCCACTCGCTCCGAGGAATATTTCAAAATTGATTACAAAAGGTCAGGTTATTGCATTCGATGTGTTTTCATGCATTACCGTTCGCTTTCCAGAATCTGGAGATGCAGTGATTTCTCTATATATGTCGCGAAGGTCTCGATGATAAACGTCGCGGAATTATCCCCACTACCGCGAGGTGTACCCCGTTAGGGGCCATGAAGAGGTTTCGGACGCCGAGGAGTGTAAACATAACAAGGCTCGGGTATGTCCCCTGGACGATACATGTCGCTGGCAAGACCCGTGTTGTTGACATATATCGAGAAGCCACTGTTACCAGGAAATATATCAAAAAGTGTATATATTCGAGAGACTATTGTAACATCGGTAACATCGTATAAGTTTGACCGTATTGTAGAAGCAAACTGGCAATCTGAAGTCAATTGATTCACTCGAGCGGTGCAGCTGACTCAGCAAAGATACACAGAAGTTAATATTATCGAGAAGTCTGATTAAGAAACCGTATTAGGATCATAGATGAAAGGTAGACGCTCCGAGCACCGTGTATCGTCAAGCTTTTGTCGCGTACTATGCGTGTCAAGACTACTTTGTTCGAGTATCCTGCATTGGGGCTGTGTGTTAACTCTTCTGGGTCAAAATAATCTGATTAATCAAAACAAAACTTGGAAATTTGAGTTTATCATAGTAGACGCTGCTTTGACTCTTCTGCATCCTAAAATCCCACATCAAATTTGGTTTAAAGGACCCGATTACTGCGGGCATACCAATTACTGTGCGTATATTAATTATACTTCCTTTTAAAGCCTGGTGAATATTAAAAAAGAGATATTAAATTTTTTCATTAAAATTAGTCAATATAGATGTTATATATCTCTTTTTCAATATTCATTACGCTTTAAAAATACAGTCCTTGACGATATTAAGTGGACACTTAAAAATCGCATAAATTTTTTTAAATTGGTCGAAATGACTTGAATTTTTTTTTAGATGTTAGACCGTCTACTTTGCTAGACAATGAGTAAACAAACATGTCTTTAGATTGCAAATTGGAATGATCAAAAATTGAAAAAATTATGATTTTTCAACTTTTTCAACAATCTAAAGAAATGTTTGTTTACTCATTGCCTAGCAAAAGTAGTCGGTCTAACATCTAAAAAAAAATGCAAGTAATTTGGACCAATTTTAAAAAAGTTACGCAACTTCTAAGAGTGTCCACTTAATATCGTCCCCGGCTGTAAGTGTAATTAATATAGGCACAGTAATTGGTATCCTTAATGGGGTCCCTTACCCTATTCGACTATACCACGGTAAAAATGAATCTCGGCAGGTGATAAAGAAATGAATGAGAAATTTTTATTCGATACCATTACCTTGCAATTGAAAAGTTCTTTTCTCCCATTAATCATCAATAATCCATGGTCTTAAATTCTCATAACCTTCATACCATTTTTAATTGTACCATTCGTTTCATAGAAGCATACAATCAGAACATTGATTTTCCAATTCATTATTTTGCACAGTTACGAATTTTCAATAGCCGGCGTTACACCTCGCACAACTTTCATTCGCAATTCAACGTAGTAATGTAGTATTAATGTATTGTAGTAATAGCGTAGTAATGTAGTAGTAATGTATTGGGTTGTTCGGAAAGTAATTTCGTTTTTTTTTAACAAAAATGAAAGGCGATTTTCTTACAGCGTATAAATATTTTATTTAATTATATATTCTCCATTTTGGTGCAATACCAAAGTACCCAATTAATGCGTAAAGTGATGCGTAAAGTTCTTATTTCGCATAAAGATCCGCAGTCTGACACAGTGCTCCGCAACGGCTGTGCCGCGATTTTCTCGAGAGTAATTATATTTTATTGTGTTCTTAATCGAATAAAAACATACACGTATTATTGTAATTCATGTATCCGCAAGCTTTTACTTGTTGTGGGCTGCCGTGGAAGATAAAAGGTTGCGGAGCACTGGGCCAATGTGTGCCAGTGTTCCTGATTTCTCAACATTTTTCATTTCTCGAGAAATGAGAAATAAGACTATATTTCTCGAAAATTCTCGAGAATTTTTAATAAAATAAACAAATATTCGGAAACTTTTACCAAACTTTTATAAAGCGAAACATTACGCTTTTCTTTTGAAATGACTTCTTAAGAAGCATAATGCGACTAATGTAGAATCAGACAATCTACTTCTTTTTTCAAAAATTTGGAATTCCTTCGTTAGAGTCCGGAATTTATTTTCTTCTGCCGCTAAACTCTCGACACTAAATTCTCGAAGGCTATCTGCAATTTCTAATTCTAACTGTTTTTCCAGTGATAGTTCCTCGTTCTGAGAATCTGAAAGTTTTTCACTATTTTCATAAGAATCATTGTTATATTTTCCAAAAAGTCTGCTTAGAATTTGTTTCGCCATTTTATACATATCCGCCTTGGACGTTAAATCAAAAAATGTATCTTCTGAATCTTTTTGCAGAGATTCTGGATTGTGCAGATATTTCATAAGGGATACAACAATCTTGTCTCTTCTTTTAGATATTTCTTCTTTAACACTAGGTTCACGGAGCACTAAAAATGACTATTTTACATTACTTTACAAAAATAACATGATTGTATCTATTAAAATTTGAGGCCATCTTTTTAATAATATATATCCAAAGAAATCAATTTGTTCAATAATTCCTCACGGATGCATCTTTACAATCTCAATATTCGTAAATTAAAAATATTAGAATCCGTCATTTTGACGGGTCCCGTAAATCTAGTGTTAATAACAACAAGAAACTCATTACTCAATTCAGTGTTCAGTTTTTCTAAAGTTCTAAATAAGAATTTAAGAGAATTCAAGAATTTATGTTATAAAATAAATGAGATTCATAAGACTTTTCCTAGATTTCAATTTCTCGAGGAATACTGGAATTTCTGGAGAAATAATCAATTATAAAATTTCTCGAGAAATTCTCGAGAAGGAAGACTAGTGCAGAGGCAGAAGCACCGAACGCGCAAGAAGCATGATTTCCTGGCGGAAACCGACGCCTCGTGTGCCGGCTCGCGTCCTTGCCACGGAAATACTAAAGAGAGACTCGATATCGAGAGGCAGTGGTCGGATCTCGTCTGCCGCGACTGGAAAAGCTGTTCTCCTCGAGGCGAACGCTCGATATCGGCCAGGTTTTCTATTCGGATAAACAAGCGCGCTTGCCTGTCCAGGCCTTCGAGCCGCGCCGTCCGCGTCCACGCGCCGGATCGAGAAACATTTATTTATAATTGCTAGACTAAGGATCCTTGTGCACTCGTGCCACGTGCGAGCGCACCGAACGCGAAACAACAGATGCTTCTCGGCCAAGATCTATAGCCGCTTTGTTTTTGTCCTCGCTCGCCGAATGTCCGCCGTCGGTCGAACCACTTCTGCTTTCGTTCCCGATCTATCCCGTGGTTCTACACCATCCGACGCAACTATATTTATATGCCGCGACCAACGCTTCACTGGAAACCTGCTAATTGATTTTGGAAAGCAACCCTCCGAATTTTCTTTTCATTGATAATTCCCGAAGGAGCGATTACCTCGGCCGATTTGTTCGTTCCACACTGAAATTACTATTGCCACACCATCCGACGCAACTATATTTATATGCCGGGACCAACGCTTCACTGGAAACCTGCTAATTGATTTTGGAAAGCAACCCTCCGAATTTTCTTTTCATTGATAATTCCCGAAGGAGCGATTACCTCGGCCGATTTGTTCGTTCCACACTGAAATTACTATTGCCACACCATCCGACGCAACTATATTTATATGCCGGGACCAACGCTTCACTGGAAACCTGCTAATTGATTTTGGAAAGCAACCCTCCGAATTTTCTTTTCATTGATAATTCCCGAAGGAGCGATTACCTCGGCCGATTTGTTCGTTCGACACTGAAATTACTATTGCGACACCATCCGACGCAACTATATTTATATGCCGCGACCAACGCTTCACTGGAAAGCTACTAATTAACTTTAGAAAGCAACCCTCCGAATTTTCTTTTCATTCATAATTCCCGAAGGAGCGATTACCTCGGCCGATTTGTTCGTTCGACACTGAAATTACTATTGCCACACCATCCGACGCAACTATATTTATATGCCGCGACCAACGCTTCACTGGAAACCTGCTAATTGATTTTGGAAAGCAACCCTCCGAATTTTCTTTTCATTGATAATTCCCGAAGGAGCGATTACCTCGGCCGATTTGTTCGTTCGACACTGAAATTACTATTGCCACACCATCGGACGCAACTATATTTATATGCCGCGACCAACGCTTCACTGGAAACCTACTAATTGATTTTGGAAAGCAACCCTTCGAATTTTCTTTTCATTCATAATTCCCGAAGGAGCGATTACCTCGGCCGATTTGTTCGTTCGACACTGAAATTGCTATTGCTGTTGCGAGATTTACTGAAATCAATTCTTGGATGCAAATTCTGTACCTAACTCATTGTCCTACAATATGGAGTTCGATCAGAATTGATTAACTATGTATCTTGTTCATTTTTGTTTATCCGGGGGCAAATTCTAAACAGTTCGATAACCTAATTGACTTTAGAAAGCAAGCCTCCGAATTTTCTTTTCATTAATAATTCCCGATAGAAGCGATTACCTCGGGCGAATTGTTGGTTCGACACTGAAATTGCTATTGCTGTTGCGAGGTTTATCAATTCTTACCTGGCAATTCTGTGCCTAACTCATTGTCCTATAATATGGAGTTCGAGCCGAATCGATTAAATATGTGTCTCGTTCATTTTTGTTCATCCGGGGGCAAATTCTAAACAGTTCGATAACCTAATTGACTTTAGAAAGCATTTCTGTTCGTCCGAGAGCAAATTGCTATTGCTGTTGCGAGATTTACTGAAATCAATTCTTACCTGGCAATTCTGTACCTAACTCATTGTCCTATAATACGGAGTTGGAGCCAAATCAATTAAATATGTATCTCGTTCACACATTTCTGTTCGTTCGAGAGCAAATTCTAAACAGTTCGATAACCTAATTGACTTTAGAAAGCAAGCCTCCGAATTTTATTTTCATTAATAATTCCCGATAGTAGCGATTCCTCGGGCGACTTGTTGGTTCGACACTGGAATTGCTATTGCTGTTGCGAGGTTTACTGAAATCAATTCTTACCTTGCAATTCTGTGCCTAACTCATTGTCCTATAATACGGAGTTGGAGCCAAATCAATTAAATATGTATCTCGTTCATTTCTGTTCGTCCGAGAGCAAATTCTAAACAGTTCGAAAACCTAATTGACTTTAGAAAGCAAGCCTCCGAATTTTCTTTTCATTAATAATTCCCGATAATAGCGATTCCTCGGGCGACTTGTTGGTTCGACACTGAAATTGCTATTGCTGTTCCGAGGTTTACTGAAATCAATTCTTTCCTTGCAATTCTGTGCCTAACTCATTGTCCTATAATACGGAGTTGGAGCCAAATCAATTAAATATGTATCTCGTTCACATTTCTGTTCGTCCGAGTGCAAATTCGAAACAGTTCGAAAACCTAATTGACTTTAGAAAGCAAGCCTCCGAATTTTCTTTTCATTAATAATTCCCGATAGTAGCGATTCCTCGGGCGATTTGTTGGTTCGACACTGAAATTGCTATTGCTGTTCCGAGGTTTACTGAAATCAATTCTTACCTGGCAATTCTGTACCTAACTCATTGTCCTCTAATACGTAGTTCAAACCGAATCGATTAAATATGTATTTTACTCATTCCTGTTCATGCGAGGGCAAATTCTAAACAGTTCGAAACCCTTTCCTCTCAGGTTTGAACCTTACACATACCTCTTCAGCAGGGGTAGCTACATGGAGAAACGGAGGGACCAGTATTTGCCCTATTCGTTCACCCCCAAAAATTCCGAAAAAAATCTGAAATATTCCAGACATCGAGCCACGTATCAGGGAATTTTCTCCGATTTTTCAGTTCAGGGAATCGAAACGATCGTTTTCGGTTGAAATCAACTTTCACTTGCTGACCGGGCCCTTCGCCCGCGACATTGTCGAAGATGTGAACGCAATTCTCTGCAAGACAGAAATGATTGCGAAGAAGCTCCGGAGAGGTCTTTCTATCAGTCGGCGGCTAATCTCTCGCGAGCGAAAGATCGTCGGCGTTCTGGACCGGTCGCGGATCACGGGAAACCGCAGGCTTAGCCGGCTCGATCGGATCTACGCGGATCGGCTAATGCTCTTAATGGCAGAAACTGCGTCAAACGTTCTCTCCCCCGGCGTTTGGATATTATTAAACCGCGTTAAGAAGATTCGCGCGCAGGGTATACCGGGAAGGAACGGCACACCGGCCGGGCCGACCATTTAGAGAACTTGTTTGCGTCCTCGCCTCGATGACTTAAGCGAAACGCATTAAGTCATCCGGGATGGGATACGAGAATGAGAACGAGAACACACGGGGAGCCGGCCGACGGATTTTGCCAGAATACGTAACGCCTCGCGGAACCTCCGAGAAACCGTTCCTTCCGACGAACGTAACAGGATGGTCGTCTTCGTCGTCGTCTTCGTCGGCGTCTTCGTCGTCGTCGTCGTCGTCGTCGTCGTCGTTGACGTCGTTTGGTTCCCTCTTCGTTTTCGCAACGGTATCGTCGACTGAACGTGGTCGTCGTCGTGCTCGCAATCAGAAATATCCTTGTCCACCGGCCGGGGAGTTTCAAGTTAATTAACCCTTTGAGATGGACGAAATAATGGAAACACACCTCTTGGAAGCCGGGGCCGTTGCGCTTAGAAGATTAGTGGCCGTGGAATTGTACGTTAACCCTCTGCGTCACGATTCATCTTACGGTTACGGTGATTAGGACGCTTTGTCGTTCGTAATTTCCTAGAAGAAAGGACAATTTATTTATTTACCTTGGACCTCTGTGTGTTCTTTAATGGCCCAGCATCGACGATAGACAAGCGGCAGTTTTATTTCGGTTTAGTGGAAGTTAATAGCACGCGTGGCTGGCGGATTAGTGATGAAAATCTTCGCCATAAGTCTCTGAGTCTGTCCCATGATTTAATTGTGCACCCTGATGATCAGCTGGGAAGCTATTTTTCCATGACAGTGTGGGTGCCTCAACTCTTGGACGACGAACCTTTGTGGAATTAGTTTTTTCAAAGATATCTCTGAATCAATTCTTTTCTTATTGTACAGTTGTAATCTCCGATAAGAGGTCTGCACAGTCTGTATTACATACATGATATTACAATAATAACCTTGTACTAATGTGAAGGTAACGTAATAGATACATATCAGTCGCTCACTCTGAATCAGTTCTTGTAACACGTTGAACTGTTAATCGGTTAATTTCGTCGCCGGAAATTGAGTAATCAAGTGACGATTTCTTGCGATCTTTTTTGAAAAACTTTTATACGATCTCGTACCGTTTCTCCGGTGAATAGGGCTCTGCGAAATTTCGTCACACGTCAAAGATCTGATCGAATGAAGGGTGTGGGAGGAGAGTGTACTTTACCCAGTATGTTAACGATCTTTATTGAACGCTATTTGGGACTCGAACGATTCTATGTGGAGGAGATTCTCGAGCTGTATCTAATATCAAAGGTGTCCGAGATTAATTCTACAACGCGGTCACATTGTTCGGCCTTATCTGGACACAGATAAAATCTAGACATTTTAGTTTGTTAGGCGAGTTCTGCTTTGCGCGACCATTCGACATGAAACAATGTCCGCGTGACGCAGCTCGCGATATTTACTTTACGATTTCGAACAGTGTGCGAAAAGGGTTGAAAAGTTCGAAGCAGCCACCCTTATATCGGCATCTTATGTTTGAGAAAAGCTTGTCGCATGCTCATCGTGCTCTGCTTTCTCTCTGTTAGGCGAATCGAGAAGGTCCCGACACAAAGGAAGCTGTCTCCCGCGAACGACGGTGGTTTTCACTCCAGGAGAGAGATCGGGTAAGGGACCCAATTACCGTGGGGGTACCGATTAATTTAAAGCATAAAGAAAATTAAAAAAGGGATGTATAACTGACATATACATTTGCTGATTTTAATGAAAAGAAATTTAACACTAGAACTACCGAGCCCTGAACGTGACTCAGACTTATCCCTTTATGATAACAGCAAGATTGAATTTGCTCAGGTTTCAAAACGTTTTGATAGTTCCAGTAATCGTGAAGGAAGGAATCATCCACCAGTCATTTCGACTGATTCGGTAGTCCTAGTGTTAACCCTTTGCACTCGGCGCTATTTTCGATCTAAAACTAAATTTTTCTTACGTCTTGCAATATTTCCATTTTATTCATACGAGACTGATCCGATTTCTACATATAATATTTAAATGTTTAGTGATCTATTAATTACAAATTTCGTAATGTAACAAATATTTTGTAATATTTTTTCTTTGAAATAATGCCACAACGATTTCTAGTGGTGCTTCAGAGTCATCGCTCGAGTGCAATGGGCTAATATCTCTTTTTAAATATGCACTTTAGAAATAAGTATACTTGATACGGGCACAGTAATTGGTACCCCCAGGGTAATCGGGTCCCTCGCCCTAGATAGACAATTTAGAGCAAGGAGCTTAGAAGCGAGACCTATTTAGCGCTGATTAGTCCTCCTTTTGTCTTCGTCGACTTCTGCTCGGAAATTGTAGCATCGATGTCCTTCGTTGCGAAAGTTGACTCCAATATTTTCGGGTTTCCACGTGTTTCGTGGATCCCGAGGGATCTTCTTTCCCGTCGATGATCGAGCCTCGAAGAGAGAGAGAGAGGCCGGAAGGTTTCGGAGTAGAAAAAAAAAAGAGTATCGGTGGTCGGTGCAGCGGGCTGCAATCTGTTCTCGTCCGATCGGAAAATGATCGAGGGTGGCGTTAGGTGCAGCGAAGCGCATGTTCTGTCTAAAATTTCCGTGGAGCCGAGTGCAAGGTGGCCGGTCCGCTCGGTGTTCGTTTCACGAAGATGTACAAAAAGTTGCGGGAGAAAAGTCAGTTAGAAATTTCATTTGTCATAGAATCATTAATAGAATCGAATACACCCGCTACTCTTCGTGATCTTCGTTTTTATTCTTGTCAAGCGATGACAGCAACATCGCCATCGATCATGACGGGTTTTTCCAATGAGAATTCCACGGCAGGCCTGTTATAACGGGATCCGATGTAATGCAAAGCATGCGAGACCGATCTTCCGTGTTCACGCTCGTTCAAAATTGAATTTGACCGTCTCGAAATGTGCCTTTCAAATTCTGCAAACGAACACAGAATTAACGAGAATTATATGGAACAGGGAAGAATTCATTCTAACTGCGAGGGGCCACTAAAAATTGCTGTATCATTATTCAAAATATTTTTTACATTATTCTATCTATTTCTATTCAATAAATTACTAAACACTTCGGTATTGTGCGAGTAAATTTCACCATTTTCGAGCCCAATTTTATAACGAATCTGGTCGTTAAGTTTGAAAGCTTAACTCCATTTTTGGTAAGAAAACACGTATTATTCACTTAATAATTGCTACTATTTTAATAGGAACTGTACATTTAACCCTTAGCACTCGAATGGCGACTGTAAGGCGCCACTAAAAATTGCTGCATCATTATCCAAAATATTTTTTACATTATTAAATTCGTTTGTATTTAAACATTTCAGTGCTCTACAAGTAAATTGCACCATTTTCGTACGTATAACATGACAAAAAAAAATATATAAAAATATTCTAGGTCGGAAGAAATGTTTCGTTTCGGGGTTAAAATAGCGTCGAGTGCAAAGGGTTAAACAATAAAAACAGTTCGGTAGAGAAGAAGCATGATTACTGAAATTTTCATTATTTTCGATGATCGAGTATACTTGTAAGTGAGATTAAATTGAGACAAAAACGTGTCAGTCGTATAGATTCGTTTGAAACAACTTCTTTTTGTTATTTCTGTCCCATTTTTCATACTGATCGACCACCGTGCGTCGGTGCGGTGTCGGCGTCGAAGGCCTCGGTGCACGGTGTAGTGTTTTCTACTTCCTCCCGGCTGAAAAATGACACGCGAGTAAGGTAAATACGCTGGTGAGGCTGGTGGGAAGACGACGCCGACGCCGACGCCGACGCCGACGTCGACGCCGACGCCGACGGATACGCGCGCGACGACGGCCACGAGCACGAGGACGAAGACGGGGATCGGCAATCACAGCCATTAGCCGCTATTTTTGTCGGAGGACCGAGAAACGCAGTGTTTTCGTGCGGCTAAAGCCGTTTCGACACTCGGAACGACTTCATCGCCGACTCCCGCCACGGAAAGCGAAATTTCGAGTTCGCTTGTCACCTACTCCTTTCGGCTGCACACGCAGAACCCATAGAAAAAAAAGGGTGAATTTATCAATCCCAGACTGCGGATCTTTACGCGAAATAAACGTTTTGCACATCAATTTTCGAGAAAAAAGGGGGGGCCAGAGAAAAGTTCTTTTCCCCCATTAGTCATCAATAATCCATGTTCTTAAATTCTCTTAACCTTCACACCATTTTCAATTGTACCATTCGTGTCATAGAAGCATAAAATCAGGACATTGATTTTCCAATTCATTATTTTGCACAGTTACGAATTTTAAAAAAATGGGGCCCAGTGAAAAGTTCTTTTCTCCCATTTGACATCAATAATCCATGTTCTTAAATTCTCTTAACCTTCATACCATTTTCAATTGTACCATTCGTCTCATAGAAGCATAAAATCGGAACATTGATTCTCCAATTCATTATTTTGCACAGTTACGAATTTTCAGAAAAGGGGGCCCAGTGAAAAGTTCTTTTCCCCCATTAATTATCAATAATCCATGTTCTTAAATTCTCTTAACCTTCACACCATTTTCAATTGTACCATTCGTGTCATAGAAGCATAAAATCAGGACATTGATTTTCCAATTCATTATTTTGCACAGTTACGAATTTTAAAAAAATGGGGCCCAGTGAAAAGTTCTTTTCTCCCATTTGACATCAATAATCCATGTTCTTAAATTCTCTTAACCTTCATACCATTTTCAATTGTACCATTCGTGTCATAGAAGCATAAAATCAGGACATTGATTTTCCAATTCATTATTTTGCACAGTTACGAATTTTAAAAAAATGGGGCCCAGTGAAAAGTTCTTTTCTCCCATTTGACATCAATAATCCATGTTCTTAAATTCTCTTAACCTTCATACCATTTTCAATTGTACCATTCGTCTCATAGAAGCATAAAATCAGGATATTGATTCTCCAATTCATTATTTTGCACAGTTACGAATTTTAAAAAAATGGGGCCCAGTGAAAAGTTCTTTTCTCCCATTTGACATCAATAATCCATGTGCTTAAATTCTCTTAACCTTCATACCATTTTCAATTGTACCATTCGTGTCATAGAAGCATAAAATCGGAACATTGATTCTCCAATTCATTATTTTGCACAGTTACGAATTTTCAGAAAACGGGGCCCGGTGAAAAGTTCTTTTCCCCCATTAATTATCAATAATCCATGTTCTTAAATTCTCTTAACCTTCACACCATTTTCAATTGTACCATTCGTGTCATAGAAGCATAAAATCAGGACATTGATTTTCCAATTCATTATTTTGCACAGTTACGAATTTTAAAAAAATGGGGCCCAGTGAAAAGTTCTTTTCTCCCATTTGACATCAATAATCCATGTTCTTAAATTCTCTTAACCTTCATACCATTTTCAATTGTACCATTCGTGTCATAGAAGCATAAAATCAGAACATTGATTTTCCAATTCATTATTTTGCACAGTTACGAATTTTCAGAAAACGGGGCCCGGTGAAAAGTTCTTTTCTCCCATTAATTATCAATAATCCATGTTCTTAAATTCTCTTAACCTTCACACCATTTTCAATTGTACCATTCGTGTCATAGAAGCATAAAATCAGGACATTGATTTTCCAATTCATTATTTTGCACAGTTACGAATTTTAAAAAAATGGGGCCCAGTGAAAAGTTCTTTTCTCCCATTTGACATCAATAATCCATGTTCTTAAATTCTCTTAACCTTCATACCATTTTCAATTGTACCCTTCGTGTCATAGAAGCATAAAATCAGAACATTGATTCTCCAATTCATTATTTTGCACAGTTACGAATTTTCAAAAAACGGGGCCCGGTGAAAAGTTCTTTTCTCCCATTAATCATCAATAATCCATGTTCTTAAATTCTCTTAAGCTTCATACCATTTTCAATTTTGTTTACTCATTGCCTAGCAAAAGTAGTCGGTCTAACATCTAAAAAAAAAAAAAATGCAAGTAATTTGGATCAATTTTAAAAAAGTTATGCGATTTTTAAGAGTGTCCACTTAATACCGTCCGCGACTGTAAGTGTAATTAATATAGGCACAGTAATTGGTATCCTTAATGGGTTCCTTACACTATTCCACTATACCACGGTAAAAATGAATCTCGGCAGGTGATAAAGAAATGAATGAGAAATTTTTATTCGATACCATTACCTTGCAATTGAAAAGTTCTTTTCTCCCATTAATCATCAATAATCCATGGTCTTAAATTCTCATAACCTTCATACCATTTTTAATTGTACCATTCGTTTCATAGAAGCATACAATCAGAACATTGATTTTCCAATTCATTATTTTGCACAGTTACGAATTTTCAATAGCCGGCGTTACACCTCGCACAACTTTCATTCGCAATTCAACGTAGTAATGTAGTATTAATGTATTGTAGTAATAGCGTAGTAATGTAGTAGTAATGTATTGGGTTGTTCGGAAAGTAATTTCGTTTTTTTCTAACAAAAATGAAAGGCGATTTTCTTACAGCGTATAAATATTTTATTTAATTATATATTCTCCATTTTGGTGCAATACCAAAGTACCCAATTACCCAATTTTGTCTTTATCAGCTCGAACTAGCCGTCCAGAACGTGTTGCATCTTCAACATCAAAATTGCCGGAACGAAATTTTGCAAATCAGTTTTGACACTGGCGTTCTATCAGTACATCTTCTCCGTGCACATCGAATAATTTTTTTCTTGCTTGCAAAACATTTTTAACTTTCCGATAGTAAAAAAGTAAAATACGCCGAAAATGCTGTTTTCGACTTTCCATATTTGATAGGGCACCGAACAAAAACCATTGCGCAGAATCAAACATACTTTTTCAAAAACAAGTCTTGCTGTATCAGCTGTCAAAATATATAACGACAATGCGGCTTAAATGTGAAGTTGGCTGCGGAAAAGTACAATTACGGGAAAAAACGAAATTACTTTCCGAACAACCCAATAATAATTAAAATCGTCTGAGAATTTTTCTATTAGGTTAAAGTTGCCATGATGCTAGTGCCAGCCTTAACTAGGCGAGGAGTTCCGAAATGTACTATCGGAATTGTCGTGTGTCCAAAAGAATTTTTAGTGTCACGCACTATATGGCACGAGCGACAAAAATGGAGGTCCTACTGTTCATGCGTTATCGCATAACCAATAATCTCGACTAATACTTCAATTTTTTAACTATAAAATCAATGATCAATAACCAGAAGAAACCTCATCGCAGCTCGATGCATTCGTTCCTGCAAGATTCGTTGCGAACGCGTATACTAAGTTGCATAAAAAGGGATTTTAATGGCGAGAGAAATTGCATTCGATGTTCACCCCTTACACAAAGATACAAAAAATTGTCCCTATCAATTGCGAGAGACATCATTCTAATGGTATTGATCTTATCAAATTAATCTTTCATCCGTGTTAAGTCACACCTGCTAATTTTCGTCGTGAATGCATAAAATCATAGAATAAAAAAATATTCGCAAAGCGCGGCCGACGTATCGGCCGAACGGTGAGGAATAATGAATATTTCCGGAGGCGCGTCGTTTCACGCAGAAATTTCATTCGTTCGAGCCCGGTTCGCGTACGGTTTTTCTTAATGGTGGACGGTATTTGCTCGTGCTCGCAGAAATGTGATATTAACGTGTCCCGTGGTTTCTTTCCTCGAACGGCTTTAAAATACAAGACGACGTCCTCGAGTGCGCGCCGGTATCCCGTCGCTCTTTATTTCTCGAGACGTTTCGAAACAAATCCTACGAACAAATAAATAAGACCAAGAGATATATCGTTTCCCCGAAGGAACGAGTAGGCGGCGTCCGAATTATTCGCCAGATATTTTCCCGTCGGTCGTGTCCCGATAACGCGAAAACGCTTCCGCGATTTGGGCCTTCTTTCCACTGGCCCGGACACCTGTTGCCCACCTCGCAAGTTATCAATAACCGTGAAATTAATCACAAAGAGTTGCACGATATCGCAGGGAGATCTTCCGAAAAATTCTGTACTCCACAATTCTTCTAGGAACGTAGCTTCATACGATATCCGATTGCTTCAAAAATGACCCGCTTGCGATTTTACTGTCGTTGAAATCAAGGTAGAATATTTATGTTTCGCATAGAGAGATCCGCAGTCCAATTATCAACGCGAATGTTTGATCTTCGCACTTCAAATGTGCATAGCTAATAAATAGACTGCGGACTTTATGCATTTATAATAAAAACGGGCAGGCCTAATTTAAGACAGTAAAAGCATTTGAAGAATTTAAATGTACTATTATTTTCGACCTATTACACATATTAACACACTGATCGCCGAACTAGAAACCCCAAAAATTCCATAAAATCAAATCAAGTTATTCAACCCCTTAACGTACAGTTTAAAAAACAAACCGGCCAAAAAAATGAATTTTTGATATACTGCGCTTTTGTTCCATGGAAAAAGGCCATATTTCATTCTTGAATAAATAAGTGTTATAGCTTACAATCCCATGTAAATGATAAATATCAATAAAACGATGTTTTTATTCTTCGCTTTCACATTGTTATTTTCAATTCTCGATTATACTCGAGTGTGCAAAATTATAGCAGCATAAAATACAACGCCGCTCGAATTAACTCGAGCGTACAAGTTAAGGGGTTAATGAAATAAAAATTGAAAAAAATTAAATGTATGATACCGAGTAGTCCTCCAACTTTCTCGCATATTACAATGAACACATCAACGTAAAAATTCATTTGAAAACCTGCACAAATAATTCCGTCACCCACATACGGGTGACGTGGCATTCGACGTGTTAAGCAGGAAATTAAATGTTTAGTTGAACCCAGATTGTTGCAATTCAGGCAGAAAGTTTTTATTTTGCGTAAAGATGCGCAGTCTATCAATAAATAATTCTGACTCGTCCACGAGAGGATCGACAACACGAGTTCGATGGGAGTATCGATCGATTCTGCACCGGAGTAAATTCGAAATCGCGGAAAAGAGATGTAAATAGTGTTTGTTTGAACGCGTCACGCGCATCCTTTTGTCCAAGAGTGAAAGGAAAAGTTCTCTGGAAGAGTGGGTCGTGGGTCGAAGCCTCTGGAACGGGTCGATTGATAAAATATAATAATAAGATTGCTAGAACGAACAGGTAGAATGTTACGGTGGTAAAAATGGGTTTAATAGGAGCGTCGCACAGTGGGGTATTTGGCCCGAAGAACCGGAAAAAATTATTTAAGCGTTATATATAGGCTGAATGCCACAATGTAGTTGGTCGTTGAATTCGTCTTAACATCAGCTATAACATTACGAAATCGAAAATATATCTTAACAGTTAAACAATTAAATTGATCCTCACTTTTTAGAAAAAAAAAAAATTTTTCCCCGAAATTTTATGTATTGAAATTTGTAGACATCCGAACACTGTTAATCTTTTGTCCGAACCTTTTTTTCCTCAGATTATCGGAAACCCTTGAAAAATCGTGGCGATTGTGGAGTACGTGCACCGAAAAGCTGGAAAAAGTATTTTTACACGTAAATTATGATGTAAATTATTATTTTAATACAAAATATGTAGATCATGAAATGTTTTAATAAGTGGATATGTATTTTAAGAATATTGTTAAATTATTACCATTAATTTGCGTACGTAAAACACTTCTGCACGCTGATACTAAATCAGCTATAAAACGTCAATCTGGACAAATCTGGAACCAAACTTTATCAGCTTGGAATCACAAATCTCTACCGAATATAATGAGACCAAAAAGACCATCGAGACTCACTCAGAACCATAATAAAATCCTGAATGAAGTCTTACAATTTGTAAAAATAATTTCTGAATTATTGATCATATACAAATATTAATAACTTCATAAATAAGTATAATAAAAACAATTAAAACAGTCTGAAAGTGTAGTCCATACTTACCTAGAAGATATCCATAATGCAAAAAATTTAATAAACTCACCTAAAAGATATCCATAATGCAAAAAATTTAATAAACTCACCTAAAAGATATCCATAATGCAAAAAATTTAATAAACTCACCTAAAAGATATCCATAATGCAAAAAATTTAATAAACTCACCTAAAAGATATCAATAATGCAAAAAATTACACAGCTTTTCTAAACCATGTAAAAATCAGTCATAAATGTACGATATATGTTATAACATGATTCGAAAGTCAATACAAGTCATAGAATCTCTTCACTTTCATGAACAAAAAAAAATGAACAAAAAAAAAAAAAATTCAGTACATTGTTCTACACACATTCAACAACATCGAGCAATAAAAAAGAATTACAGTTCACGTGAAATTTTGGAAATTGACTTTTTCCCGGCTTCTCGGGCCAAATACCCCGGTGTGCGTCGGTTGCGGCTGTGGCGGTGGCTCGCGCACACAGCTCGGCCGCTGTTACACGTTCGCGTCGTCGTCTTTTGAATGGGACTAATTTTAGAATGCGCCTACTATATGTGGATAACTGTATACGCGCCGGTGGCGTATTCAGTTTCTGCAGGACGGGGCCCGCGCCTCGGTGCCTCGGCGTTCGCCACGCGCGTTGTACCACTGTTATGCGTCGCTATACCGCGGTTCTCTGTGCACGCGGAAAATAGCGGGCGCGCAACGTTCGCCGGTCGTCACGTAGAACTTTCTGTTTCCAGCCACCTGACACGGACCACGACATGGGAGGACCCGCGAAAAACAGCAGCCGCCGCGAACGTGGCCGCCGTCGCCGCCGCCGTCGACAACGGAAAGTCATCGAGCGCCGCCACAAACTCCCTGGGCCCGTTACCCGACGGATGGGAGCAGGCCCGCACCCCCGAAGGAGAGATCTACTTCATTAATCACCAGACGCGCACCACGTCCTGGTTCGACCCGAGAATCCGTAAGCATCCCCTTCGCCGACCATCCCCCGCCTTCGCTAAATCATCCTGCGCCACCGGAAGCCACCTCGCCGACAATTGAGCCGTTCAGTGCACGCATCGATTAACTCCATAAAACAGAAAGTTGAGAAATGCGATGAAGCGATGTATATTGTTTTTTAAAATTCCTGTTACAATATAAATTCAAATATATAATGTAGAATGCGTAAATACAGATACAGCTTTCATCGAACGGTATCTAAAATTAATGAGAAAGAATAGCCAAAAAATAATCGTCAGTAATGTTACAGTATTTATGTGACTGGTGGAGTTAATCGATTTGGCAACTGAAGAAAGTAATAAAGTTAAATTCAGTCTTTAAAGTTTTAAGTTTTTTATTACAGAAAAAGTTAGTTATTATATAGTTTTATTACAGCTTTTCCATAAACGTGAATGTTGACAGTGCTGTTATAATATATTTTTTGTGATTAATTCATAGCAGCTTTATTTTAGCAGCATTATTCTTTGGGATAATTTAGCAATATTATAAATAATGTCTTCTTCGTCAGCTGTATGCGAGGATTCGTCATTTCGATTTGTTGTCAGGTTTTTATAGTAATCATGTTTAACAGGAGGAATGAATTTTAGCAGGTCCATCATGTCTCTCCATTTTTCCCTTGTCACAGTTCTACCTTTAGGATATAATAAAGGCTGATCTATATTTTTCAAACTTTGCGGTCTACCTACCACAGATTTTCTTATATTAATGGCTTTAAATTCTGTATCTTCATTATAGTCACATTTGAATTGTATGAGACGGGGTTTGGACCTTTCTAACTTTATCCAGCGTATTTTAAGCCAATTTACTGGAAGCCCTGTGACGGTTACTTTTCTTTTAACTTCTAAAGGTTTTGATTGTTCTAAAGGTTTTGTTGATAAAAAATCTTGGTGGGTCATTTGGATGAAGCGTTGATTGCACGGCCGGAACAGATACAGCGTTACTGAAACGATTTACATTAGAGTATGTAGTTGATCAAAATGGCTTCCGAAATAAATTACTTATTATTCAATGGCCAAAAAAATTTTGCCGTTTAATGGTGCTAATCTTTATTATTCAGGAAAGTTATTATAAATATAAAAAGTTATGACTATACCAAGTGCTTTGACACTTAAATTTAAGATTTTTCAAAAATTGGAGTTAATCGATGTGTGCACTGAGCGGCTCAATTATCTCACCGACACGACGTCATCGACACCCACAGCGAGGAGCAAAACTGAGTCCACACTGTTTGAAGCAACGTGACTTTTTTAAAATTAGATCAAATGAAATAGTAAAAGATCAAATGAAAAGAAAAGAATCACAAAAGAAATAGTAAAAGTTGGTTTTTTCAGCGTTTTTATCTGAGCCTGTATTGAACATTTCAAGAATGTGTTCGATTCGCTCGAATAAATTATGTCCATGCTGAAAATTTCACCGATATTCGTTAATTCGTTTACGAGTTATAAACGCTAAAAGTGGGAAAATTGCCATTTTTCACGATTTTCGACTTGTCGAACTGTCGACTTGTCGAAAAATTTGAATTGGTTGAATTGGTTACGAGTTATAAACGCTTAAAGGGAGAAAATTGCCATTTTTCACGATTTTCGACTTGTCGAACTGTCGACTTGTCGAAAAATTTGAATTGGTTACGAGTTATAAACGCTTAAAAGTGGGAAAATTGCCATTTTTCACGATTTTCGACTTGTCGAAAAATTTGAATTGGTTAAATTGGTTACGAGTTATAAACGCTTAAAAGTGGGAAAATTGCCATTTTTCACGATTTTCAACTTGTCGAACTGTCGACTTGTCGACTTGTCGAAAAATTTGAATTGGTTGAATTGGTTACGAGTTATAAACGCTTAAAAGTGGGAAGATCGCCATTTTTCACGATTTTAAATCGAATTAATCAATATCGATGAAATTTTCAGCACGGATATAATTTATTCGAGCGAATCGAACACATTCTTGAAATTTTCAATACAGGCTCAGATATAAAAGCTGAAAAAACCAACTTCTACTGTTTCTTTTGCGATTCCGACCGATTCAAATTTTTTTCAAAAATTTTTTACACCTCGTCTAATAATCTAATTCTTCTAACTCCTCAATAACATTCAAGTGATTTGATCCAATTTGAAAAAAGTTATGTTGCTTCAAATAGTGTGGACTCAGTTTTGCTCCTTACTGTATATACGGTAATGATGCAGATGGGTTAATACTGGGCCATACGACTTGGATTTTTTTTTAAAAAGAAGTAATTGGCTGCGACATAAAGTGAATAAAAATGTTTATCTAATTTGAAAAAAGTTATGTTGCTTCAAATAGTGTGGACTCAGTTTTGCTCCTTACTGTAGCTTCGCCGGCAATATTAACTCACACATTTTCATATCACCGACAGTCATTCCCCCGACAAATGGTTCCCTTGATACCGAGTTTTGCAATGTTTACATAGAAACCATCAGTTTCTATTTAACCCCTTAACTTGTACGCTCGAGTTAATTCGACCGCGCTAAACAGGCCAAACTGTGCACACTCGAGATAATTCGAGCGGCGTTGTATTTTATGCTGCTATAATTTTTCACACTCGAGTATAATCGAGAATCGAAAATAACAATGTGAAAGCAAAGGAAAAAAATCGTTCTATTGATATTTATCATTTACATGGGATTGTAAGCTATAACACTTATTTATTCAAGAATAAAATATAGCTTAAAAAGTTGCTTCAAATAGTGTCGACTCAGTTTTGCTCGTTACTGTATATGTTATAAAATAAATGAGATTCACAAGACTTTTCCTAGATTGAAATTTCTCGAGAAATTCCAGTAAATAATCAATCATAAAATTTCTCGAGAAGGAACACTATCCGCGCCGCGTTGGAAAGGTGCTAATAGACGAACGTAAAATTTTTCAGCGACCCATCTTCAGAGGGCCCCCACTTCCGGTGCGATGCTGCCGCAGAACTGGCTCCAGCAACAGCCCACAGGTGGTGGTATCCAGAGCAATCAAACGTTGCAAGTGTGTCAGCAGAAACTCCGTCTCCAGTCGCTACAAATGGAACGCGAACGTCTCAAGCAACGGCAACAGGAAATCATGCGTCAGGTCGGTTGACTCTTCTCCTCTGGTTCGCGAAGAAAGCGTCTGGTTCGAACGAAGAAAAAAAAAAGAAGAAAAAAAAAATAAAAACAGGGAGTAAGATCGTTCTTTTCCACAGCAAGAGTTGATGCTACGACAGAGCACCACCGACGCTGCCATGGACCCGTTCCTGTCGGGGATCAACGAGCAACACGCGCGCCAGGAGAGCGCTGACAGCGGTTTGGGTCTCGGCTCGGCGTATTCTCTTCCACACACGCCGGAAGATTTCCTCGCGAACATCGACGACAATATGGATGGCACAAGCGGTGAGATATCCTCGCAGGTGTAGAACTATATCGTAAAGACGTAGCGCTGGTCGAAAGACAACGGTTGTTTTTCCATCAGTTTCTGTTTACCGGATCCGTTGACGCGGCCCCCACTAAAACCCGGTCTTTTCTTTTTGTAGATGGCGGCGCACCCATGGAGACACCAGACCTTTCTACTCTGAGCGATAACATCGACTCGACCGATGATCTCGTCCCGTCGTTACAGGTGCTTATTAAAACCACCTAACCCAAACTACAGGCTCAGACTCCTAGCACCTCGTCGTTGATTATTTGCTGTATCCAAGGATGCCTTGCACAGAAGTCGCATGATTCCAGGAGAGACGTACAGTACTGCGCCGCCCATCTAAAATTAAAATGTTAGAACGCATTATCCACCGGCGATCATTTCTCTTTGATAGTAATGGCAATTTTAATTCTGAACCGACGATTAACCCTTGGCGACATAGTCCAATAATTTTGTTGGGGATTATCGTGTGAAATTGCTTTTTGGTATGGCACGGTCATCGATCCAATTAATAGGCTCCCGGTAGATACAGCATTAACACTTTGGCTATCAACAGTTAATTCTCAATAAATTGTCCAGTAACGACAATTATAACTTGTAATTCTTGCTGAAAAGATCCAGGAAATAAATTGCGGTACTCCATGCTCTCCCTGGAATCTGTGCGACTTCTATTCGAGATATTTCTTCGTGCGGCAAATAGTTTAGTTGTGAAGAGACCGATCCTGTGGCACACACAGTGGTACGCGCGTGCGATCGCAGAAACTCGAGACAAACGATCGGATCGAAGCGGAATCGTTGGTCGGAACGAAATCGATCGCACGCGCGTGTATCGCTGTAAAATTGCTTGCGTCGCGCGATTTAATGTCCGCCTCTCTGTCTGTTGTCGTCTGGTTTGCAGTTGAGCGAAGACTTCAGTACCGATATTCTGGACGACGTGCAGTCGCTCATAAACCCGAACACGACGAAACCCGAAAACGTGCTAACGTGGCTGTAGTGTGCGGAGACGGAGATTGTCTATGACAGGCAACCAATCGACGAGATCGACTCGAAACAAACACACAAAACAATCGCAATTTCAATACGTCTATACCGAGCGTTAGGATTCTGGAGGATCATACACCCAGCTGAGCAACGACTTATTCCACGCAAACGAAAGAAAGTTGAAATTCACGGAATATATATATATAGAAAAAGAACAAAAAAAAAACAGGAAAAATGAAACAAGAATAAATGCTCGCGCGCGCGCGTGCGTGTGTACAAGGGGTCAAAGAGAAATTCTAAAGAGTTCAAGGCGGGAGGAGAAGCAACTTCCGGTCGCAACGCGGACACTCACGTGTACATATACCACGGAATATTTGGATGATCGGAACATCGAATGATCCGGAACGTTTCGAAGATCCACGGATATATATATCTATGTATATATATATATATATATATAGTGTCCCAGAAATATTGACGCCCGATTCGCCGAATCGTGCCTCTTATTGGGTTCCAGATTTTGGTGGTAAAAATGGTAAAAAATTCGAAGCCTTGATAATTCTAGTGTTCATGGCAAGCTTGTTTGAGTCTTCCCGGAGAGAGAGAGAGAGAGAGAGAGAGAGAGAGAGAGAGAGAGAAAGAGAGAGAGAAAGAGAGATCGTTGAGAGTTATAAACCGAGCAGGCCGCAATTACCGCCCGAGGCTTCGTTTCGAACGAATCACCGTGTTTCTTCGTTACCATTTCTACCTCTCTCGTTACACGTAGAATAATGGATAATGTTGGTTGGAATCGAATAAGGAGGTATGATTTCACTCTCTTATATATAGCAAGAAGGAAGAAGAGAACCTCGAGGTTTTTGGGACATCGTGTTTCGTGTACACGAAAACACATTATACCATACACGAGCAAACATAACATAGACACATACCAGACACAGACGCACACCCACCCACACACACACACACACACACACACAGAGAGACGCATATATTCGGGTCTTTCTCTTTCTCTCTTACCGTTAGAATACCGCTCGGACGTGTTCGCGTGTTTGTATGCGTGTATGAGTGCATTTCTCTCCGAACATTTTGTATATAAGTTTGTATTTCTATGTCGAAGCACTGTACGAGAGGAAGAGCGAGAGAGAGGACTGAATATTTTGATAATAATATTTAAAGTAAACGGGGGCCGGTGTTCTGGACGCTCTAGACGCGCTCGACCGTGTCGATATATGTGTATGAACATATACGTACATACGGTGCAAGAGCGCGGAGATTGAACGAGAGGAGAGAGAGAGCTGGATGCACTTCCCGATAGTACCGAGAGTAGAAAAGTTAACGAGAAAATTGTTGTTTAATTATATTTATATCACGTTGATTTACAAACGGGGATATCTGGTATCATGACGTATCAGATTGTTGATGTGACCGATCATGGATCTCGCGTGCGATCGAAATTTTCAACGGATAGGAGAATGGATAGGGACAATAGGGACAATTCGAATCCGAATCCGAAGAAAACAGCATACCTGATGTGTTCACGGGATCGCGATCGCGAAACGATACACAAAACAAGTGCAATTATTTACGGAAGAAACGAGAGATGGAGAGAGAGGAGGGGGGGGGGGTAGAGAGATATAGAGAGAAAGAGAGAAAGAGAGAGAGAAAGAAGTGATGGGATAAAAAGGGTATGATGTTAGAGAGTAAACGATATTTTATTCGATAAACGTCGGTTGATATAGCGCGGTGATCTTTGTAGGATGTTTACGAAAGCAACGGCGAGCAACGTCTAAAAGTATCGAAGCATTTTTAACGCACGGACACAATTGTCTATACCTTGACGTTGGCATACGGAGCAAATCGTGTTACGTGTATGATTCAGATTCGAAACGAGATTTCGTCGAATCGCGTGTCCAAAGTATATTATACGCATATACACACAGAACTATACATATACACTGCAATCGAGTGTCGATAAATGCTCAGACTATTTTACAAGAAGCGACATATGCTTGATCAAACGAAGTGCCTTTTCTCTTTGCAATCGATTTATATATATATATATATAAACGAGACGATATTATACACGTTAACTATACTATATTGAGATCGTCAACTCTTTCAAAGCAATAACCGTCCATAAACACGAGATGTTTTACGCGAAACATGTGGTAATAATTGTTAAAAGTAAGCAAACACACCGTTTTTTAAGAGAGAGAGACCCCCCTTTTTAAACGATACTTCGAAGAGGGGAACACAAAATGAATATATATATATTTTTTTTATATATAAAGTCTATACTTGTTACGAATTGCAGTTATATTGGTATTTTGAAAACGCTGTTAGATTGTAAAATTCTCTTACGTTTTATACTACCATACAGTTATATAATGGAGATTACAAAAGGAGAGTATATGATATTTATAGAATTATCTTTAAATATCTCTTTAGCCGTAAGGGTTTTCTTTTTTTTTGCTTCTCTCGCGTTGATTCGTTCTCTTCGCTCAGAGAGAGAGAGAGAGAGAGAGAGAGAGAGAGAGAGAGAGAGAGAGAGAGAGAGAGAGAGGGAGAGAGAGAGAGAGAGATATCCCCTTTCTTTTCTTTTCTGGAAAGGGGATCACGGGAGCGCCACGTGCACGAAAACGAAAGCGAAAGCGACAAGAAAAAAAGAATAGAGGCCGATCAAACTTGTACTTGTACTTGTCTGTTTCTCGCCGAAACGACCTGTAGAGTAATCGTTCAACTACCGAACAATCGAAGCGACTCGGTAAAGAAACAACGCGCGCACGCATATACATATAATACTATGTACGTGTACAGGCTGAGTCGCCTGATAACTGCAATCTGGAATCCTTCCGAAACTCTTTCTTCTATCGACGAATCTTTCACACCGAAATCGAAAAGTTTCAAGGTGCACGTCACGCAGACTACGGATCTTTATGCAAAATCAAAATTGTATCGATTACAAGCGAGAGGACCCAGCTACATACATTTTTTCCTGAATGATTTTCATGAGCTGAAACTAATACATTGATATTCTTAATCTGTCCGCTGCTTTAAATCGCATCTACTGATAAATGCATAAGACGCTGGAAACTCAGGTTTCTTTTTCAATGGACTCGTACATGTTTGTATCGTTAACGCGTTATTAAGCGGAAAAAGGCTATTTTTTATACAGAACTACGGTTATACCGAATCTACTAAGGCTCGCACTTGACCAAGCGTCCTCTACGCGACTACTTACGAGAATGCTAATTATTAGACTGTGGATTTTATAGAAACATTTAAACAATTTACAGATACCGTTGTATCGTTTTCAACTCGGTAACATTATCAAAGGGACAAATGTCTATGTAGCTCCTGTGTATTGCAATTAACACAGACAATTTTTCTTTCGCATAAAAATCCACTGTTCACATCGAACAACGTCTTCGTCGAAACAACTCGATCTTCGACTCTTCGATCGTGATCTTGATCAATTCGATCTCCGCCTGAAACATTTCTCGATGCGACAGTTTCGCGAACGTTTCAGCTTCCGGTCGTGGGTGACTCACCCCGTACAGACAATATATTATATATATGTATATATTTTTAGTTACATGGCAGCTTAAGTGTACACAAATATACGTCGTGAAACGAAGGGAAAAGAGAAGAGAGAGAGAGAGAGAGAGAGAGAGAGAGAGAGAGAGGGGGAGAGAACGCGGAGAGGTTGACGTAACGATTGATAAGTGGTACCCAGTGATAACGATCGCGCAATCATGAATTTTTTAATCCGTCTGATCCACGTTTTCTTTTCTTTGTTTTTTCTTCTTCTTTTGTTTCCTTCTCCGTCGACCGGGGACGGAGGAGGAGGAGAGCCAGAGACGATTTTATTTTTCTGAATGATCTAAGCATTATCTTGTTGAAGTTTATTTGTTGTTCGTCGAGCATTGATTGTTATTGATTCGTCGCAGTTACGTCCGCCGTCACCGCGCGCTGGCTGAACGTGCGATTCGAGCTGAGCAAAACTAATTTTATCTCTTCTCGCTCTATTTCTATATTTTAACACAACACCTTTTATATCCATTCGATGACTATACCCCTAGACCGGCAATAGTCGGCACTTTTCATTTTCATGTATTAGGCGTGCAAATTATAATTCGCAGCTCTTTCTTTTCGAATTTCGTGATTATTTTGGAGTCGAAACACGTTCTACCGTCAAAAATAATCTTTCGCGCTTTCCGTGTATCTTTTACTCCATCTTGCAAGCAATTCAGTAACTTCGCAGACTGCGGATTTCTATATCGGTTTCAAGGAGCAGAAGCCACTTGCAAATTTCTATCTTTCTTCAATCATTTTTGCGGCTCAATTCGTTTAATCTTCCGAATGTTCCAAATTCCATTTTGATCGGAAATGCATCCCCAGTCTACTTGTAACTAAATTTTGTGGACGAAACATGTATGTAAAATGAAATTGCTATGAAATTGCTAATCCGGAGAAGGCGTTTCGCAGGAAATGCTAGACTTTTGCTCAGCTAGGATCGCATTCGAGGCGGAGCGTGCGCCGTGGCCGTTGTTCATCGAGGATCGGTGGATCGATGGATCCCGTTCGAACGGTTCGAGGGTAGAACAGAGCTTCGGAAACCGCTCTCCCAGTTTTTCCCGCGACGAGGAAAATCTCCGGAGAGAGCGAGAACACTTTCGTTTGTATGGTTTGTTCGCGCGAGCGCCGAACGCAAATTTTCGACCTCTTTCTTTTTAGTTTTTAATCGAGAAACGAAAGAAGAAAAGCAAAAACGATCATTGTAATGTTACATCCGACACTGTGCGTTACTGTCTGTATTATTCGACTGAGAACACTTAGGGAAAGCGATCGCCTGCATCGTTACACACGTGCCAACGCGAAACAACGGGTAGACCTGACCCGTTGTTTTAACCGAACCGAGCGTAGAAAACGTTCGTTCCTCGGGCCACGGTTCCTCCTCTTCCTCCCCTTCCCCCCCTCCCTCCCCGATCGTCGCCTAATCGCCGCGAATCAACGTCTCTAATATAGTATTAAATAGTATTCTAACGGCACGCGATGGTGCCGGCAACACAGTTATCAAAATAACGAGTAAGCGAGGACGGTACCGTGACCGTGGCCGCGAGAAATCGATCGTTCGCCGCCGAACCCTTTACGGGGCAGTGTTTTTTCATTAAACGAAAACAGAAAAAGAAAAAAAGAAACGAATTATATGTGTTTTCGATGGTTTTTTTTTTTGTTTTTTGTTATGCGAGGAGAGAACTCGTCTCGATCATTATGGAAATTTATATTTTTAGAGAAACTGAGATTACCGTTTTCAATTATTTTCGGTTGTTCGTCTTGGCGAAACGTTTCACCGTAATTTCCAGTCAATTTCGAATTGTTTTTTTTTTCTCTTTTCAGTTTCTAGTTTTTACCAGCTGCAAATGTACGAAGATCCCCGCGGTCTAGTAGTAAGTGGTTCTCCGTTAACGCTGTGGCTACCGGAAAAAAACCTGTTAACAGGCTTTTCAACGACCGTAACGATGCGTTATGAATTTTTGTTGCTCGCAGCTTGTTTGTTGGTTCGTGGACGAATTTACCGTCGCTTTTTCACGGCGTCGTATCAATTGTTGATGTTTGATTTCTGTACGTCCATGTCGAGGTCATTGAGAAGCCCGATGTTCCGGTAGATAGAGCGTTAATGATGTTATCGCCTCATCGAACGGTGATACTGTTGACAGCCCTGTAAAACGTCGACAACGTAAGAAAAGGTCAAGGGGTGAATGTTGTTTTAATCGCGAATTCGACCAACGTTCGTTACGAGCCAGGATTCAATTTTTACGAAGCGATTCGTCCGTACGTCGAAAGGCACAAATTATTTTGTTTATCCCGGACGCACGCTGCTATCCGAAAGTACCTGGACATTTGCACACCTGCTGTCTTCCGGAAAATATCTTCGAACGGCAATAAAACCTTTTATTGCTTTATTACGGGAAGTTACACATTTTAAGGTATAACTGAACAATTAAAGCAATTGTTATAGCTAAAGTCTCTTATTCGTAGATAACTGCACTTCCTGGATAATTGTATCCATTCGAAGTCCGAGCAACATTATAATTAACAAAACTTCCAAGTTAGAATAGTGTCGATTGTCCTCAGTATAAGAACAGCCTGAGCAGTGCTGTAAACAGAAGCGTTGGAAAATTTCAAATCCTAGGTTTACGGACCGTGAAAAGCGACTATTTACATTATTATATAATGTAAATAACAAAGACGTCCAAATTTTTAGCCATTTTTTAAACCCTTCGCACTCGAATGGCGTCACTAAACATTGCTGTAACATTGTTCAAAATATTGTTTGCATTATTAAATTTGTTTCTATTTAACAAATGACTAAACATTTAAATTTGATACGAGGTAATGTGTCAATTTCATGTGCATAGAGTCTAAAAAAGTAGAATGGAAATATTCTAGGTCGGAAGAAATGTTTTCGAGTTGAAACCGCTCCGAGTGCAAGGGGACAATAATATATACAGAAACAAATAAATTTGTTGAATAATTCATCGCGGGGCCCATCGTTAGAATCTCAATACAGCGAATTCTCGATATATGTCAACGACACAGGTCTTTCCAGCGTCGTGTATCGTGTAGGAGACACACCCTTGCCTCTCGAGTCTCGTGGCCCCTAACGGGGTAGTGGTGGTGGGGATAATTCCGCGACGTTTATCATCCAGGCCTGGGCGACATACATGGAGAAATCACTGTAGCTGTAAATGAAAAATATGAGAGCGCGTCACGTGAACCTAGTTTTAATATTATTGGACAGTGTTAACATTATGGTAGCATTGCTATGCTATTTGTTTAAAGGTGCCAGGTGTGTCCAGATATTTGTGGATAGCCAGCGTCCACGATGTTTTCTTTTCGTCACGTTCGATCGAGGCGTGAACTGCCGGTGGAACCAAAACCGATCGACGAAAGTTACCGTCGGAAACGGGTGATCGAATAGATCTATATAGATCAAACGGCGCGCGCTCCCGCAAAATCAATTGTTTTTCAGCGCGCGAGCGTGTTCGCGACGCGATTAGCTCTTCCAGGCATCCCGTGCAGGTCAGAGATATACATTTAAATGTATTATTTTAATTGCTAGTTAACGATTAATATTAATATTACCATACACCGTATCTTGCTTTTAGTCTAAACTTAATTTAGTTTTTACGTTGACTGGGGCGGGGCGGGGAGGGGGGGATCTTTTTGAGAATTGGGGGAGCATCGCGAGGACCGCGAGAGAGAGAGAGAGAGAGAGAGAGAGAGAGAAAAAGAGAGAAAAAGAGAGTGGATGGGGTGGGGGGGTGGGGGCGGAACACACCTCTCGAAAAAAGTGCCTTGATTCAGAAATCGCGAAGAACAATTCTTTTGCGAAGCGCGATAGCGTGCTTATTCTCTCTTTTCTATTTTCGTCAGCGAACCAAGTCGACCACCGGATGGCGGTAACAAAACGAATCGAAAATGGACGAAAAAGAAAAAAAAAATCGAAAACGAAGGAAAAAACGTTGTCAGACTCCCCTTAGGCGGCGCAACCATAATATCTGAGATTATAACTACGAGAAGCAATTAGTTGTTTAATATCAGTATTTAAATATGCTCATTGGCAATAATTTGTGAAGTACATTTTTATATCGGTAACAAGTGCCTTAGTAATAACGATAATGATAAATATATTGTTTACTTACGTACTGACAAGCGATGTCATTCTGTGTCTATTTATTTCCCCAATCACGGCACAACCCTCGCAATCCTGATTCCTCTCATCGGCGACCATCTATGTATGTCCCGCCGTCTATGTCCAGATTTTCCCCAATTTAAATGCTGTTTTGCGCTTCTACCAACTTATGCTCCTCGTTCGAAGCGTTACCTACTATATCCTGCATTGTAAACCCCCGGAAACTTTTATCATGGCGACTCCAGTTTCTGAAACTGTTCCGAAAAACCCCTTTGTCTCGAATTAAAACTTAATAACACGAGTAAAACTGTTGCGAAGGGGACTTTCAATTTCGGGGAATATCAAGATAAAATTAAATTTTAAAAGAGTTTCTATAATGAAAATAAATTAACGATTCATATATTATTTCAATTCTGACCTGAATTTAGGGGAATTTCAAGATAAACTAAATTTTAAAAGAATTACTATAATAAAATTTAATTTGAAAAGAATTACTATAATGAAAATAAATTAAGAAGAATTCTTGTATTATTAAAATTTTTACCTGAATTTAGGAGAATTTCAAGATAAAATTAAATTATAAAAGAATTGTTATAATAAGATTAAATTTTGAAAGAATTACTATAATGAAAATAAATTAAGAAGAATTCTTGTATTATTTCAATTTTAACCTGAATTTAGAGGACTTTCAAGATAAAATTAAATTTTAAAAGTATTATCGCAATGAAAATAATTAAGAAGAAATAACAATTTTCCAATTGTTAATTCGCTTTCATTCTCAATTTTCACGTAATTTTATATTCCCACCGAACCCATTCGGACTTCAGTAAAGAAGTTCATTCAACAATTTCTCACGGAAAAATTTATATAATTTTAATCATTCTAATAAGAAAGAATCAGTTACGAGTCATTTCGACCGAGCCGGTAGTTCCAGCGTCCACATAAAAATGGAATAAAAATATAAAATATATATATGCATACGTGTTTTTTTGCACGTTTCAACGAATCTTTAATCGTCCAAATAAATTTGAACAGATATACAAGAATCGATTCCAGAACGGATATAGAACCAATAGAGATAATGGAACCGGTAATTTCCAAATTGTAATTGAAAAGCTAAATAGGAATGTTAACCGAAACGGATGATGGCTAGAAATTTCAGATTTTGGTAACAGTTGTTCGACAGTTTTTCGTAAGTTCGAATCAGAACCTTTCCGTGATGGGTTGAAACAGTTATTTTGGGAAACGATGTCCTGTTAAGCGTTATTGTTAGTCACCGTGTTTCCATTGCGTCTCGCAGCCGGAATGATCGATCGGGACCGGGAGGAGAAGTATAATGTGTGCCTTTTTCCACGACGCGATTGCTCGACTGGGTTTAGGCCTCGGCCATCAGCCATCGCAGATTTCTGATTTGGCAAGGGGTGGGATCGCTGCTGATGGGGAAGGAAAAGGGAAGCAGTTTGCGAGGGTGGCTACGAGCTATCCGACCGGACCCCCATCGGCTCCCGCACGCTCCACGGCTATTTTTATGGTTTCTTCCGAACGCGGTCGATCATTCCAACCTAGCCTATTGCCCGCGTCTGTATCTTTACTCCGATCCATAGTTTCCTCGCATGGCCGCTACCGCCTGCCTAATCAAATTTTTACTTCTGTCCTCTTCGCTTCTCAATCGGGAGACCAAAAACCGGAAAACTCCTTTCTCTAATAAGATTGCACTCGACGAACTTCTTCACATATTTGAGCCGTTTATTTTGAAACTGGCCTAAGTCCATTTATACTTAAATTGAGATATTTGAGGGTTTCGATAAAATTAAAAATATACGTGCAGGATACCAATGGGTCATACTGCTTAAGTGTATCTAAAAGAGCTAACCCTTTGCACTCGAAGCCATTTTAACTCTAAAACGAAACATTTCTTCCGACCTAGAATATTTCCCTTCTATATATATTTTTTCACGCTGTACATACGAAAATGGTGCAATTTACAAATTTAATAATGTAAAAAATATTCTGAATTATGATACAGCAATTTTTAGTGAAAATAAAGGAATAGCAATTATTAAGTGAATAACACGTGTTTTCTTACCAAAAATGGAGTTAAGCCACTTTCAAAGTTAACCACCAGATTCGTTATAAAACTAGGCTCTATAAAAAGAGCCCAAGTCCATTCGACATAATTTAAAATGCTTCAAATTGAAAAAACAATACTCGATTTACTTCATATATCTTTGCAACGTATAAATTTTATACGCTGCCGATTCTCGATAGTAGGAATTAAACAATTCAAAAATCTGGACTTGTCCGGTGTTTTGCTTTACGGTTTTCAAATAAACTTCTTCTTGAAATTTGCACGAGGTACAGATAAGGAAACTATACTTCGTACCACACTTCAGTGGCCATAATAGTCCACATACTAACAATGGTTTTTTGAAGATCGATTTGCATATTGAAATTCATGATAAACTGTTTTATTTAGTCGGATCCTATTTTATTATTAATACGCAGACTGCGGGTTTTTGTTTGCGAAATAAAAATGTTCTAAGTCGATCCTAAGACAAAAATATATTCCTTTAACACTTTGACTGCCAAACTAAAAACCTCAGAAATTCCATGAAATCAAAGAAAGTTATTTAACGAAATAAAAATTGCAAAAAATTAAATGCATGATATTGAGTAGTCCTCCAACTTTCTTGCATGTCACAGATCCTAATCGGTACACTGAATATATCAACGTAAAAATTCATTTTAGAACCTGGACAAATAATTCCGTCACCCACATATGGCAGTCAACGTGTTAAATAATGTAACAGTCTTCTTAAGTTCTTCGAACGTCTTTACAGTTTCGGTTTGTCACTCACCGATTTTTGCCATAAATGCATAAAATCCGTAGCCAATCGATATGTTACAATCAATTGAGCAGTTTATTTTGAATTTCAAGATGCACGTGCACACAAGACTTTTTACAGGTAGAGAAGCTAATATTTTCGAGGTGAATTGCAACGCTGACGCACACGTGAGCTTTCTTTGTGCGATCAGAAAATCCGTGTTCCTTTTTTGAGGTCGAACGACAGGGGCTTAGGGCCTTTCGGCTCTGTTTTTCGGTGTCCATCAGGCCCGTAAGCAGGAAAGGGTCCCCCGCGGTGCACGTCCGGTAGAAAAAAAAAAACCAGCAGCGTGGACAGAGATTAGCGACAGGATACCTGGGCTTTTTCATCCCTTTCTTCGCGTACCCTCCCGGTAAAAAGAAACGTTCAGGGTCCTGGATTGTCTGTGCCCGCAGTTTTTTAACCCGTAAAAGGGTTGTCGGCGCGACGCAAGCCAGAGAAAAAGCCACGGATAATCCGAGTACCTCCGGGAGAGAGAGAGAGAGAGAGAGAGAGAGAGAGAGAGAGAGAACGGGTTGTAAGTAAGTAAAAACCCGCGTGCTTTTCTGCAATTTTATCGCAGAGCCGAAGGGTCCGGTGCCGCGACGGAGGACAATCTTTATAATATCTCAGATGTTTTTTAGTTCACGGAAAAACGCCGGCAGACGGCAAAAACCCATGCAGCTTAACGAAGCGAGCCTCCGAAGCGAAACTCGAAATTGGTGTCATCTGTATTAAAAAGCAGAAAAAAAGGAGACGGAGTAAAATTACTTTTTGCTTCCAGGATCAAGGGAAATCCTTCCTGAATTTTTTTAAGCGACGTTCACTCTCGAATAAAAACAAGATTACGAGGGATGAAAAAGTTGGTGGAAATTCGCATCGAGCGCCGTTCCGCGCGGCTTTTCAACCCTTGCGACGATGCCTACAATTTTTCTGCGATCTTTAACGCTAAGCCTATCGAACCTTAAAAGTTGCACTTGTTGTCTTCGAAAAATGACGAGGTTGAATTTATTCGGATTTTGTACGGTTCGTGTTATAATACATGCTCTACTGAATATATTGATTTTGTAATTGTAATTGTAAAATCGACAATCTGGAACCGGTCATTGTGACCGGAGGTGGGTAGGTTTAGTGTTAATAATATGACGGCCGTCGAATTTCACAATTTGTATTTTTCTGCCTTGAATTAATTTACAGGAGGTGTTGGGAGTCTATAATAATTGCGCTGTTTGCCACCGAAAACGGGTAAACTTTTCCAAAGGAAAATCGTGGGGTTAAGCAGGTTAAAAAAAAAAATACGGTGAGAAGTATGATAATCTGAGAAGTATGATCTCACCCTTGATTCTCACGCGATTGCAGGTAGCTGCACTTGTTTCGCACCGAGCGATCCGACGTGGGGTGGTTTTTTGTCGGTGGTAAAAACTCGATGGAGAAAAAAAAAACCGAAATGACTGCACACACCCTTCCCCTATGGCGCACCGCGTCCAATGCAGCGAAAAAACTCCCCTTCTTTCAACAGGTTGATGCCTATTGTGTAAGCGGCTTGTAATACGAGATCGATCGCGAGCGTAAAAAAAATATTAAAACCTCCCTAAGCGCAACAGGTGACCCTTTCACGGGCGGTGCTTTACAATCGGCCCCCCTCCTCGAGTCGAGTGGTTTTCACCCTTTGAAATTCCCCCGTATCAAAACAGAGCCACCGGAATACCTACCTGCGCGCTTCCTGTAATTGCATTTATCGCCTTTGTTTCCAGGTTGATTCTACAAAATTCAATTTCCCCTCCTGAAACGGGAAAACCAGATAAGGTAGAGTGACTACATTACCGGCAAAAAATGGTTTCACGCGCTTCAAGTTTTAGTCCTTAAATAAGAATCTTTTGTCGCCGGTAAAGGGCTCGTTCGAAAGAGGAAGGGTCAATCTAGTGCGCCCTGCTCATGAGGTGACGAGATTATGCAGATATTTGTTAATATAAGCGTTCGAAGTAGGCCAAAAATTGACGATGCGCGTGACGTGGAATCCAAGCATTTGTATGCCATTGGATGAATTTTCTGGATGAAATCGAGGCCAGCGCGCACTAGAAAATATCTCCGGCTACAAATTGAGCTATATTTTGTCTTGATTCTCTGCGAAATAAGGCGAAAAACTTGAGGCACGTTTTTGGAATTCATAATATCGATAATACAGAGCAAAAAATGTGACAAGTTTAGTCAAAGGACAAGTTTAGTCACCAAGACGGATCTTAAGTCTGTGTCTGAAGGCTGCGAATGGAAATTATTAATTAAAAAGACACGTGACTACCCCGGGCCCTTAACGCGACTAAATTGAATTTCCAATGGGCGCCGAATTTCCGTGGGCGTCGTCGCATTATTTACTTATCAGAATTCGGCAGAGCGGTTCCAAAGGGCCGATCATTAATAACAGCCCGGAAAAACAGGCTGCCTGTTAAGCGGAACGCGATACAATTTTTTGGGAAAACGTGCCGCTCGTTAGGGAGATCCTCCATATGTCGCTGAACGAGGAGCGGTTCGTCGGCTGAACGGTTGGCTGTGGCCGGTCGGTCGGTGACGTTGCAGATCGATCGATCGATCGATCGTTCTGACCGATGCGGATTTGATTTGCGTCGGGGGACTCCGCTTTTTAACAAGCGTTTTGCCGCCATTCATTCCGGCGACACCCCGAGCCCGGCAGCACTGCATTAAAACGCATTCTTTAATGGCCGTGCTGTCTGAGTCCTTTGTCGAGTCCTTCCATTTAAAGGGCATTTCGAGATCGCGTCCCTCGCGATGATCGGCAGAAACCTGCGGTACCCGGAAGACCGAGAAAAAACCCGGGCGACACGTTTTCGGATTTTTGACGTTTACAAACGATCCGCACGCAGCTTTCGTCCTCGGCTCGCTGGGGAATTTTCCTAGTGCGAGTACTCGTAAATAGTCTGCAAATTGTTGCATCCCTGTAGGAGAAATTAATATCCTTAGTCGCAGCGAATTGCTTAGGTTAAGGGGGCCGGCAGGGTTTGAAATCCATATGCTTATGCATGGGTCAAAACCTTTTCAAACTATCGCTTCAATATTGCAATGAGCAGTTTAAAAGTGGTCACTTGTGTTTCCTAAAAGTCCAATTTATGTCTGTATAGAGCCCAAATTTCGAATTTCTACCTCATCGGGGAGTAATTAACAATATTCGGCAGAAAATTCGAATTCTGAAGCAAGTATGACGTCACAAGATGGCTGCCGCTGAGAGATTCTCTTAATTTCGCGAGATTTAGTGTTCGTATCGAAAAAAGGGCTCTATACAGACATAGCGAAGACATGTACAAACACGGTGGTATGCATTTTTAATTGGTTACTTACTTATTTAAGACGTAAAATGTCTAGAAAAAAGGCACAGGATAACATAGCGTGACAGTCAAGGCCAAATGCCTGCCGGCCCCCTTAAGGGGTATGCTTTATAACACTTTGACTGCCAAACTAGGAACCTCCAAAATTCCATAAAATCAAAGTAAGTTATTTAACCAGTTACCTGCGGAGTTTAATTTAGAAAATCCCAATGCAATCCAAATGCCGCTATTATAGATTCGACGAAAAAAGTCAAACAAAATGCGAAAGAATTACATCTTTATTCGATAAGAAATTAACAACACCGCAACAGGGTTTTCGATTGACCTGTATACACGTCAAACGCGCTTAACTGGTTAATGAAATAAAAATTGAACAATATTAAATACATGATATCGAGTAGTCCTCCAACTTTCTTGCATTTTACAGATCCTAATCGGTACAATGAATATATTAACGTACAAATTCATTTTAAAGCCTGGACAAACAATTCCGTCACGACATTTTCGAAAACGGTTCCACCACGCCAACAAATTTTAATCAATGAATTGTAAAATCAAAATACAAAACATGTATTTACGGGAAAAAAATTATTGTTTTTTTTTTTCTAATCCCCAAAGCCAGATACCTTCAAGGAAAAAAGTGCAACATATAGTACTGTGTAAGTCTAATTGTAACTTAGATATAAGTTATGAATGTACAGTTGGCTAATGGATCCGAGTGGATTCAAGCCTTGTTATATTTTTGTTGTTGTTAAGCTTAATAGCAATAAAGACATTTAATAAAAAAAAAATACCTTCAAGGAACATGAAAATACTAGCGCCTAAATAGAAAATACTGGCGCCTAAACACAAACTTCGACCTGCGAGATAACTCGTTGGCAGTCAACGTGTTAAGGGCTGTTTTCATAAAATTCTAAAGAGTCTAAACGATGGATCTGATGTTTATTCTGTTATTTCGATTTTTTTAAATGAGTCGAAGCGACTGAATAGGGGATCTGCAGGGGACGAAGGGTGAAGCTGGTGGAGGAATGTATCACAGGAAGAGGAATGGCGGAGAGAAACCGCTAATCCTCGGTGACAAGGAGGGAGCTCAGATATAATTCGTGAAAGGGTGGCATGAGGGAGGGGTGTCGCGCGCGGTTCTCTCCAGGCGACGCGTGTCTCCTGTATCCAGGAATCCCGGGGAAATTTAGTGGCGGGCACCTTCGCGCCCGCCGAGTTCCTTATTCCTTTCAAGACCGTCGGATATATACGTGAAACGGCTCTATAAATAGGGTAAGAGTGGCGCAGCTGAGGCGGAAAGCGGAAATCACGAGGAAAGCACGCGTTTCGGGTCGTATCGTGTGTCGACGCGGCGCTCTAACAAAAAGAACCGAAAAAAGAGAACAGGGTGTAGAGCCGGGACGGGGGAGAAGGCCGTTCAAAATGCGGGACACCATGGATAGCCTGTCCATCTTCTCCCCTGCAACCTCTCGACTCGGTCTTGGTCCACCTTTCAAATAATTGCGACACCAGTTTCTCATTTTAACCGGTGTTCCTGATTTCTCAACATTTTTCATTTCTCGAGAAATGAGAAATCATATTTCACGAAATTTCTCGGGAATTCTCGAGAATTTTTAATGAAATAAAAAGATATTGGGAAACTTACGATATTTGGAATATCAAAATTTGAAACAGCAAAAAACTTTAACTCGGTGTTTATTCCTGTTCAATATGTACAGGGTGTATACAAATTATATGTCACGACCACCGTAGCGTGATTCTACACCTCATGATCGGTGAAGATCTATGGAAAAAACTTCCCGCAAAATTGTCCTTGACTGACTTTTTTCAGGTTTTGAAGGTCGAATTTTTTCATGATTGCATTGTGTTCTACTCATCGAGAGGATGAAAAGTGTCGAAGAAACCATAGGTTGGAACTTAATCGTTCTCTCAACAAGCAATGTTAAAGTTTAACTAAACTGCTGGAGAGATTTCACTGTTACCATGTGTGCACATTTGCATGCGTATCCAAAGTAAACGAACGGATCATTATCGTTAGTGTCTTGTTGCAATTGCCTCGCGTAACGCGATCAAAAATTACTTAAAAAATTACCTACAGTGTTTTAGCTTGTCTAAGCAATTTTTCAATCCCCCTCACGGTTCCGGGTCTCAAATCTAAATCAATTTATAATTATGCGGTCCTCACTGTTGGATTTTCTGCATTTATGACAAAAATAGCGTATTTTAAAACAGTAAGAACATTAGAAATACTTTACAATACTGTTACATTATTATCAACCTATTGAACATATTAAGAAAGAAAATAAATTTCTAGTTCACTTCAGTCGGTTGCAATTCAGGTAGAAAATTTTTATTTTGACTGACGAGGGTTTGTGTAATGTCGGGCCGTGAGAGCCTCAAATTTCCAGGTTTTAATTATTCATGAAAGTGGACGTTGATGTAAGGATTGATCGCGTTGCTGAGGCCACAGCAATTTCTTTTATAGCAGTATAGGGGGTCCTACGGCAGAAACAGTTACAGGCGTTAGGTCGATCGGAGCGCTCTTCGAGATTGTTACGTTCCAATTAGGGCACTCGAGGTTTCCGAATTCTCGAGAGCCTCTAATTTTCAGTGACGCTCCTGCCGGCAAAAAACGTCGGCGCGACATATGTTCGGAGCGATCCACAGCCGTTTTAAATGACAGTTCCAGGCAGTATTAATATTGATATCAATCGACTTCCAATTTTTCTTGCACATCTACGTACCAGTAAAAGTATCAATTTTCTTCAGCTTTTGTACATGTTTCATTTCGCAATTGTAGAAATTACAGAGATTCTTCCATTGGAGAAGAATGTTTGAATTTCGTTATTCTCGGATATAAAAATTGCGAAAAATCCGAGTAAAATCAATTTCGTAATTTTTACAGGACAAAAGGATGCCAGTTGCTTCGAGCGTTCGGTGCATTTACCGTGAAGGAACTATGCGATCCTAACAGCGATCGTCTTGTGGGTCACCGGGCCATCGTCGGGCAAAACTACGGCGAAGGAAGAAGAGAAGAAAAAAAAAAAAACGCAGCCGGACCAGGACGTTTGAAAAGTGGCCAGAATTAACGCGTGCGCCCTGGCCACCCTCTGACCTCTCTTTTCTCCCCGTTGTCCACCCCTCGTGCATGGGGTGTACAGTGTGTATGGGGTGCCCGTAGGGTGCAGTAGCGCGATGCTCCGCCCTTCGAGGGCCGGCTCGCCCCTCGCCGCTCTGGGCCGACACAAAAAAAAAACCCTATAAATGAAAATGATCGGAGAGAGATGCCTCGGCCGACGACCGTGGTTTTCTCGTTTCGCAGAAACGAAATCCGATTACGGTCAAAAATGATGCTCGAGGACCCGCGGCGATCGGCAGCAGCGCAAATCCGATGTAATGACCCGCGGATTACACGATTATCCGGTCTACGCTTGTTAACCGTACTGTCTATCCGACACGAATTCTTTACGGGGACGAGGAGAAGCTTCCATGCGGCCTCGCGATGCTTGAAAAACCCTCGACCGGTCGCGTGCCACGTCTAACACCGTTTCGTTGAGAACTTTTATTTCTCCACGCGATTTTCTTCAGCAACGTCTATGGGTCTAAGCGGTCAACCCCTTGCTCCATTAACCCTTTGCACTCGAAGCTGATTTCGCTCCAAAACGAAACATTTCTTCCGATCTAGAATATTTTCCTACTATACACAGGGTGGCCCCCGTAACTCTTAACAGCTCAATATCTCGAAAACCGAAAAATTAGCGAAACCGACAAAACGCATTTTTTAAATTATCGTTATAGGCTCAGATAAGAAAGTTGAAAAATCATATTTTCATTTCTTCATCATTCCGACCAATTGCAATTTAAAGAAATTTGTGTTTACTCACTGTCTAGCAAACTAATCGGTCTAACATCTAAAAAAGAAATTCAAGTCATTTGGATCAATTTTAAAAATGTTAGGCGATTTTTAAGCGTCTCCACTTAATATCGTCCCCGACTGTACAAGTCGGAATATCAAACTGTTATATCTCGTTATGGAAACATGTGACGAAAAAATGTTTCCGACAAAATTTACTTGTTTTTTCTCTGTAGAATCTAAATATGTAACGTTTTAGAGGAGGTTCTATTTAAAATTATAAAGGTACCCCGGCCCCCTTTAACACTAGATTTACGGAGCACTAAAAGTGGCCAGTTTGGATTATTTTATAAAAATACCAAGAATATATTCAGCCAGATTTTTAGCAGGCTTTTACTATAATATATGTTCCAGGTAATAAATGTGTTAAACAAATTTCCTATGAATGCAGTTTTACAATCACAATAATTGTAAATTAAAGAACATAAAACCCGTCATTTTGACGGGTCCCGTAAATCTAGTGTTAAAGGGTAAGGGGGCGCCACTTCATGCTTATGTAATTAGAAAGGCCCTTCAGATCCATGCAATTTAAGACCAAGAACTTTAAAATCGATGGTATAGTTTTCGAGATATTGAGCTGTTAGATGTGGGCCACCCTGTATATTTTTTCATGTCATACAAACAAAAACGGCGTAATTTGCTCATAAAATACTCAAGTGTTCAGTGATTCATTAAATACAAACAAATTTAATAATGTAAAAAACATTTCGAATAATGATACAGCAATTTTTAGTGGCGCCTTACAGTCGCCATTCGAGTCCTAATGGTTAATTCTTTCGCAGCTGATTCCTAACATCCTTGTCGATAACCATGAGTAGATCGTGCACACGTTGCCAAAAACAGTACAAGTTTCTCCCTCAAAATTTTCTCAATCATTCCACTGTTTTAAATTGCCTGTTTCCAATTTCTGTTAGAGGTGCATGAGATTCACAGTCGAGCCATGAGATTCGAATTAGTATTCCGATCGCCACTTCTTCGAAAGGCGAACTTGTAACAAATTCTAAGAGCCGCTGAGAACAGCAACAAATTCAATTATTCCTCCCTTGCTATGCGTTATGGACTGGTGATTGAGGTCTCAAACAAACATTGTTCCTTCGATTTTTCCACACCTATAATAAATAAAAATTTTATGTTTCTTCTGGGCAATGATTAGAGCACGAAGAGATGGCCGATACCGTTGTGTCCGGCTGTGGAGAAAATGGTGGACGGCAAGGGGTGAGGACGGAAGGGATACAATTTCGAATAAAAGAGAAAATCCGAGGCATGGTCTTTCGGAGCGTTTTTCGCCGGCTGTTGATTTTCGGTTCGCAGCTTTACTACGGTCCATAAATATGGCGGAGCGTTTGGTTATTAGGGCCGGTCAGTCATTAAGTTGGCCTGCCGCGCAGCCGGGGGTGTCCGGTTTTCCGGTAATGCAGGGTGAAAATGCGATTCCCCGGGCTTTTCTCACCGATGCGACGACAATCGTCGCGCATTCGGTATCGACGGCGGCTGCAGTGCTCACGAAAATCTCTCTCTCTCTCTCTCTCTCTCTCTCTCTCTCTCTCTCTTTTTGCTATTGGGGCCGGAATCTGGCTGGACAATGGTCACGTATGCTTCGATCTATAAATCTTGCATTGTCCGGCACCGATGTTTAGTCGCCCGCATATTAACCCAGGGGTGAAAAGGCCGCGCACCCGGCATTGTTCAATAGTTGACCCCTCTCGTGGCACCGTGACCCCCGGCTTCCTTATTTATCAGGTTACGAGTCGCACCGCTCGTAACCGATCCAGGGATCCTCTCCTGCCGATTCGGCGACCCGTCAACAAGAATTTTTCCCTCCCTTTTTCCATTTCTCTGGTGACAAGTCCCACCCTGACCACGCGGCGAGCCCCCTCGCGAGGAACGCTCCGATCTCGATCCGACACGCTCGCGATTCTGCGATCTTCAGCTTCGAGGGCTTCAAAAATTCGTTCTCCCTGCTCTACGATTTTTCCCAAGCTCGGTTCTTACGAACGACGACACGCAATGAGGGAAAAAACAATTTAGATGGTTCGTTTGCTGAAAAGTCAATTTTTACTGACTTTATATTTTTTTTCGAAATTTTTGACGCCCCCCCATCAATCTGATTTACCCGCAGGCAGATTGGGTGGTTTATGTTTAGACGGAAATTTCACTTTTCAACTTCTTCCTTCTTCAAATATTTGTTTTCTCGCATTAATGCTTTAACAGTGAGTGAACGGAGCACGAAAAGTCACCGTTTTGTATTACTTTATGAAAATAACGAGAACGTGCTACCCCCATTTCTAGAAATATTTTTAAAATGATATATATCCAAAGAAATAAATTTACTAAATAATTTCCTTAGAATCTTAGCAATTTTAAATTAAAAATATTAGAACCGGCCATTTTGACCGGTCCCGTGAACCTTGTGTTAAACATTTCACGTTCCAACGATTCCATGTTGAAGCAGGAGCTTCAATACGCATTGCAGATTTTTCGAAAGCCTAGTAAAAAAAGGAGTGCCTACGGAAAAAATAAGTTTACCCATGGAGGGGGCAATATTTGTATAGTATTAACATTTCCTGTCCATTTTTTCCTTAAACCCTTGCCCTACGATATCATACTCCTGTTGAAGATTCTGAACAGAGTCTAATAAATATGTATGTTATTAATTTCCTTTAAACCGAAATCAATTTCTATTTCGTTACATACAGCTATTGAACAACATACAATAGATACAAATTTTCTCCTTTCTTCAGAAAATTGCGAGTCACGAAAAAATTCGAATCACTGAGACCGTGAAATAAACCGCAGTGCAACGGGTTAAATGAAGAACATTCTCCTGCTTCAAAAATTCATTATATGCTCCCAATGTTTCATCGATTGCATGATAATCAAGCTGATTAATTCACATACATATCGCTATACATTTCGCTTAGATGAAACGACGAGAGAAGGTACGAAAGGTACAAACGCTATCGATCGATGAACATGGCGGACCAGTCAAGAGGCACAGGAGAATTAACGTTGCCATCCGAACAAACAAAGAAATTACAAGCTACCGGAGCTTCGTAAACACCGGCCCGCCACCAAGTACAATGATTCGAGCCTTTGTTCCCTCGATGTTTGCCGTGGCTACTTTATTCTCTTTTCTCGGTCGCTTATCTGCCGACTGGGCAAGTCGACCTTTAAAGAAGCCCGAATAAAGAAACGCCGGACACCGATAATCGGCCGTTACGAGGGGACGGTCGATTTCACCGATTTCCCAAAGAAGCCCGAAGAAAAGGGACCTATGATCGGTCAGATCGTGGACGAGCACGAGCCAGATGCTCGGAGAATCGGCAGAGGAACGCGCATAAAACTCCGTGTCCCTCTTATCCGAACGATATCAGCTCAGTGCGCAACTTCGCGCCCGATTTCGTGTTAACAATAAACCTAATCATCACCGGTTTAACACCGCTTGTTCAAATTAGAAAGATGCCTCCGCCCCAGAAACGATTCTACACGCCTTTTCGTTCGAGCATGCATTGCCATAAAAATCGCACGAAATCGAAACAAATTCGACCGTGTAATTTTTATAAGACAACGCACAGGTGGGACTAGTGTTAACCCTTAACACTATTCCTACTGACACTTCATGTACACCTATTCCTACCGCGACCGGGCAAATGACCGGTCTTTAGCACAACTTATATTTTTGAATATAGAATGAAGATAATAGCCAATTTGACAGTATAAAAATATAGTTTCTTTTATTTAGGAGTATACAATGTATATTTTATTCGTTTTCACCGCATAATATTTCGTTTACCATACCCTGTTGGGCCTGATGTTCCCCTAAAAATATTACGAATAGGTGCTCTTCCAGGATTAGACCGTTCTTTTACTTCTTGCCAAACAGTTCCGTCTACAGCAGTTTCGATTACCTCTTCCTCATTCTCACTATCGGAAGTAATTAAAAATCTCCTTCTCTTTCGTCCTCTACGTACGCGTTCGAAACATTCTCTTCGTCCTCATCGGTGTTCGAGTCGTTCTCGAATAGATCATAATTTTCCGTATTGTCATTTTCAATATCAAAAATTTCGAACGTCTTGACATTTTGGGAATGAATATTCAAGGGATAAAATACAAATTAAAATATAAAAATGTAAATCAAGATGGATAAAAAAATGAACAAAAGATAAAATGTGAAACTTACTACGAAGCATTGTTGGTTTGTTCACTTTTTCGAAAATGACACTTATAACACGTAATACGATATAAAATAAAAGTAGAATGATAGTAGAATAAAAATACAAAATAGTAAAAGACTGCCGAATATGCTCCTTGTAACTTTCACGTTTTGATGCTCTCTGTACAGCTCACAAGACTTTACCGATTCGAATTCGTGAGAAGACGTCTAGGCATCTCCTTCGGCTATGATTTTATTTATTTTACAGTCGTAGTAGATAAGACGGTGTAAGAAAATCCGAGGTTCTGGACCGCTTCGGACACCAATCAGTCAAATAAACACCGCGAGAACTGCCGATAGGCGAGCGAGAACTGTAAACACTTTGAAGTGCCGTAAAGCAGTCCCTGGATGGCACTTTTCGGCTAAAATCATACCACAACTGCCATACCTTTCGTTTGTAACGACTTTATGGTTTTGGAATTGAGTCTTTGAAAGAATTCTATTACAAAAAGATATAAATCGTTCTACCGGTCAAATGACCGGTCGCGGTAGGTAAGACAGACTACAAATTTTTCTCAGAAAATAAACAATAAAAAAAGAAGTGAATATTGAAAAATGTATTATACGCATATTTTAGGAAAAGTCGTGAAGTTTAAAGGCGATTCAATTACGATGTATATAAGAAATTCTAATCGAAATTTTAAAAACGGTCATTTGACCGGTCTCGGTAGGAATAGTGTTAACGGTCCGGAAGTATTTCAAGTTTACTTCGAAGAGAAATTATGGACTCAACGTTTTTATATCAAATATAGAAAGGAAAGTATTTATATTTTATTTTATATACAAGGTGAGTCACCTAACGATACGTATCGTACGAATATCACCTCGGATGTACTTATCAGAGTTCAAAATTCCTTCAGAGCTCGTTTATGTATCGGGTTAGACGGCCATCATTTCGAACATTTATAAAATACAGGTATTCTGCTTCCATATTTTAGTTTTATATGTTTTCTCTGTCCTTGACCTCGTGTGACCTTGGAATAATATAGTCACTGAATTCCTAATGAAAGGGACTGTCATTGTGGGTGTTTAAAAAAGGGTTCCATTTAAAAAACGTCAAGGTGACCTTGATATCTCTAAAAAGAACGACGTAAAAACAAAATTGTATTTTGGCATCGTGGCAGCCCCATTGTGCCATTCAACTTTGTCCTTACCATATTTTACGTATTTTTAGAAACAACAAAGAAAATTTGGGGTGCAAACATAAGGTGACTCACCCTGTATATTTTATTATTTTTTATTTTTGCCGCCATATACGCGGCATTGGACCCGACAAGTAAAAGTGCCTTATATGGCGGCATTGGTCCGTTAAGGGTTAACACGTTCAAGGACAGTAAAAATTTCAGTGAGCTGCAAAAAGAGCTAGGCAATTTTTCTTGAAACTAGTTGTAATATCCGGAATCTGATTAGACATAAACAATAATAATAAGTTAACTGTCATTAGTAATTTAAAAATTACTTATATTTAAAATCACTTATTATTACTATACTTTGAAATGTATATTAACCCTTAGCACTCGAATGGTGACTCTGAAGCACCACCAGAAATTGTTGTGGCATTATTTAAAAGAAATTACAAAAAATATTGCAAAATATTTGTTACATTACAATATTTGTATTTAATAGATCACTAAACATTCAAATACTATATGTAGAAATCGGATCAGTTTCGTTTGAATAAATTGAAAATATTGTAAGATGGAAGAAAAATTTAATTTTACATTGAAAATAGTGCCAATAAGTTAACTGCCATTGCAAAATATTTGTTACATTACAATATTTGTATTTAATAGATCACTAAGCATTCAAATACTATATGTAGAAATCGGATCGGTTTCGTTTGAATAAATTGAAAATATTGTAAGACGGAAGAAAAATTTAATTTTACATTGAAAATAGTGCCGAGTGCAAAGGGTTGACCCTTAGCACTCGAATGGCGACTGTAAGGCGCCACTAAAAATTGCTGCATCATTATTCAAAATATTTTCTTAAATTTGTTTGTATTCAGTAGATTCCTAAACATTTCAGTATTGTGGGAGTAAGTTGCACCATTCTCGTGTCTATAACATGAAAAAAGAAAAATTTACAGAAGGAAAGTATTCCATGTCGAAAGAAACGATTCGTTTTGAAGTTAAAATAGCTTCGAGTGCGAAGGGTTAATTACAAAAACTTCAGGTTGTATAAAATTAAATTAATAAGAATTGTCTTTAACACTAGATTTACGGGACTCGTCAAAATGACGGATTCTAATATTCTTAAATTGGGAATATTGAGATTGTAAAAATGTATCAACGAGCAATTATTTACCAAATTGATTTGTCTAGGTATATATTATCAAAAGAATGGCTACAAACTTTGATAGATACATTCACGTTATTTTCATAAAATAATGTAAAATAGTGATTTCTAGTGCTCCGTAAACCCAGTGTTAAAATTTGTACGATTTTCATTATAATATATGCTTAAATAAAGAAGTCAATTCAGTGATTTCCTATGAAAACGTTTTTATAATTTCAATAATTGTGAAATACAAAACCGGTGATTTTGACCGTGGCAAGTTTAGTGTTAAAATAATGTGAATGGATTGGAAATAGTAAAACCGTAGTTTCAAATTCTAGGAATATTTTCACCGTTTTAACACAAAACCTACCAAGCACAAAACATATAAAAATGAAACGTCTTATAGAAAGGAGAAGATTGAATTTACTTAAAGTTTGTACGATTTTCATTATAATATATGCTTAAATAAAGAAGTCAATTCCTAGAAGCGATTTCCTATGAAAACGTTTTTATAATTTCAATAACTGTGAAATAGACAGCAGTCATGTCATTTCGCAATGTAAGGGTAAACGCTTCTCGCGAAGCAACGAAACACTTCTTGCGAAGGAATCGTTTCTCAAAATCATATAGAGCGTTACTCAAATGTTTTCCCAGGTGTATCGGACCCCAGCAGTCATGTCATTTTGCATCCCTACGCAAACGAATGCTATAGCATTCACGTCCGCGAACGTGTTAAAATGCGTCAAGGGATCTGGCACGAGTTCTGGCATACCTGCAATCTAGAAAAAAAGACGTGTATCATACGCAAGGTAAAGTTCCATTCATAGGCACTTGCCTTTTTAGCAAAAAAAAAAAAAAAAAAAAAACGTATCATCGGTTGCACGTATGCTCTGCAACCTTCGAGGGGCTGCTGTGATTTTTTGTAAACCTGTTCGTTGCACGAGGCACACGATCTACTCTCTCTTTTTTTTTTCTTTTTTCTGCCGGTGCTCTCTCGATTCACGACAGCGGCGAGAGGCGTTTTGTTCGGAGGGCTGACAGCCGACTAACGATCCCCCGAATGTGTGTTTATTATAAGCGTCCGTGAGTCGCGCGCCACGCGCTTCGAAAAACCAGCCTCCCTTAGGAGGAGAGGCAGAAAAAGAGAGACACGGAGAGAGAGAAAGGGAGAGAACGACGCTGAAGGGAGAGAGGGATGGACGTTTTCCCGATTTAACGGGAAGCATAAAAAGCCAGGGGAGAAAGGAAGAAAGGGACGAGGGCTGGGAAAGACGAGGGGGTCGAAAAAGAACGAACGCGCGGAGTTGCGGGTAGGAACTGGCGCGGAGTGGATTCGGCCACTGAATATCGAGAGCCCTTCAATCCGCAGAGGGTCCGCAGACCGTTTGCAGAAGCGTTTTCGTTCGCAGAAGGGAGAGCGCGCCGATGCATCGCCGAAGGGAACCGGGAAGGGAGGAGAAAAAAATCTATTTCGAAAAGCGACTGCCACCGGCCGACTGACCGCCAAGTCGTCGCTTAGCGGACTCTTTCGAACGCCACCGGTGGGGGTTTTCTTTTTCGTTTTCTTTTTTGCCCGCCTCGCAACAAAACGCTTCGATGTCCGGCAAAGTGAGATTAATGTCTTGCAGCTTCCGCTCGGATCGCCATTTTTCTGACCATCATTCCGGGAAGGTACTTCGATCGAACGGCACGCCCGGCTCGCGGCGACAATTAAAGATGTTTATGCAAAATAAAAATTCTCTGCTTCAGCTGCACGGCAGTGCTTTGGAAGCTTGTTTCTTTCTTTCTGGAATAAACGTGGGAAATTAAAAATGGCACATTCTTCGATTCTTTTCCTCGTTTGAATATGTTACGACATTTTTGTGTTGAACAAATGGCATTCGCGTATAAAATTATAAATTATCTGAGAGGAACAGCCTTTTGCGATGTTGGTTGAATTAAATTTTTACACCGGAACCCTGAACAGTAGGCAGTCAACGCGTTGAATAGCGTCGACTAATTTTCGTGAAAAATTCTCAGAATTCTAAACAACCCACAGAATTCACACAATTCTAGAACAGTTTTTTCGCTTTATCTTTCCTGGAAGGATTCTCTTTATTAGCGGGATGCACATTATAGCATCCCGCAGAATAGAAATTCGTACATGAAGTACCATCGAGGATAAGACTTTTATGGGATGACCGGAAACAATACATTGGCCAGCCGGCGGTTCTTTACGGACAATACCTACCTGAATTGCAACAAAGTCGAGCAACGTAGTAATTTACTTTCTTTCGTGAGTTATTTAAGTAGTATAACGATATTTTGGAAATGTCTCAGGGTTTCCACTGTTGTCAACTATACCTGCCTCCTTATACAAACCCATAAAATCGATTGTTAAAAAAAGAAAGGCCGGTACACAATCCAATTAACACAGCTGTGCCCCCGTTTCATGGATTTCCGGATTTTCAGGTGCTCGTGCATTTTGATGAAGCAACGCCGAACGAAGCAGAGGTTTCTTCGACGCGATAGTTTATGCAAAATAAAACTTTTGTGTATCAATTTTAAGAGACAGGTGCCAAACAAACGTTTCTTTTTTCCTTTAATAATTCTAATAAGTTGAACATGTTGCATCGGTGTGCTTAAACTCTTTCGACTTTTATACCATGTCAAATTGTACCTTCAGATTTCTGTCGCGTAAAATCCGCTGTTTAATTATGCTAATGATTCTAATAAGTTGAAAATGTTGCATCGGCGTGCTTAAACTCTTTCGACTTTTATACCATGTCAAATTGTACCTTCAGATTTCTGTCGCGTAAAATCCGCTGTTTAATTATGCTGATTAGGCCGTGGGTCCACAGTATCAAAATGTTCCGTATCAATTGCGGGAGCTACGCGGGTACCAATTTTATTCACTTGATAGTTTTAACAAGTCGCAAATGATGTAACTTTTTTTTTTGCGACAAATGTATGTTATGCCACAACTTGGCGATCACGGTGGAAAATCGCGAGAGGTATGGTAGTGAGCCGTAAGGGTGGTGTCAGCAGATGAACCACGAGTATAGGTCAAGCCAGCACGAGCGTGGGTCAGCTGTCAGTTGTTTGTCCTTGCGGAAGGGCGCTAGGCGCAGGGCGTAGGGCTTGCATTTGGTTTGTCGCAGGCTGCAACGCAGCCGTGGACGACTGGCCGCGACGTTTTTCTCTTTTCTATTCATTCCGGCGAGATCTCGGACCCCTGGACCGTTGCCCGGAACTACGACTCGGGGCACGAGTCTTCGTTTCATTCACCGGCTCTCGCTCGTTCCCTCCGAAACCCTGGAGAGTTCTTAAAAAAACCTCAACGATAGCTAACTTCCGTTTAGACATTCCCTCCTACGTTTGGTAAAAAGATTACGTCGATCATACAGACGCGACCAGTGTTCTCGACACTTTTCATTTCTCGGGAAATGAGAAACAAGACTATATTTCTCGAGAATTTTTATTAAAATACAAAAATATTCGGAAACTTATAATATTTGGAATATTGTTAATAATATTTATCAAAAGGGCAAAAAACTGTAACTCAGTGTTTATTCCTGTTCATATATATATATAATTTAATTGTTTAATGTTGCTTCAACATCAAAGGTCATTAGCAACACGGTACATTATCTTACAATATATTATACATATTTGTATCCTTGATATACTTGGCAAGACCGGCGATATACTCCTTGGAACTTAACAGAATGGGCAAGGATCTAGGCAACTTAGCATTTTTCCTTTTATTCTCATATTTTTTGCATTCTATTATTAGGTGGTTTATGTTAATTGGTACTTTACATATGTCGCAGGTCGTATTTTCTATATGTACATAACTTTTTAAACAAGGAAAAAATAGACGCTGAATGTAACCGATAAATTTATTTATTTAAAACCAAACTTTTATAAAGTGAAACGTTACGCTTTTCTTTTGAAATGATTTCTTAAGAAGCATAATGCGTCTAATGTAGAATCGGACAATCTACTTCTTTTCTTTTTTGTAACAAAATCTGTGGGCGTAGAAAAATTTCTTTCATTTTGTTTCAACATCCAAAAGTTGCTGAAGATTCGGTGTCCTTTTTGGTGTGCATTACCTCACGTCGACGTGCATTCGCAACAATTATTATAAATTTTCACATTGCAAACATGCATACGTAGGCATTGATATGCTGCCTGTAGATATGCTTATACGTACGCGATTGATTAGTAATATGCAATTTGAGTGAACTGAAAATTCATTTCCGAAAATATGTTATCAAATAAATGAGATTCATAAGAATTTTTCTGGATTTAAATTTCTCGAGAAATACTGGAATTTCTAAAGGTGACTATTTACACGGTACTTTATTTACACGGTTTTTAAAATGTGGGATATAAAAACAAATTACTGCAGTCACTTTTAAATCCCGTTCGCTTGGCAACATTGGCGCTTATGTTTCTAGTAATTTTTTAATTCCATTCTGTTCTAAAGCGACCGTATTACTAGCGTGTATAAAGTTTAACAGTCTGCGAACGTGATAACAGCAATTAAATTTTTGGTTAAATTTTTTAATTTATATTTCTTCTTTCTATATGTAAAATGAATTACATACATACACCTTTATATTTTTGTCATTTTACGAATAGACCGTTATTTCTATGTTTTTTAAGATATATTTTACGTATTGGTTTACGTTGAAATAAATGACTGGATTATGCACATTTTAGTTCGTTTTCGATTTACACGGTTTTATGTATGAAAATCTACGATTTCGATTTACATAGTTTTCTAAGGAACCTATCTTCAGTGTAAATCGGGGGATAGGTGTATTTTGCATTGCGTTGTAAAAACAACAAAATTGTAGTTATTTAGATTTTCAGCCATATTTATTGGAATATGTGCTCAAAGGAATGAATTTATCGAACAAATCTTCACAAGCGCGTCCTTGCACTCTTAACCTCTTGCACTACTATTTATCTTGTGATTATAATGATTAGAAATTCTTCGTCGTTCAGAATTTCATAGAGAAAAAAGATTATATTTATTGTATGCCTATGTTTTCTCCAAAGGATACATATCAACAAAATAGAATTTTATTTCGGCTTAAAGGAAATTAATAACATACATGTTTATTAAACTTTGTTCAGAATCTTCATCGCGAATCTTCATCATTGATTCGATATTGTGGGGCCAGGGGTTAATAATTGTAAATTTAAAACTTTCGAGTCCGTCATTTTGACGGGTCTCGTAAATCTCCTAAGTCTTGTTATAAACGCATAAAATACCCTATATCAAATAAAATGTCCGAATTGCGGAGGCAGCTTCGAGTGCAAAGGATTAATGTTAAGAGAAGCGCGCAAAGTGTTACCTAAATTCAAATATATGAATTATTTACGGCAGGGTTTCCCAAAACTATGTTCAAAATCATCAAAGTCATTAAGTGCTATAATTATTCATATTTCTATGTTTATATCATAAATTACCTTTTTATATTTAAACATAATTACAACCTAAATAATGTGTTTTGATAACATTTCTTTTTTTAATTTTTGCTAGTAGGAATTACCTAACCTAGAAAATAAGCTAAGAGTTCCGTCAAAATTTCCGGGTTTGCGATGTGCTCTGTTGCAGAAGCAGTTTGGGAAACCCTGATTCACCGGTTCGAGCACGATTTTTCCAGAAAAAAGTGCCGACGATTCCCCTATTTTTCCGATTTCATTTTTCCGAACAGCAACGTCCAAACACGATAACAACGAGCCATTGTCTCGTCGCTCGCGCCGGAGATTACCGGTTTCACGGATGCAGCTAATCCCGGTCTAATACCAATTGGCCACGGTGTGTAAGTCGACAGCCCGGAAGAACTGCTTAAAAATGTATATCGATGAGTCAGTTTGTTTTTCTCGGGGCAAAGAATCGCCGTCGAGGACTATGCTTCGTCGAACTGGAGGCATCGGATCCAGAGAAGCGAGTCGTGCGCGATCGTCTCGAAGAAAACAATTTTCCGCGTGGTGTCTGACTTTCTCCGTGGGGAAGGGGATAAGTAAACAGTAAACAGGCTGGTTGTTTGCGCGAACAACAAGAAAGGAAATCAGAGGGTCAGTGTGTCACCGATAGAAAAAAAAAAAAAAGAAAAAGAATAAAATCTTCTACGGTGAGTCAAGGGTCGCGGAAAAACGAAAGGAATCGCATTATCCGATCGTGATAACGCGCAAACGAGCACGCTCGGTTCTGTGTGCTTTCCGGCTCGTTTGTCCCCGACGCACAGTGTGTCGTCGAATGGAAAAAAGTCCGAAAATCAAAGTGTAAGATCTGCAAATTTATGTATCCTAAAATGTTCGTAACAAAACGTAGTTTCTAAAACCGCCTTAAATTTTAACTGAATAAATCAATTTGTTATTAAAATTGAGGCTGAAACTTCACGGTCAAATTCCGCGCATTTTTGAAAACATGCGTCCCTCGCAAGCTATTTGGTTTTTTAATTTGATTTTTACAGGTTGTGTTTAGCATTATTAGACCTTCAATCTCCCAAAAAGTTTTTTTAAATTATCGCAGTTTGTCCTAATTTTTTATGTTTAACATTTATCAACTTTGACTAGAGTTTTAAAAAAAGTACATCAAAGTACACCCGTGAATTTTTTTACAGTAATTGGTGGCACATTAAACTTTAATTTCGCATTGGTTTAAATCTGCTCACATTTGCTCAAGCGGAGAAAATAATAAAAAACCATATTAAGACGCTCGCGCACGGCGGCTTTCTGCGTAGTCTTTCGAAGAAATTTGCTGCAATTATTTTTAGACGCATGCCATTTGATAAGTACTTACATATGTGTTCAATTTTATTCTTTAAAATTATATATTTAGTTTTAAAATTGTTTAAATATTTACAATCTTTCAATTCAGTATTAAAGAAAGTACCCCAAAAGGTTCCTTTGAGATTTCGTATTATATTAATTTAAAGCACATCAGACTTGATATGACGGTCGACCTTTGTCGTACTTTACTCGAAAATTTCATAATTTAAGAGTTATGACTTTTTTCCCGAATTCCCATATACTCGACACACTGTGCGACGGCTCGTTAAAACCGTGCCGTTTTCGGACCGAGAGGAAAGTTACCGTTTCCTCGAATTCCACGGAAATCGATAGGGCTCTCCGGGTAATGGACAATGCCATCGCCGCCGTCGTCGGATTTATAAGCATATTTTCGATCAGTCGGAGAACCACGATTTTTCCCCGTCATCGAGAAAACTGCAGCGTGTTTGTCGCGCGGCTGCTACGGGGCGGAACGGGAAAATATTTTTCTGGCGAAATTTCGAGTGCGTCCGACTGGGGTGCCGAAGGGGTTGCGGAGCAGCTGTTTAAACCATCTCCGACACACCCACGCCCAGGTAAACGATGCATATTTTCCGGCGGGGCCAGTCTTTTGCTACAACGTTCCCGGATACACGAGCGATTTAGAAAAAAAAATAAAATGAAAATAATGCCTTTTTTCATCCACTTCGCAGACCGATTTCACACTGGATTGCCGGAGCGAGTCGATTTGACTCGTTTACGTAAATCAGTCATTTCGTGAATGAGTTAAATTACAGAAAAAAATTAGTCCAAAAAATTAAATAAGTATAAGAGTATAAAGAAAATAAAATTAAAATAAAATAAATATATATATGTATGATATATACTTCTCACGTACAATAAGATCGCATAATAAAAAATATAGGTTTCCATTTGAAAAAACAAAGTTGACCCTCAAATGACCTTGAAAACGCCACCCAAATAAGAAACTGATACTGCTCCCCACTTTCCCCCTCGAAATCCTTGGACACGTGTTTTACACTGTTTTAATATCTATCATACTTTTCGAGATATTCGGCTGGAGAGTTTTCAGATGAACGACCTGTATATATACAGGGTGTTCGCGATAATTTGTACCAGCGTTTTTTTTCGTAAAAGGTAAACATTAGAAAAGAAACCGAAGAGGAGGTGGTTGTAGTATATTTTGTTAGCAATATGATAGCGTATCTCAATTTTTTGTATTTTTAATATTTTTCTAGCAACATATGTTGGTTTTTAACCTTTTGCACTTGAAACATTTCTTCCGACCTAGAATATTTTCCTTCTATATATATTTTGTTTCATGTTATACATACGAAAATGGTGGAATTTACTCGTACAATACTGAAATGTTTAGCAATTCATTAAATACAAAAACATGTACTAATGTAAAGAATATTTTGAGTAATGATATAGCAATTTTTCGTGACACCTTGTAGTCACCATTCGGGTGCTAAGGGTTAATAGAATTATGAAGGTAGGTGTCTAATCACCCTCATTATCATACAATACCGCCAATCTGTCAGGGGGAATCACTAACTAACCCGATAGATACCTTCCTTTTCATCCGGCAATCTGAAGTTAATTATTGGTATACGATCATACCGTAAATCATGTCGTTTCTTCTTCAAAATAAAAATTCACTACATTTTTACCCTCCGGCAGCAACCTGGGTCGTTTGTGTGCGGAGCGAATTTTCTTTTTCCCTGATGTTCATTTTTTGTTCAATTTCGTTAAAAATCCAGATAAAAATTTATGCAAAATAAATGCGTTTCAATTTTACAGCTGTCCGTTCTAAAAAATTTAGGTAGACAGTCGTTTGTCGTATTGTGAAAAGGTTGCGGGGCCTCGACTTATATGATTGAATGTTATTCCACGGTTTAAAACAAACATTAAAGGGATTAGCTATTGCAGTGGTATTTGCACCGGGAATTTGACAAATGACATCGTGAAATGGAGGGTTGTTTAATAAATTGCGAACAATGCTCGAAGAAGTATGCTAATCCGACGTTTATATTTCCTTGCACTAAGAAATTGGTCCGTTTTTGCAAAAACATTACGCCTGACGCGACGGTACAGCATTTCGAGCGACTAGGCAGGCTATTGTCTCGACGAGGTGACTAAGGACATGCTCAAACTCCCCATCGGACCCTTTCGTTTCATCGGCTCCTTCTATTCTTCTTTCTCGCTCCTGCGAATGTGGGCAGACCTGTTTCCTCACTTTCGGGAACACCGGCGTTATAAAATCGAGCACGCGAAAATTCTGTCAGGTAAAAGTGATTCTCAGAAACCAATAATGAGGTGCTGTATAATTGTTAAGTGGATTTATGGTAACGCACCGGTACTTCTTGCTACCTGTAACACCGGCCGATTTTCCAGGGGAAAAATCAATACTTACGGTTACGCTAAGAGTTATGCACTTCCCAGAAAATAACTTCAAAGGATGTCAGATCGATTTTTTCCCACTCTCGCTCGCACAGGACCGTAACGAGCCTGAATCTTAATTGGCACCTCCGAAAATGATTTTGTAATGTGGATATTGGCTTTGTCGATCGCTTCGATCGTTTAAAAATTTTTAAATTGTTTAAGTAAAAAAAAGTTGTAAGATACAGTGATTTCTCTATATATGTCGCCAAGGCCTGGACGATCAACGTCGCGGAATTATCCTCACTACCACAGTATCTACTACTAACTACCACAGATCGGGTATGTCACCTGGACGATATATGTCGCTGACAAATCCCGTGTTGTTGACATATACCGAGAATTCACTGTACCACGTTTTTAAGACGGACTAAAAAGTATAAAATAATTTTTCCTAGCTCCTTTTTAGTAGCTAATATAGCTATTAAAAATTGACAATCACAAATTTTCAGGACTATCTGTATGGGGCTAGGAAAAATTATTTTATACTTTTTTATTAATATTAATACTTTTACATTAAACATTTTTGTTATTTAAATAATTGTTTAAATAATTTTTTGTTAGCTTTTTGTGTATTCTCATCCAGTTCAAGTCTCTAGCTCATCGGAAAGTTAGTTTAAAATCGATTGAAAAATTTGTATCTAACAGACAAATAGACAGATGAGAAAGCGAGTTAATAAAAACGTGGTGAAATGGTTTTATTTCTTTCAAATATTCGCCTGTTCGGTATCAATTGAACTTGTAAATCCTACTTTCAAACAATTGGAATTGTCAGGATTTTATTGAAACGTGCTCTACTTTACAGGGTGTAAAGAAATGTTTGGTCTTGGCTGCCATTCAAGGTAAAGTTTTTGTTTATTGTCATGACGCGTAGACTATAATGCGATCAAAAGAAATTTGACCTTGGATTCAAGGTCAAGGACAATATTACGGAAACTTCCTCTTACAGATCCTCATCGATCCGAAGAACGCCTATGGCAGCCAAGGTCAAACATTTCTGTACATCCTGTACATTGCAAACAGAACAAATATTACGAATACAAATATTACAAATATTACAAATATGCAAATATACAAATATACAAATATACAAATATACAAATATACAAATATAAAAATACAAATACAAATATTAGAAATATTAAAAATAGAAATATTTTATAAATATTACAAATATTTACAAATATTTACAAATATACAAATATAAAAATATACAAATACAAATATTTTTTTCTTCAGTAAATATTTATTCCTCAGGTGATTCTAAGCACCTTTCTCTTTTGCCAATTACCGCCGAAACGCTTGTTTTCGAGATATCATTTGTAAAGATAATTTAAAAACTTTGCTATTCAACATTTTTTTGCAGAAATTCTTATTTCGAGACTGTAAATCGATATGACAGTGAACAATGAAATGCTATGCAGAGCGGTTTTGTAATATTTTCAGAAAATGGAAAATATTGCTGAAAGAAATGTAATAAATGTGTACCCGGATGGCTATATAAGGGTTAATCATGAGTATCGTCCATGCGAGGACAGTGTTCGATCGACATTGCCTAAAAATCGTATCAATTGTTGTATCGTTTGCATGAAGGTAGGAACAAATGGTAAGAAAAATGGCCACGCAATTTTTGAAGCGACTTTGCGAACAAAGGGGGTTTTCACGGTATTTGAGCCGAAGCGGTGGGTCGTGTGGGTGCGAGTGAACAAAAGTTCGAATGAAAATAGAAAATTCGGGATATTTTCCCGGGGCGAAGAGGAAAATCGGGGGACGGACGCGTGGTGCATTATTGGTAGTTCCTACACTGGTGTTTATCCGCGATGACGGGCATGGGCGGAGGTTACGGGACACGTGCCGCTCCCCACTTTTTCGGTCGTTTGCCATCGGATTCGACCGTTCCTACCCTACGTCAACATCGACGAATCCACGGGGGCTTCACCGCCACATCTAACCTTCGTTTTTATCCGAAAATATCACGATAATGATTGAAGAGCGAACGCACTTGTGTAGGTTCGCAAAATGCAAGAAAACCTGTCATTGAACTCTTCGAGCGTCACGTCACATATCACCGACACAATTTGTTTCCTGAACTTGAAAATCAATTTTTACTGCAATTTATCGAGTAAACCGAATTTCATTAAGATCTACAAGGTGTGAGAATGCTAAAAAAATTATTGTTACGAACTACTTTATTTTTTGTATTACTCTTTATTCTTGTATCATTAATACTAGGTTCACGGAGCACTGAAAGTGACTATTTTACATTCGTTTATAAAAATCACAAGAACATGCTGGCCTAATTTTTAGCCTAATTTTCTAATTTTTTTTTTAATAACGTATACCCAAAGAAATTGGTGAATAATTCCTCATGCCACTAAAAATTGCTGTATCATTATTCGAAATATTTTTTACATTATTAAATCTGTTTGTATTTAATAAATTACTAAACCCTTCAGTATTGTACGAGTAAATTGCACCGTTTTCGTATGTATAACATGAAATATGTTATATTTCAAAAATGAATGAAAAGATATATATCCGTTTTGGAGTTAAAATAACTTCAAGTGCAAGGGGTTAATAATTGTACATTAAAAATATTAGAACCCTTCATTTTGACGGATCCCACGAAAGTATTCGGACGCCGAATAGACGTTTTTTGACCTTTTGAACTGTTTTGAGAAACTAGAAGAATTGGTTTATCGAATGACGTGCAAAAAAGATTTTGAAAAACTTGCAATTGCTAGGAATTACAAGAGCAAATAAAAAAGGCACTTTCCAAAATTTTTTTGTTTGGGCCTGTGGTGAAATTTTAAAATATTCACGCAACGAAAGATGTTAGAATCTGTGGATTTTAAGCAGAAACTGACCAAAAGCCGTGAAAAACTAGAATTTTTCACCACTTTTAACTATTTGTAGCTCGCGGAGGACCGCCTTGCCGTTTTGATAACTCTGTATAACCACACACACATAGAAGAAACCCGTGTAGGTATACGAAACTTACAGAGGTTCACGGGGGCTCAAACTGACGCTTCAGTATCGCAATGAACAATTCAGAAATGGCCAATTTGGTTTCCTAAAAGTCCAATATGGGACCATAAGGTTTCCAATATGCATTTATGAATAATTTGTAATATTCGACGGCATACTGCCTGTCACGAGGCGTCTGAAACTGCACCTCGCAGTTCCGACATTTTCCGCTACTAGAGCCACCGTCGCTGTCAGACAGCATGCCGCCGAATATTACAAATTACTCTACGATAATGTACAAACAGCCATTTTGTAAACCGTACAGTCCTAGATTGGTCTTCTAGGAAACCAAATTAACCACTTTTGAATTGCTCATTGCGATTTTGAAGCGTCAATTTGAGCCGCCGCGACCTTTGCAAGTTTCGTATATCTATATGGGTTTCTTCTATGTGTGTGTGTGATTACACAGAGTCACGAAGGCGGCGAAGAGACTCTCTCGATTCAATGTAATTTTCAGCATGTGTGTAACTAACATAGATCTACAAAACGCATATTTCAACACTAATCCTACCACGGTCAACATGACCGATTTTCTATTTCACAATTATTGAAATTATGAAAACGTTTTTATAGGAAATCACACAACTGACTTCTTTATTTAAGCAGATATTATAATAAAAATCGTACAAAGTTTAAATAAATTCCATCTTCTCCCTTCTACAAAACTTTTCTATGTTTTGTGCTTGGTATGTTTAGCGTTAAATTTTCATTACAGGCTAAAATAAAAAAGTTTTAAATTATTTTTTTCATGTCTTTAGGTAAACCAATTCTTCTAATTGCTAAAAAAAAAATTCAAGACGTTTGGTACAATCTAAAAAAAGTTGTATTGTTTTAACCACACGTTAATATCACAATGTACGAAAAATTTGACGTATGGTTCATATATTGTTAATTTCGTTTTAAATTCGTTAGTTTTTAAAAATAATGTTTTTTTATAAAAATTGTTAATTTTTTGTTAAATTTATTAATTATATTGGTAAATTTAATTTTCTGTAAAAAATTTCCTATATACATACATTAATAACCGAATTACACGAATACTTTCGTCAGCCCGTGCAAGTAAAATGGTCGTTTAATTCTCCGATCATTTTGATTTTTTACCGTTCTCACAGAAAAAAATTGAACAGATTTCCCGTACTTTCATTATGCAGTAACGAAAATCGGTGAACAGAAAACGTTGCTACGCACCTTTCCATGTTTGTAGGTTGTCCCTTAGCTTCGAGAATATTTCTCAAATTTTACCTTGTTCAAAAATTGCCCTATATTGTTTCAATCCTTACCTGGCCTTGGTGGTAAACTTAAGAGGGCGGTAGGTAAATGGGAACGAAAGAATAGAAGGATTGCCGAGCTCCAACCCCGGCCAGGTTAACTCGACCCTAAAGCAAAGAAAATATATAATTTATTGTTCTATACGTTCCACGCGAGCACGGAACTCGATGTTTTCCTGGAAGCGGGTATTTATTATAATCCAGTGCAATTCCGCCATTAGGAGTGAGTTCGAGTTTTCTGTAATATAGAAACATTCGCTAAGAGGATTAAAAGATTGACTGGCGTTATGCAGACCGGCTAATTAGACAACAGTGGAGTAGGCAGCGGGTCGGGGCTAGTAGGTGCTAGACAAAGGCAAACAGGTCATAACCATTCCAGGAAGGTTCGATTATTTTATTATACCACCGTACCCGCTCGTTTCCAAAATTGGATTTCGTTATCCGTCGTATACAGAAAAAGCCGCAAAAGTTAACGAGAAGGTCGTCAAAAATGAATATGTAGGAATGAAATCCAATTATAGCAATTCTGAATCGTAACGGGATACCAAGGGCGATCCGCGAGATCGAATCACGAATACGTCACACCCATTAACGGATTGATAAGCGAGCGATTAGTCGCAACCGATCGTTAAACAGGCGATCGTCGCCGGTAATCGATGACAGGAGTAATTAGCGTCCGGTTACGTGAACCTACGAATATTCGTTAATCAACTAGCTCGTTAACTGACTCGGCTCCGAAAAACCGTGCTCGGAGATTCCATTACTCTAAAAACTCCATTACCGCTGCAGACCTCGCTCCGATGTGTAGACCCAACATTTTGTTCACGAAGAGTTCGCAGGATTTCGGGTTATTGCTTTCGAATATTTACGAGCCGACAGTCTAGTTTTTCTTGTCAGCTTTTCGTCACGTTTATTGTCACTACGGCAACGGAGCTAAAGCCCGGAGAAACTTTCTTCCTTTCCTTCTTACACCCCACTCAATCCTTTCCGTTATTCCAATTATTTTATTGCTGTCACCTTGCTGACCCTGTCATTTCATCTGTCCATCCGCTGAACCGTCGTCTCCGTCGCTCTGCATGACAACAACAATACCTTTGACCTACAAATAAACACGTTCTGCGAGAAACCAGGCAAATTTTTTCCTTCGGAAAATTTAGCGTGTACAGTGATTTCTATATATATGTCGCCAAGGCCTGGATGATATATGTCGCGGAATTATCCTCACTGTCACGGTGTACATTCTGTAAAGGACCACGAAACTCGAGAGGCCCTGAACGCCGAGGAGTCCAAACATAATAAATATTACGAATAAAAATACAAATATACAAATATGAAAATATAAATACAAATATTACAAATATTAAAAACAGAAATATTTTACGAATATTACAAATATTTACAAATATACAAGTATAAAAATATTCAAATATACAGATATACAAATATAAAAATACAAATACAAATATTACAAATATTAAAAACAGAAATATTTTACGAATATTACAAATATTTACAAATATACAAGTATAAAAATATTTAAATATACAAATATACAAATATACAAATATAAAAATACAAATACAAATGTTACAAATATTAAAAACAGAAATATTTTACGAATATTACAAATATTTACAAATATACAAGTATAAAAATATTTAAATATACAAATATACAAATATACAAATATAAAAATACAAATACAAATGTTACAAATATTAAAAACAGAAATATTTTACAAATATTACAAATATTTACAAATATACAAGTATAAAAATATTTAAATACACAAATATACAAATATAAAAATACAAATACAAATGTTACAAATATTAAAAACAGATATATTTTACAAATATACAAATATAAAAATACAAATACAAATATTACAAATATTTACAAACTGAATACTGATCAAGTTTTGTTGGAAACATTTTCTTGCAAGATTATGGAACATGGCCGAAAAATCGTAACATATTTATTTTTTTATTTCAGGACATGCTGTATACTGTGTGTACACTGTACGTGCAACTTTGATGAACTTGAATAAACTACCGAATAAAATGAGATGAAAATGATCATTCGACTTCACCCGACGCGATAAAAAAAAAAGAGTAAAATAAAAACTGTAAAAAAGATAACCGAATGTTTTGTAAATATCAATAACTAAGCAAATAAATATGATAAAATGAAAATCGTTGCACAATGTGGTGTAATACTTACCCGAAAACTGTCCATACTGCAAAAAACTGCGCAACTCTGCGAAAACACATAAAAATTACTATAAAATCGACGATGTGTCATAGCATGATTGGAAGGGCAACACATGCTATAAATTCTCTTGACATGTATTCATGAATGTAGAAATGACCCCCCCAAAAAAGTAGTACATTGTTTATCAGACATTTAACAACATTAAGTTGTAAAAGATTGACAGTTTATACATACGGCTTCTGTAAAGTTGGAAAATTACGATGGCATTTGGGAAAATGAGATGGGGGGTAATAAAAATTTATCCTTAGGGGTTTTAGCGGAAAATACAGATCGCCAAAGGGGCACAATGGAGGCATCAGTTTGATGGTACTAGAAATCATCGAGGTATCGTTATGAAGCAATTTCGAACGGGACTTTGGAAAGGGATTTCTAAAAGGATTGCGGGCGACAATGGCTGAGTTTAGGGTGGGTTAGGTAAAACTGGAGCATATCCGTGGCTTTAGATTAGGGTACGCTGGACGGTCAAGGGTGCCTCAAAGGGATTCGTCCGGTTAGAAAACTTGTAAAGCCAGCGCGGTATGCTAATTGTGTTATTTATTATCCGAGCGGGATTTGCAAAATGGTTCGCTCGGCGTACATTTTTCTGGATTCGTTGCTAAGTCGCATTTATGGGGCCAGCGCGAGAAAAACAGCGCTTCGAGCAATTCCAGGAACAATAAGGGTCCCAAGGTCACTGTTCGCAAAGGGGTACACGTGGCCTTTGCAAACGCTAGTACGGTCCTGGCGATCAATTTGCCTGGAAAAGACAGAAACACCCGAGCAGCGTCCATTATTATTTATTGCATTTCACGTTTAACGTTTCGATCCTCGTGAAAGTCTATGCAGAAAGGTAGCGGGGCTTTCGAACAGGAGAACAGTTGGATTTTCAATACGGTGAAAAACTCCGAATTCCGCTCTTTTATGTAAATCTACGATCGTTTTTGCATCTTCCCTCCCTTTCCTAAACTTTGAATCCAGTTATCCGAAAATTGTGTTTTCCCACATAAAATGTACCCATTTCAGGAACTACCAGAGTTATCTTAAAAAACTCTTCTTTTGCATATTTTAACCGCTTTTTTTTTTGAGAATATTGCTTTCTTCAAAAAATTATTTAGCCTCAAGCTCATTTTTAAGACGATTTTCGTAGAACCAAATTTTGAAAATTTGTCAAAAATATAATTTCTTTATAGATTCCTCAAGATGATATTAATAAGAGAAACAGAGAGAGAGAGAGAGAGAGTAATGCTCCAAATTTTCAATCTTTTTAACGCGACACAAACTCGGAAAGGCGAAAGCGGCGTTTTTCCTTTCCCCCTTTTTTGCCGAGAGGAAAAACAAGGTCGAGGAAAAGGTCGTCGGAACGCGTGGCTCGGGGTATAGTGAAAAACTAGGGGAAACAGTTAGAAATTCATGTATCCCCGTCACCTCTTTCCGTTCCTATTTTTTCCCCAGGTTTTTCGGACCGGGTAACAGTTTAACTGTAAAAGCGTCGTAAACACGGGCGACAGAAAACCGTTTCCGTCCCGTTGGAAAAGCAGATTAGAGGGAAAGGGTTGTAGGGGATTTTTTGATGAAGCCTTTACGGCTTCGAGATTTTTTCTTCCCCCGCCCCCTTCGAACGAACGGGTTAAAGGACGATTTACAGTCGGCTGCCTCGACTACCTGTCTCTCTTTCTCTCGCCCGGTAACCTTTTGAAGGACAGACGTGGGCGCGCGCGCGCGCGCGTTCATAGTTTTCTAAGAGACAACTTTCCCGCATCGCTCACCGTTTCCCCGTTTTCTCCCATAAAACGCGTTAGGGAAATGGTGAGCGGTGTCGGAGGAGACCTTGGACCGTTCCTCCCCCGGTTTTCTGTAATTTTGGATCTCGACTAATGGCTTCGGTTGTCGGATGTTTCCCGATGACGGGGAAAGGGTGCGATCCGTCCGATCCGAGCGAAAGCAGACCGTCCTGGAAAAAGATCCCGACCGGAAAAAGAAAAGGGCCGGAGCCGCGCACGCGTTTTCGTTTTCCGGAGGGAAATCGCCGACGCCAATTAGAGAGGACACCTCGTATTTTCGAACGAAACCCGATTCGAATGCACCGGTCGCGACCGTTTTGTCCTTTGACTGCGAAGGGCGCGAGTATAGCGGCACTGAGTGGCCCGATACTCTGCACCGCGATTCACGCTGCTTCCCTACCTACGAAATTATGCGAGAAACAAGCGTCCGATCGTGTTCTTCAACTTTTCGATCGTGAATCGTCACGAAGACCTAGCACGAAGGACAAACGAGACCGAGACGATGAGAATGTTACCATATTCGAACGTAAATACCATGTAGTTTCAACTAGCGTCAATACTGTGACGCAGCGGAGCGATAGCGTTGTTCATTGAAAGGAAAATAAAAAGTTACTGGAAAACGACGGAGATCTCGATCGATTAATCGAATTCTCATCCCCCTTCGCGCTCGAAGCGGTTTTAACTCCGAAATATTTCTTCCGACCTCGAATGATTTCCCTTGTATATTTTCATGTTATACACATCAGAATGGTGCAATTTATTCGAACGGTACTGAAATGTTTCGCAATTTATTGAATGCAAGCAAATTTAATGCAAATTTAATGTACAGTAATGTACAGTACTGAAGTGTTTAGTGATTTATTAAATACGAACAAATTTAATAAAGTCAAATATATTTTGGATAATGATACAGCAATTTTTAGTGGCATGAGGAATTATTCACCATATTTATTTGTTTGGGTAGACGTTATTTAAAAAAAAGGAATGGCTAAAAATTAGGGCAGCATATTCTTGTTATTTTTATAAAGGAATGTAAAATAGTCACTTTCAGTGCTCCGTAAGGCTAGTATTAATGACACAAGAATAAAGTAAAATAAAAGTAAATATTTTGAATAATAGTGGGTTATACATGCCGTTTCTAACCCAATGGACTAACCCCCAATGGGGGGTGTAATTTATTGCGGGGGGAGGATGGGGTCTTCTCCTAATCGCTTTGCAGTTTCAACGCATCCGTCATCGGGATGCTACGAGACCGCGTCGACAGTTTTCTCGATCGTGGATCCTTTTTTTAACCCTTAGCACTCGAATGGCGAATGTAAGGCTCCACTAAAAATTGCTGTATCATTATCCAAAATATATTCGACTTTATTAAATTTGTTCGTATTTAATAAATCACTGAACACTTCAGTACTGTACAAGTAAATTCCACCATTTTTGTATGTATAACCTGAACAAAATCTATAGAAGGGAAATATTCTAGGTCGGAAGAAATGTTTCGTTTTGGAGTTAAAATGGCTCCGAGTGCGAAGGGTTAATTGCAATCGCATTTATGCGTGCTGACGTGTTTGATCATATTATGCATGTGGACGCATAGACGCGGAACAGAAAAACGCATTGCACAGCCCGTCCGACAAAGTGAAACCAATTTTAGATCTGTAAAAAATCCAATGGCCACAAGTCGCATTGGACGAAACACACAAGTATGAGTCAGTAAATCTTCTACTACAAACGACTAAAAAACAAATAGAAAATAGAAACACCGACTAAGATACCTCCTAGTGTCTTTTTTTCAAATTTCTCTAAATGCCATTTTTACTTGCAACTAAATATTATTAGATTTCGTAAAATTCCACGTTATCGTTAAAATAAAATCTGGGCGGCCAGGAGGAGACGCTTCAGATTTTTTGTTTTAATTATTTGTTTAATGTTGCTTCAACGTCAAAGGTGATTAGCGACACGGTACATTATCTTACAATATATTATACATATTTGTATCATTGATATACTTGGCAAGACCGGCGATATACTCCTTGGAACTTAACAGAATGGGTAAGGATCTAGGCAACTTAGCATTTTTCCTTTCATTCTCATACTTTTTGCATTCTATTATTAGGTGGTGTATGTTAATTGGTACTTCACATATATCGCAGATCGTATTTCCTTTTCTTACTTAACAAAACTGAATGGGTTACTGATTCTCGAAATTGAAGTTTGAGAATTTGACGATCTACTGGACTTGGAAATTGACGCCACTCAAAATCCGCTCCTTCATTATGATATTTTTGTATAGAATTCCTTGCCCGGCTAATAATGCAAGACGAGTGTAACAGACGAACTTTATCGTAAGAATAATATTGTGCAATATTCTCCCACCTTGCCGATCTCAAGAAAAGATTTTTGATTGGTTGCACGCTCGAAATCCTCGAGAGAGCAAAGAGAATTGGCAAATAAGGTGACGATTCTTCGGACGACGGCGGGGGAGTGATGGAAGGGTAGGGGCTGGATGACGAAAACGATAGCCTACTCGAAGAAGAAGTCCTTGGCGGGAGGGGGTGTCGAGGGGAACAGGGATTCGCAAAATGTCCGAAAACGGTGGAATTCGAAGGGAGCGGGTAGTAGGCGAGTGAAAGGGAGGGGGTATTGTAAAAACGGCTATGAATCCAGGACTCGGGAACCGGGACGTTACCTGCGCTCCGATTGGCCGGCCGGTCTCGGCCGACTGGAGAGGGTAGCTGCCCCCGTAGGCGCGATCTACAAATACGACGGTATGCGGTACTTTGGGACTTAGTAAGCCTCAGTCGACCTCGAGCTTTCTCACGGAACTCGAGGACGGATCGAGGAATCGGTGCGCGATCAACGTTTTTTTTTTTGTTGAAGTATCTTCATTTCATTAGTATTATCGGTACAGATCGGTTTAGCCAAAGAGGTAGAGAGTCTCTCTGCTAACATCGGTCGTCTACAGAAGTGGATCCGGCATTGGTGGTGCACAGTGTACGGGAGGATCGTTCGTCGATCGGAAGTGATCGATCGTGGAGCTGGAGGAATCTTTAGAAGACTCTCGTCGATCCGGGGGTGTGTATCGTTTTGTTATCGTATTCCGTTAATCGAGCTCCGACCGGGAAGAGAATAATAGTCTAGTTTTCGAGCGGGGATCCGTCGACGCGGTGTGTTCGCCGATTGTTTCACGCAGTGCCGATCGATCGCGTCGCCGTTTTTTTTTTCCGATTCGATCGCGTGACTTTTTTGCGCCGTTCGTTTGTCAGTCCGCTAAAAAGCAGTACATATCCCGTCCGCCGATTCTCCTCTCGCAGTTTTGTTCGCGACCGACAAATTTTCGGGGAATCTATCGAGCAGGTTCGCACGGCGAGAGAAGAAGACACGCGCTCGAAACCGGCCGTTGTTTAGTTTCGCGTGTTTCGAAAAGTGTCGGGGCTCGGTGTCGACGTTAGGGAAACAAACATCCAGAGAAAATTCAATATGTCGACGACGACGACGACGACGGGAGAGCATCGGGGAAACAAACGAGCCGCGAACCGCCCGTGAACTCTTTTTCGCCGTTCTCCATTGCGTCGATCGCGGACACCGGTCCCGGTTTAACTTCCCTTGATATTTTCTAACATCGTTTTCTCTCGAACGCGTTGTTGTTCGGTCTCTCGGGTCACGCGCGAAAGCTCGAAGAAAACAACCCGTGTTTTTCCTTTTCCTTCGGGAGGGCCGATCGAAAATGCCGTGTGGCGGGCGCCGATTTTCCGATTTCCTCGGCCGCGTTGTCGCGTTTTTCCCGCGGATACGCGGAACCGGCGTTCCCGGCACTCTGTTTCCCCCCCGGTTTCGTCCCTTCGCCCCGCCGCTTTTCTATTTACTGTTGTGATCGTGGTTGGAATTTCGAAAGACCAGCTTCGTCGATTCGACCTTTGCCAAAGTCTTTTTTCTCTCCTTGTCCGACCGAAGACCGGGAGAAGGTGGTACGCTTTAATCGACTCGTAAACGTCCTTACTACGGAATGCGAGCTCTCGAGAGCGTGCTCTTGCTCTCCCGCCGAAAGAATTTCGCGGATTTCTTCGACCTCTCTCTCGCCGATCGCGAACACGTTCTTCTTCGCGATCGAGTTGTTCTCGGAAGAAGGGAACAGGAAAATCGGGAAAGCTCTCCTTCTCTCTCTCTCTCTCTTTATTTCCGCATCTGGCTTTCGGCTTCGGAGGACATGGTAAGCAGATTTGCTCGCGGTGGACGGATAAGGCCGAAAGAATTTCGCGGATTTCTTCGAGCTCTCTCGCCGATCGCGAACACGTTCTTCGCGATCGAGTTGTTCTCGGAAGAAGGGAACAGGAAAATCGGGAAAGCTCTCTTTCTCTCTCTCTCTCTTTATTTCCGCATCTGGCTTTCGGCTTCGGAGGACATGGTAAGCAGATTTGCTCGCGGTGGACGGATAAGGCCGAAAGAATTTCGCGGATTTCTTCGAGCTCTCTCGCCGATCGCGAACACGTTCTTCGCGATCGAGTTGTGCTCGGAAGAAGGGAACAGGAAAATCGGGAAAGCTCTCTTTCTCTCTCTCTCTCTTTATTTCCGCATCTGGCTTTCGGCTTCGGAGGACATGGTAAGCAGATTTGCTCGCGGTGGACGGATAATTGCGTCTCGGGATCCGGCGGGGAGCCTTCATCCTTCGGTTTCTGCAAGGGTTGTTTGTTTTCGGCTCGGTCTTCTCTCTCTCTCTCTCTCTATCTGTTGTAGAACAGGCTGCTTCGAATTTTATTTACGACCGCTCTTACGGGGTAAACGGTACAATGAAACTTCGTCGGAAGTCAAAGGCGGAATCTCCCGAGCAACCCGGTCTCCTGTCGACGGGCTTTCAAACCGTGTGCTCCACTTGAATAAATGAGCGAAACCCTTAACCGGCCTCGAACCCTGGCACCGTTGACCCTCGAGCCGGGTAATCGCCGAAACAATTCCGGAAACGTCCCCCGAAACTGACCACCATAAATTACCGCGTCCTGGTTATTGGATCATAGCCGTGCTGGATCGCAACGCTCGAACTCGCACCGAAAATTTTGCCAACGTTCCGATATTTATGCAAATTCCCATCTTGACGAACAGATCTCTGGCAAATAGAATTGTCTGAATACTTTCCTGAATCATTCCAGTGTAATTGTACTAACTCAATACGCGATTCGCTCCGCAATTTTCCTTTGGAAAAAGAAAATAAAAATTCTACTTCAATTTATCCGGACTCGATAATCTGTTAAAGTTATTGTAGCTCTAATATATTGAAGCTCGTATATAATTCATTCTCTTTTGCGTGTCTGTATTTCTTGTAACGCCCGAGCGTCGACAACAAAGGAAAAGTAGAATTTCATTTCAGTTCCCCAGGGGAAATTAGTAACATATTTCGTAAACATTCTATTCGCAATCTTGATGGATTAACAGGGTTGTTTTTATCGTACGAGAAAATAATTTTCAAAAGAGATATCTGTGATCGCACAGATTAGGCAAGGCAATGCTTACTTCTGTCGGAACATTGAACGGTCGGAATTGTAACGAATATTGAAATAAAAACCAGCGACTCGGTTCGAACTCTGGCAAAGACGCGCGGTGTTCCCTTGAATGACTTCGATCGAAACAATACCCACTATTATTTGTTGCCGCGCTTGAATAAATCGGCCCCCGGCCATTCTCGCGCGCCGGAATCATTTGTTCTTGTAGGGCGTTCAAGGCGAAATGACGAGTCTCGAGGGTAACAGGCAAACATTGTCGAATGATTTTACCGGGAATTTGCTTTAGAACGCGGCGCGTTACCTACGAGCAGCCAGAACGGTGCGAACGAGAGAGACAGAGAGACAGAGAGAGAGAGAGAGAGAGAGAGGGGGGTTATTTGTCGCAGCGGTACCCTTCTTCGCGGAAACTCTTACAATCGTCGTAAATGCCCAACCCTTTACGCTCTCATTGTGCCGCAGGTTTTCACCTGTCCTCTTACGGTATTCAAATTTTTCGACGTTGCCACCCCCGAGTTTCCCCATCTGCCCTCGAACGGTACTTTAACGATTTTCCGTTTGTTTAAACAATACCCCGAAGCATAAACTCTGTGGAGATCCCGTGTGATTATTTCATTTCTCTCGAAAGCGAGATTGCGCTTAACTCGGAGAAGATCGCGATTCCGAGACGGAAATAACAAGTATAAGTAAGAAATTTGATCGATACAGATTTTTCGAAGCAAATATTTTCGATCGCCACGAGAACCGTGACTTCGAGCAATCTTTCCTCTCGATGTTCCACTCTTTCCTATCGACATTCGTTTAATTGTTGTCTCGATTCTCTGCGAACAGAGCGTCAAAATGCCAGGGAACTGTTGGGGTACGACGGGACCTCTGGTACACACGCTGGATCAGCAGCATCAGCAGCAGCAACAACAACAGCAACATAGCATCGCCGAAGAGCAACATCAGCCCCTCCACTCGTCAGCAACCACGCCCGTTTGGGGTATCGCCGATATAACCGTGGTGAGTAATCGTTTCAACCCCTCTCCGATCGAATCGCCGCTCGTTTTCTCTCCCTTTCTCGCCTGCTCCCGACTTCATTCACCCCTCTCTCTCTGTTTGCATCTCACCCTCGAGCCACCCTCGCGCTCCCGTTGTCTCCTCTTTTTTTTCTTTCCTTTTGATCCCCACGTGCGCCGAGTTTCGCCATCCTCTCTCGTTCATCCCCTTCCGCCATCGACAAAATGTCGCGTCTCCGTTCGGTTCAATGGACCCGTGCGCTACCTCTCGATAGTATTCTCCATCTCTAGAGCCTCGCGAGACACTTTTCTCTCTTCACCTGTCCTCGAAAAAAGATTCTCCGATCCCCTTTTCCATCGGTTAATCCCGGAAGACGATTTCTGCGACCTTGTCTCATTAATTTTCTGTCCGAACGACTATCCCTTCGCTTTGTAGCGTCCCAAGATTGGTATTGCTAAAGAGTAATAAAGCGATATAAAGTAATAGCAATATTGATTAAGAATTCTTGAGAATTCACTAAGAATTCTCACGGAGATTCTTCTATTCTGCAAGTTGAGTGGAAAAATCCCGCAGTCTAGTTCTGTGCTCAGTGATTTTTGAGATCAGTGATCTAACCGTGGACGCATTTCATTGCAGAAAGAGGAGCCAATGGAGGACAAGAACAACGACTCGGGCGTGTCGCCTGATCACTATACAAGCTCAACGGCGAACAGCAGCTTCTCGCCGAGCAGCGCTACCTCGCAAGACTCTAACACGATGCAGTGCAGCACGTTCGATTATGCCTCGCAGGGGATGTACAAGAACTGCGTTTCTCTGGCCGACCAAGCGATGGACATTGTCTCCAGCTCGGTGAAATCCTCCATCGAAAGTACAATGTTCGACGACGAAATGTTGCAATGTCCTGTCTGCGCGTTCGTCACATTTAACAGGTAACCATCAATGCAAACGGTATAAAAATCGCTGTGGTTGTTAAGAAAGTCGTAGTGCAAGGAATTGGGAGGCAACTGCAACGAAATAGACAAAATTGAGTAGAATCAAAAATGAACGGACCAAATTTAACCCTTTGCAGTCGAGTGGTGACTCGGAAGCACCGATTTAATTGTTGTGGCATTATTTCAATGAAATTGCGAAAAATATTACAAAATATTTGTAACATTGCAAAATTTGTATTCAATGGATTACTAAACATTTAAGTATCGTATGTAGAAATCGGATCAGTTTCCGTGTGAATAAAATGAAAATATTGTAAGACGGAAGAAACATTTAGTTTCAGATTGAAAATAGCGCCGAGTGCAAAGGGTTTACACTAAACCTACCACGGTCGAACTGATCGGTTATCTATTTCACAGTTATTGAAATTATAAAAACGTTTTCATAGGAAATCGCTTCTAGGAATTGACTTCTTTATTTAAGCATATATTATAATGAAAATCGTACAAAGTTTAAGTAAATTCAATCTTCTCCTTTCTATAAGACGTTTCATTTTTATACGTTTTGTGCTTGGTAGGTTTTGTGTTAAAACGGTGAAAATATTCCTAGAATTTGAAACTACGGTTTTACTATTTCCAATCCATTCACATTATTTTAACACTAAACTTGCCACGGTCAAAATGACCGGTTCTGTATTTCACAATTATTGAAATTATAAAAACGTTTTCATAGGAAATCACTGAATTGACTTCTTTATTTAAGCATATATTATAATGAAAATCGCACAAAGTTTAACACTAGGTTTACGGAGCACTAAAAATGGCTATTTTACATTACTTTATAAAAATAACATGAATGTATCGATCAAAGTTTGTAGCCATTTTTTTAATAATATATACCTAAAGAAATCAATTTGTTAAATAATTGCTCATGGATGCATTTTTACAATCTCAATATTCGCAATTTAAAAATATTAGAATCCGTCATTTGAAGTAAATTCAATCTTCTCCTTTCTATAAGACGTCTCATTTTTATATGTCTTGTGCTTGGTAGGTCTAGTGTTAAAACGGTGAAAATATTCCTAGAATTTGAAACTACTGTTTTATTATTTCCAATCCATTCAAATTATTTTAACACTAAACTTGCCACGGTCAAAATTACCGGTTTTGTATTTTACAATTATTGAAACTATAAAAATTCATTTATGGAAAATAACGGAATAAATGTCCTTGTCCAAGCATTTATTATATTGAAAATGACAGAAAATCTCAGTAAACTCAGGGTCGCCATTTTTATAAGGCAATATTTACCGGATACTGTTAATGCTTGGTAGGATTAATGTTAAAACGTTGAAAATATTCCTAGAATTTGGACCTACTGTTTTATTATTTCCAACCCATTAGAATTATTTTAACACTAAACCTGCCACAGTCAAAATGACGGGTTTTGTATTTCACAATTATTGAAACTATAAAAATTCATTTATGGAAATTAGTGGAATAAATTTCCTTGTCCAAGCATTTATTATATTGAAAATTACAGAAAATCTCAATAAACTCAGGGTCGCCATTTTTATAAGGCAATATTTACGGAATACTGTTAATGCTTGGTAGGTTTAGTGTCAAGAGAAGAAATATGTGCCTCCTGCATCTTGCAAAGCAGTGAACGCAGACGATATTGATTTCGCGTAAAAGTCATCAGTCTTGAAAGTTGCCCCCTGAAGAATTTCCCACAGTGATCGCGTCTGGATCATTAGCATCTCGGTGGTTATAATAACCGGAAACTTTACTTCAATTTTCAGAGTGACGTTCAGCGAGCACCTGTCCTTGCACTGCACGAATAAAAACGACGCACCCGAATTTGAGAAGAACGTGCTCAAGCAGCTGATGAGTTCGGGATCCCAGCCGGTATGTACACGCTCGTCCCCAATCCAGACGGAACGTTCCGAGAAGGAACGCGAAGAAACGGAAGAGCCGGGTCTCCGGGTGCCCCGCGTGAACTCGCAGGGCAAGGTGAAGACGTTCCGGTGCAAGCAGTGCAGCTTCGTCGCGATCACCAAGTTGGAGTTCTGGAATCACAGCCGCATCCACATTAAGGCCGAGAAGTTGCTCACCTGCCCGAAGTGTCCGTTCGTCACCGAGTACAAGCACCATCTTGAGTACCATCTGAGGAACCATTTCGGCTCGAAGCCGTACAAGTGCGAACTGTGCACTTACTCGTGTGTGAACAAGTCGATGCTGAACAGCCATCTTAAATCCCACTCGAACGTCTATCAGTACAGGTGCGCGAACTGCTCGTACGCCACCAAATACTGTCACTCGTTGAAGCTCCATCTGCGAAAGTACTCGCACCTGCCGGCGATGGTGTTGAACGCGGACGGTTCGCCTAATCCGTTGCCTATCATCGACGTGTACGGGACGCGACGAGGACCGAAACAGAAGCCAATCAAGCAGAAGCAGCAGAAGAAGAATGCCGACCAGAAAGGCAAAGCGGCGACCAAAGGCAACGTGCAATCATCATCGCCGCAAGTCGCATCATCTGCTCAAATAGCGCCTGTCGTCGACAGCTTGCCCACTAATCCGGTGAACGGTATAAACGGCACAAACAATATGAACGGCGCAAACAGCATGAACAGCGTGAACAGCATCAACGAGATGAACGCGATGAACGCGATGAACACGATGAACACGATGAACGCGATGAACGCGATGAACACGATGAACGCGATGAACGCGATGAACGGGATGAGCCCCATCGGAGCTCTGACCGCGGTCGTTTCGAATCAGCCGATGATGCCGTTCCCGTACAACCAACTGTTCCCCGGATTTCCTCTGGGCCAGTTCCCCGCCACCTCGGACAGCTCCGCGGAGAAGCAGCTCGAGCAACTCAAGTCCACGGCGTTGATGGATTACGCCAAGTCCGTCGGCGGCGAGGGAATCGAGCAAGAGATGCCGCAGAACCTGGTGATGAAATGTTGCGACGACGAGAACAAGACGGCGGGTAACGAGGCTGCGAAGGACACGGAGATGCTCTACTCACCGGTTCAGGAGGAGCCGCAGAATTTGGAGGCGAAGGCGGTCCCGTTGGATCTGAGCAAACCGAGCACGGCCAACCGGGTTCAGAACAAACCGACTGTAAACTCTCTGAAGGCCACGGGGACCAGCCGACGCAAAGGCAAAGCAGTGAGGCTGGATCGTAGAATGGTCGAAGAGGACACCGACGAAGAACAGCATCAGAGACCGCGCCAGTATCACCTGGCAATGCAGCAGAAGCGGCAACCGAAGAACAAGATGGAGCCGTCCACTTCGAACGGGCCGAGCTCCAGCCGCTCAAGCCCGAGCAGCCCGAGCTCCAGCCGCTCGAGCCCCAGCGGCCCGAGCACCAGCCGTTCGAGCTCCAGCGGCCCGAGCACCAGCGGTTACGGCACCAGCGGTTATGGCACCAGCGGCCCCAGCACCAGCCGCCCCACCACCAGCGGCTTCGACTTCAGCGGCTTGCACTTCAGCTGCCCGAGCACCAGCGGCTTGCACTTCGGCTGCCCGAGCACCAGCGGATTGAACCCAAACGGGCCGAGCACCAGCGGCTTGAACCCAAACGGGCCGAACTCCAGAGACCCGAACTCCAGTGGTCAGAACTCCAACGGGCCCAGCTCCAGCGGCGCGGTCGATGACGATAACGACTGCTCCAACGAGTTCAACTGCAGATACTGCGAAATCGGGTTCGGTAACGTGGTCATGTACACAGTGCACATGGGCTACCATGGCTACAGCGATCCCTACACGTGCAATATGTGCGGCTACAAGTGCACTGAGAAGGTGTCGTTCTTTCTGCATATCGCCAGGTCGAAGCACACCTAGCTCGAACCGGATGGAACCTGTTCGTTCTGGAAGTTGGAAGCTCTGGGTGATCGATTGAGGGATCTCAGGGCACGTTAGCCGGCCCCGGCGAAACCATTGTTCCTCGAGGACATTCTTCCCTGGTGGTGCATCGCCTGTCCGTTCGAGAGACGGAAGTATTTGGAATTACCTCGATCACGAGTGAGAAATCAGTACATATACGTACGTATTCATTGGTACTATAGATATAGAGTGGAAGATATATATATATATATATATACACATATATATATATATATACAGACATATATATATATATATACACACACAGATATATATTTTGATATACATATATACGTACATGGTGATAAAGACTGTTATAGGCTGTGGAACGAGAGTCCGAAACGGCAGCTTTTAACAGGTCGAAGAGTCGAGCAAAATAACTCGGGAAGCTCTATGGTTTTCCATTGTTTAATTTTTTTAATTGATACTTCTGTGCTTTTCTTCTCCATTGTGCGTTTTATATAGAATCCTTTCTCTATATTCCACGATCGAAAAGAAAGAGAAAAGTGCGTTATCTTGCTCGTCTCCGAGTCGGTTGAACAGATTTTTTATTTTTTTCTTATCGAGGCGAGACTCTCGTTCCACGATCAGGTTCTCTGTCGCGATGCGGACCGAATTGCAAGTTGTTCGCTGTGTACGATAATTTTTCTGAGATGAAGGGGGACGCGACGACGACAGAGTCAGAGAGAGAGAGAGAGAGAGAGAGAGAGAGAGATCGCGGATAAAGGATCGACGCGGAGAGTCCGGAAGTAAGAATCACGCGCGTCTCAATTCTAGTCGTAAGCACCGAGCTAGTGGAGACGCTGCGTGTGTCGGCGATCTCGGTGTGTGCAATCGAACAAGAGCTGTGTGCCAAGTGCTGTGACGAAATGTAACGCCATTTTTCTCGGGCTGTCGCGCGTGTCCACGCTCCTCCTGTTTCGGACGCGCGTGCATCGCGCGTCTTTTCCGGTCTTAGCGGGAACGCGGACGGCAATAGAGTAGTCGATCCCGAGAAGCGATTTTCAACGCGAAACTTCAAACGAGTTCTTAGCGTTTTTTCACCCCAGTTGACGTCGTCGCCGATTCCTCGGTGCCTTTCCTATTTTTCATAGATTTTAAGTTCACTCACTGCGATAACCTTAGCTTTTACGGGACATTTCCCCGACCACCTAGTCCTTTTAACAGTTTTTCGTTTTCATTTTCATTTTCATTTTCATTCTCATTTTAATATTTTTCTCTTTTCTTTTTTTAAGTTCACCTATTTTCGTTTTGCTCCTCCCCTCACTGACGAGAAGTGCACAGCGTTGGAAGTTCGCCGGTGATTTTTCGGTTCACTCTTTTTCATTTTTAAACAACCGTCTAACTTTGCTTCTTCTTATCCGTCGACCCGTTCGGCGTTCACCGCGATTGTCTTATATACCGCGTGTTTATAATATTTCCCCCCCCCCTCCCCCCGAGATTTAGCGATAATAGTGCTCGTTCATTTTCATTGAAACGTGGCCACAGCCACTCCTGATCTTTAAGGAGGATCGATCGGATCCTTCAGCGTCGAGCTTCAGTTCTCGTGGTTTCGGCCGCGAGAATTTATCGAAAAAGAAGAAAAGAAAAAGAAAAAGAATTAAAGTGTGTGTGTGTGTGTGTGAGAGAGAGAGAGAGAGAGAGAGAAAGTGAGAGTAGTTTTCGGTGCGAGGTGCGAGTCAATTATATAATATGTATATACGGAATGACTATATTTTTGAAGAATAGAGATACCATACTATCGGAAAACGAGCAGGACTACGAATTTTGTGTTCGTTTTCTTGATTTTTTTCACGCCGACAACGAACGCGTTTCTTTGCTACCATTTCCACGGGCGACTGTCTCCACAAGAAAGCGTATTCGTAAGACTGAGAAGGGATAAAAGCCTGAGAGTTTCGTTTGCGTAATGTTTAAGTCGATGGGTGGAACTTGCGGCGCAATATGCAATGATTCTTTGTTAATTTTTTGTATTTCTTTTTTTTTTTTTGCCAAGGAAGAGAGATTTTTCACTTTTGCCTTGCACAATCTAGCTAGTACTACCAAAAAACAAAAAAAAAATATGGTTCCTACTTGTAGCATAAGCATAGCATAGGTTAGTTATAGTGTATCATCTACACATTCCTATTTTGTAAACCTTTAGATAAATATGTATGTAATCTGTAAAATACATAAATTATTTATCTAACAAAGCCTTTCTGTTTTAACCTTCGTTCCTACGACTCGTCCGACAACAGTATAACCTACGTACAGCCAACTTGTTAATGTTCCACTGAAAATATTAAAAAATTAATGAGAATTTGAGCAAATACTTAGATCATTTTGGTTGGCTTCATAAGGGCAAAGTGGGACTCTAAAAATTCTGTAAATATTTTGTAAGAAAGCCGGTAACAGAAAATTTCGTTATAGTCGGTGACAGTACAGATTGCCGGTACAAAGTTTAAAAATTAATGATTAACCTTTAGCACTCGAATGGTGACTCTGAAGCACCACCAGAAATCGTTGTGGCATTATTTCAAAGAAATTACAAAATATTTGTTACATTACAATATTTGTATTTAATAGATTACTAAACATTCAAATACTGTACGTAGAAATCGGATCAGTTTCGTTTGAATGAATTGAAAGTATTGTAAGACGGAAGAAAAATTAAATTTTACATTGAAAATAGTGCCGAGTGCAAAGGGTTAAACTGCTCGATGCAGTTTATAAATTTCCCACTTCGACCGACTATTTTATAAAGACCGGAATAAGGGAAACTCGTGGCGAATATAAGAAACAGAGATTGTAAATGCAGAAAGTAAGTATGACGGGCGACGGAAATCATGCGATTGTCGTTGCCGAGCGTTGGTAATTCACTCGACCGAGCAACTCTCGTTTGAAGCTCGCACGCATCGCGATTTCTTTTGTCGCTGCAGATATACAATTTTTCAACGAGAAAAGACCGCGCCCGTCTGTAAATAATAATGGATTATTCTCCAGACAATTTGGAGACGTACGTGACCGGCATCGAGAAGAAAATCGCGTGGACGCCGGACCTGATCGGTCCTATTTTCAAGAACAGCACCGTCGGACTGAGAGAGGTTAATTTCTTTCGCGTCAACATTCTCATCGAAAACGTCGCCACGAGACGTGTGCACGATTTTTGCGGCAGGTGCTGTTCACCCATCGGAGCGACAAGTGCATCCGAAATATGGCTACTTTCGTTCCTGATGAGCTGATCTACGAGACGGACATCTCCCGGAAGAACTTCCGGAAGTTCAACGCGGTGCTGGCGTTGATCGACGTCTCGCGGATCTTCGGCATCTACAGGAAGTTCACGAACGCGCAAAATGGAGGCAGCTACACGCTGATCGAGATCCTGAACGATATCATCGGTCGCATCATCGAGGAAGTCTACTACGGCGGTGGCGACGTCTTCAAGATCTCCCGTTCGTACCCCTTCCTCGTCTATAAAATGAAAATTTGCACGACGGCCTAGCTATTAGTATGTTTTCTGGAGCAGTAGACGGTCTGATAGTGTTGTGGAGGATCGGCGACGACGACTTCTTCTCCAGCATGGTGTACAACGTGATCCTGTATTCGCTGAGGATCCAGACAATCGTCGGGGGAATGAAGAACAAAATTCCTGTGCCAAAGAGTACGTCTTTCATCAACACATTATCTACCAACGATTATTTCCTACTTTTTTTTTTAAGTCTGTGGTCCATGGCTAAGGATTGTTTAATATAATCGTCATCACTCACCGTAATCGCAACGTAATCTAATAGTTTTGTTTAGAATTATTATATCAAACATGACTTTTAAGCTTCCGTTTGGTGCAGCACGATTACCGAAAATCCTTATTCGTTAGCTAAAAAATAGAAATGGAGGGTGAAGTTGGAGATGAGAGTAATAATTCTGATTTTGTCTTGTAATGCTGAAATACGAAGTTCTTTTACTTGTAGTAATTTTTGCACTTAAATATAATAAAAAAAAAAAGTTTGGCGATAGGGGCCTTCTTTTCATATCTCCTTATGATGCAAATGGGTTAATTAGACCCCAGGTACATAAAGTATTAACAAATCCTCACCGTACGAAACAAATACCTTGCTCATACGAGACAGTCTACTACCACTGCATTCTCTTCTTAGCCTCGTCGTCTCCGATCATCGCTAATGCTGTTTTATACGATCTTTCGGTAGTCGACATAGTGGTCTCCGCAGGCGAGATAATATTCTCCGTGATCGGCTACGACAAGGCCAGAGATTTCGTGATCGGTGGCTCGCCGGTGACGGACCTGAAGTTCGCCAAGAGGATATGCCTTTCCGGTGATTTGGTCCTGGCGTCGAGCGCGTGGGAGCATTGCGCACCTAACCAGTACGAGTACGTGATCAAGGACTCGAGCAACGTGAAGGTACCAATGATTTTTCTAGAGCCGTCGACACTATCTTAATTAGAGTGTGTTAGTGCGAAAGTTACAACGAGCGATCGGGCACGAAATTTTGCAATTACTTAGAAGACGCACCGATGATGATAACGTTTGCATAACAGATCATCAGGGTACTCGCTGTACCGATGGGATCGATATCGACGGTGAAACGAAGAAAATCTTTTCACCGGAAAGTGTCAATCTCGAGCAGGCGCGATTCCGAGATGGATCCTCCTCTGGATGATAGCAATGGAATCGAGTTGGAGGACAGATGGGATCGGCTTTCGTCCTTCTCCGGGAGGTCTCGGCAATCGATGGATCGCTTGACTGGTGTACACGGTTCGTTCCCTTCTTTTAATCTTAATCCGGTATTGTAGGTTCCTTCGTTAACGGCCAAGTCGCCGTAGACCCGCGATAAGGTAGAGGGACTACGTTACCGACAAAGTTCACGAAAAATGGTTTCACGGGAAGAAAGTTCTCGTCTTTATGTGAGAATATTTTACCCTGGAGAAGGGCTCATTCGAAAGAGCAAGGTTCAATGTAGTGAGCGTTGGTCATGATTTGATAAGATTGTGCAGATATTTGGTAATGTAAGCGTTAGAAGTAGGCCAAAAATTGACGATGTGTTTCCTGGACGAAACCGAGGGTAACGCGCACTATAAAATATCTCTAGCTTCAAACTGAGCTATACTTTGAGAAATAAAGCCGAAAAGTTTCTTCCCGTTTCAGCATGGCTTTCTGGCGTCAGAATTCATGATATTGATAATACAGAGCAAAATATGTGACAAGTTTAGTCACAGACCCGTCGGATCAACAGCAAGACGGATTTTAAGTTTGTGAACGGAAATTGTACAGCAGATACCGATTTGCTAACTCTGCAAAAGTCACGTAACTACCCTTGGCCCTTGGATAGTAACACGGATGAGGTATAATAGGAGTAGGCTAATCGACCAATGAATTTTTCTATCTCACGTTCCGGGGGCTCTAGGGCCCCTTACCATTCCATGTCACATCCTACCGTATCGGCCAGAACTAATAAAGTCGAACTAATATCCTTCAACGGCGCTGTTGCTGATTGTTTTGTGTGTGTTTTGTCACAAAACACGCCGAAACATGTACAAAACAAGCGCAAAACACACATAATGCAACTACATTCTGAGTCGGTGGTAAAATAAAATAAGATTAACATCTCGTAAAAATAACGATCTACTAAATAATTATTGATTAATTAATTCCTAACTCTTTCGAATTCTACAATTAAGATTAATCAATATTTTGCAAGACTTTTTTATAGCTGAATTTTGTGTTGTTCAAATGAAATATACACGAAAGTATATATAGCGTATTTTATGGTATATTTTTTATCAGATTGGCCCCGTTTCCGTGGATCTAGTTCCAACATTTATCGTAGGAAAACGAGTTGTTTTTGTGAAACACGAAACCACACATGGTGATTGGCCTACTCCTATACCTTGTTTGTGATAATAACGAGTTGAACGTTTCCAGCGGCCAGAATCTCGATGATCGAAGCGCTGAAGAAACGCCTGGGTAAGCACTTGGAGACGTACATAGTGAACCCGGTATTGTTCCAGGTATTTAGCATATTCTAATGTATTCTAGGATATTCAACAATTTAACATCGCTACTCGTTGCTAAACGATTCCAAACGAATCTGAATTTCGATCAACCTGTTCGCAGATCCAGAACGAAGAACCCTTGCAGCACCTCACGGAAGTGAAACGGCTCACCGTGATGGTCGTGAACATTATACCGAGCCAGTGTTCCGTGCACGAGCTGATTTCGTTGATCGACGAGCTGTTCACGGTTTTGTTAAAGTATTTCTCTTGAAGCACAAGGGTCGGTCCACGCAACTCGGACAAGAACTCTACGTCAACATACAAAAAGAAGCTGAGCTTTTGGGGATGACCGCGTGGCAATTTCGGATGTCCCTACGATAGTTGTATCTCGTCCGAGTTGCGCGGTGCGATCCCGTGTAGGATGGACAACGTCTCTCGCGGCTGGCAGAGATTGCACGCGTAATGGTCACATTCAAGCATAGTCAGCAAGTACTCGGGGTGCGTCTGGACGACGAACGTCTACACCAAGGACATTCTTTTCCACATCGTGTTCGGGATGAGTGGCTACGGGGAGTTGGATAAGATAAACACCGCGAAAGGTGGGGTGCTGTCTGCTCCGCAGATCCTGAACGAGGCGAAACGCGTGGTCGGCGTGAAGAATATCTTCATCGGTCTCGCAACCGGTAATGGAACAGTTTGTCGATCGCTGAATTGAAGTTCTAAAGCGTAACGCCGACTTTGCGTCGTGCTGAAATCCGACAGAGTTCAATTCTCAGGCACACGATTCGTTCAGGAATGGCTTTTTGCGGAGTGGTCGGACACATAGTCAGAAAGGAGTACATGGTCTTCGGGGTACCGGTGGAAAAGGCCTCGACGTTGATGTCGTTATCTTTCGGCAAGGTATCATCCGACCTTCTCCGCTCGCTTCGAATTCGTTTCCACGGGAACGCCTGTTCCAGGTCTCCTGCGACTACGACACCGTTCTGCACAGTTCCGTCAAGATGGACGCATTCCGATCGCGGGGCATGAAGATGCTCAAAGGAATCGGCAAGGCGCACGTCTACGAGATTCTCAGCGCGGAAACGTGAGACAAAAATACGATTTTCGGTAGATACAGTAATCATCAACTTTTCATCGAAATTAAGAACTCCCTGGAGCATATCCGAGCATGACCTGTCGACCATCAACTACGTCTACCCGATGCTCGGCCGATCGAGGGACTTGGAGTTCTTCAAGGATATCTTGGACGACATCGGAGTGCCGGGGAAAACCTATTCGGGGATGGTCATCGAGGTTCGGTCCTTGCAAGGGCGCGAAAACTGTTTAGAACTTTCAGGCCCGCTGTGCACATCCGTTTTTTGTTTAACACGTTACGTGCCACGTGTACCACCGATGGTACACACAGACATATTTATTTAACGCCCAAACATTAAACGGCCTGAACGACAAGTCAAGCAAAAACGGCTTGGCACGGAACGTGTTAACGTACGGTGGTTTTTCATTGCCGGAATTGACCGACGAAATGACGGACGCGTGCTTTGATTGATATACGATCGTGCACTTAACAACTTGTGCAACATGAACGTGCGGTACCGTAATTGTCTACAGCGGGCCCGAACAGAATTCCGTTGTCTAACAGTTTGAAACCCTGATTTAGGGGGCCGAGAGATCGGGCAAGTCGAGACTCCTCGACGCGTTCGCCGCGGTCGCCCATAACCGGCAATTGACTCTGCTGAAGCTGAGCGTGCGCGAGTCTTTCGCGGAGAAAGAGTTCTCGGTGCTGTACCAGCTGCTTCTACAGGTAATTGAGGTTCCACTGGATCTCCTCGATCCGTTCGATCGAGTCCGATCGTTTTGAAGAACGCGTTGTCGTCCAGCTGTTCGGCGCGACCGACTGCACGACGATGCACGCCCGCGAGAGGATCGTGTCGAACAAGTTGACCACCGTGATACCCCCCCGCCATTTTTGCTACTTGAACGCCATGATGAAGGTTCACTTTCCTCTGTCGAAAGAGTACAGCAAGTACTCGGATTGGGAGCGTCACGTGAAGACCATCGACATCTTCAAGATAATCATGGGGAGGGTACGGTAGAGCCCCGTTTCATTCGAACTCTATTTCTACTACCTCGAACCCGCTCTACTTTCGCGTCGCAGATCGAAGAAAACATCTGCATCCTCCTCGACGACGTGCAGAACATGGACGTGCTCTCCTGGAAGTTCCTCTCCACCGCCATGGAGAACGATAACGTGATCGTAGCGATGACGTTGATGGAGCCCGTGTCCTGGGACAATGTGTCTCAGGTGCAGCAAGAGATTTGCCAGGACAAGAGGCTGATGAACAGAACGCTGCTGGAATTGGAGCCACAACACATCACGGCGTTCGCCTGCCAGTACTTGAACGTGCTAGCGATCCCGAAGGCTCTCAACAGGCGAGTCGAACGCGATTAGGATAGAGCATACTTCGACACCGAACGGGTTAACCAGTCGTTTCGTTCAGGACGCTTCAGAACCGCGGCAAGAAATCGATCGCCTGGTGCGAGGCGTTCCTGACGTCCGTCTTGCAGATCCGCGCGATCGAGTTCATCAATCTCACGACGACGGACCAAAGAATCCTTGACCTTGTCTTCCCGGATAGCAGCCTCTTGACCAAGATACCTATCAATATGACGCCGGAGGAGGTCGCTCCGCCTTTGAAGTGGACGCAAATGAGCACCGTGAACGTTTGCGTGCGGTCCCGGCATCACAGAGGCACCGTCGAGACCAATCGCGACGTTATGGGTGATTTATCGTTCAAAGTTCCCGCCATTCTACATCCGAATTTCGAGTAGTTCTTGTACACCCGTCGAAATTTCCATTCGCGATACAATACCTCTTCGGATCCATAAAAGTAACGAGAATATGTCTGTCCAAATGTTCAGCCATTTTCTAAGTAGTATATACCGAAAGAAGATACATTTTTACAGTCTCAATAATTAATAGTAAATTGAAAATATGGCTGAACTTGAGAAAACCCCCCCCCCCCCCTTTCCTTTCAACACATGACCTACGCCATTCTATTCGTTTTGATGTGCTGAACATAAAATGTATTTGTCATTCTTGGCGCAAATGAATAATTTTAAATGAATTTAATAATTTAAAAATGAATCTCGAAAACTATTCATTTGCGCCAAAAATGACAAGTACATTTCGTGTTCAGCATTTCAAAACGAAGAGAATGGCGTAGGTCACGTGTCGACGGGGGGGGGGGGGGTTTCTTCAGTCTTAACGAAAATATTTTGGAGAAGACATTGAGTATTCTCACCGCTTGCCCCTGTTGCGATTAGGTTTCAGGATCGACATATACAACAGGATGAATTCCTACGAGCAAGACTTCGTGAAGTGTGTGGCCACTTTGGGCGAAATTTTTCCGCGCAGCATGGTCTCTACCGTGATGGTGAACGCCGCGCCGCTGTACACGGGCAAAGGAAAGGGTTCTAATCGTTTCTACAATGTATTGAGATTTCTAGTAATATCCGGATATCTTGGTGCAAGAACGTTCTCTCTTTTTCAGCCGTGGCACAGTTGATACGATTGAGAATCCTCGAGTGCGCGACGATCCAGAGGAAGCACTTGCACGTCGACGAGTCGATGTCCTTCCTGTACAAGAGACGGAAAACCTTCAGCAACATGCACCACACGATAAGCTGTCACTGCCAACCCATTCGTTAGTCGAGCCGTACAGAGTTCTCTTTTCGAATCTCGTAATCGACAATTCTGATTGCAGGAGTTTTCGCGCCAAAGGCTTTACCATCGTACGCCCACTGCCAGTACTTGGAGTTCACGATACCGGCATATCGCAAGCTTTTCTACAATATACTGCAGGTGCACGAAAGGAAAGACTACCACACGAAAGCGGTGGCCATCTTGGAGCGGGACATCCACAGGTGCAGCACCTGCGGCGGTGGCAAGTTCCTCGCAATTTTCTCCAAAGAGGACGTTCCGTCGGAGTCGCCGGTCTAGTTTTTCTTTCTGGAGAAACCTTGCTCAGCTTCTTTCTCTCTTTCCTCCCATCCTCATAATCAAACTGCGGATCTTTATGCGAATTCCCAGTTGCGAACGTATCTCTTGTTCGCTGGTGGCTCTCCTCTAACAAAAATCAAATGAGGAACACTCGGTTTTGTACATATTAACACTTTTCCTACCGGAAGCCTATTAACAGGATTTTTAATATTAGGGGGACCCATAAGTAATCTATTATTTTGCTAATCTAAAACAAACTTTGTAGCAAATTCAAGCTTTTCTTGCTTAATTTATTATACAGGGTGTCCCACATAAATGGGAACACCTAAATATCTTTCGTATTTACAGTCCTATCAAAAAACTTCAGAGGACAAAGTGACACTATTGCAGGGGGCAATATAATGGTGAAGAAAAAATTTTTTTTGTCGTGTTTTTTAATGAAATTTCAAGGTCACCGATGTTTTTCTTGGTTTTCCAAGGTCTCCTTCATTATCAAGGACAGTTTGCCATCTTTCCTGCAAATTTTCAATCCCCCTCTTATAGAAATCCAGGGTTCAAGCAAAATATGACTCAAGGTGCCTCCCAACATCTTCTACAGAATGTTTTATTTCTTAAATAATGCTCCAGAGATCTGAACAGATCAGAGGGAGCAATATCCGGTGAGTACGGGGGCGCGGTCAAACTTCCCATAGCAATTCTTTGATTTTTTCCTGAGTGAGTTTCGCTGTATGGGGACAGGCATTGTTAATTTGCAGTATTACACCTTTTCTATGGACTAGAGATGCCCTCTTTTTCAATAGTTCTGAATACAGCCGTTGTAATTGCTGACAACACAACGGAGCAGTAACTGTTTCTCCAGGTTTCACAACAACTCAAAGTGAATTATGCCACGACAGTCCCACCAAATATACAGTAACACCTATCTAAGTGATAAGCTAGGTTAGGGGTTGATATTGCGGTTTGATTTGCAGAAAGCCATTGCATTTTTCATCTGCGGTAACGATTCTGTTAAGAAATGGATCTCTACGAAATCTGGATAGCAATGAAGTGCAAATTGATCGACGAATATTCTTGTTGGTCTCAGATAATTGATGCGGTACCCATATTTCTTGCCTATATGCCTTTCCCATTTCGTGTAGGTGCCTTTGTATAGTTGACCATGCGGACCCAAGGCTTCTCGATAAATCTTGTATACTCAATTTTGGATCAGCTTCCACTAGAGATTTTAGGGTGTCATTATCAAATTCAACGTCCACTTCGAGGCATGTCAGAGAAATCATGATCACCAGCAGGAAACCTTCTGAACCAACCTTGACACTTGTTGACCTTCGATACATCTCCATAAACATCGCAAATTTTCTTTATTGTTACCGTTGCATTAAATCTCGCATGAAAATGAAAAAGTATGCAATGCCGAATATGATCCTCGGATGGTACGGACGCCGCCATTTTATTACAGGGTTGTAAACAAAATTCTACTTTATAGAATATTTTGAACATAGGCTGCTTTACCGAAAACTGTAAAAGAATACGTGTTTCAACGATCGGTACTAAAGTCAAAACAAATTCTTTGCAAATAATTGATTACTTACGGGTACCCCTAATAATTGCGCTATACCAAAGAAAACCAAACTAATTTGTAACGTAATAAACTCAAAACGAAATTATTAGGTTACCGTACTATAATTGTTAGAGATTTGAGGCTTCCACGGCCCGGCATTATACAGTTCTCACATTGTTAACACCGGAGATGACTTGTTGGTTCAGGATTAAAGTTGCTATTACCGTTGAAAGATCTATTTAAAAAAACTCTAGAAAATTATGAATCAATCGCCGGTGGATAATTGTTAGAGTACTATAATTGTTAGAGATTTGAGGCTTCCACGGTCCGGCATTATACAGTTCTCACATTGTTAACATCGGAGGTGACTTGTTGGTTCAGGATTAAAGTTGCTATTACCGTTGAAATATCTATTAAAAATCTCTATAAAATTATGAATCAATCTCCGGTGGATAATGCGTTGAGAACTGTAAAATATCATCGATGGAATGCCTCGCAAAGCGAATTTCGCATTTGAACGAGAGATACGAAACGCACAACCAAAATGGCCGTGGCGAGATTTCTTGTTTATTTCACTACACGAGTGAGAATCATGCCCAGCGAAGAGCTAAAGGGTCGTCGTTTCCACCACGACAGAACGAAGACGTTCCATCGTCGACGAGCATATCGATGCAAAGGCGTAGGACGCAAAGTCGCCTGATGGATAGAAGAGAGTCGAAACGAAACGTTCTGATGCTCACCAACGGGCTAAACGATTCGGAAAGGAGGCAGAGAGACAGCAGCGTACGTAGGATCTCGGTGCTGCCTAGTTTCGACGACGTCGACGATGATGGCGGTAAGCATCGAAATTCTGACCAAGGAAACGACCTCGTTCGACACGGTACGCCGTTTCAGATGAGTTGATCTCACAGTCGTTCGAGAATCAGCTGACGGAAGACTCGAAAAAGATGGACATCCCCTGGGAAGATCGGCTGAGACATTTGACCCACCTGGACTATCGTAATTGTCGATGCGTCGACACGGTCGACTATCTCTACTCGAACATGCTACATCATATTAGGAACAGTGGTAAGGTCGACACCTCGATCGATGGAACAAACTCCACGACTCAATTTCAGTGAATGACGTTTCCGTCGACGTCGAGAAGCTGACGGAGTTCATGCTGGATCACACCGCCGGTTTAATAGCGACCGGACAGCCGATTTTCGCGACGAAGTTCCTGTCCGACACCACTGCGCAAATCGGGACCTTGAAGGCCAAGGAGCAGTTGCACGTCGACGCCTCCGACGAGGAAGCCAACAAAGCGATCGCGTTGCTTCTGATAGGTAGCAGCGTCTCTCACGGACACTCTCTTGTTTCGATATAAGACGATTGGTCGGGGCGACGTGGAACGTAATGCGAACGAGATCTGTTCATGAAATCTATTCGGCTTGACATTGTTCCTCAGTGGGTCGTCAGCTTATGGGCCCCATAAAGTTGCCCGGCAGACCGTAAAGTGGTCGGCCGTGCAGCGGTATATTTAGTTGGAAAAGGATAAAGTGTCGACCCGTCAACTTTCAAAGGAGGAAGAGGGTACAGTCATGTTGTCAAAAGAAAACAGTATTCCGTGTTTCGCATGAGCGGATCGAGTCGTTTCGGGCCCCCAGAAAGCTGAACTTGAGAAAACGCCCCCCTTCCTTTCGACACATGACCTATGTCATGCTATTCGTTTTGACATGTTGAACGTAAAATGTACTTGTCATTTTTGGCGCAAATTAATAGTTTTCGAGATATTAGCGAAAAACTACCGATACTGCTCCATAAATCCTGCGTATACCTACGCGTCCGTAATGGCGACAGCCCCCCCCCCTCTTTATTACTCCCCAGTGCGAAGGTCAGCGGCCATCGTATATAACGGGCGAGCTCGTTAAAACGGTATTCTCTGTATTACAATAATAGAAAGGTCGCGATTACTGAAAATCCATTAGTTAATAGTGTTCCTTTGGATTAGTTTCTTTTCGAGCGAGCAAACTTTACGATTCTCACATTAAACAACATAACATTCTATTATAGAATTTGCTAATAAGAGGAACTGGTGTTGGTCCTGGGCTAGTTTTTTCTTTCGAGCGACCGAAGCAAGCGAGAAATGTTCAAAGTTCTCGCATTCGACAATATTAAAAATCCCAGAAATCCCGACCTCTATATATTCTATACAGAAAATACCTTTTTAACAAGCTCACCTGTTATATATACGTTGTCGTACACGTCACGGCACGCCGTCACGGACGCGTAGGTGTATGCAGGATTCATGTAGTAGTAGTGGTAGAGTTTTTCGCGAATATCTCGGAAACTATTCATTTGCGCCAAAAACGACACGGACATTTTGTGTTCAGCACGTCGAAACGAATGGAATGGCGTAGGTCATGTGTCGAAAGGAAGGGGGGCGTTTTCCCTAGTTTTACCTCCTTCTCCCCCACCCAGAAAATTGTTTCTTTTGTTTTAGGAGACGCGTACATGGCCTACGGGAATTTCGCGCATGCGAAGAAGTTCTACAAGGAGGTGGTGGCTTTGCGAGACGGTACTCGCGTGACCCGCAAATTAATCTGCTACAGCCTGTTGAAGGAAAAGTTACGGTACAAATTCCGAGGCTTGCCGAATTACCTTCTGAACCGTGTCAGCGGTCCAGCGGCGGTTAAAAGATTGGAATCGGCGATCTACTTGCAGCGGTTGGCCACCGCCATGATGGTTAGATCGGAGATTGATCCGTCGTTCGAATCGTGTCGATGATAAAAACGTTTATTCGCAGCTGGAGCAGGAGACGAAATCGTCGAAATCGATGATCATCCGGAGCTTCGACGCCGCTTTCAAGACCTCCGGCGGCTTTCAGGAGAAGGGGACGATCTATCTGACCGCGGTGACCATCTTTCGGAAGAATTACTTTTATCTACGGTCTCTGGAGAAGCCGATGATGGAAGCCGTCGAGGAGAAAACCAGTTGGAACTCCTTGGTGGAGGTGACCATGCTTGCAGACGTGTATCGCGTGTTCTTCGAGACAAGGTGACAAGCTTTTGTCGTTTGCGAATTTGCTTGACCAACCACGTCGGGCTTTCTAATAACTGGACTGCGGATTTTACCAGTTCACAAGAAAACTGAAACTTGAAATATTAGGGGGGCCCATAAGCAATCGAATATTTTGAAATCTGAAACAAACTTTCTACTAAATTCAAGCTTTTATTTCTTAATTTATTGTACAGGGTGTATAGAAATTATATGTCACGACCACCATAGCGTGATTCTACACCTCTAGATCGGTGGAAATCTGTTCAAAAAATTGGAAATCAAGGTCAAAGTGTCGAAAAATTTTCTTTTATTCCATTATATAGTACTCGTCACTCAAATTTTTCGATACTTACACCTTGATTTCCAAGGTCAAAATGAATTTTGCGGTGCATTTTTTTCACAGATCTCCACCGATCCGGAGGTGTAGAATCACGTTATGGTGGTCGTGACATATAATTTTTATACAGCCTGTACAATCTGCAAACTTTCAATCCCCCTCTTATAGAAATCCAGAGATCGTCAAGCAAAATATGACTCAAAGTGTCTCCTCACATCTTCTTCTTCTTCTTCTTCTTCTAATGAATGTTTTATTTCTTAAATAATGCTCCAGAGATCTGGAACCTCTAAGAGATGGGTACCCCTAATAGTAAACGGACCAGAAAAATTTAATTAGCATTAGAATCATTCACGGAGGAAAGAAAGTTCGATTTGGTTTCTGAACAATTTTTATTTTTGCATAAATATTCACCGTCTACTAATCACCCGTTCCCTAACGAAAGGTTCGTGGACGGCGAATTGCAAGAGTGCCTCGAGTTCGGGATCAATCTGTTGAAGATCTGCGGCCATTTCCGCTACAACAAACTGAAGATCGCCGTGTATCCCTGTCTGATAGAAGCCATGGTAAAACACGTTCGCTGCTCTCGCATTGGTTCGTTCGAGCACGCTGCTGTTTCAGATGTGGACCAAAAATTTGAACGGGGCGATCGATTTGCTGAAGGAACTGTATTGTTTGTCGGAAGAGGATGTCGACAAATCTGCGCTCACCTGGTACTACGCCCTCAGTTTGGAGATGCTCCTAGACGCTGGCATGCACATCGAGTCCTTCGAAACTTGTAGCTCGTACTACTGGACCATCACGAGTAAGCTCCTCGTTAACCCCTTCCAGTACTATCTATTTTGTGATCGTACTGATTAGAAATTCTTCATCGTTCAGAATTTCATAGATAAAAAAGATAGTAGATATATAGAAGATATATAGAAGATATATAGTAGATATATTGTATGCCTATGTTTTCCCCAAAGGATTTTTATCAGCTACAACAAAATAGAATTTTATTTCGGTTTAAAGAAAATTAATAACGTATTTATTAGACTCTGTTCAGAATCTTCGTCGCGAATTTGACTCGAAATTGTAGGGCAAGGAGTTAATATCTTTAGAACGTTTGAACCTTTTTCGGCAAGGCACAAACTAGAAGTTGGTCCGAGTTCGTGGACCATTTTCGTCACTCCGAGCTAGCAGAAGAAGCTCAACTTTTATTCATACTTGTTTGCTTAGGCATCAAGGTTTCACAGCATTTGTATATATGAATAAAATTAATGTATTACATGTAGGGGTTTTCAAGAACTCGAGAGTGATTGCCAGAACGAAATCTAAGATTTCAGGTTTGTTCTTTCTCTCAGCTTGCCTTTTCTCTTTCGGTCGGTCCTGTACTTGATACATTCTTATACTCGCGATCAGTGCTGGATTAACCAATAAGCGGGCGCCATAGGAATTTTACATCTTTTACGTAGCAAAAATATTTTACAGCAGGATTATATTTTAAGCAGGATTACATTGGATCAAGCGTTTATGTGCGAGTGGAAAGAACGTAGTTAAAGTGGTAAAAACACTTTTTAGTCAAATGATCGAAAATGCCTGAGAAACCGTACTGATCCACGCTACATTGCGTCGTTAATCTTTTAACACGTTGACTGCCACACTTTCCAGGATTCCGGTGTAAAAATCCAATTTAATTTGACTGCTCTTCTGAAATAATTTATCTCTACGCGAATGTCATTCCTTAATGCAAAAATATTATCAGTGGCAAGTAAACAAACTACGAGACAACTCGTAGTTGGCGTCCTAGGCAATAACGCAAACGACCAGTTGTCTCGTAGTTGGCAGTCGACGTGCTAAGTGCTGCGGGCCTCCAAGGATCCTAATCCGGCACTGCTCGCGATACTTGTCGCGAGAAGGGAGAAAAATCTGACGTTTCGCGAACAGTTCGCAGGCAGACCGCCTGCGTTTTTCGGGATCCTCAGAGCTTGATGCGCCTGACCACTTGTCTGACCATCTGGCAATTGAGAATGTCGATGCCGATCACGGACGATCTCGTTGTGGACGTCGAGAAGTACATCAAGGCCATACAGTACCACAAATACTCTCAGATCTACAGCTGCATCAAGGTACGCTCGCCTAATCGTCCGACAATAAATCAACGAATCAGAACGACGAAATTTTTCTGTACGTCGTCAGGGCTTGGAGTGTTACCTACTGATAATGGTCCGTCGCATCAACATAAAGAGGTCGAACGACATAATAGACAGGCTGCAGAACGCGAACACGTTGATGGACACTCTTCGGAGGTTGCAGTTCAAGGCTCCGTTCGTCAGGCCGTTTATGCACCTGTACCAGGCGTACATGTACCACGTGCGAAGACGGAAAGCGGCCTCGTCTATGCACTTGCAGCGGGCGAAGAAATTCGCGCAGCAGCAAGGGAACGAGATGATCCTGGCATGGATAATGCAGAACAGACGGGTACGGAGAATACGGTGTACGGTCGACGATGCTGTTCCTCGACGCATGCTTCTCCGTTCCAGACTTGGAAGCAGAATTACAACAATATGGCGCAGTATTGGATAGAGAATTTGGCGATAGGTGGCGGGACTCGCTGGCAGGAGATCCAGGACTTCGACGTCGACACTTGGTCGACGATCTTGTATCCCCTGCCGAACCCGGATTTCAATATTTAACGGCTAATCTGCCAGCCGAAATGATTTCGTTCCCGAGAGAAGCTCGGTACACGTTGAACAGATAGGGTGAGGGACCCAATTACTGCGGGGGTAGCAATTACTTATTTTTAAAGCGTAATGAATATTGAGAAAGAGATATATAACATCTATATTAACACTAGATTTACGGGACCCGTCAAAATGACGGATTCTAACATTTTTAATTCAGGAATATTGAGATTGCGAACATGGATCCATGAGGAATTATTTAACAAATTGATTTCTCTATATTATTCAAAAAATGGCTACAGATTTGAATAGATATGACTGCTATTGGTGTTAGGAAGAAATGCATCAGATGGAACTTGCTTGGTTTCGAGGGTGCATTAATCTGATGTTAGTAGCTTTTTTGTAGGTGGACGCGTAAAGGACATATGAAGGTCAACTTCATTTTTTCAAATGGAATGTCCCATTTTTTATACCATAGATCGATAGAGTATCAAAGTCTGAGTATAAAAGCGTTGACCTTCATATGTCCTAAACCTAATGGTTAAGCAGATATTACCCACGGAAGAAAGAAAATTATTTCGATAATATCTCGTTAACTATTAGATTTAGGACATATGGAGGTCAATACGGTTTTACTCAGAATTCGATAGTCTATCGATTCATGGTACAGAAAGTGGGTCTTTCCATTTAAAAAAATCAAGGTGACCTTGAAATCTCCTCTAACATTCGTGAAGACAGATCGTGAGGGCCTGTTTCTAGCGCCTCGCCCTGTATTCATGTTATTTTTATAAGGAAATGTAAAATAGTCATTTTTAGTGCTCCGTAAACCTAGTGTTGACTAATTTTAACGAAAAAATTTAATATCTCTCTTTTAAAAATTCATTATGCTTCAACAAGAAGTATAATCAATATACGCACAGAAATTGGTAGCCCCGCAGTAATCGGGTGCCTTACCCTAGGCGTGGTAGTTCCAACGTTGTACCTGATCAACGATCATGCCGATCCCTTTCCGATCCCGGATTACGTTATTTCACGGTAGAACCGTGAAACGATCGGTTTGCAATTTCTCAGTTAATTTATTCGATCGTTTCCGAACAGCGTTCCCTTACTACCGAAGGGACAAGTTCGGAAGCGAATTGTTTAGCATTGTAAGTAGCTGGTCCGAAAAGGGAGTAACGTCGTTTAGGAATTGTAGCGAAATATTTATTGATTAAAGGCGTATTACAGTTTCAGGTTTCTAAAAGGTAAACACGACGATCCCCTCGTGTGCACGATAGTTCGTTAAAGCGAACGTGTACGTTCCCTCGGCTCGTTATTCTTCTCGTCTGCAAGGCGACCTCCTGAACCTCCAGATCGATGTTGTTTCTTAGGAAACCTCTCGCGACCGACGATACACCGGTTACATTTCGTTGCGCGCGTTCACGATACATTTATACGTTTCGAGATTAATTAATTGCTCTATCGGACGTGGCCGAGTACGCCAAGGACACGCGCGGAAGAAAACTCGGCGAAGTGGATGTGGCAAACGGAAGGGGAGTGTGGAGCTCTTCAAGGGAACAAGGAAGACAGACGGGACAGGGGGAAGAGGAGATCTTTCCATCGGTCGATCCTTTCCGCGCGAGGATCGAGCCGAACCTTTTTCTCGTTCCGTTCGTCGCAGGATCAAAGGGGTACGTCGATTTTCGCATCTGCCGCGACCCTGCATCTCGCATCGCGTATCCGTACGATGCTCGTCTCCGTTTTTGATTGGTCAACTGTCGAATCGGTGTGAATTTGTTCGAGAATGGACGAAGAAGCATTCTCGTTCGAGGCACGAGCGAACGAGCCGGCGCGCATGTTCGACGAGGACAGTTTCAACGAAACGCTTGTTCCGCGAAAAGAGTATAGTCGAGCAGAGCTTCCTTTGACCGGTGGGCGGATCGCGTGGCGCTGATTGGCTCGCGCGTCGATCGAGTTACGGCACGAGCACATCCGAGCTGCGACAACAGCGAAGAGAGCGGCGCTTTTTTTATTAATCGACTGCTAATCGTAGCTCTCTACTCGCCGCTTCCACTATTAAACTATACATTCTATTTCAACGCTTTGCTCCCTTAGCTGGCGGCGCAGCTCGAACTCGCTCGTACCCTAACACCGCCGATCGTCCCGATAATCTCTATAATATACATATATCGTGAGGAGCCGCCGCGCCGGCGTACATTAATATAATATACGGCCGGTTGCCGCCGCGATCAACGTCGAATTACAGCGATTTCTCTACATATGTCGCCAAGGCCTGGATGATAAACGCCCTGAGGGGCCGCGAAGCTCGAAAGGCCTCGGACGCCGAGGAGTGTAAACATAACACGGCTCGGGTATGACCCGCGTTGTTGACATACACCGAGAGTTCACTGTATACATTTTCGTTTCGCCAATGGTGCTACGCGGACGAACTCGTCTCCCGTGTTCGAGATCAAAAGACCGCGAACCTTGTCTTCTCGAATGGAGAAACTCGAGGACCCAACCGTGTTCCGTCGCGCGACTCGTTCGTTCCTTCTATAGGGAGGGAGAGAGAGAGAGAGAGAGAGAGAGAGAGAGAGAGAGAGAGAGAGAGAGAGAGAGAGAGAGAGAGAGAGAGAGAGGAAGAAAGGGTAAAGATTCGATTTCGATTTCATTGGCGTACTCGGCCCGGTTGGTGGTGGACGTTGGGATGCTGCAGAGGAACGGTGACGGGGCTTTTGACCGAATCGGTGGTAGAGACGTTTTCGTCTCCTCCGGTGGCGCTTGTTCTCTCGGTTGGCTGGGCCTCGATCGCACGGAACGTGAACGCCGGTCCGGCTCATTCGTGCGAGTCGACGTCGTTGTCGATGCGACTGCTTCGTATGCCGGTCTTGCCCGTCCACGGATAAATGTCCGGACACGCCTGACACGTCTTCATGTACCTGACGCCGCTCTTGTGCCACAGATTGCAGACCCGCGGGTTGTTACATTTCTTCGGTCGGTCCTGCGAACACGTTTTATTATTCGAAACCAGACTACAGAAAGAGGCTTGCGCTCGAAGACAATCGAAGAGCTCGGAGCAACGAACGGCCAGCTCGATTTAGACGTGACTGCCCACTTAGATTTTCGGAATCGATCGCAGCAACAGTCGGAGCGACTAATAACCACGATGTGTAAACACATTCGGGGCAGGAAACGGTCAGCTCGATTTAGACATGACTGCCCTGTTAGAGTTGTCAATCTTCGGGGCAACAAACAGTCACGAACGTGTCATGATATCACCGTTTTTTGTACCGAACTATCGAAAGAATTTGTTCTGTTACCGTCGAAATTGAGCTGACCGTTTGTTGCCCCGAGCTGTTCAATTGTCGCGGGTCAATCGATCTACAGTGATTTCTCTATACATGTCGTCAAGGCCTTGATGATGTACCCACCACCATGGTCGTTGAGGAGTGCAACCATAACACGGCTCGGTTACGTCTCCTGGACGATACACAACACTGTGTTGTGGACATATATCGAGAGTTCACTGTATACGCGTGGAAAGTCTGTAAATCCGTCTCCGGAAGAACTCGTTCGACCATTAACTCATTGGCAACTTTCCTGGTCACTATTAGCAAAGCCTTGCGAGTTGGCGTGAACAGGGTTACTTCGAAAAACAATTAGCCCGACGTTGCACAGCGTTTAAATGGACCGAGTCCGTTCCAGAAAATGAGTAAAGCCATTTACGACCGGATTAGCAACGCTTGACTATCAGCTAACTGTCGAAACTGTTTCGCACGTACCGGATAGTTGCACCCGAAGGGTTCGAAGGTGTGCAACTCCGATAGAGGCGTAGGATTTCGGACCCATTGGATCGCCTGCCAGTTGGTCACGATCCATACGTCGTCCATCGAGACTATGGTGTCCAGGAACGAGATGAAGCCTTCTTTGTGATGGGGCTGGGTGAACCAGGCGGCGTGATAGAAAAGTCCGAACGGTGCTCTGCAAGGATAACGAATCATTGTAACCGATTGTATCCAGGTTCCAGAAGCCGTGCCAACCAACGCTAATTTCTAGGTTCTATTGTTACCGACCTGTTGGTGGTGTAGTGTCTCTCGAAGTTTTTGATCAGCATCTTGAAGACGCCGTCGGCGGTCGGCGGATTGCTGCACGCGTCTCCCATGGAGCACCTACCGCCGTTCAAGTCCTGCCACATCACCATAGGAACTTCCCACAGACCAGGATAGGACCTGGTGGGACACGGAGGAATCATGCAGTCGTGGAACAGCTTGTAGTCGAGGGTGTAGGGCCAGCTGGGCGGACGGTTCTCGTAGATCGGCATGGAAGAGTCGTAGGTGAAGTTCGTGTCCCAGAGCATCTTGAACATGTTGTTCCCTCCGACCTGAAACAGTGGAGATCAGGATTAGATAAAACGAAGCGACTAACAAGGAGAGGCCACGACCTTCGGGTCAACGATTCTGTACAAAGTTTCAACAGATTCACTTATTGTTCTCCTGTTCACGAATGTATACCATTATAGGGACAGATACTCAATAGTTTTCGAGACATTGACGATTAAACTTTCATAATATTGAAATCCTATTTTAATCGTATTTTTGTTATGCCACAAGAGTCGGTGTGGCGCGACGGTAGCGTGCCAAGTTTTCAACCGGACGACCAGGGTTCAAATCCTGCCTACCATATAGCATTTTTAAAAAATTTTATTATGTTTTATCATTGCATATTTATATTATTAATTTCAATCGATTCAATTTCACACATAAAATTGCATTTTGAATTATAAATAACATGTATTTATTTACTAACAACAGGATTATTTACTATTATTGTATATTATTATTTATGTAATAAATATATATTAAATCTTAAGAAGTCTTTATAAATATCCTGTGTTAATTTTCCGGATTTCGAACACGTTACTATTACGTTTGTGTGATTTGACACACGTTTGTGTGATTTGTTCATCTACCTTTTCTTGAACAAGTGCGGTCTTTTCTCCCTTATATGATATTGTCCTTTCGAACGTTGATTGACACTGACATCCTGTCTGATCCGTGTTGATTACATAATTTAAATGGAATTGCGAGGTGATATATTTTACTACTTTCCGATAATTTCCGGTACTTATCATTATATTTCAATTTAATCGGTTGAAATTGATAATATAAATACACAATGATAAAACATAATAAAATTTTTAAAAAATGCGTTAGTCGACAGGATTTGAACAATGGTCGTCCGGCTAAAAACTTGGCGCCAAACCGAATATTGTAGCGTAGAAAAAATATGGCATTCCATAGGAAATAATGAAACTTGAATCGTCAATATCTCGAAAACTATTGAGTATCTGCCCCTATAATAGTACATATTCGTGAACAGGAGATCGAGATCAATATTGCAACGAGTAGTTTATAAATGGTCAATTGTCTTTCCTAAAGGTTCAATCTAGGTCTATTCAGAGGCCAAAATGTGAATTTTTACCTCATCGTGGAGTAATTTGCAATATTCGGCAGCATACATATCGTACGTACGTAAACCTGTACTATCGATCTGCATTATCGACCGTATTCTATCGCAACGTGCAGTGTTTGCCGCGGAGAGTCCATGGCGCTAGTGACGCCTAGTGGCGCTTTTCGGAACTCCGAAATGGTGCCTTTTTTCTAGACATTTTACGTCTTAAATAAGTAAGTAATCAATTAAAAATGCATACCACCGTGTTTGTACACGTCTTTGCTGCGTCTATTCAGAGCCTTTTTTCGATACGAACACTAAATCTCTCGAAATAAGAGAATCTCTCTGCGGCAGCCATCTTGTGACGTCATACTTGCTTCAGAAAGCGAGTTTTCTGCCGAATATTACAAATTACTCCACGATGAGGTAGAAATTCACAATTCGGGCTCCATACAGACGTAGATTGGACTTTTAGGAAACACGATTGACCACTTCTAAACTGCTCATTGCAATATTTCAGCGTCAATTTGTCAAGATTTTGACCCCTGCATACGTATATGGATTTCAAACCATGCCGGCCCTCTTAACCCATTAACGCCCACGAATGTTTTTTTAAATCTTAGCAAACGATGGACAAAACATCTAGTCAATCTTAGATGGCGCTATAAGCAAACAAATATAATCTTGTTATCCTGTACTCAAGCGAGTACAATAATGGGTTAACTCGGTCGCAGGATTCGCGGCTTACCGACAGGAAAGGAGCCCTCATTCCCCTGACATCTTCGAGCTTGACGCCTCCGTAGGCCGAGAGGATCTCCCGTTGTCCGGCAACTTCTCTGGACCACTTCCTCTGGGAGAACTGCTCGCCGAAGCTGTGCCTGTTCGCAGCACCGAACGTTCATCGTCTCGTCTCCCTTACGGGTCTAATATGTTTCAGAAGTTTCAAGCGAACGCGGGGCCAGAACTCGCGAAGCTCCGGAGCACCGGTACAAATCCACAGGGTTCGCGAAACCGATTACTCTCCGTTCGTTCGACGATTTCAACCGGTTGCGCGCGAAAGAAACTTGCGCAAACGATCTCGCGGTTTCTAGGACCGTGCAGGGGGGATCGCGCGGCTACGATCCGTGCAGAATCCGCGAGCGGCTTCTTCGATTAATAACGCCGCCGATTTTTCCGGCGTCCGCGTAACCGGTTTCTCTGGACAGTTCGCCGTGTTCTGGCCCGCAGCGAGGTGCTGAAGCGGTGACATCCGATCGATCAAGCTGCCGGTGCCTCGAATCGAGCCGACTTTAGCCAAGCTTGCATTAGTTGCCGATTGATCGGCGGCAGCGGCGGAGCGTGAACGATTGTGATCGACCGGTAATTAAGCGATTGCCCAATGGTAAATGGGAACGATGATTAATGATCGTCGGGGAGAGCGCGCATGCTCGATTTGAACCGATTCCCGGCGTCGAGGAGAATTTGCTCGTCGTTCCGAGACGATTTTTCCCGAGATCGAAAGCTGTCGCGAGGGCGAATCGGTACTTACGAGACCGTGTGGGAGGCGATCTCATGGCCGCCGGCGTACAGATTTTGAACCTGGCTGTAGTCGGTCCACTCGTGGGAGACGTAGAAGGTCGCCGAGATGGGACATCCGTTCCGGTTTTTGCGTCCCTTCTCGAACAGGTCGGCGTAGAGACCCTTGTTCAGGTCGTTCACCGAGTCGTCGAACGTCAGTAGAACGATTTGCGGTATCTCCTCCGGTAGGTAGTCACCTGCATTGGTTTTGTTTTGTCGGGATCGTTTCCGGAATGGCGGGGACACAGAAGGGGGTAACGGAAACGGATGCGTGGGAAATGATGATTCCCGATGTTGTTCGTGTTTTTCGTGTTTTCAGGTTTATTCGTTGTTCGGAGTCGTAACCGGTCAAGGGTTTTTCGGGTTTGCGTGTTTCGTATCGATGGATTAGAGTGTGGCGCGTGATGGGAATGCGAGGGATGACCGAGTGATGCGAAGACAGAGTTGAAAGAGCAAGAGTGTGTGTGAGAGAGATAGTGAGAGTGAGGCAAAGAGAGAGAGAGAGAAAGAGAAAAGAGAAAAGTTGCTGTTAGTAGGCGCCATTAGTATACGGCACAGGTGCGGCAAGTGGCACGCGGCCGGTGAAACCGCCTCGCGACCCGTGTCATCGTTCATCTCCGATCGCCAGGCCTCGTTTCACCAACCGCGCGACGCGCAATTACTATCTTATCGCGATCCTCGGCGTTCCCTCTAATTGCGCGTGGCCCTCCCCCCCCCCTCCCCTTTCCCGTACGGTTCTCGACGGAACGGAAGCGGTGCAATTTGTTCCGGAAACGCGTCGCTTCTGCGAACGCTCCGATGCGCGACAAACTAGACGCTCGAGACGGCCGCGAGATACCATCTGATCTCGTTTCCTCGACCAGCCGAGCGAAGTTCTCAGCGAGGCGAGAACAATGTATCGGGCCGCGATGAATTTTACTTTGAAATCAGTTCGATTCCACTTCCGCGCGACTTTTACCGCGAGACACGCTTCCAAGCCTCGCGGAATCGGAGGATCGCCGAGGCCTCTTCGCTCTCGAGAACGGTTGCGTCGAAGCCGCACGATATTCCAGAGTCATCCGCTAACCGCCGTTTCACTCCGAGTGAAATGCAACTGGTGCGTTGCGATCGACGCTGCTGTCGCCGATCAACATTTTACCAAGAAACTCTGAACCGTAAACGAGTGGATCTTTGAAAATATTCACTCTTAAGAGCCAAGGGTTGTCACCTGACTTTTGCAGAGTCAGCAGGTCGGTAACTGCTGTGTAATTTCCGTTCACGCCCTTCTGCCATTGACTTAAGATCTAAAAATGACTAAACTTGTCACATTTTTTGATGCCACAAACGTGCTTCGAGTTTTTCGCTTTATTTCGCAGAGAATCAAGACAAAATATAGCTGAATTTTCAGCTGGAGATATTTTCTAGCTACTCTTGAACTCATCCAATGGCGTAAGAATTCTTGGATTCCACGGCATGAACATCGTCAATTTTTGGCCTACTTATCTGCATAACCTCGTCAACTCATGACCAGCGCGCGCTAGATTGAACCTTCCTCGTTCGAATGAGCCCATTCCCAGCGAAAAATATTCTCATAGAGGGACGAAAAGTTGAGGCGCGTGAAACCATTTTTCGTCGGTAACGTAGTCACTCTACCTTATCGTGAATTGCGGAGCCTTGTATCGTGGCAAAAATAGAAGAAACTAATTTTGTTCTTTTTATCACTGCTCTTGTTCTATACTTGACATACAAATTTTTAGTGTATAATTTCTCTCCGTGTGGACAACAGCTTGGTACCCAGCGGCAAATAAACTTGAAACACATCTGGACCGTAGTTACTCTACGATTCCCTTCGCAGCTGCGAATAATAATTGACGTGGAAGAAAGGAATAAACAGACAGCGGATCTTTATGCAGAATAAAAGTTTTCTATCGGAATTGCGACAAACCGAGGTGAAGTAGAGATTAATTTTCTTTCTAATCACTAAACTTGCGAAGCATAAAACATTTAAAAGTGGCACGTCTACTAGAATTGTTATATTACTTGAACTCTGTACGATTTTCATTATAATATCTGCTGAAATAAAGAAGTCAATTCAGTAATTTCCTATGAAAACGTTTTTATAATTTCAATAATTGTGGAATAGAAAATCGGTCATTTTGACCGTAGTGGGTTCAGTGTTAATATGTTAAATAGGTTCGAAATAATATAACAGTATGTTCAAATCCTTCTAATATTTTGACTGTTTTAACCCTTAACTTACTGAGTCCAATTCCGCGTACATGGCGACAAAATTAAATTAAAATAAATATATATAAAATAAAATATAAATATTTTCCTTTCTATACTTGATATAAAAACGTTGAGTCCACAGTTTCTCTTCGTATGAAAAATAGCTGGTGGGAAGTAAACTTGAATTACTTCCGGACCGTTAAGGGTTAAATTGCGCCTACTAATTTTTGTCATAAATGCATAAAATCCGCTGTCGAGGAATAACTGAACTGCTTCATTGCAATATTGAAGCGTCAATTTGTCAATTATTCTGACCCTCGCAAGTTCATATACGTATACGGATTTCACGTATGTGTGTGATTACACAGAGTCGACCTGCCGACCCCCTTAACCCCTTGGCCTAAAAATTAAATGGAGAGATCCTGCATCCTTTACGTAAGCATATTGGCAATATTTATTGTTAACCCCTTGCCGTACCTTTCAGCTCGTAAGAATTCGGGCCCAAGCGCCAATTCATGTTTGCTTCGAACTTTCGAATACGAGTCAGACTCGTGAAATTTACGTTTGACGTGATAATACGACTACGAACCCAACTCGCAATGTTAATGTTGACGTTTGCTCCGAAATTCTCATGAGGAGCCAGACTCGTCAAAGTACGGCAATGGGGTTAATTTCTAACAATTGCGATTCTCATCTGGAGTTCGTTAATTTGACGATCGTGTACCGATTTCGGTTTGTCGGGCGGATTCGATGCAACCTCTCGAGGCATAGCTTTCGAAAAAAGAACGCAGGCGCGCGCGCGCAGTAGAAACAGCGGAAGTCGTTGGTGCGTTCAGATGGAGAACGTTAGTCGGCGATGTATGCGCAGGCGATGACGATCGATGACCTAATGTTCGCGCGCAACGAACGAGGACATTAGCGGCGGGGTGCTGATTGCTGATTGCGTATAGTAGACAGAGATGTTCGCCGTTCCCCGGTGGGTGAACGTTGACACTTACGAGACGGTGTGCGATGCCATTTCGTGGCCGTCCGCGTACAGGTTTTGCACCTGGCTATAATCGGTCCACTCGTGCGACACGTAGAACGTGGCCGCGATCGGGCACCCGTTCGGGTTCTTACGGCCGTTCTCGAATAGATCGGCGTACAACGGTTTGTTCAGATCGTTCACGGCGTCGTCGAACGTCAGCAGAACGATCTGCGGCGTCTGTTCCGCCGGGATCCCACCTGGATACACGAGATCGTTGCGATCAACCGGCGTCGATCGCGGTTAACCGAGACCTGTCGATTTTTATGCGGCAGGGACTCTTCATTTTACCGATCGTCGCGGAATGCCGAGGATTTCCGGTAACGAGGGGATCTACGCGCGAGAACAAACGACCAGACGCGACGGTGTAGATCTATTGCTCAATCGAATCCGAAACGTAGGCAGAGTGGTCCGGACAGCATCTTCCGGATGATCTATGCGCGTTGTAACGCTTGCACAATCATTCCCAGAAGCAGGACCAGTCGGTTAAGAAGAAGCTTACACGGCTCTCGCCCGCGGGAAATATTATTATCGTGACTCGCCTCGCCTCGCCTAGCCTCGCGCCGTTCATCCTAATTGAATATGCGCGTTCCCGGTAACCCATTACGATCCTCCGCTTCCACAACCTTGCGTGGGCGATCGAGCGCGCAGGTGGCCATATTCGAAGCTCGCGCGAATCGGCGATCACGCGGTGGGAATTACTAGATCTACCGGAAACCCTATCGAAGTCTAATCCTCTCGTCAAAGTGAAACTTTCGAGCCTCGAGCTACGCAAAGTGGGAAATAATGTTACGGCTGTGTTATTCCACGTGGTATCTGTGGAACACGGCGATTTTAATCCTGAGCTGCTGGCCTTTGGTAACCATCGGAACATTCGAATCCCGCGATTGAAAGATGACTCATCGTTCAATTAACCCTTAGCGCTCGAACGGCGATTGTATGGTGCCACTAAAAATTGTGGTATCTTTATTCAAGATATTGTTTACATTATTAAATTCCTCGTCGGAAAGGCTCGTGCTTCTCGACATGAAGAAAAACGGCTGAGGTGTGTAACTGTTTGAGGAAGTGGAAGATCTGTTCTATGACCCTCGCAGATTAGCAAAAGACTTAAAATGAATTGAGATTTCTTCACGGTTTTTCTGTTACTCAAACTTTGAACGCGTTTTTCTCGAAACGCAAAGTTTTGCAGGCCGTGCAACGTTGTTCGAAAACTGATTATTCGATCTTTATGGAACTTGGTATATATACAGGGTCATCCGTTTTTAAACGGCCAAACGTCAACCAGCTACGGAGGACCCCAAATGAAACAACTTCACTCACCCCTAACACTTTTTTTGATTCGGTCTTGATTTTTAGATAATTGCAAAACCCGCCATTTTTTGCGTTCACTTAAGATTAAATATATTAGGACTGCAATTATGTATCTTCATGATTTTTCCTTTGTTTCGATTAAAATAAATAGGGGCATCTTTTTTATTAAGTCAACTTTTTTGTATGACCTTTGGATCTTGGTTTTTTGACATGGGGCACGCCGTGGAGACTGAATGAAATAACTTCGAATCAAAAAAAGTGTTAGGGGTGAAAGTTGTTCCATTTCGGGTCCTCTATAGCTGGTTGACGTTTGGTCGTTTAGAAACGGATGACCCTGTATATATCATATAAAGTACATTATTAAATTTGTTTGTGTTTAATAAATTACTAAACATTTCCGTGTTGTACTAGTAAATTGCACCAATTTCGTATGTATAACAAGAAAAACATGTATATAGAAGGGAAATATTCTAGATCGGAAGAAATGTTTCGTCTTGGAGTTAAAACAGCTTCGAGTGCAAAGGGTTAATACATTCTATACCTAGCCGAGGGGTCGGCAACCTATGACCCGCGGGTCACCGAGTGACCCATTTGATAATTTCAAGTGACCCACTTTAGTTCCGAAAATAAAGTATCATATATGAAAATAAATTATAAAACATAAACATGGAACATCAACTATGTTTGTAATTATTTTCTTAGTAAAATATATCTTATTATTTACTAAATGACTGTTTTAATACGAAAATATCTCTGACCCAAACGTCTCTTTAATACTCGCATTTTGGTTGATTTTGACCCGTGGCCAAAAAAGGTTGCCGACCCCTGACCTAACCTATAACTTCTCCGCTTCTTATATACCCTGCTTCTCTACAAGATATAATGTTTTTACCGTTTAATGTATTCGTGTTTTCATACGACGTTCTGATTTCTTCCTATTATTATTTAATTATCGGAAACAGATTGATGCGGAAACCGTGTTTAACACTCGGAAGGCTTTTCGATTGTACAGGGTGTATAAAAATTATATGTCACGACCGCCATAGCGTGATTCTAGACCTCTGGATCGGTGGAAATCAGTTTAAAAAATGCACCGGAAAATTCACCTTGACCTTGGCAATCAAGGTCAAAGTGTCGAAAAAATTTTCTTTTATTGCATCGTATAGTGCTCATCACTCAAATTTTTCGATACTTTGACCTTAATTTTCGAGGTAAAAATGAATTTTTCGGTGCATTTTTTCACAGATCTTCACCGATCCGGAGATGTGAAATCACGCTATGATAATCGTGACATATAATTTTTATACACCCTGTACAGTTGGCAGTCTTCGATTCTATTTAGACAGTTGTTCATACATTTTTTTAAGTATATTTTTAATGCTATTTTGTATAGATCTATTGGTATTCTTATTGACTCAATTGCACAAGTTTCGATTAAAATTCATCACCAGAAAATTAACAGCTACGCTTTCAAGAGCAACGTCCTTAACCTGTACTGTACGCCACTGTAGTGGTTTCCGTGGAAAGCATCAGCTTGAACGGTACGAACCACTATAGTGGCTTTTTACCATTCCTGGCCAGGCGCGCCGTACCTGGGAGACAGAGTTGCGGACGAGCGAGATTAACCGTTTGCACTCGGCGTTATTTTCATTCTAAAACTAAATTTCTCTTCCGTCTTAGAATATTCTCATTCTATTCATACGAAACTGATTTCCACGTATAATATTTAAATGTTTAGTAATCTATTCAATACAACTTTTGCAATGTAACAAATATTTTGTAATAAATTTGTAATTTCTTTGAAATAATGCCACAACAATTTCTAGTGGTGCTTCAGAGTCACCACTCGAGTGCTAAGGGTTAAGATACCGAGTCTAAACGAATGAATTCCCATCTTCCTGAACTATTGTACAATATCCATTAAAGTCAAAATAGAGTAAACAGTTTCCGAGTTGTCGATTAATCTAAGCAAACTGAATCTGCAGGGATCCGGCGATGTGGAAAAAAAATCGCTCGTTGATAAAAGTAACCGCGGAAAAGCTACGGGGAAAAGTAAAAGCCGAGGAAAACTTTCCGGTAGGCCTGGCAGCAGATATGTGGAAGGCGAATGCGAAGCGAGGTGTCGTCACGCGGCGCGTCGACCGGAAACGCTCGGCTCTTTCGATTCGCGTCACGGGCGGAGCTTTCGATTTCGACGAGCGTACGCGCGAAATCGCCACCGGCAAAGCGGATCTGTTTCACTGTCGCGCGTGTAACGTTAGAATCGGAGAAAGTGGCGCGGCACGACGCGACGCTACGCGACGCGACGCGACGCTGCTGCGCGGACCGTTCGCGATCGCTCGAACTTAACATTCGCGACGCGAGTCTCTCGCTTGCGTCACACTCGTCGTCGCGCGTCCCTTCCGCGTTTCCGTGGCCATCCTAAACGGAATCGTCGCGGTTTCTAATAAAGCTCCTCGGCCGAATCGCGGCGAGGATCGCGCGAAGTTGATCGCTGCTCACCTGGTATGTCGATGCCGCCGCAGCTGCAATCCGGAAGCAGGCAGACGTCCTTGCGACACTTAGCCGCGGGTTTGTCGACCTGCGGGGTCGGGTAGATCGGGGACGGCCTGGTCGGCGGGTACCTGTAGATGTCGACGAACTCCTGCGCCTTCGACACGATCTCCGTCGACGGCTTCAACGTCGGCCGTGATCGCCTGCAACCCAGAATTTCCCGAAATCGTTTCAACAGATCTCCAACTTACGCTCCCATAGAAAAAGATAGCACGCGTGTGCTATCTTGAATTTCTCGTGTTAAAATTATGCCTAGCGTGTAAACTCTGTGCAGTATGTAAAACATACCTTCTGCGAATACGTAAGCAGAACATGGATCGACTTCAGTTCAATGACGTCTTTTAGTTGAAAGGGAAACACATAATCCGACGCAGTCAAAATGATAGCACACTTGAAAAATGAAGATGTATATTTCGTACAACACAACTATACGTTTCATGAAACAAATGTATACATATTTGTTATAGCAATATGTACGCCAAACTACATTTTTTTTAATAATGTGTGGAACCTCCTTTGTTTTCTGTGACTTCCACCATCCTTTTAGGTAAAGAATTATATAGTTCTTTCATTTTTGCCTGAGCTAAATTTTCCCATTCAATTGCAATGCAAGTTTTTAATTCGGTTGCGAAAGCATTGACCAGCAATTTTCAATGATATTCAGGTCGGGTGAGCACGCCGGCCATTGAAGAGTGGAAATATTTTCGTTTAAAAAAATCGTTTTAGCAGTATGTACTGCAGCATTGTCTTGTTGGAATATACATGGCGTGTTCGCAATGCGTTCTCCATATGTATAAATTTGATTTTTTTATTAATTCGAGATATCGGACGCTATTCATTGTTCCTCGAATAAACTTGATTTCCGTTTTTCCTTTATATCCGACACCAGCCCAGACCATTACTCCACCTCCATGCATTTGACGTCGAATTTTTGTTATTGGTTTCTCACGAATATCATGATAATAATATTTACATCCGTCTAGTCCATCAAGATTAAACCTCTTTTCATCCGTAAAAATTACTCTTCTCCAAGTCTTCTTCCAAAGCACATGTTCTCTTGCAAATAACAAACGTGCCTCCTTATGTTTGGCATTTAATGATGGTTTCGCTATTATTCTAGACCGGTTTATAATGTTACTAGTCTGAAGTACACGACGAATATTTTGTAGATTTCTTTCGACTCCAGCTTTCTTAGCGATCTCCCTCTCAGTACCACAAGAATTGGAAGCAGCACGTATGATTGCTCGTGTATCGCGTTCAGATAATGCTGATGGCCTTCCTGCACTTTTCTTCTTTCCGTATGCACTTGTATCTTTCAACAAATTACATATAACTTTTCGACTGCGACTAACTTCGTTTGCGATTTTAGTAATAGACAACTTTTGTTTTCTCCGAGCTAAAATTGTGCTGATTTCGCTTTCACTAAGTTCTTTGCCACGACCGATTATGAGAACAGCAATACGACAAAGCTCCGGATACAAATTGAACACTGTAACTCCGTGCAAGCTCACGAAACACCGAAGAATATGTAAACATAGTTGCAGTGTGCTATCATTCTGTCTGCGTCAGATTATGTGTTCCTTTTTCAACAAAGAGAACTCATCGAAGTAAAGTCAACCTGTGTTATGTTTACATATACATACGTAGAAGGTACATTTTCCATATATTTTAGAGTTTCCATTCTAGCGTAATCTTAACACGAGAAATTAAAGATAGCACACGCGTGCTATCTTTTTGTCTGGGAGTGTAGTCGCGATTTTTCCATATTTGAAAAATTCTAGCGACTCTTCGAGGCTCGATCGCTGAGATCGTCAGGATCGTCGATACGCTTAGCACGGTCGCTGCCAAAGTCACAGATATGCCACGTCCACGATACACTGAAATCCTCTATATATGTCGTCAAGACCCGGACGATAAATGTCGCGGAATTATCCCCACTACCGCCGGGCATACCCCTGAGGAGCTGCGAAGCTCGAAAAGCCTCGGACGCCGAGGAGTGCAAACATAGCACAGCTCGTCGCCTGCACGATATACGACGCTGAGAAGTTGACATATATCGAGAATTCACTGTACTGCAGTTTACTTGAAGATGAAATTAATTTTATACACTTTGTTGTGCAAAGTCACACAGCATATTATTCAGAGAGTTCATGATATTCGTCTGCTAAATTGTTTTTGTATTGCACGACGCAGGTGCGTTGCGTTTAATAAAATATTTTAACGAAGAAGGCAAGCAGCGGAATAGATTCTGGTAGCGACCGTGTTAAGCTATGTCCACACCGAAGCAACGTCGAGCACCTTTTCGTCACACCTGTTGCTTTCTTCTTCTTTTATTCGGTGACGAATACAAGAACCGAATACAAGAAGAAGAAGAGACGACAAGATGCCGCGGTGTGGACCCGGCTTTAGGACCGTAATCTTTTCCCGTCGCGGTCGCTGGAGATAGCAATAATTAGAGCTAGTAATAATTTGGTCCGGAGATTCCGCGTCGCCGGATCGATGACGGATCATCGTTCGGCGAGTCCCCGAGCGTTCGGTCGCTTGGCACGCGCGCAATTAACTTTCTAGCCGGATTAATTCGACGAGCAACGCGTTCGTTCACCTCTCGACGCGACACTCTCAGCGCTAGACAGATTGTCCGATACGGTAGCGGCGAGAGAAAATATACACACCGCGACAAAAAAAGATAACACATTATCTAATTTTGTTAATTCTCGCTAATATAATCGAATAACAGCAGTTCCCGTATTATATATCACTGTTCAGTTAGCAATAGGTTGTATCTGTTCAGGGTAAACATTCGGTTTCTGTTTATAGGTTGAACGTTAAGCCGAAAACGTAAACGGTAGTACTGACTGCTGCGCCAAAATGATAGCACAAAGTCAAAATTGTATATTTTCAGTCAGCGTCGAGGCGCCAATATGTTCATATCGGCGACTAGTTAAGATTGTTCGTGTTCCAGTGTTAAAATATTGTGAAATTTTCAACAATGGCTCGCGGTAAAATATTGACTGGTCCTGAAATATTAACAATACACAATTTACGTAAAGAAAATTGTTCTATCGGTAAAATTGCGAAACTGTTGAATCGTAGTCGCAAGGTAATTTACAATTTATTAAAAAAATGTAGACGAATATGGAAAAAAGAGCACAGGTCGTCCAAGAGTGACAACTGATCGTCAGCGGCGTGCAATTCTAAGAACTGCATCCAATTCTGCTGCTACTGCAAGAGAGATTGCAGCAGAAGCTGGAGTAAATACCAAAATACGTAATGTACAACGTATTATACAAAAGTGTAAATACATAAAACGCCAAAAATTAATGCGTAAACCACCGCTAACAAAGCAACATAAAGAAGCACGTTTACAATTTGCTGAGAAGCATATTCATTGGAAGAAAAAATGGCAAAAAGTTATCTTTACTGATGAGAAGAGATTTACGTTGGATGGACCGGATGGCTACCGATGTTATTTCCACGATTTGCGTAACGAACAGCAAATTTTATGTAGACGGCAATACGGTGGTGGTGGAGTAATGGTGTGGGCGGGAATTGGATACTATGGACACACTGAAATTAAGTTTGTAAGTGGTAAAATGAATAGTGCTAAGTATATTGATTTCGTCGACGAACAATTGAAGAGACGTGCTGTCAAAATTGCGGGCGCAAACTTTATTTATCAGCAAGATAATGCAAGTGTTCATAAAGCCAAGATTGTAAAAGAATATTTTACACGGGAATATATTAAAATTTTGGAATGGCCAGCCAGGTCTCCAGATTTAAATATTATAGAACATTGATGGGCCCATTTAGCCAGATCAGTATATGCCGGTGGAAGACAATTTCGAACCCTTGACGAATTAAAAACCTGCATTGAACAAAACTGGGCAGCGTTAAGCAGGAAATTTGTTAAAAAGTTATATAAATCTATGCCAAAACGTTTAGTGGCAGCTATACAAACAAAAGGCGGAGTTACGAAATATTGAAACATTATTTTTCTTATACATATTCTTATATTTTAGTTATTTTAAGAAATTTGTGCTATCATATTGACGCACCGATTTTTCGTTTAATGTTAAACATTCTCCAACAAAGTTGTTTCTTCGCGTAATAAATGCGTTAAAACATATTGAAGTAATTGGTTATTCTTATTACGCAGTATACAGGTCACAAACAATGTAATATACTACTTGAAAAGCTGAATACCATTTATCTGTATAATGTGCTATCTTTTTGTCGCGGAGTGCAGTTCGAAGGCGTTCGGATGGACTGCTTCCTGGCCGGATTAATTCACCGATTAACAAAGCGAGATAACGAGGCGAGGCGCTCTCGATCCCGTCCCGTCGAAACCGGCAGAACCGCGGTTCCACTTTCTAGCTGCTCTCGGCGAAGATAAGCCGCGATCCATAATTTGTTTTTTGTTTGTCTCGCAATTAGAATAATCGTCCCCGTTCCCGAGAAAAGGAACACGAGGATCAGCGCGATTGAAATTTGTACTTACGGAGGGGCGGTGCCGCGGTGGATCTGTTGCGGGCGTCCTCGGCTGCTGGAACAACAGGAAAGAATTAAAGATGGCGACGGTAGAGATCGCCGGTTCGGGATCTCGCGAGGAAACGCGGGGAACCGGGTGGGGAACCAGAAACGAAAAATCGACGCGGTTTCCGGCGGGAAGCAAAGGGAAAATGTCCTCCCGCGTCTAACGCGGGAGAAAGCGAGTCCGGCTTCGTTTTACGGAACACGGAGAGCAGCGAAATCGGGTCTTGGTCGACGAGGACTCCTCTTCGCGCCGGAAGTCGAATAAAAGCAATCGCGTATGCACGGTTGAATCCATCCATCTCCCGTTTTATCAGCTTCTTTCGTCTCTTCGCGTTAGATTATCACATTTTTTACAGTAATAAATGTAGACTACACTCGTCTATTTATACAGATACTTAACTCGTAAGCCAGACTATTTCACGGTGTTAATTCTCGACGTTGTATATTTGACATATACACGATGAACAAATTACCGGATTTGCGTCCTTATAGGAGGTCGGTGCTACTGCGATAGCAATCTATTTATACAGATACTTAGCTCGTAAACCCAGGGCCCACTCTAGGGGGGGGGGGGACAACCCGGGCATTTGCTCGGGGCGCCATTTTGGCTTTGGAAAAATATTGATGTTTTAAATATTCAATTAATAGAAAATTTCAGACTACCCTTGCCAGACAATTTTGCTAAAAAAAAGGTCATTTTGTTCAGCGCGGTGCTTAGTGCTTAAAAAGGGGCGGCACTTATCTATGAAAACGTTTTCAGTTTAGAGCTGTTATTCAAGCAGTAACATTGTGATTATGGCTACTTTTGACACAGAAGTGAATATGTTATTAACGTTAGGTGTTTTTTGAACGTTATGGGATCAAAAAATGTCATGCAACATTTCATAATTTAGAAAAGCGGCTTCGCGAGCACGGTGAATTGTGTAAAAAAACTCGCAATAAACCTAAAGCTGTCACTAATGATAATAATAGTGCCAGTATTCTTGCTGCAATTACATTAAATCCTCATATTAGTCAACGTACACTTGCACAAACATCACATATCAGTCGTTCATCAATTCAACGAATTTTGAAACGGCAAAAGTATCATCCATATCACATGGTTTTATCACAAGAGCTTTCGATAGCAGATTACGATCACCGCGTAAGATTTTGTGAGTGGCTGCAGGGTGTTGTGGAAAACGACTTTTTGTGCAAAATACTTTTTTCCGATGAGGCCACTTTTATGAATTCAGGGCATGTAAGTAGACATAATCTGCATTATTGGGCCGTGGAAAACCCAAATTGGATGCGATGTGGTCCCTTTCAACATCGATGGTCTTTAAATGTTTGGTGTGGCCTAATAGGAGATTTTGTGATTGGACCTTATTCTTTTCAAGAAACTGTAACATCTGCAAGTTATTGTGATTTCTTAAAAAATCATTTGCCTGCGCTTTTGGAAGATGTGCCACTGCACGTTAGAAGAGAAATGTGGTTCCAACAAGACGGCGCTCCTCCACATTTTGCAATCATCACCAGGCAATTTTTGAACGAAAAATTTTGGAACAAATGGATAGGTCGCGGGGGACCTCGTCAATGGCCTCCTCGATCCCCCGATCTAACACCATTAGATTTTTTCTTATGGGGATATGTAAAGGACAAAGTTATGTTTGAACCACCGACGACAAAAGAGGATATGAAACAAAGAATACGTGACGCTTGCGCTTCAGTGACTCCCGAAATGTTAAAAAATGTTAGAACAACTTTGATGTTTCGAGTAAATAAATGTTTACAAGCCCGTGGTGGACATTTTGAACATTTCATTTAAAGTACATTTGATTTCTTCGCGAATAAGCAAAGGACTCGAGCGCGTATAATTCCATAACGCTATTTCCGAGCGCTTCATATAAATTGCCCAGTGTGCGACAGACGACAAGCAGTCGAACACGTTCGTTCCGCGGATCTGGCAATTGGCGGGTTGCGTAATCGCGAAAACAAAGACAAAAAGATCGGTTAGCGTACCTGACGGGTGCGTTGACCGTGTAAGGCCTGTTGGTGGTGGACGGCGGCGGTTGGGTGGTGGTCGTCAACGGAATAAACGTGTCGACGATGGCGTTCGGCGTGGTAACGTGGACACCGTGGCTGAGCACGTTGGGCCTGCGGACACGAGACTCTCGATTAACAAATCGTAACGATCGCTTTCGCATAGATCATTAAGATTACGAGTTATTTCTCGTCTATTGCAACTATGAAATTCTAGTTCGTGGCTCTCCCGGCTGATTTATTTCAATTGCGCTGTCAACCCTTAAATGCATGAGTGGGGTCCGCAAAGGACCCCAGTGTTGGATTTTGTGTTAACATTTTCAGCCGCGCCATTTTTAGTTTACCGAAATTTTACAGTTTTACAGAAAGTTTACAGAAATAAATTGTTGCTGTAATCAAAGTTAGCAAGGAATTAGGTAAGTGGGGTCCTCAATGGACCCCATGTATGCATTCATGTTCCTAATGTTTAGTTTACCTATGCACTTAAGGGTTAAGGGGGGAACCTTGTGTAAAATGGAACTTTTCAACATTTCTTTTTTGTTTAAATTGATAGGAAATTTCCTCGGGAATACGAGAAAAAGTGTTGGAAATCGATCAGAGATGTTCTCGTAGGTTACTTTCAGAATAAAGGGAAGAAAAACGGCTGAAGTATAACTTTTTGAGGAAGTGGAAGATTTATTCTGTGGCCCTGAAATTGTAGATTAGCAAAACAACCGCGATAAGTTAAAATGAATTAAGATTTCTTCACGATTTTTTTCTGTTACTCAAACTTTAAACGCGTTTTTCTCGAAACGCAAAGTTTTGCACGGCGTGCAACGTTGTTCGAAAACTGATTACTCGATCTTTATGAAACTTGGTATATACAGGGTGTCCCACATAAATGGGAACACGTAAATATCTTTCGTATTTACAGTCCTATCAGAAAACTTCAGAGGACAAAGTGACACTATTGTTATAATGGGGAAGAAACAAATTTTTTATGTCGTGTTTTTTAATGAAATTTCAAGGTCACCGATGTTTTTTAAATGGAATAGTATATTTTTTTTACGATAGCATGATAGACAATAGAGAAGTGAATTTAGTGGATACCACCTTTTTGACCTTGAAATGACCATATACGGAATATATATGGAATATATATTCTATAAATAATTGGCCACAACATGACGAGCCCCGATTTTTCAATTTTCTATTTAAAACATTGTTATTAACGATTTTTCATTACAGAAAATCCGTTCATTTTTCAAAACTTCGCCATTTTTGCAACTTTGCAAATTTTAATAAAAGAAGAATGCCATGTTGTGCGTGTTTGCATAAACTAACGATTCCATTTTGACGTTTTTGTTTCAGATCATTTTCGTGCACTGTGCACGGCGCATTTCCAGGATGCGATTTTCAAGCCGGCATTGCACCGTCGATATTAACAATTAAAATGCACAAAAAATATTTTTTGGTACATTATAACATTAATAAACGATACCTCAAAATTTTAAATCAATCTGCCCATTACATTTCTCGAAAAAAATTCTCGAACAACAGCCAATTTACACAAGGTCCCCCCTGATTCAGTTTCCTATTTGATTCTACTTAACCTTCCGCATGTCGTGCATTTGCATACTTCCCTTTTACATAGAGCTCGCGTTTTGCGGGACGAATGCATAAATTCCGGAGCGAGCGAGGCCGCGCGAGGTCGAGTGAAATTTCAGCGAGCGCCGTCAGTGAAAAAAGAAGAAGAAGAAGAAGAAGAAGAAACGATTGGAATCGAACGGCGTGCTTTCAGAAACAGCTGGCCGGCGAGAGAGAGAGAGAGAGAGTGAGAGAGAGAGAGAGAGAGAGAGAGAGAGAGAGAGAGAGAGAGACCTGCCGGACCGGTGCGAGTCCAGACTATTTTTAACTTCGATCGCCGATCGATTAATCCACGCTGTTTACGAGAGTTTACGTAAGCGCGTGCACGCGTGCACGCGACCGCGATTTTCCCCGTGGATCGAACGATGCAGCGCCGGGACGAGCTGTCCGTAGATCCGCGAGGATGCATCGACGCATCGTCCGTTTCCCCGGGACGTAATTGACGAGAATAGCCGGGCTGAAAGAAGGCCGAGGAAAGCTCGAGGCGACAACGCGTGCACGATCGGCGAACCGGCAATTTTCTTGTCTCGCGGAACGAGCCGAGGTTCACGCTCGAAGTAACCGCCACACAGTGGGCAATTTGGACTTTGGAATTTTTTTTGAATGAAAGCTGCAACTTTGTAGAATATGGGAGAAATAGAGACATTGTGGTACGAACGTTTTTTAACCTCGAGAAAATTCGTTAAACGCGCACAAATTCTAGAAAATTTTAGTTTTTCCAATACCACGATACCAAATAGATTTTTTCAAGCTGATTTCAAATCTGGTTCCAAAATTTGTCTACGACCTCAGGATTTTGCAAAAAATAGATTTTTGTGACAAAAACTAATGAAGTCATTTTTTCGTTGAAACGATTGGATGGTAATAATCTCCCTATTTTTCCCATATTCTACATAGTTTCAGCTTTAATTTAAACAAAATTTCATCGCTCTACCTCATTTCTATCGAAAGTTCTTTGATTTTGAATCCGATTTCGTCCAAATTGCCCACTGCGTGCCGCACAGTGGTGCCAAGGCGGCAAAAAATACATTTGATAAATTTCCGATTTTTATAAAAAAGAATTATTTTTGTATAGCCTAATAGTGCGTGCACAATGTGCCAAAGTCCGATTTAAAACAAAATTTTTTTACGGAGATATGGTAAATAACCATTTCTTCGTTCCTGGGAATTCATCAGTTTTCAGTGCGATAGTTATGTAATTGCTCCGCCTATAATTGAATACTTAGGGGTGTACGAATCATATGGGTTATTGCAAATGGCTTCAACTATTAACTGGCAAAAAAAAATTTTTCCAAAAAAGTTATTTAACATTAAGTAATATGGACTAACCTGAAGCCTCTTTGTGTTACGCTCATTTTTTATTTATGGAGGAATAGAAAAAAGCCTTTGATAAGCTTCAATCTGGAACTAATCATTTTGGCAGGTTGTTATATTGATCTAGCTTTGTGCAAAAAGTTTAAATATCAACTTTCGGAATTTCCAAGTATGAATCGCGCGGATGTCACGAATATTTGATGTTTCAGGTGAAATTTTTAAGGGATGCATATCAGATAATTAAAAAAAATGTGACATTCGTACATACAAAAAAATATTTAATAACAATTTTTTATGCTAAATAAACAAAGTTTTCGTTCACTGGACCACTGTCGCAAAGATGCAACAGGTATTTTTTGGTAGTGCTCCAATGAACGGAAAAAAATGTTATTAAATATCTTTTCATACATAAAAAATTAATAAATCATATGTACTTCACATTTTTCTTCGTTATTTAGAAATATTCCGAAAAAATTTCACCTGGAACATCAAATAATCGTAACTTCCGCACGATTCACTCTTGGAAATTCTGAAAGTTGATATTTAAACTTGAATTGCAGCGAAAGGGTCTCGAAGGGTCTGATGATTTTTGGCACAAAGTTAGATCCATATTACACCTTGCCAAAACGAATAGTTCCAGACCAAAATCTATTAAAGGATTTGTTGTACGCTTTCATAAATAAAAAATGGGCAGGAAACAGAGATTATCGATTAGCCCGTATTACTTAATGTTAACAACTTTTCACAAAAATTTGTTTTTGCCAAATAAGCGTTGTACCTGTGGCAATCTCTCCACAAATTTTCAAACAGATTCGTTGGACAGTTTCGTTTTTACAGATTTTTTGCCGTTTTTTGGCCATTTGGCACCACTGTGCGCCGCGATCGCTCCTTTCTTCCTGGACTAGGTCCGCCGGGCGACCGGCAGAGGTCCTTTCTCGATTAATAAGAAACTTCTAACCTGAATGACTGGCCCTCGTTGATGCGGAACTTGTTCTTGTTCAGCAGATCCTGGGTGCGACGCCGCGCGAAACGGAAAAGCGAAAAAACAGAAAGTGATGTTGTAATTCGTGGGACGGTTCTGCCGCGAATTCTCTGCTGGTCGAGCAAACGGTACAAGACTCTGCGGATCTTTATTGAAATCCCTATCTTTGGAAATTGGTTGCAGTGAGGTAACAATTTCTTTCGTTTCCGCTCGGACAATGTAGATACATTATCTTTTTAGGAGTCCATCAATGATACAGCAATTGCGAACGAAGCTATTGGCCAAGAGGTTCATTCGGGTATCTGCTATGTCAGGATTAACTATTTTCGAACTGAACCGCGAGTACAAGGTCCCTTGCGATCGAGACGAAAGAAAAGACACCTACTAAAAGACGATTACTAAAACTGATCAATACAAGGTGCTTTAGAAACAGCACTCTTGAATTTGTGTCTCCAATTTTACAATACCTCCGTAATCTGAATAATTGTAAACTAAAAAATCTGGTAGTTTGACCGTCAGTGCTAGGTTCAGTGTTAAACGCACAAAGATCCTCAGATGAACCCTTAGACTACTATTTATTTTGTGATTATAATGATTAGAAATTCTTCATCGTTCAGAATTTCATAGAAAAAAAAAAAGATAGTTTATATCTATTGTATGCCAATGTTTTCTCCAAAGGATATACACATCAGCTACAACAAAATAGAATTTTATTTCGGTTTGAAGGAAATTGATAACATATTTATTAGACTCTGTTCAGAATCTTCATCACGGCTCGATATTGTAGGGCAAGGGGTTAATTGTTAGCTTCGGCCAGCAGAGAATCGTTCCAAGGATCGAGTCGAGGATACCTGGTCCTCGTAGATGCCGTAGTCCTGCACGGTGACGTCCTGGTTCAGATTGTACTTGGGTGCCTCGTTCACCTTCTTCGGCTTCTGGTACTGCCTCGTGTTCACCTCGCTGATCTTGACGCTCGGCTGAACCGGCACCGATTGGTTCACGGTGTACTGGTTGTAATCTGTCGAAGAAACGACGAATCGAACGCGTCAAACCACGCGTAAGACGCGAAAGAAACAGCGAACGTTTCGAATCCCCGTGAAAATTCGATTTTCGCCGGGGAGCTTCTCGGCTCCGTGACACTCACCGTCGTCCTTGTAAATCGGCACGTCCTCGTCGTAGATCGTGTAGTACGGGTAGCTCTGGTCCGGGTCGTAGTACGTCTTCGGGATCACGGAGGAAACGGTGGGCGCGAGTATCTTGGCGACTCTCGGCGACTCCGAGGATGGCACCTGCGTCCTGCGTGATCAAACATAACCTTAACGCTTTACCGACCGGCAGACTATTAACCCTTTGCACTCGAGTGGTGACTCTGAAGCACCACTAGAAATTGTTCTGGCATTGTTTCAAAGAAATTACAAAAAATATTACGAAATATTTGTTGCATTATAACATTTGTATTTGTATTCATTTATTGTTCCCCTCAGGGTTACAATCCCATTACATAACACCTCCTTCAACTCGCCAGATCGCATACCACTAAATACACATACAAAATTTGTATTTAATAGATTACTAAACATTTAAATATTATATGTAGAGATCGGAGAAGTTTCGTATGAATAAGATTAAAATATTGTAAGACTGAAGGAAAATTTAGTATTGGATTGAAAATAGCGCCGAGTGCAAAGGGTTAATCGGCTACTTGTCCCCTGACTCTTACCGACCGGTAGCCTATTGATCTACTTTTTGTCCTCGACACTTACCGACAGGTAGCCTATTAGTTTACTAGTCTATTAACCCTTAACGCTCCGACTTTTAATTGTGAGTATACCGGCAACTCCATTCTTATTCTCATCATACTTCGACTTGCAAGTTTTTAAGTGTCGGATTTTAAATGCTACAATGACGTGTAAATGATAATATTAAAGTCGTTCGAAACAGTCTTTGTTCATCTCAGAAGTAATATAGTTTTGATTACAATATTTATATTAATCACACTTGGAGCGTTAAGGGTTAAATCTGCCGACCTTCAGCGTCAGACCTGCCTAGTAAAATGACCTGACATTTTAAATTGCGCGCCATTTTTTTGTGTGGCGAACATAGAGTACTAATCTTTGACAACTGGCATCAGGAAGTATGGAGGTTCAGTCATGGAGAATTACACGATCGAGCAACGCAAATAAATTGTGACAATTCACTAGGAAAATGGTGGACTTTGCAGAGACGGTTCGAAAAGTCCTTTTTTTATAAAAGAAATCCGCCGCGGCGATGTGAATCGGCCACCGAGATCGTGCGATTTGACGCCATTGAGCTTTTTCCTTTGGAGTTTTCTGATGCACAGACCATTCCGGAGCTCAAGAAAGCAATTGGACGCAGATTTACTGAAATTATTCCGCAATTATGCCAACTGTTATCGAAAATTTCGTCAAAAGAGTGAACGTTTGCAAACAGGGACGAGACGGCCACTTATCAGATATTGTGTTCCATAACCTCCATGTTTGTACGTTATTTTAAAATAAAAACATTCATACTTAAAACAAGAAAATACGTTTTATTAATAAATTAAAACGTCAGGTCATTTTGGGACACCCTTTATAATCTGACCTTTGTCCAGTTGCCACGGCAACCGAAACGGAGCCGGTGTCAGGGAATTATTTGTGGTCGAATGATCGGTAAGAAGTGTGTAGGATGTTCAACCGGTACCGGTCGGTAAAGTGTTAATCTGTTTCTCGTTTTCTAGAGTCTCGGGGATAAAAGCGACCAACGCGAAATACGGAATCTGAACATTATTGAATAATGGCGTTAGGCTGTCAGATTGCAGTAATTGATTGGGACAGCAATCGGGCGAATTAAATGGGTCCATGAAAGAGAACTCGAAGAAAAAGGCTGAAGAAAAGATCCGTTTTTCGTTTGTCTTTACGCACCTGTAGTGGGCCTCCGTTTGGGCGCGCGTGTTCTCCTTCTCTCGCTCCTGTGGGACAGTCGACAACTGATTAGTTTCGGGCGATAGAGAAGAATTTTAGTTCAGGAAATGTCAAGACACATCATTAGAGTGTACGAGATCCAAAAACACTAGAGAACTACGTTCCCGTTTTATTGTTGGATTTTATCAGTGAAATGAGACTGTAGGTACCTATGTACAGTGATTACTCTATATATGTCGCCGAGGCCTGGATGATAAACGTCGCGGAACTATCCCCACTACCGCCGGGGCATACACCGCGAAGCCACGAAGCTCGAGAGGCCTCGGACGCCGAGGATTGTAAACTATTCTACTATTCACTGTACATAGTTCATCCTTCAGTGGACTTCACAACAATTCAATTAATACAGGGTGTCCCAGAATTACATCAACTCCGTGACAGAGGTCATTGGTTCCTGGGATCATTTGAAGTGACATTTTCCTTTGCAAAAATGGCCGCCTCGGCTTTGTTAAGGAGCTATTAACGAAAGCACGGACCAATCAGAATTAACTGTTCGAAACTAAATATGATAGAATTCCGATGATACTTCCACCGATTTGCCATTAATATTCACACAAGTAAATATCATCGGAATTATATCATATTTGGTATCATTTTCATTAGGAAAGTGCCAGGAATATGTTGGCGAAAGTCCCATAAAACAATTATGAAGAACAAAGAAGTTTTGTTATTGGAGTAGTAGTGGTCTCTGTCCTTTTCTACGTTCGGCAGTGTATCAAAACATACAGCCGATATACGTCCCTGGCCAGACCCCTGTTTTGGACATATATCGAGTAGACCTCGAACGACCTCGGGAACCACCCCTTTCACAAAGTTGATGTAATTTTGGGACACTACATCTCTAGTGGACAGAAGAGTGTAAGACAAATTCTTGTAAGGTAACTTCTTGGAAGAAAAAGGAAGATCACATTTATTGTACGCCTATGCATTCTCCGGTGGCTATATATTGGCAACAACAAAATTTTATTTCGGCTTCAAGGAAATTAACAACTGGACTGCGAATCTTTATGCATTCAAGGCTGACGAAAATATTCGAAAAATACTGTAACATCAGATTCGATAGAATTCAGTACAATTTCGATTTGTTTTGCAAACTAGAAAGGCTGTTCCTACGAAAAGTAAGATTTCCTTTCGCTTCACATTCTTAAAATTTATGAAAATTGGAAATTGCATAAACATCCGCATGCTCGAGCTGTTGAAGCAATATAAATCATCATTTATCCAAATTGAATGCAACGAATGTATTGCGCCGAGCATTTTGTGTAACGTTTCACTGAATCGACGAGCAAGGTTGCTTCTTCAGCATCGAGAAGGTAGATGAATCGAGATTGAACATACCCCGATGACGTTCCCGCGAAAACCGTCTCTGTCTCGTTGCACCTGTCCGATGGTAGAAGGTTGGCCCCTGTTGACGCGTTGCTGTGTGTCGTTCTCGATCTCGGAAGCGGGCTCGTACTCGTCTTCATGGTAATTCCTGGCCCGTTGCCTCTGCCTGATCTGTTTCTCGGTGATCTGGGGAATGGGGGTGGGCGTGGTAGTGATGGGAATAGGTTGCCTCTGCACGGGCCGTTGTTCTCGTCTCGGTTGCGGCTGGGATCGCGGAGGCGGCGCCTGATGTTGCTGTTGGTGCTGTTGCTCCTGCAGGCTCTCGATCTTCGCAGATCTGTTGCGACAGGATCGATCAGCTTCGACCGTGGCAACCGCCGTTCAGACCTCGGAAACCGTCGAGTTTTCCCGGTTCAATCTTTCGAACCGATCGAGAGCGTCGATGGACCGGGAACCGATTTTCTTTCGATTTTGTCACGCGAGTACCAGGTCTGTAAATATGAAACCGGGATTTGCCCATAGGTGGCGCTAGCTGTCCATGTAGTTACTGTCGAACCGCGTCACTGACGCCATTTTCTTGTTTTGACATCTGGTAAAGATTCTCAACTCGCAACCGTACAAGTTTCATACAACAGCATAGTTTTTAATAGCGTCGAACATGTCGAATTTTGTGCGCGGAAACTACGATTTGCGGACAGCATCGATTTTCTGGTTCCATTCGAAGAAAACTGCTGCAGAATCGCGTCGAATGCTTGTCGAAGCTCACGGTGAGAGCATGCTATTGGTAAATCACGGTGCTTCGAGTGATTTAAAAAATTACAAAATGGCGATTTTTAGGGGAGAAACGAAGAACGTGGAAGACCAGCGAAAAAGTTTGAAGACTGCGATTTGCAAGCATTGTTGGATGAGGATGAGGCTGAAATGCAACAACAACTCGCGGATCAATTAAATGTGACACGAGGGGCCGTCTCCATACGTTTGAAAGCCATGGGAAAGATTCGGAAGATGGGAAAATGGGTTCCACGTGAACCGAATGAAAGACAGCAGGAAAACCGAAAACCACTTGTCGAATGCTGCTCGCCAGGTACAAAAGAATGTCATTTCTCCAGCGGATTGTGACTGGCGATGAGAAGTGGATGTATTTCGAGAATCCTAAGCGTAAGAGATCATGGGTAACTCCAGGCGAACCATCGACATCGACTGCAAGGCCAAATCGCTATGGACGGAAGACGATGCTCTGTGTTCGGTGGGATCAGAAGGGTGTGATCTATTATGAGCTGCTAAAATCCGGCGAAACCGTTAATACCGAACGCTACCGACAACAAATGATCGATTTGAATCAAGCTTTGCGTGAAAAACGACCGGAATATCAAAAGAGGCGACACAAAGTGATTTTACCTCGTGATAATGCACCATCACACACAGCAAAACCGGCAAAGCAAACGATTGAGGCGTTTAATTGGGAAATACTTTCGCACGCAGCTTACTCATCACACTTGGCTCCATCCGATTATTACTTATTTGCATCGATGGGACACGCGCTTGCTGAGCTGCGCTTCACATCTTACGAAAATCTACGAAAATGGCTCGATCACTGGTTTGCCTCAAAAGAGGAACAGTTTTTTTGGCGTGGCATCCACAAATTGTCAGAGAGATGGGCAATACTTCGAATAAAATATTTTGTATCATTGTCACACAATAAACGTGTATTTTCTATACAAAATTTCCGGTTTCATATTTACATACCAGGTATATCAATATGTTTAAAAAACAGAAGGACGTTTCCAACATTGTTCTCGTTTAAATTTAGAGGTCATTTTCGATAGAAAATCTGGATCGTTGAGAAGAGAATTTAGGACATTCGAGTAGGATATGTTTTATGTTGTTGGACACGGCGCAAGTTGTACATTCCGGTGGGTTTTGTTTAGCTATCAGGAATTATAATTAATTCGTAGGTATATCTTGAGTGACCTTGAAAAATTCCTGGTAGATTGTGGGACTAGTTACAGTGAATTCTCGATATATGTCAACGGCACAGGTCCTGCCAGCGTCGTGTATCGTCCAGAAGACATACTCAGAGGCATCTCGAGCTCCGCGACCCCTCACGAGGTAGTGGGGATGACTCCGCGACGTTTATCCTCCAGGCCTTGGCGACATATATGGAGAAATCACTGTACTCCGAAATCGGCAAGGACATCGGGCCCGGGCCGCCCGTCCAGACGAATAGAACCGGTGGTTGTTGGGTAACGGCCTCTTTCCCCGATTACTCGCGCACAATACGTTAATGAGCGACCGGCAGCTCGTTGCTCAACTTCGCCTTGCACAAGGAGACTCGTTCCCGGGTTCCGAGCCAGCGGGAAAGAGAAAGAACAAGAATTCATTGTGGAGGACCGCGTCCACGGTTATACAACGAATTCGCCGCGCTTCCGTTCGGCGTTTTTCGCGAGCAATGGGAACCTTCCTTGGGACTCTCGAGAAAAACGGCCCGGCAATTAACCTCTTCCCGTGCCATTTAGTTCGACGAAATCCGAGCCCAAACGGTAGGGGTCAATGCGCGGTAAACAGACCAGAGCGATGCTCGAAAACAGTCGCAATAGTAGTCGACATGTAAATATCTGTGATACAGTCCTTTGTAAATCATTCCGGGAGTCCGACTCGTGATGTTTACGTTTGGCCGGAATTTCAGTCCACGAGTCGTACTCGTGATGTTTACGTTTGGGCCGAAATCTTCATCACGAGTTAGACTCGTTAAAGTACGTGTTTCACAACGTGCTTCTAGAGAAGCTATTCAAATATAAATTCTATTTCATATCTTATAATAGAGTGTGGTTTTATTATATATCCATATTCCAATAGTTGAATAAAAATTCTTAACCTTTAAATGTAAAATTCTGAATTTTTCAATCCTTGCGCTACGATCCTCTTTTCCGAATTTCCGTTGATACATTAAATTTTCTGGTAGAAGGAGGAAAATTTTAGTGTGGTTTTATTATATATCCATATTCCAATAATTATATAAAAATTCTTAACCTTTAAATGCAAAATTCTGAATTTTTTAACCCTTGCACTCCTCTTTTCCGAATTTCCGCTGATACAGCAGAACTCGCTGGTTCGTAATTAATAATTTTCTGGTAGAAGGAGGAAAATTTTAGTGTGGTTTTATTATAAATCCATATTCCAATAGTTATATAAAAATCCTTAACCTATAAATGCAAAATTCTGAATTCTTCAACCCTTGCACTCCTCTTTTCCGAATTTCCGTTGATACAGCAGAACTCGCTGGTTCGTAATTAATAATTTTCTATTAGAAGGAGGAAAATTATATCTATTGTCTGCCCATTGTAAAGAAATAAATAGAACTTTACCTCGATCGAAGAGAAAGGTATAACAACGATCGCGTTCAGCAGATTTTGTTCGAAGTCCTCGTGACGAGGCCGAATCGACGTTGCATGTCAAGGGGTTAAACGCGTCTAGGTGTCTATCGCGAGATCGAAAGGTCCTAGCCGTTCGACTTGATCCGATCGGATCGGATCGGATCGGATCGGATCGGTTTTCGAAGGAAAGTGGTCGCGTGGAAAGCGAAGGCGAAGCGGAGCCGGAGTAAGTCGTAACGGAGTTGTTTAATCGGGGTCGCGTTTATTGTTCGATTTCTTGACGTCATCGGTGCCATTTTCTCGGCATGGCCTCGCGTGCAGCGGGATCGTTGATCGATCCGTGGCTTCGCAACTAGCTCTCTGGTCGAGAAAAAAATCCGATCAAGAGGTCGGCCGTTTCGATCACCGTTTCCTTTTTCCCTCCGCCCTTCGCCGCGGTGTTTTCTTTCGACACTGCGAGAACGCGGGTCGAACCCTCGACGACGGACTCTCGATACGGTTTCGCAATCGAACAACCCGAAATGTGTCGCAATCGACGGAAGTCCGGCGATCGATCCGGCTCGTTTCATCGAGCTGAACGGTTCGGATCGAATTGCCCTGCCGACGTTTCGTCGAGCGATTCTCTCTCTCGGCTTTCCAAGGTCTGTCGAGCTAGAAGCTTTTTCTTTTTTTTTTTTTTTTAGAAAAACGTCGCGCGAAACAAAGAGCTGGAACCGTTGAGAACTCACCTTTCCAACAGAGGATCCTCCTCGCTTTCCTTGCTGGCGGATCCGCCTCCGGGACAGCCCACGTTACGTGGCCAGTCGCACGTCTGTAATTCGTGGCTGCGGAAACGAAAGCAAAACGTAACTTCTCCCGGCACCGATCATTATTATCGTCCGGCCGACTCGCGACTATTTTCAACCGGGCTGCGCTTCGACCGTTTCCGGTTCGATAAACATTTCTGGAGTCACTTTGCGCCGCGGTCCCTTGCGAATTAGAAGACGATTCGCTGAGGAAACGAATGGGCGAGGAAAGAATCTACTTTGCTGCAATCCTGCAATTTCTGCTCGATGCTTAACCAGTTGGCTGTTGCGACCTCTTTGAAAAGTTTTGTAAATTGCGTCGCAAAAATTAAGCGGTGCTAAGTAACTTAATATGGAATTAAGTAATATGGAATATCTCACAGCTTGAAGTTTACGAATAGATTTTCGTTTTCGGTAAAATTGCAATTTAAACGGCAAATTGTAACTACATTTTACGCTTGACGAGTATACTCGTCAAGTACAGAATATGTGTGCCATATTATAATATGGAATATTTCCTTGAAGTTAACGAATATATTTTATTTTTCACTAAAATTGCAATTTAAACGGCAAATTGTAACTACTTTTTACGCTCGACGAGTATACTCGTCAAGTACAGAGTATGTGTGTCATATTATAATATGGAATATGTCAGACATCTTGAAGTTTACTAATAGATTTTCGTTTTCACTAAAATTGCAATTTAAACAGTAAATTGTAACTAAATTTTACGCATGACGAGTATACTCGTCAAATACAGAATATGTGTGCCATATTATAATATGAAATATTTCAAACATCTTGAAGTTAACGAATATATTTTCGTTTTCACTAAAATTGCAATTTAAACAGCAAATTGTAACTACATTTTACGCATGACGAGTATACTCGTCAAATAGAGAATATGTGTGCCATATTATAATATGGAATATTTTAAACATCGTGAAGTTAACGAATATATTTTCGTTTTCGGTAAAATTGATATTTAAACGGCAAATTATAACTACTTTTTACGCATGACGAGTATACTCGTCAAATACAGAGGATGTGTGCCTGTTATAATGTGGAATCAAGTAATACGGAATATGTCAGACATCTTGAAGTTTACGAATAGAGTTTCGTTTTCACTGAAATTGCAATTTAAATAGCTAATTGTAATTACTTTTTATGCATGACGAGTATACTCGTCAAATACAGAATATGTGTGTAGACAAATTATAATATGCAATATGTCAGACATCTTGAAGTTTACGAATAGATTTTCGTTTTCACGAAAATTGCAATTTAAACAGCAAATTGTAACTACACTTTACGCTTGACGAGTATACTCGTCAAATACAGAATATGTGTGTAGACAAATTATAATATGGAATATGTCAGACATCTTGAAGTTCACGAACATATTTTCGTTTTCACTAAAATTGCAATTTAAACAGCAAATTGTAACTACTTTTTACGCACGACGAGTATATTCGTCGTAACAGAAAATACTACCATTTATTCATGACCAGTATACTCGTCAAAAACAGCAAACTGGTTAACACAAAACCTACCACGGTCAATATTATTGAAATGATAAAAATTCTTTTATAGAAAATAATGGAACAAATCTCGACAATTTTATTCTTGCCATTTTTATAAGTCGACATTTTCGGATACTTTTAATACTTGCTAGGTTTATTGTTAAACGTTCCAGGCCATCAGGATTTTGTCAACACTTGTCTTTATCGTGTCGTAAGCAGACTGTGGATCTTTATGCAAAATCAAAATTTTCTGTATTAATTGTAAGCTACTGGGACGGAAGAAAAATTGCTTTCGTTCTGTTTAATAATTCCAATAACTTGATAATATATCATCACTAGACTCCGGATCTTCATGCACAATAAAAAGTTTGTGCATCAATTCTAAGATTAAGAAGTTAAGTAGAAATTGATATCTGTCATTAATAATTTTAATATAGCGTAAATAATATATTATTACTCCTAATCTAATACTACATAATATATTAATACTTCTAATCTTTTCACTATTTTAAATTGCTCATTTTTCTCATAAATGCATAAAATCCGGAGTCCAATCGTCACTCGTGCAATCCTTTTATCTCACGTTTAATGTTTCACTTGTTTTATTATCAGTGCATAAATCTAGTCGTGAGTTTCGCAGTTTATTTACAGCTTGAGAGGGTCAATTTGTACCATGGAAGAGGGACTCTTCTAGTTTCTGAAATTGAAGACTTCAGCACTCGAGCGTGTACCATCGCCGTGAACGGGAGGATCGATCCAAAGGTCGCGCGGAGGTGGATCGATGTAGGGATCGCGGATCGCGTGTGTCGCCGCGGTGGATCAAAACCCGAGTGTATACATATACCGGTTCGTGGATCGCGCGAGGATTTTACGAAGACCGGCTGAATTTGGAATCGTGTTACGAGGAGAGTTTACGAGCGTCCTTAATTGGACACGGCGTTACCATCGGATCGGTTAGGCGACCCGGCGCGAGGGCCGGTTTTCTAGCGAACTTGTTTGCTGTTTTGCACGGTGCGTGTCGCCGCGAGCCCCGTCCTGCCTCTAGGAGGTGTGGCAGTCCGATTTTTTCTCGAGCGTTATGCGTACGACCCCCTTTTACCTCGCCGGTCGCCGGTTTCTAGATCGAAAGCGCGTCAGGATCGTAATAACGCCCTCCGACGCTCCCCGGTTCTCCGTTCTCCGTTCACCGTCTCGATAAACCCAGACCCAACACGCTAACACAGAAATCGAGACGCGTCAGCGTGATCGGCAACTCGTATCACTCCCGAATCTACTCGATCCGCGCGACGAGGTCGTCGTAGTAATTTATGAGAGGGATTCGTCGTCGAGACCAGCTCGTAGATATTATCTAGCGGCCGTTAATCGCTAAACCGTGTCCCGAAGACGCGGCCGGCCGTTGAACCCACGACGTATCCACGCTCGCGATCGTTAACTCGCGTGAACCGATCTAATCTCACGATTCCCAATTTCGGCGATCTTTCCGCTTGTTCGCCCACGGAGATTCGGAACGGGTTTCTACGATCGTTCTCGTCGCACGAAATTCCGGAACAGCGATTATCCGCGGGCAGAGTTGTACAGAATTAGAATTTAATTACTCCTGGAATTATAATTACAAAGTAATTGAATTACAATGTAGTTAAATTGTAAATCTGTACAAGTCTGATCGTAATTCGCAATTAATGTAATTGAATTACAATGTAATTCGTAATTGGAGTACAATTATAAAATACTTTGTAATTAAGTTACATTAAGTGCGAATTACGATCAGACTTGTACAGATTTACAATTGAATTACTCCTGGAATTATAATTACGAAGTGATTGAATTAGATTGTAATTCAGTCGTATTCTAATTTATAATTCAGAGCTTCGTTCAATTGAATTATGATGTAATTCGTAATTGGAGTGCGGTTATAAAATACTTTGTAATTAAATTACATTAAGTGCGAATTACGATCAGACTTGTGCAGAATTACAATTGAATTACTCCTGGAATTATAATTGCAAAGTAATTGAATTACATTGTAATTTAGTCATATTCTAATTTATAATTGAGATCTCTGTTCAATTGAATTACGATGTAATTCGTAATTGGAGTGCGATTATAAAATACTTTGTAATTAAGTTACATTAAGTGCGAATTACGATCAGACTTGTGCAGAATTAGAATTGAATTACTCCAGGAATTATAATTACAAAGTAATTGAATTACATTCTAATTCAGTCATATTCTAATTTATAATTCAGAGCTTCGTTCAATTGAATTACGATGTAATTCGTAATTGGAGTGCGATTATAAAATACTTTGTAATTAAATTACATTAATTGCGAATTACGATCAGACTTGTGCAGAATTAGAATTGAATTACTCCAGGAATTATAATTACAAAGTAATTGAATTACATTCTAATTCAGTCATATTCTAATTTATAATTCAGAGCTTCGTTCAATTGAATTACGATGTAATTCGTAATTGGAGTGCGATTATAAAATACTTTGTAATTAAGTTACATTAAGTGCGAATTACGATCAGACTTGTGCAGAATTAGAATTGAATTACTCCAGGAATTATAATTACAAAGTAATTGAATTACATTCTAATTCAGTCATATTCTAATTTATAATTGAGATCTCTGTTCAATTGAATTACGATGTAATTCGTAATTGGAGTGCGATTATAAAATACTTTGTAATTAAGTTACATTAAGTGCGAATTACGATCAGACTTGTGCAGAATTAGAATTGAATTACTCCAGGAATTATAATTACAAAGTAATTGAATTACATTCTAATTCAGTCATATTCTAATTTATAATTCAGAGCTTCGTTCAATTGAATTACGATGTAATTCGTAATTGGAGTGCGATTATAAAATACTTTGTAATTAAATTACATTAATTGCGAATTACGATCAGACTTGTGCAGAATTAGAATTGAATTACTCCAGGAATTATAATTACAAAGTAATTGAATTACATTGTAATTCAGTCGTATTCTAATTTATAATTCAGATCTTCGTTCAATTGAATTACGATGTAATTCGTAATTGGAGTACAATTATAAAATACTTTGTAATTAAGTTACATTAAGTGCGAATTACGATCAGACTTGTGCAGAATTAGAATTGAATTACTCCAGGAATTATAATTACAAAGTAATTGAATTACATTCTAATTCAGTCATATTCTAATTTATAATTCAGAGCTTCGTTCAATTGAATTATGATGTAATTCGTAATTGGAGTACAATTATAAAATACTTTGTAAGTAAGTTACATGAATTGCGAATTACGATCAGACTTGTGCAGAATTACAATTGAATTACTCCAGGAATTATAATTACAAAGTAATTGAATTACGTTGTAATTCAGTCGTATTCTAATTTATAATTGAGATCTCTGTTCAATTGAATTACGATGTAATTCGTAATTGGAGTGCGATTATAAAATACTTTGTAATTAAATTACATTAATTGCGAATTACGATCAGACTTGTGCAGAATTAGAATTGAATTACTCCAGGAATTATAATTACAAAGTAATTGAATTACATTGTAATTCAGTCGTATTCTAATTTATAATTCAGATCTTCGTTCAATTGAATTACGATGTAATTCGTAATTGGAGTACAATTATAAAATACTTTGTAATTAAATTACATTAATTGCGAATTACGATCAGACTTGTGCAGAATTACAATTGAATTACTCCTAGAATTATAATTACAAAGTAATTACGTTAATAGCGTTACGTATTATGAATAAGGACGAGGAAATTCTTCAAAGTTCCAGGCTATACATAATTTGGTGAGCTGTATTTTAATTATATTGTATTTCAATTACACATCCGATTAAAATAATTAGCAATTGAATTAATTGAAAGGTTTGAATTATCTAATTCCGTTACGACGTAGTTGAATTACTATACAGGGTGTCCCACGCAACTGGAACAGTCTGTACCTCCTAAACGGTTGGGAATAGAGAAAAATGTTATAAGAAAAAGTTGAATGGCATCAGACGATGCATAATACGCAACTAATTTTATGCAGTTTTGTGCATCGATGCATCAGCAAAATGCAACTGCACTTCTTTCTAAAATGGAAACCTACATTTTTGACTGCACCAATCGATGCAGTTTCTTGTCCTCTACATAAAAATGCTAACATACTTATGCCCTAAACTTATCCGTAAAGAAGTTATCGACGCTAAAAGTTCACTGAATTATTTCGGTCTTGGCAGGAGCCTGTTCCTGTTGCTTGGGACACCCTGTGTATTTGAAATGTAAGTCAATCGTGTAATTGAATTCGCACAACTCTGTCCGCGGAGCAAACGACTAATATCTGCAAGGGCGTCGTCGTAAGAGAAAGGGTTGATCTAACCCTAAGGGTTCAGAGGAACGATCGAGGATTTTGTTGAGGCGGAGGGGGTCTGCGAATTCAGTGGTTCCGGAGGAATTTCATTCTGGACGCGCAAGAAGTAGAAATCTGCGGAATCTGTTGTTGCGAGGGCCCTGGGAATCGTTGGAGAGCGCATCCATTAAAGCTGCCTATATCTGGACGACAATGGCTTGTTGCGTTTCGTTTCCCTTTCGATTCGACGCCGCGCCGCGCCGCGGTATCGTTCGGACGCGTTTCAATCGCTCGCGAGCTCTCTGCTAATTTCGCGGCCATATTCGTCGGCCGTTTCTGAATCGTTTCCACGTATCGACGCGAAACCGAACTGCCCGAGAAGCCCCGTCTGCCTAGTCGTTTTGTCTTCTCGATCGATTATCCACTTGTCCGCGGAGAACGGTCCCAGAAGAGATGCTCTATCTTCTGGTTCGCGCGCTTAAAAACGGGTCCCGGGACTTTCTACACGATAGTAAATTACGCCACGATTAAGTGCCCTGCTCGATTGTCCGCCGACAAATTAGCTCTTTATTTCGAGACACGCTCGACACTCCCCCGGCTTCGAAACGGGGGATCGGGTTCTGATTCCTCTTTTAAAAAATTCTGCTCCCACGGTTTATCCAATTTTTTTTTCCGCTGAAACAACAGGTTTTTTGAACGGCTTAACGTAAATGGAATAGACTGCGAATAAATAGACTGCGAATCTTCTGAAATAAAAATTGTTTGCAGTAATTGCTGGACATAAGAACCAAGTAGGAATTTTCATCACCGTATCGATTAAAACCTCTACTTAATCACTCGACTTAAACTGTTTTGATCACTGCTTGAAATCACACCCATTTTTGTCCAATATGAATTAAGTAGGTAGGTATAATGTCGAAGGATGTTGCGCTGGTCTTGTGCAAGCCACGCTAAAATTATGTTGCAATCATTTTAATTAAGGATCGAACACGTGGCGTTGAACCAAACGGTCAAATGTTGACTTACACCGCTTTTTCATTAACACTAAACCTACCACTGCCGAGTCAAAAAGACCGGTTCCAGATTTTTATTTGACAATTACTGGAATTATGAGATGTCTTCGTGAAAAATGATTGAATAAATATATTTAGTACAGCATGTATTATAATACGAACCGCAAAAATCGAAATAAATTCAATCTCGTCATTTTTATAAGACAACATGTATCAGTTGCTTTCAAGGCTCGGTAGGTTTAGTGTTAAACGACTCAATTATGGCACCGATGCTTTTGCAGGAACGTTATCCAACGCGCTCGAATTATTTAACAAATTGATTTCTTTGGATATACAGTAGGGAGCAAAACTGATTACACAATATTTGAAACAGCATAACTTTTTCCAAATTAGTCCAAATAACTGTAGTGTTTTTGAGAAGTTAGAAGGATTAGTTTGTTAGACGTAAACAATTTTTGACAAAAATTTGAATTGGTCGGAATCGCAAAAGAAACAGTAAAAGTTGGTTTGTTCAGCTTTTTTATCTGAGCCTGTAAAATTTAAACAATGTGTTCTATTAACTCGAATAAATTATATTCGTGCTGAAAATTTCGTGGATATTGGTTACTTCGTTTACGAGTTACAAACGATTAAAAGTGGGAAAATTGCCATTTTCCACGATTTTCGACTAAAAACCGCTCTTCTAACTTCTCAATAACATTCAAGTCATTTGATCTAATTTTAAAAAAGTTGTTACAAACAGTGTGTAATCAGTTTTGCTCCTTACCGTATATTATTAAAAAGATGTCCACAAATTTTGATAGATACGATCACGTTATTTTTGTAAAGTAATGTAAAATAGTCATTTTTAGTGCTCCGTAAACCTAGTAATTAATTAATTGTCTAGTAATTACCTGTACATCAAACCGCCCGTGCAGGACTCGAGCAGCGGGCCGCCGAACACGCAGACATAGTATTGCGTGCAGTCGCGGGGATGAGGATAGTAACCGAACTCTTCCGGACACTCGAATTCCAAAACTGCCTCGTTTCTGCTCGCTCTGGCGCTTCTCGGGATGTTTCGCTGGCATCCTGCAAACACACATTGTCATTCCGCGTTAGCGCACCCATTCTCATAAGCGGAACGCGGATCTTTACTCGGATTCCCATTCTCACGGATTGTTTTACAGAACAACGGACAAACTTGTCTACTTATGGAAAAACCGCTCGCGAAATGTCGTTCACGTCTTCGCAATCGCTGCGGAAGCACGAAGATTCGCAATTATAGATAGATTACGAATTTTTATGCGGAATAAAAATTCTCTGGTTGCGGGACTCGATAAGAATTGTATATACGGTGATTTCTCTATATATGTCGCCGAGGCCTGGAGGATAAACGTCGCGGAACTATCCCCACTACCGCGGGACATAACACGGCTCGGGTACGTCTCCTGGATGATACAGGACGCTGGCAAGACCCGTGTTGTTGACATATATCGAGAATTCACTGTACTCATAAAAACACACATTGAAGCTATAAAGTAAGCGAAAGAAAAAATGTCTGAATCAATTTCGAGACACAGAAGCTACGTAGACATTTATTTCTCTCCTTAACACGTTCACCTCCATGTCACCCATATGGTGACGGAATTATTTGTCCCGGTTTTAAAATGAATTTTTACGTTAATATATTCATCGTACCGATTAGGATTTGTAAAATGCAATACAGTTGGAGGACTACTCAATATCACACATTCAATTTTTGTCAATTTTTATTTCATTAAATAACACTGATTTTATGGAATTTTTGAGGTTTCTAGTTTGGCAGTCAAAGTGTTAATAATCGTAAACAGGTGAAAATGATACAATAGAATTGATAGACATTTTAAACGTTTCTTGCATTTGATTTACCCACTATTGTCATAATCGCATAAAACCCGCGACTCGGTGATGAACATCAATTCTACTATTATAGCATTTCTAAACAGTTTAAACGTATCTTGCGTTTGATTTACCGACTAAATGTATAAAATCCGCAGGTGTTGAATATCAATTCTACAGTTTCGATCGAATGAATTAAATTATTCCACGCATTGTCAATTGAGCGAGGCCGGTACAGTACGATAAACGCCACAAATGGGAGTTGACATAACCGCTAACGGGACATGGTGGTAAAGGGCACGGTCAAAAGCAGTTGGCAGTGAGAAGAAGCGCCGGCCGCGGCCCGTGAAAGTCTTGAATTTGCTATTCCGAGGGGGTCGCGGGTTCTTATCCGTCGCAGTTGAGGGGTTAAGTGGACGTTAGGCGAGTTATTAACGGCCACCGTTCCGTGCGGCTGGTGTATCGGTGCACGAAACGGCCGCAATGAAACGTGACCGGTGTACGAAGCGGCGGATTGCGCAATCGAGAATAAGTAACCGGATTTTTGGTCGACCTTGCGCCGCACAGTGGTGCCAAGACGGCGAAAAATCCATTTTATAAATTTTCGATTTTTATAAAAAAAAAGAATTATTCTTCTTCTTATTATTATATATATCGTTTATTTTAAAGTGGTTTTGAACATTAAAGTAATGTTCAGCCTAATAGTGCGTGCACAATGTGCCAAAGTCAAAAATGCAACAGGCATTTTTCTGACAGTGGTTTCACGAGCGTTGTAAAAATAATTTATATAACAAAAAAAAAATGGTTAATAAATATCTTCATATACATAAAGAATTAATAAATCATATGCATTTCACATTTTCCTTTATTATTTGGAAATATTCCTAAAAAAATTCACCTAAAATATCAACTAACACATCACTCAATAAGTCCCCGGTAAAGTGTTAAGGGCCCGGGATAGTCACGTGACTTTTTCAGAGTCAGGAGGTCGCTAACTGCTGTACAATTTCCATTCATAGCGTTCAGACGATCCGTCTTGGTCTTGATCCGACGGGTCCTAAGTCTGTGACTAAACCTGTCACATTTTTTGCTCTGTATTATCAATAGTATGAATTCTGACTCGCCAGAAACATGCTCCAAGTTTTTGGCTTTATTTCGCAGAGAATCGAGACAAAATGTAGCTCAATTTGTAGCTGGAGATATTTTCTGGCTACTCTCGATTTCATCCAGAATACTCATTCAATGGCGTAAAAATGCTTGGATTCCACGGCAGGAACATCGTCAATTTTTGGCCAACTTCTATCGCTTATGTTACCAAATATCTGCATAATCTCGTCAACTCATGACCAGCGCGCGCTAGATTGAACCTTCCTCTTTCGAACGAGTCCTTTCCCAACGAAAAATATTCTCATATAAGGACGAAAAGTTGAGGCATGTAAAACCATTTTTCGTCTATTTTTGTCGGTAACGTGGTCACTCTACCTTATCGCGAATCTACAGAGTCTTGGCTGTTAATGAAATAAAAATTGAGAAGAATTAAATGTATGACATCGAGTAGTCCTCCAACTTTCTTGAATTTTACAGATCCTAATCAAATTTGGTAGAATGAATATATCAACGTAAAAATTCATTTTAAAACTTATGGGTACCCCTAACATTACCAAATATCTGCATAATCTCGTCAGCTCGTGACCAGCGCGTGCTAGATTGAACCTTCCTCTTTCGAACGAGTCCTTTCCCAACGAAAAATATTCTCATATAAGGACGAAAAGTTGAGGCACGTAAAATCATTTTTCGTCTATTTTTGTCGGTAACGTGGTCACTCTACCTTATCGCGAATCTACAGAGTCTTGGCTGTTAATGAAATAAAAATTGAGAAAAATTAAATGTATGATATCGAGTAGTCCTCCAACTTTCTTGAATTTTACAGATCCTAATCAAATTTGGTAGAATGAATATATCAACGTAAAAATTCATTTTAAAACTTATGGGTACCCCTAACATTACCAAATATCTGCATATTCTCGTTGGCTCCTGACTAGCGCGCGCGCTAGATTGAACCTTCCTCTTTCGAACGAGCCCTTTCCCAACGGAAAATATTCTCATATAAGGACGAAAAGTTGAGGCATGTAAAATCATTTTTCGTCTATTTTTGTCGGTAACGTGGTCACTCTACCTTATCGCGAATCTACAGAGTCTTGGCTGTTAATGAAATAAAAATTGAGAAGAATTAAATGTATGACATCGAGTAGTCCTCCAACTTTCTTGAATTTTACAGATCCTAATCAAATTTGGTAGAATGAATATATCAACGTAAAAATTCATTTTAAAACTTATGGGTAACCCTAACATTACCAAATATCTGCATAATCTCGTCAGCTCGTGACCAGCGCGTGCTAGATTGAACCTTCCTCTTTCGAACGAGTCCTTTCCCAACGAAAAATATTCTCACATAAGGACGAAAAGTTGAGGCATGTAAAATCATTTTTCGTCTATTTTTGTCGGTAACGTGGTCACTCTACCTTATCGCGAATCTACGAAGACCGGGCCCGTAAGCACCGTTCTTATTTGACGCTTAGGAGAATCTTCGTACAAAAGGGCGGACAGAATCGTAAAATACCTAATCGAGAGTGGTTGTACGGTTCGTTAGAGCTATCCAATAGTCGCAACGTCGAGACAGTGATCTTTCAGCACCGATGTGTTCGCGGTTTAACGGAAGTCTCTGGCACCCACGGTTGCGCTCCTTTGTTTATTCGTCGCTTTCTTCGTGGACTCTCTCCGCGCGCGGTTGCTCGCCGAATTGTTTCGTCTGACGCAACGAAAACCGATACCGATCTCCTGGCACGGTAATTAATCGCGTGCTCGTTCGGAACGGAGCACAATCGTGCCTAATACACCGGCGACCGAGTTTCTGCGTTCTCCCGCTGGTTCCGTGGGCCGAAACGGGAGGTCAAAGATCGCGCGTCGAGATTCGCACCTGTGCTCCTACAAATCGGCCTGTTCTCGCGGCCGAGGACAAAGTCGCAAAATCTCCCGAAACAAAGAGAAGATTTACCTTGATTAAACTATGTCTTCATGTTTCCTGACTGAGCGTTCGATGCATCAACGACGAGGTGGGTGCGATACGAAAAATTAAAACAGTTTAAGGGCATCGATACATTGTTTTAGATACGTTAAAATTGTTAATCAGCGAGATCCATTTTTACGTGGCTCCTGCATTTCGCAATTGGTGCACGAATTCTTTGATGCGACACGGTGTATACGAAAGAGAAAGAAAATTCTATGTTAACCTATATGTAGCGTAATAATTCTATGGTAGATTGCTTTATGGACTCGGTTTACAATATCCTATATTTACAAAAAACTATCTTATCCACGCATTCTCTCTCTTTCTCTGACTCACTCATTCCTACTCTGACCGATCTACCTATACTCTGCCTATTCCCATTCTTACCCTGATTATTGCACCATTTCCTATTCAACCAGTGGGGCATTGTAAATAATTTTACGAAAATCCGCCATGTGAAAATTCATGTGTTGCTATACTTGGAAGTTTCGTTACCATTGAGCGGCTTCTGGAAATAATCGAGTTCATTAAAGGCTCGTTCCCGATTATTCACTGATGAGCAAATACGATTAGCAGCTGTTTTTCAACTTAAATTTCGAGTTTCGTTCAGCTAGCATTCACCGTTCACCGTGCTGTGCACGCCGGCCGTTTATCAGGCTGTGTAATGCCCGTTTTCGACATGGTCATTATACCTTTTATGCAATTTAGATGCTGCTCGATTATACACATAATTAACACGGCAAAAGCCGGACAATGTGAGAACGCTCGGGAGGCCTCTAATTAAACGAAAGGCTCCGCCCGGCCATCGATTATATGTACACGAGAGCATGCGGTCTTCCGTGTGTAACGTTCGCCTAGATCTTACTCAATCATCGGGCCGTCCGCAGAGTCCGCGTAAAATCAGGATCATTCCGCCGGCGTTTCTCCGATTCCACAACCTACTCGGGTCGAATTCGGGCCCGTGGTCTTAATACGCCGAACACGCCTACCTCGTTAACTCTCTCGAAAAGCTTAGTCACGCATTTGCATACATCATCGATCTTTCCTCTTCCTCGATCCGGCACTGGCTTTCACGATGGGACCTCAGCCGATCGGTCGATCGGAAGGTTAAGGACCTGCTCGGCCTGTCTATTTTCGCATACACGATTCAAGTAGTAACTATGTATAGTCATTCCCCGACGGTCGACCAATCAGCGTAGCCGGTGTCCTTTGCTAACCATCCGAGAAGCGTAAGTGTTTACCTTTATAACCTCGTCTCGTTCGACAGTCTGAATTTTTCGCAGGCGCGTTAGCAACGCCATCTTCGTTTCGTCTGTCGGACTAGTCGACTCTAATCCTTTACTACGTAGTGAATTTTAACACTAAACCTACCGACATTTCATACAGGGTGAGGAAAGAAAATTAAATGGAAAGACCTACTTTTTGTATCATGAATCGATAGACTAGCGAATTCTGAGTAAAACTGTACGGACCTCTATATGTCCTAAATCTAATAGTTAACGAGATATTATCGAAATAATTTTCTTTCTTCTTTGGATAATATCTCGTTAACTATTAGGTTTAGGACATATGAAGGTGAACGCTTTTATACTCAGACTTTGATACTCTATCGATCTATGGTTTTAAAAATGGGACATTCCATTTAAAAAAATGAAGTTGACCTTCATATGTCCTTTACGCGTCCACCTACAAAGAAGCTACTAACATCAGATTAATGCACCCTCGAAACCAAGCGAGTTCCATCTGATGCATTTCTTCCTAACACCAATAGCAGCCGAGTTATTCAGGTGGCCTGTTTCCAGCGCCTCACCCTGTATATACCTAATCCTACCATGAGCGGTCAAATGATCGCTTCAAACAAAAAAATATGTATCTTAATATAGAAAGACATGCTATGAAATTTTTTCGGAAAGTAAACAATAAAGAAAGTTGTGAATATTGAAGAATGGGTTGTACGCATATTATAGGAAAAGTCAATAAGTTACATGGGGATGCAGTAACGTTGTACACAAGAAATTCTGAACGAAATTTCAAAAACGGTCGTTTGACCGCGCGTGGTAGGTTTAGAGTTAATTAACTTTAACTCGTGTTACCTGAACGGAGCGAAGAAACCGACGAAAGAATTTGATGCTGACTTATTTCAGACACTCCAGGGAAAGGGCACCGGATTACACACATAATCTGGTATGGTCGTCGAACAATGGCGGGCAGCTTGGGATTTCTGTTTTCCTGGACAATCGCAACTCGCTCATACATTTGCAGCGGAAAACGTACGACCAAATAATTCTGCATATAATGATTACCAGACTAGTGGACTGATTACTAGAGAAATGAGTGGAAGTTTAAAACAGTAAAAAGCTTAGAATGACTAAGGAACGTCAATATGTAATTTACTAGAGAAATGAGTGGAAGTTTAAAACCGTAAAAAGCTTAGAATAACTAAGGAACGTCAATATGTAATTGACTAGAGAAATGAGTGGAAGTTTAAAACCGTAAAAAGCTTAGAATAGCTGAGAAACGTCAATATGTAATTTACTAGAGAAATGAGTGGAAGTTTAAAACCGTAAAAAGCTTAGAATAACTAAGGAACGTCAATATGTAATTTACTAGAGAAATGAGTGGAAGTTTAAAACCGTAAAAAGCTTAGAATAGCTGAGGAATGTCAATATGTAATTTACTAGAGAAATGAGTAGAAGTTTAAAACAGTAACAAGACTCCAATACCAAGGGAACGTTAATATGTAATTTTCAACATTTTAGAACTATTGAAGAAACAAGAAAATGTTCACAATTTTAATATTGCTCAAAGATCCGCTGTCCAAATGATGACAATACGAAAGACTTGAAGGAACATCGGGTATTGAAGCGAAGAGGGTTACCTATAACGGACCTGGAGGTTCTAATCACGCAGGATTCGCAAGACGGTGCAGAGAACGCAAGGCGATCGCTATTCGCGAGTAGACGGAGCTGCGGGATTCGCGGAGACGTCTCCGGGGATCTTCTAGGACAGTTCTCGAGGCTTGGAGCGAGGGGGGAGGGAGAGATAGAGCGGATCGTGGGATCGAGGTACGAATGCCGGGGAGGTCGAGGTGGCTTTAGTAATATTCAGGGACCGGGTGGATCGTGAGTGGGTGTTCCCAGGTGATCCGCAGGGTGCAGAGCGCGATCGAGGGGCGTTCACCGGTTGCGCAGGGACCTCTCGTTCGCCTGGCCTCTCTTCGCCTTTCCTCGCGAGTATCGGTGAACCAGTTGAACCAGCCGAACGAGGCTCACGAGGCGAGTAGCCTCGCGAGTAGACCGCCATCTCCCGGATCCGTCTTTCTCGTAAACCAGCGATTAATCACGGTTAAAAGGGTACGCGGGCGAACGGTGATCCCACGGCCGCGTCCTTTGAGTGGATCGTGCGCGGAAAATTTCTGTCGGCGGAACGGGAGGCGAGACGCGTGTGCCACGTTCCCTCGGTTACGTTGTCGGTCATGCTTCGTTAATAACTTTGAATCCCGACGAACTCGCGCCAGCTTCTCGGTTCGATAACGCGACGCTCTAATTGCTCGGTTCGCACGTGGGAACCTCGGTGCTCGAGCGATTACGCGCGCCGCGCCGCGCCGCGCCGTAGAGAAACGAGAGCCGAGTAGTTTAACAGACGAGCGCCGAAACCGCGAGCTTTCACGAGCCGATAGTCTTGTCTCGATCAAAAGTACACACCGGCTTGTCAATTAGCTGTCGCGCGGCGTACACCGGCCAGCCAGCACCAACGGGCACCGGCGGAAATCTCGAGCTCGCCCCTCATTGTTGGCCTGTCGGACCCCCGTCTCTAAACGATCCTAATTATCATCCTCCGATGGCCGGCAATTAATGCGAGGCGGTTGCGAGATCGAGACTCTCTCGCACGCCGACTCGACGAACGGCGAAAGTCCGCTCTCGACCACGTAGCCGAGCCTCGAAATTATGATCGAGCCTCAGCATGCGCGGCTTTATCGCGTCGCCCCCGCCCCGCGAGTTACGAAACCCAGCTCGCGCGTCGACGATCTATGCCCGACAGATTTACGTTCCGGTATTCGATACGAGGAGCTGCGATCGAACGACGTTTCTTCCGTTCGTTCCGTTTGTCCCGTTCGAGGAAACCCGCGCCTCCGTTTCCAAGCAACCGGTGTTGCATACCCGATAACCCTAGGCTCTAGTTAAACACCAACGCATCATGATAATCATGCCATAGACACGTCACCCTTGAATCATCAGGACCAAACAGACCCTTAGACTTTGTCTCGTCCACGTCATCCTTTCCACAACAAGCCTTTTCTACTCCCTTCCACATTTTCCTCTCAAAAACTACATATATACAGGGTCGTCCGTTTTTAAACGGCCAAACGTCTACCAGCTATAGAGGACCCGAAATGGAACAACTTTCACCCCTAACACTTTTTTTGATTCGAAGTTATTTCATTCAAAAAACCAAGATCCAAAGGTCATATAAAAAAGTTGACTACATAAAAAAGATGCCCCTATTTATTTTAAACCAAACAAAGGAAAAATCGTCAAGATACACAATTGTAGTCCTAATATATTTAATCTTAAGTGAACGCAAAAAATGACGGGTTCTTGCAATTATCTAAAAATCAAGACCGAATCAAAGAATGTGTTAGGGGTGAAAGTTGTTTCATTTGGGGTCCTCAATAGCTGGTTGACGTTTGGCCGTTTAAAAACGGATGACCCTGTATATGTAGCAGTCCGTCGAAACAGAAGCAGAGCTTCTTCTTGCATATCTCAGTGCAGAAGGTCACATCGCTGTACCTTAAACTCGCCACCGTGTATACACTTAAATGAAACTCTTCTCGATTTTATTCTAAACCGTTGTACTCGATTTCCAAACCCGGAATCCAACACCGGGATGACCTCGAGTCGTTGGTGTCTCTCGTTCGCTGGACGGAGTCTCTTCGCTTTTAAGGTCACCACGCGACAGACTCTCGACACTGTTACATGCGCCAGCTGTCGATCGCGTCGCAGCCCTGTTGCGTGTTTACCTGTTTACTTGCGAGTCAGGTGGTATCGGTAGGCGGAAAATCACACGCAAGAACAAACCTATATCACGCTCTAGGTATAGACGCGACATTTATTCAACACTAGGTTTACGGAACTCGTCAATATGTTCTAATATTAAGATTCTAAACAATTAAAATTATTTAGATCCTAAAGACACATCCGTGAGGAATTATACAACAAATTTATTTCTTTCGGTATATGTTATTAGAATGGCTAAAAATTTGGGCGGGACATTCTTGTTATTTTTATGAAGTAATGTAAAATAGTCACTTTTAGTGCTCAGTGAATCTAGTGTTAGTCTTAACCCTTGGACGACCGTCCCTCTTCCCAATTGTAAAACTAGAAGTACTTAGAACCCTTCACAGATTTATTTAGCAATATTTTTAAACGTGGTTTTGAAGGTACTTCGTGGAATGGCCATGGTCTTTCTATTATTTATAATGTAACAGCGATTCATTATGTTGACTGGTTGACGAGTTTTGATACTCTGGGTCAAAATAAACCCGAGCACCGCCGATTGATGAATAGACTGCGGATGTTTATGGAATTTTCAGGTTTTGTAGACAAACGTCATGAAAGTGGAATCGTATAAAATCATATTTTCAGTGGTAGCACCATTTATAGATCCGAAATAAATAAGAATCGTACAAAATTCCGTCGATTTGTATATTCCAGCATTTTTTCTTAACATTTTCGAAAGCCAGAAAAATCCATAAAGATCCGCGGTCAATTTAAGAGATATTGAAGGGAGCGTGGATGATTATTAGCTGATTTGATGTGTTTTTGGCTAAAATGTGTAGGCGAATCATCAGATGAGTTTAATATTACTGGCAAGTTATGTACAAGCTATTGAAATTGTTAAAAGAAAACGATTTTTATGCAACTCCACTTTCTCGTAATTTTGATGTTGCATAAAGACCCGCGGTCCAGTGATTATATTCGGCTCAGACTACGACTAGTTATTTCGTTTTGTCATATTCAGAAGGTTCGCGGCATGTTGCAAGTTCTCAAGATTATCACTTTCCCTATTGTCCGACGCGTCTATTGATTCAGCAGCAGTTTCTTCGGGTTCGTGATGCACGAGTCGTAGTCGTTCCAGTGACCTACATTAGGCTCGGAGCCACGTAAACCTTCCGCTCAGATTGCATATTCCTTCGTCGTGCTGCTATTGTTACGATTCGGTAAAAATCAATCCTTTGCAATCGTACAATTAAATGATACGAAGACCACGCCTAAATGTGCCAGACGAACGCTCGGACAACCATGCTGAAAAATCTTGATTGTACATGACAATCCCGAAAGAAATTACTAGATCGTCGACACGTTGATTCAGACGAATACTTTCAGACCTACCAGTGACAAAAAAATTGTCTTAGGTTCAGTCTAGAGGTAGGCACGGCTATTTCGCCATACTGTTAAGGGTAGGGACTCGGCTCGAGTGACTGTGTGTGCGCATCCCTCTACAAACCCCTAGCACGCGTACACGAGATTTGCGAGGGTCCGGGATTCCCGTTCTCAATTGTCACGTTGACTATAGTCATCACAGTGGTCATCAGTGACTGGCGGTCTTGAATTGCTTAACCTTAAGGTACTGTACACCGCTATAGTGGTTTCCGTGGAAAGCATCAGTTTGAACACTTCGAACGCCCAAACCCCCAAAATTGCATAAAATCAAAGCAAGTTATTTAATGAGATAAAAATTGCAAAAAATTAAATGTATGATACCGAGTAATCCTCCAACTTTCTTTCATGTTACAGATCCTAATCAAGTTTAGTGCAATGAATATATCGTCGTGAAAATTCATTTTAAAACCTGCACAAATAATTCCGTCACCCACATATGGATGACACGACGACGAAAAAAATGAAAGACGGTTGTCATAAAGTAAGTGGAACTGAATCTCAACCGATTCGTTCCGAAACGAAGTAAATTATAGCGTAAGGTGCAAACATCGTTATCAAATACCTGGTAACAATTACAAACAACTCTGATCGTTTATACGAACGAAATAGATACGACTTGTGCGAAGCATGCAAAGTGTTCACGCGGCAATGAACGTGTTGAAAAATTGATGAAGTTCTTCGAGGCAGCAGAGCTATCGACTCGCTGCCATATTGTTGGACGAACTTTTGCCAGCTGTCGATGCGTTCGCGGCACGCGAGTAATCTGGTCGAGCGATCTGTGTCTTCGAATAGGAAAGGCTGACTCGCTCGGCCGAGAATCCGAACGAGGCGTCCTTGCGGAGCGTCTTTCACCGGAGGATGGTCGGTCGCGGCCGATCCTCCTCCAGGGAATCCCCTGGGTCGCGCTAGAAAATCGTTTCCATAAACGCCGACGGTGCCCACACGTTGCAGGACTTTCGTCGTCCTCGAGACAATGACATACAATACACCGGTCATGCGTTTTTAACGCACATAAAATATATCGCGTTCGTTCGCGTATCGAGATATCCTGTGCGGTCGGCGAACGCTTCGGCGAACCGCGTTCGCGTCTCGGTAAGCAGCCGCTGGATCGTGTCAGTTTCTAATTCGGGATCGTCGAGCCGTGACTCAACAACGGGACAAGGACCCGAAAGAAAGTCTCAACGGTGCACCGACGGGCCTCGATCGAGCCTCGATCGAGACTCGATTTTCACCGGGCGAGATCCTGCGCGAGGACTCGTCAAGGTTTCTTTTCGCATCGCCGCGCAGCCGCGCACGATGTTCCGACAGGTGGAATCTGCAGTTTTACGTTTTCCGAACGACTGAATTTCCAGTTAAATTGAATTGATAGAAAAATCAGTATGACTCTTTTTATTTGCAGTCACTACGAGTGGGATCACTATGAGCGGGATCGGTACTCATATACTACCTCTGTCCCATAATAATATAATAGTAGCAAGTGAACATTTGCAGTAAGAATAGTAGCGAGTGAACATTTGCAGTAAGAACAGTAGCGAGTGTACATTTGCAGTAAGAACAGTAGCGAGTGTACATTTGCAGTAAGAATAGTAGCAAGTGAACATTTGCAGTAAGAACAGTAGCAAGTGAACATTTGCAGTAAGAATAGTAGCAAGTGACCATTTGCAGTAAGAATAGTAGCGAGTGAACATTTGCAGTAAGAATAGTAGCGAGTGAACATTTGCAGTAAGAATAGTAGCGAGTGAACATTTGCAGTAAGAATAGTAGCGAGTGAACATTTGCAGTAAGAATAGTAGCGAGTGAACATTTGCAGTAAGAACAGTAGCGAGTGTACATTTGCAGTAAGAATAGTAGCAAGTGAACATTTGCAGTAAGAATAGTAGCGAGTGAACATTTGCAGTAAGAATAGTAGCAAGTGAACATTTGCAGTAAGTTATGTTGAGCGCAAAATTGCGAAGCCTTCGATCAAAATCAATGTTTCATCGCATCTGTCATTTGTTTCGACACACCTTTCAATTGTCAGGTTATAATTATTACGAGTTTAACTATTTTTCTGTTTTCATCCGCTGATCGAAATCAATTGTTTTATTTCAGTTGAATATCAACCCATTGTAAAAGTAAGCTTGAAGAACGATGGTTCCAATAATGTTAAACTCACGCATATACCGAAAGCAAAGGGATTCTACGAGTTTGAAATGCAGTAACGAAATTATTGAAAAATCGAGGAACTATCTGAACACTCAAAATGAAAATTAGGAGTAATATTTTTAATTTATTGTTTAATTTAATCTAGATTTTTGATAATAAAGGTTGCGTTCTATATTTATTTTCTTTTGCTACTGTTGTTACGGGACAAATCAAATTCATCAGCTGGTGATTATGGGAGGGAGGGAGTAATGACAACTGGAAATTAGCAGGGCTCCGTTGGATCATCAGCTAGGAATTTCAAGGTCGCTAAAATCCTACACACATTAAAATTCCGAACAACTGAATTTCCAGTTAAATTGAATTGAAAGAAAAATCAATATGAATCTTTTTACTTGCAGTCCTTATGGTACCATTCCACGATGCGAAGGACTAGCATGTGAGTGGGATCGGGACTCATATAACAAGAACTGGAGATTAGCAGGGCTCCGTTGGATCATCAGCTAGGAATCTCAAGGTCGGTAAAATCCTTCATACATTAAAATTCCGAACAACTGAATTTCCAGTTAAACTGAATTGAAAGAAAAATCAATATGAATCTTTTTACTTGCAGTCCTTATGGTACCATTCCACGATGCGAAGGACTAGCATGTGAGTGGGATCGGGACTCATATAACAACAACTGGAGATTAGCAGGGCTCCGTTGGATCATCAGCTAGGAATCTCAAGGTCGGTAAAATCCTTCATACATTAAAATTCCGAACAACTGAATTTCCAGTTAAACTGAATTGAAAGAAAAATCAATATGAATCTTTTTACTTGCAGTCCTTATGGTACCCTTCTACGATGCGAAGGACTAGCATGTGAATTGGATCGGGACTCATATAACAACAACTGGAGATTAGCAGGGCTCCGTTGGATCATCAGCTAGGAATCTCAAGGTCGGTAAAATCCTTCATACATTAAAATTCCGAACAACTGAATTTCCAGTTAAACTGAATTGAAAGAAAAATCAATATGAATCTTTTTACTTGCAGTCCTTATGGTACCCTTCTACGATGCGAAGGACTAGCATGTGAGTGGGATCGGGACTCATATAACAACAACTGGAAATTAGCAGGGCTCCGTTGGATGATCAGCTAGGAATCTCGAGGTCGCTAAAATCCTACATCAAATCTTGAACAAATGATCTCCGGAAAGAAATTCAGCACACACAAAGTTATTTCCGACGGCCTCCTTACAAAGAAAGACCTCGCTAAACTAACAAAACGTTTTCGCCCGCGTCCGAGTCGCATCTCTCTCGCCGTATGCGTTTAAGCGGGGCCCGTCAACGAAAACGCGAGGCCCCGTTGGCGAGCGGGCCCGAGCAACGCCTGTATCGCTTTCGAGAGAAATCCCTAAAGAAAGTTTTCCACGGCGAGCGTAATTAATCGGTCCACGCGAGTCGGGAACTGGGTCGCGCGTTACTCGCCGCTGTCACGTATCCCCCGCGCCTGCGAAACGGCGAGCATTGCGAAACTCGGATTACGGTTTTAATTGCCCGGCTGCGGTACTTGCTCGCGAAATTTCGCGATTGCGACCCGGTTACAGAGGCGTCGTCCAGTGTCGTCCCGCGTATTGAACGCGCGCGAGCTTGCACCTTTCACTCTCGAGCACCGACACCTTCGATACTCGCCTAAACCGAACCGCGCCCGCCAGACGGAACAACCGTTGCGCAAATTATTACGCATCCTCCGATTATTTAGCATATACCAAGCTGATCGCGCGCTCGCGAGGAGATACAGCTCGATGCTCATCTCTCTGTTCGCACCTGCGAGAAGCCTCTCCCTGACCCAGCGAGGTCGTTCCTCGTCGCTTAAGAACGCGAAAGGTCCGTCGCCGCCTCTTGCCTAATCCCAGATCCTAATCTCGCATCCTTTCTAGATATGCGAATCTGTGAATCTTCCTTGCACCACGGAATACAGCGAATTCTCGATATATGTCAACAACACGGGTCTTGCCGGCGTCGTTTATCGTCCAGGAGACATACCGAGGCCTCTCGAGCTTCGTGGTCCCTATAAAGGGGTATACCCCGCGGTAGTGGGGATCGTTCCGCGACGTTTATCATCCAGGCCTTGGCGACATATATAGAGAAATCACTGTAATTGTCACTCATCGTCGCACGTTCTATACTTTTTTTCTTTTTATCGTGAGGGAAATGCTTTACGCATCCCCCGGTCCCCTGGGAAGGACCATAGTGATGCTAATTCAGTTACTTTGCAATTCAATTGCACAATTGAATTACATTGTATTTCAATTATATAGTAATTCAAACCTTTCAATGAATTCAATTACTAATTATTTTAATCAGATATGTAATTGAAATACAATATAATTGAAATACAGCCAGAGTTGTGCTAATTCAGTTACGTTGTAATTCAATTGCACAATTGAATTACATTGTATTTCAATTATATAGTAATTGACAACTACGTCGTAAGTGAATTACATAATTCAAACCTTTCTATGAATTCAATTACTAATTATTTTAATCAGATATGTAATTGAAATACAATATAATTGAAATACAGCCAGAGTTGTGCTAATTCAGTTACGTTGTAATTCAATTGCACAATTGAATTACATTGTATTTCAATTATATAGTAATTCAACTACGTCGTAACTGAATTACATAATTCAAACCGTTCAATGAATTCAATTACTAATTATTTTAATGAGATGTGTAATTGACATACAATATAATTGAAATACAGCCAGAGTTGTGCTAATTCAGTTACGTTGAAATTCAATTGCACAATTGAATTACATTGTATTTCAATTATACAGTAATTCAACTACGTCGTAACTGAATTACATAATTCAAACCGTTCAATGAATTCAATTACTAATTATTTTAATCAGATGTGTAATTGAAATACAATATATTAGAAATACTGCTCTCCAAATTATGTACAGCCCAGAACTTTGAAGAATTTTCTCGTCCTTGTTCGTAACACGTCGAAGTGATCCTATTATTGGTCAGGGGTAAGCTAAAAACGTTCCTTTTTTCAGTTTTTTGTTATTAGATAATGTATTTCATTTCACTTAAATATGATATTAATGTTTATTTAATGAGTCTCATTAGATGATTGTCGTTATTTCTTCCTTTAATATATATCGTAACCTAGGTAAAGTAGGGACACGTTTCCTTTTTCTGCTTTTTATAGTTATGTTTGAAATTAAAAAAATTTATAACGCAATAGTTATTTCTGTTCAGATATTATAAATTTGTAAAGAAGAAATTCCTTCTGTTTGAAACCTTCACACGGATTTTCCAACCTCTTATTACCCATTACTTTATTATAGTTCTATAATACAGTTGTATACCTGTTCAAACTTTCCGTGAATTCGCAACTCCGATTAATCATAACGCTTCATCCACTGGTGGATACTTCTCACAGTTTTACGATCCACAGTCGAGGACTTCAGTCGTTTACCCGGCAAGTCGGTTCCGGTAACATAATTTAATCACTTCTCCCGGGATCGTTACCTAGGTGATTGCTTGCGAACTTTTTCTCGGCGTAAAACATACTCACCGAGGATCCTATTAATAGGCTTCCGGTATGTAAAGTGATAACAGAGCCATGTTATTTTACCGATTTCTTCAGTCTCGTGATCGTTTTGTTTCTTGTCACTCGTGTTACATGCCGGGGTATCAAATGTTACGCTCGCGCCTCGGCGAAGTCTATGTTCGCCAACTAGTTCGTATAGCACCGATTTGTTCGCGATTCGAAAACGCGAATTGTTAAACCCCGATACACTTCCCAGCAAAAAAGAATTTTTTAATTTACGCGAAACTTTTTATACGCCGAATTGATTCACGCGATCTTATTTTGCACGGTCAGATATGTATGTACAGTGACTTCCAATAATATTCGGACGCTTCTCAAAATCGTATATCTTCGTTGGTAAAATAAAGTGGGAAAATTGCCATTTTTCACAATTTTCGACTAAAAATCGCACTCTTAAACGTCTATAACCCGTAAACGAAGTAACCAATATCCATGAAATTTTCAGCACGAATATAATTTATTCGAGTCAATAGGACCCATTTTTTAAATTTTCAATACAGGCTCAGACAAAAAAGCTGAAAAAACCAACTTTTACTATTTCTTTTGCGATTCCGACCAATTCAAATTTTGTACACCTCGTCTAGTAAACTAATCCTTCCAACTTCTCAATAACATTCAAGTCATTTGATCTAATTTTTAAAAAGTTATGTTGTTTCAAATAGTGTGTAATCAGTTTTGCTCCTCGCTGTATATACGCTAATGATGCAAATGGGTTAATACTGGACCATACGACTTGGATTTTTCTTTTTAAAAGAAGTTAGCACAATTGGCTGCTACATAAAGTGAATAAAAATGTTTACAGAAATTGCAATTGGTCGAAATTGCAGAGAAAATATTAACACTAGGTTTACGGGACCCGTCGGAATGACGGGTTCTAATATTTTTAATTTGCAATTGTTAAGTCTCTAAAGATACATCCATGAGAAGTTATTCAACAAATTTATTTCTTTGGGTATGTTATTAAAAAAAAAATGGCTAAAAATTTGGGCAGTACATTTTGTAACGTAATATAAAATAGTCACTTTTAGTGCTCCGTAAACCTACTGTTAAAATTTGTGTTTTGCAACTTTTTATGTGGACTTACATCGAAAATTTAGACGGTACGATTTGTAGATCTGTATGAATTATACTCGACGGTAGTGGGGATAATTCCGCGACGTTTATCATCCAGGCGTTAACGACATATACCGAGAAATCACTGTATTCGTAAGTCATGGTGGTTACAATGCTTTCTTACTTAATGTCTCCGCCTTTCTCTTCGGTGATTACGCGAAAGTTTTGGACGCTGAAAAAAGAACCGGACGGACGATCGTCGTTCGGTGTCGACGCAACCGATGATGGGGTAAACGCACGAACCGGGATTATGGTAACCGGTGGCGGTTACGACTCCGATGCTCCACTTCGAGTCGCGATCGATTCCCAAAGTCGCGCGAAGAAAGTTAAAAACAGTTACCGGGAACGGACGCTCGTCCTGCTTCTCGGCCCGGGGCGGCCCGAGGCGGCCCGACGCGGTGGCCCGCACTGTGTCGATCCGGAAACGATTTTCCTCTTAATTTATCGGTCCGGCCGCGGAATGGCGATTTTATAGCTCGTTGCGGGACACCTAACGCGCTTCGATCGCCGATCTCGATGTTCCATTTCCGCCGCGGCACTTTGCCCGCGATTGGAAGCGTATCGAACGGGTCTTATAAATCATCGATGTTTACGGGATTCCGTGGAAAGCGGGCTCCGAATCATGATCGATCGCGCAACATCGGCCAGCCTATACCTGCGCGTTACGAACAACGAATTCTTCCGAAAAACGACGGTCAAAATGACGGATTCTACCATTTTTAATTTACAATGATCGAGATTGTGCTGATGCATCCGTGAGGAATTATAAATTTATTTCTTTTGGCATGCAGTATTTCAAAAACGAAGAATAATTTGGACAGACATGTTCTTGTTACGTTTATAAAGTAATGTAAAACGGTCACTCTTCTTTTTTTTTATTTATTTATTTGTACAGGTCGCATCAACAACTAGGTCCTTAGCGACCACAGATATGATAATATGATAATATCATAATATTACATTATTATGTCTTTGTACTTAACGTGTAAGTCACTTATACGTGTACTGAGGAGAACAAATTTTGTAATTGTTATGTGTACACAATATTACAAAGTGTGGACAATTTTTGTAGATTTTAGGAATTTTAACACTTGGACTATATTCGACTTAAAAAACGGCCACTCTTGGTAACCCGTAAACCTAGTGTTAAACGAGCGATCGTCCGTGTTTGATCAAGCTGGTCGATTAGTTTTGATATTCTCTCCCGACTTAACTATCGTGTTATTCGTCCGAATAATCGCGTAAACGCGTCACGCAGCCGCGTTTCGCGATTTATACCGCATTCGTCGCAACTTCCTACATTTCATTTGACGTTCGCGCAACGCGATTTAACTTGAGAAGAACGAGGAACGAGTATCGTGAAATTAGACGCAGACGCGTACGATATCTTTCGATCGAATTTCCACTTGGAAGAAAATTGCGAATCGCAGGGATGCAACGCGTCCAGGAAATCGCACGTGTAGCTTGTGACCGTTATCGGAATCGTTTGCTCGAGCGACGTTCGAACGAGTTCCGTTGCAGGGCCGAGGAATTTTAGGAACGCCTCGTGGACGGGACCGTGAACCTTGCCGCGATCCCAAGGTCGCTCGGGGGAAGGTCGTGCCGGAGAACGGTACCAGGATCTTCGGTCTAAACGATCGTTTTGTGTTCCATATTCCTCGAAGGCCGAGCGAGTCCCGCTCGGAGCCTCGCTTTCCTCGATTTCGATTTTTCCTGCTGGCCTTGCGGCCGACCTTAGTCGACGCTCTCAATGTCAACGGGAAGAACGGCTTCTTTTTGCTCGTCCGCACCGACCGCGATCCAAGGGAAAGGGTTCTCTCGATCTTAACTGACGCAACACTGCAAGGCGCCACTAAAAATTGCCGTATCGTTATCCAAAATATTTTTTACATTTTTAAATTTGTTTGTATTCAATAGATTACTAAACGCTTCGGTATTGCACTAGTAAATTGCACTATTTTCGTATGTATAGCACAAAAATATATATATACAGGGTCATTTTTTTGATTCGAAGTTATTTCATTCAGTCTCCACGGCGTGCCCCATGTCAAAAAAGAAAAACCAAGATCCAAAGGTTATACAAAAAAGTTGACTGAATAAAAAAGATGCCCCTATTTATTTTAAACCGAACGAAGGAAAAATCATCAAGATACATAATTGCAGTCCTAATATATTTAATCTTAAGTGAACGCAAAAAATGACGGGTTTTTGCAATTATCTAAAAATCAAGACCGAATCAAAAAAAGTGTTACGGGTGAAAGTTGTTTCATTTGGGGTCCTCTATAGCTGGTTGACGTTTGGCCGTTTAAAAACGGACGACCCTGTATATAGAAAGGAAATATTCTAGGTGGAAAGAAATGTTTCGTTTTGGAATTAAAATGGCTTCGAGTGGAAAGGGTTAACATTAGCACCCCGGACAGAGTTGTACAGAAATAAAATTGAATTACTCCAAGAATTATGAACACAAAGTAATTGAATTACTATTATATTGTAATTTATATAATTGTTTATATCATTACATATAGTAACTGTTTGTTCATATAATTGTATTATATTCTAATGTATTATTCAGATCTTCATTCAACTGAATTACAATGTAATTCGCAATTGCAAGTGGAGTACAATTATTAAATACTTTGCAATGAAATTACATAGAACAGCGTGAAATATTATGAACGAGGATATTCTGGGCTATAATTTGAAGAACTATATTTTGATTGTATTGTATTTCAATTACACATCCGATTAAAATAATTAGTAATCGAATTCATTGTAAGGTTTGAATTATACAATTCAGTGATCACGTAGTTGAATTACTATATAATGAAAATACAATGTAATTCAATGGTGTAATTCAATTACAATGTAATTGAATTAGCACAACTCTGCACACGGAGTCTCAAATCGTTTTTTAACACTAAACCTACCGAGCCTTAAAAGCAACTAATACATGTTGTCTTATAAAAATGACGCGTTTGAATTTATTTGGATTTCTTCATTCCCTCCTAAATATATTTATTTAATCATTTCCCACGAAAGCACTTTTACAATTTCAGTAATTGTAAAATAAAAAATCTGGAACGATCATTTTGTCCGGCGGTGGTAGGTTTAGTGTTAAGAAAAGTTTGGTAATATTCAAGCGTGTGACACTTTATGAACATGTTACGTTGCATTTAGATGTGTATTAATAAAATAGAAAATAGAATGAATATTCACTTCTGACTGCATTGAATGCTTGACTGTAATTGAAATTCGATTCGATTCTTAGTTCTGGGATTATGTTCGTTATTACTTGGAGACAAAAGGAGCGTTGATGACCACTTCGCGTCATTGCCGCTTACTGACGCCACGACGCGTTGTCCGGTATTTCCTTTCTATGCGCTGTAATTTCTTTTTCTGTGCACTTTAAATTAAACTTAAACATACAAACGACAATAAATAATTTTTTGGAGAATCTTTCACCCAAGAAAAATAGTCCTAATTCCAAGCTTTCCAACCTGTGGGTTGGCTCAGGTTATGCTATGGTGTGAATCATTTTAACAAGCTGAGAATAGTGGACTGGCATCATCTGAATCACTTGAACTCTTCTCCGGAAAACTGGAGAGTTTAATCCAATTTAAAAAAGTTTACAAATCTTTGCTATAAACGCACAAAACCCGCAGTCTAGCCATGACTCTGCATGTTCGATTGCAACGACGAAGTCATTATTCCGTGGGACTTTTTGGGCATGACTGTTCGACGATCGACGTGTTAATCAATGACTTTTCATTTCATCGTACTACGGCCGCCGTGCTGAAATAAACTGTTGCGAAAGATCGCGGAGCATTGCAGGGTTCTTGTAAACTATTGATTGTTACGTAACGAATTTCGAAGAAGCAAAAACATCCTGCCTGAAAGTTCGATGGTATATTGCGGATTGTGTTACGTGCTCGTAAGCGTTCCGAGCGAAAAAACTGAGAGAGCCGGTCGGCAGGTTAAATAGTTGAGACGGCGAGCGTGCATAGCGTGCGAATCGCGTATCCGTGAAAAATGATGCACGATGATACCGATAGCGGTCGGATAGCTCCGGTTCGACGTTTCACCGTGACCAAACCGGCAATCTCTCGCCTCGATCCGCGCACGTAACCGGGATAATCGACCGGACCCCGGTGTAACAAGGTATCCGTGATTTAAGCCGGCCGCTCGCTCCATCAATCAACGTCCATTGTTTCCGCTTGTTCGCGATCGAGATCCCTCTCGATCGAGAGACGTGCAGGCGACGTTATCCGTAACGGGACAGCGGAAAATCTTGAACCGGTAGGATCGATTCTTGCGTCTGCAACGTTCGCTCTGAGAGTCGCACGACGTTTGGGAAATTCGTAATTCGGTAGGGGTTGATAAGGGCCTGGTGATTTGCCGGGAAATTAGTTTGAACAGTTCCCGACGTAATTCGTAAAAACAGAAGGGAACGGACCTAAACGCGCCTAAACTCGTGTTGCGTGTGCAACACTCGCTCTGAGAGTCGCAGGACGTTTGGGAAATTCGTAATTCGGTAGGGGTTAATAAGGGCCTGGTGATTTGCCGAGAAATTAGTTTGAACAGTTCCCGACGTAATTCGTAGAAACAGAAGGGAACGGACCTAAACGCGCCTAAACTCGTGTTGCGTGTGCAACGCTCGCTCTGAGAGTCGCACGACGTTTGGGAAATTCGTAATTCGGTAGGGGTTAATAAGGGCCTGGTGATTTGCCGGGAAATTAGTTTGAACAGTTCCCGACGTAATTCGTAAAAACAGAAGGGAACGGACCTAAACGCGCCTAAACTCGTGTTGCTTGTGCAACGCTCGCTCTGAGAGTCGCACGACGTTTGGGAAATTCGTAATTCGGTAGGGGTTGATAAGGGCCTGGTGATTTGCCGGGAAATTAGTTTGAACAGTTCCCGACGTAATTCGTAAAAACAGAAGGGAACGGACCTAAACGCGCCTAAACTCGTGTTGCTTGTGCAACGCTCGCTCTGAGAGTCGCACGACGTTTGTGAAATTAGTAATTCGGTAGGGGTTGATAAGGGCCTGGTGATTTGCCGGGAAATTAGTTTGAACAGTTCCCGACGTAATTCGTAGAAACAGAAGGGAACGGACCTAAACGCGCCTAAACTCGTGTTGCGTGTGCAACGCTCGCTCTGAGAGTCGCACGACGTTTGGGAAATTCGTAATTCGGTAGGGGTTGATAAGGGCCTGGTGATTTGCCGGGAAATTAGTTTGAACAGTTCCCGACGTAATTCGTAAAAACAGAAGGGAACGGACCTAAACGCGCCTAAACTCGTGTTGCGTGTGCAACGCTCGCTCTGAGAGTCGCACGACGTTTGGGAAATTCGTAATTCGGTAGGGGTTAATAAGGGCCTGGTGATTTGCCGGGAAAATAGTTTGAACAGTTCCCGACGTAATTCGTAGAAACAGAAGGGAACGGACCTAAACGCGCCTAAACTCGTGTTGCGTGTGCAACGCTCGCTCTGAGAGTCGCAGGACGTTTGGGAAATTCGTAATTCGGTAGGGGTTGATAAGGGCCTGGTGATTTGCCGGGAAATTAGTTTGAACAGTTCCCGACGTAATTCGTAAAAACAGAAGGGAACGGACCTAAACGCGCCTAAACTCGTGTTGCGTGTGCAACGGTCGCTCTGAGAGTCGCAGGACGTTTGGGAAATTCGTAATTCGGTAGGGGTTGATAAGGGCCTGGTGATTTGCCGGGAAATTAGTTTGAACAGTTCCCGACGTAATGCGTAAAAACAGAAGGAAACGGACCTAAACGCGCCCAAACTCGTGTTGCGTGTGCAACGCTCGCTCTGAGAGTCGCACGACGTTTGGGAAATTCGTAATTCGGTAGGGGTTGATAAGGGCCTGGTGATTTGCCGGGAAATTAGTTTGAACAGTTCCCGACGTAATTCGTAAAAACAGAAGGGAACGGACCTAAACGCGCCTAAACTCGTGTTGCTTGTGCAACGCTCGCTCTGAGAGTCGCACGACGTTTGGGAAATTCGTAATTCGGTAGGGGTTAATAAGGGCCTGGTGATTTGCCGGGAAATTAGTTTGAACAGTTCCCGACGTAATTCGTAGAAACAGAAGGGAACGGGCCTAAACGCGCCTAAACTCGTAAAACGCGGTCTCGTTTCACGGAATTCCTGCTGCCGCGAGATTCGGACGATCGTTTCTCGGTACGTCGCGTTAACGATCAACGCCTCGAGTAATCGACCCGCCCGGCCGTAAATCACGAGATCGTTCAGCCTCGAAACGACTGATTAGCAGTTTTACGCGTGGAAAATCGAGGCTGTCGGCGTGTAACGAGAACTCGGGCCTCGCGAAGGGAACGGGCGCAACGGTCACAAGACAAAATGGTTTCCCCTCACCGGTACACGCATCGTGAATTATTATTATTATTATATATCGCTTATTTTAAAATCATTAGCGACCACATGGTTCGCAATTGAATATAGAAGAGAAGGTGGTGGGGTACAGCACAAAACAAATTTATAACAGTTTATATACCAGCTCTGTAAACATGAAACCGAAATTTGCCATAGGTGGCGCTAGCTGTCCATGTAGTTACTGTCGAACCGCGTCACTGACGCCATTTTCTTGGTTTGGCATCTGGTAAAGATTTTCAACTCGCAACCGTACAAGTTTCATACAACAGCATAGTTTTTAATAGCGTCGAACATGTCGAATTTTGTGCGCGGAAACTACAATTTGCGGACAGCATTGATTTTCTGTTTCCATTCGAAGAAAACTGCTGCAGAATCGCGTCGAATGCTTGTCGAAGCTTACGGTGAGAGCACGCTCTTGGTAAATCACGGTGCTTTGAGTGGTTTAAAAAATTAAAAAAATGGCGATTTTTATGTGAGACACGAAGAACATGGAAGACCAGCGAAAAAGTTTGAAGACTGCGATTTGCAAGCATTGTTGGATGAGGATGAGGCTGAAATGCAACAACAACTCGCGGATCAATTAAATGTGACACGAGGGGGCCGTCTCCATACGTTTGAAAGCCATGGGAAAGATTCGGAAGATGGGAAAATGGGTTCCACGTGAACCGAATGAAAGACAGCGGGAAAACCGAAAAACCACTTGTCGAATGCTGCTCGCCAGGTACAAAAGAAAGTCATTTCTCCAGCGGATTGTGACTGGCGATGAGAAGTGGATGTATTTCGAGAATCCTAAGCGTAAGAGATCATGGGTAACTCCAGGCGAACCATCGACATCGACTGCAAGGCCAAATCGCTATGGACGGAAGACGATGCTCTGTGTTCGGTGGGATCAGAATGGTGTGATCTATTATGAGCTGCTAAAATCCGGCGAAACGGTTAATACCGAACGCTACCGACAACAAATGATCGATTTGAATCAAGCTTTGCGTGAAAAACGACCGGAATATCAAAAGAGGCGACACAAAGTGATTTTACCTCGTGATAATGCACCATCACACACAGCAAAACCGGTAAAGCAAACGATTGAGGCGTTTAGTTGGGAAATACTTTCGCACGCAGCTTACTCACCAGACTTGGCTCCATCCGATTATTACTTATTTGCATCGATGGGACACGCGCTTGCTGAGCTGCGCTTCACATCTTACGAAAATCTACGAAAATGGCTCGATCACTGGTTTGCCTCAAAAGAGGAACAGTTTTTTTGGCGTGGCATTCACAAATTGTCAGAGAGATGGGCAATACATCGAATAAAATATTTTGTATCATTGTCACACAATAAACGTGTATTTTCTAAACAAAATTTCCGGTTTCATATTTACATACCTGGTATATCAAAAGATTTAAAAAACAGAAGGACGTTTCCAACATTGTTCTCGTTTAAAGTCATGAGGTCATTTTCGGTAGAAAATCTGGATCGTTGCGAAGAGAATTTAGGACATTCGAGTAGGATATGTTTCACGTCGTTGGACACGGCGCAAGTTGTACATTCCGGTGGGTTTTGTTCAGTTCTCAGGGATTATAATTAATTCGTAGGTATATCTTGAGTGACCTGTTCGGACGCGGGTAGCTGCGACCTGATCTTTCCTAGAAAGTTGTGAATCGGTCAGGGTTTCGTAGACATTGGTCCAAATTTTATGTAGTTTGGTTTCGCGTGCCGTTAGACCGATTTCAATTCCAAAAGTTGATTACGCCACGCCTCCTAGATCCGCGAAAACATGCCGGTCGATCGCCCGGAACGATCGGTAGCCGCCTGACGTCACGAGGAAACAGGAAATCGTCGACGCTTCCGAACCAACGAGCCCCGGCACATACATACATACATTCTGTAAATCATGGGACTGCGGTTTCCTAAGGCGTACTCCTCGCTGGAAGTTTGCGCGGAAGGACGCGCGGCGGGGCGAGGAACTCGCGAAGCTGAGAGAAGTGAAAGTCATGCGAATGGCAAAGAGGGAACCACGCTCGGAGAAAGAGAGGCGAGAACAGGCGGAGGGAAAACCAGAGAGAGAGAGAGAGAGAGAGGGAGAGAGAGAGGGGGGTCATGATAAAAGAGCTGGCGAGTGAATGAGTGAAAGTGAGCTGGAATACCGAAGCGGGGCTTTAAAACTGGAACACGGCTTGCATAATATCGGCCAGCTTGAACGGTTTAAGGCGCGTGTCCACCCTGCACGGCCGATTTCTAGGCGAACGTATCGCCTAGGAATTTGTTCGACGTTTCAGGTCAGAGTTCCGTTTCCGGTTATAGGAAGGCGAGGTGTGATGTTTCGAGTAGAAGATGAAGAGGTGAGAGAGCGAGTGATATCAGGGGCGGAGGAAGAATCGGAGGAGTAGCTGGAAGAAGAAAGGAAGGTGGGAAAGGGTAAAAGGAGAATAGAGAAAGAGATAGGAGAAGAAAGTGAGAGGTTAGGCGCAGAATAAAAATCGAGGGCAACGTTTGAGGTCAGGAAATTGGGCGGCCGATAAATCGCTTCCGGTCGAAAGCGGTCGACGTTGCGACGGACCTATTATTTTCTCCGAAATGATGCAATCTATACTTTTTTTCGGGACGCGCGAACAACTGAATAGTAACGACGATCGACTATTTCAGAGGCCTAATTATTCAGCACCTGATTTCAATCGAAAGTTGTGCAATTTTGCGCAATAAGAAGCCCGATGGATCTATATAAACTACCATTACAAATATACTCGGAAAAATTGATGAACAAGTGTCTAAACGGAGTCAAAGATCGTCGTCTGTACAATCGCCAAGACTTTAGTCTTAACGTTCCTCCCAATGCGAACTCATTTAATTAAACTCCCAGGCATCGAGCAGTTGAATGACGATTTTTATACTCTTCGGTCAAAATGAACCCAGAACATCGATGACCATCATACGTCCTTCAACCGTTCACCGTCAAGACAAACGATTAACGTCACAATGTACGCGAAACATTTTTCGCTATAAATGATAACTAGGCGGCGGATTTTATGCATTTCGGATAAAATTTAAAACGTCAAATACAATATTAAGAAGACGTTGGAAAGACTTGAGAATATTGTTATATTATTTTCGATTATTTAAGATCACTGACAGAGAAAATATAATTTTATTTTATTTGAATCTCTTATACCAGGCTTGTTCAATTTTTATTTTCTATGAAAATTCGCAGTCTAACGATAACAGTCGCCTGAATCGAACAATATCTGGCGAACGATATCAAGGCTTCAATCGTTAACCTAACCAGAGACCTCAAAATTCAAGCAAGATTCTCCACTAACACCCTAATCAAAAAGAAAGGTCTAGTCGAAGGTGCGCACTACGTTAGATTTTATCACAAGGACAAAGGCAAGCCATGGTACACTGGTCTTGTGCTCTCCAGAGATTTTCTGGGTTTTGTTAATAGATGTCGAGCCAATCATTATAATTTAAACGGTTCATTGGCAAAGGTTAACTTTATTGCTAACAGTGCTTGCCAATGCGGATCAGAACTCCAATACCTAAATCATGTTATATGGCAATGCCCAGACTATGAAAACGAACGTAATACATTAGAAACAAAGCTCCTCAAAGGCAAGTACTGTTTCCTTCTTTGTATTAGTTCGTTCCTATGTAAACCCGATATAAAAGATCAGAAAATAATTTATAATTTCCTCAAACAATGTTCCGTTAGAATTTAGAAACAATGTAAACCTATTTAATATGTAAGCCAAATGTAATAGTACTGCTATATAAACCACTTGGTTTAAAGCAATAAATAAATAAATAAATATCTGGCGAACCATCCTGTTCATCGTTTCAGATTTTTCTCGGCGAACAATGGAATTTCACGAGGCTTCCTCGGCCACGTTTATCCGTCGTTCATCGAACGCGAACGTACGCAAAACGTAACTAGCTCTCGAGCTAGCGGGGATAATTCCGCGACGTTTATCATCCAGGCCTCGGCGACATATATGGAAAAATCGCTGTACGACCGATGCCAAGGATCTTCCCAGAGGTTTCTCGCAGCGCTCGGTTAGTTAGTACCTCGGGCAAATGAAACGTAATTCGTAGGCAGGCGAAACTGCGCTGAATGATACCGAATCGCGAATCACGTCCGCGCGCACCGAGGAATGCGGTAATGCAACGCGGCTCGGAGCGGAGTCACGTCGAGCCGCAAAATCAACTCCGAGCGGCGGAAAGATTACGCGAGACGATATCCGCGCGGCTCGTACTCCAGCCAGGTCGTCTCCCCGTTCGCATTTCCGTTTGCAAATTGTCCGAAAAGTTTTCAAAACGTCGCCAATCTCGCTCGGCATTCCGCCTCGTCCGGCTTGCGGCTCGTGGCTCGTGTTTCGAGACGGTCCGCGAAGGCAATTCGGGACGCAATCGCGGAACAATTTGATTGCCTGTTGCCGGTTGCCCGTTACCGGTCCCGGAGGACTAGACGCGGTCGAAATGAACCCGCGCGAGAGCGATTACGAGCGAGCCGGTTTCGTTTCGTCTCGGACCGGTCGCGGTCGGCGCAATTACGCAAAGGAAACGCGCGTAATTATTATAGATCTCTCGAGGCAAGGTAATCCCGCCGCCCCGCCGCGCTGGTTTTTCTGGCCGGGTTACGCTCGGTAAAGCTCCGATTCTTTTGTCTCGTCCGACACGAACCGGCGACCTTGAAAACACCGCGCAACTACCGAGAAGCTACCGGCTCGCGACGCGTCCAATCGACAGTTAGGTGAAAGCGTATCGCTCTAACTGTCGCGGGTCCGAACAGGAAAAAGTATGGAGTGTCCGTGGTCGCGTTAATTCTTCCGTCAAAGAAACATTATTATTTTTCTATACAAGGTGTTAAAAGAGAACCATTCGATGTTTATATGGTATATGGGATACACTGTTCGGAGTAGAAAAGGTTTAGTAAACGTAGGTCGAAAGGTAAAAGCAGAAATCGGCAAAAGTTGTTGGCAGACGGCGGATCTTTAGGCGAAATAAAACATTCTTGCCGAAATTGCGACAAACTGGAATGAAATAGTAGTTTATTTTCATTTTTCAACCGTTTCTGAGATATAAACATTTTTGTTTGCTGGTATCATGATTGACTTGCTTGCTTCCATCGCATGCGATGTTTACTTTGGTGTTTACAAACCGCGTTCTGAATGTTCTTATTCAAGTGCCGACAGTAGATTTCTGATCCGGAATCGGTCAGTTATTTATCGAAGGAAGAAAGACACGTGGAAAATCTTCTGTAAATATCAAAACGCCAGTAGTAAAAGAATCATGAAGTTAGCAAGCAAAAATGTTTATATCCCAGAAACTGTTGACCGTTTAGAAGAATTTGAAATTACGATTATATTATTTCCAACCTATAAAACAGGTTAACCCTTTGCACTCGAAGCCATTTTAGCTCTGAAACGAAACATTTCTTCCGACCTAGAATATTTCCCTCCTATATATATTTTTTCATACTGTACATACGAAAATGGTGTCATTTACTCGTATAGTACTGAAATGTTTAGTAATTTATTAAATACAAACAAATTTAATAATGTAAATAATATTTTGAATAATGATACAGCAATTTTTAATGGCGCCTTACAGTCGCCATTCGAGTGGTAAGGGTTAAAAATGAAAATAAACTACTATTTCATTGCAGTTTGTTGCAATTTCAGTAAGAATTTTTTATTTAGCGTAAAGATCTGGTAATCACTTTTGCCGATTTCTGCTGGGTAGGGTAAGGCACCCAATTACCGTGGGGGTACCGATTGCTGTGCCTATATTAATTATACTCATTCTTAAAGCACAATGAATATTAAAAAAGAGATACATATTGACTGATTTCAATGAAAAAAATTTAATATCTCTTCTTTAATATTCATTATGCTTCAAAAATGAATATAATTAATATAGGCACAGCAATTGCTACCCCCACAGTAATTGGCTGGTGTTTATTCCGAGCAATTCCCAGCTACTGTTAGCTGCCTAAAACTATAAACCGACTTCCGTGCATCGAACTCTAGCTCGCAGACGCGTAAAAGCAGCGGAAAAATTAATCACGAACTATTTAGCAATAAAGATCGTTTTACTCGGCAGGCATGGTTTCTCGAAGAACCGTGCAACGGCCAAGGAAAACGCGAGATATTGCCGCGGGTGGACGGAAGAGATCCTTGTTTGGAGCGGCGCGGCGCGGCGCGAGAAATATCGAGCGCGAACGCAACGGCGCTCGTAAATCACCCTGGAAACGTACAATCCTATTAATAAACGGCATCGCGTACGAATCGAACATAATTAACGAAACGGTCTGCTCGGTTGCCGGCGTCGATTTCTACGCGGAAGCTCGGTGCGCGCGATTCAATTTTCATCCGATTCCGCCGATCCGCTGTCGGACCGCGCGAATTTCTCTCTCCGGCTGATACAGTTTTCTCGGATCAATCGCGCAACGACGGCGGCGTTTCGCAATCGGCGATCGGCGATCGGCGATCGCGAGCGCGTTCGTTCGCCGGGGCCCGTTCGAGCACTGGGAACGCGGTCGGGTCCGATTTGTTTGCAGTTTCATTGCCAGACTTCCCCGTTGCGCAACCACCGCGCACCGCGGCACGATTCTATAGGCGCTCTCGGATCTTTTCTCTCGGCTCTCGCAGATTGATTTCCTGGCGGCCTCGCCGTTTCTCGGGAACGCTCGGAAGGCGTGCGATTTTCTGCGCGATCGCACATCTAAGGGTACGCTTATGTCGGAGCGGCGAGATCATCGATCGGTTCGTCGACAAAAGCTGGTCATTAGATGGTCATTTAGCAAAGCACGGCTCTGCTCGCTGCTCGTACGCGAACGCTTCCATTATGAACCAACAGGATGTATTTCTTCCATGCTCGTTCTCGTTCTCTATCGTTTATCGCAGCTTCTACGAAAACTTTCCCCCAGGCTGCGGTTGTACCGGATGCGATTTTCTGTCGCACGCGACACGTACCGGTCCTCTGGTTCGTCTCCTATTCTCGTATTCGGACGCATTAGGCGCGTGGATCGCATAGAGACAAATAAAGTAATCGTAAAGTTTGTCCGTTTAACCGTTCGACTGCTCAGCAATTCTTGCAAGAACGCACGAAAACTGCTAATAATATATAAAAACGGTAAAAAGTTATTTTAGAATGCACTCGTGTTACAAAGTACGCGTGAGGTCAGACTACGTTCACTCCACGGAGCAACAAAGACACACTGAAACTCGCAGCGCAAAAGCGCTGCGTCGCGGTTTTCGGGACAAATGAACGCAGCGCTTTTGCGCCGCGTAGCAGTCAAACGGTTAATATCTTGAGTACTGGAAACCACTATAGTGGTTTCCGTGGAAAGCACCAGTTTGAAAGGTACGAACCACTATAGTGGCTTCTGTGGAAAACATCACTTTGAACGGTACGAACCACTATAGTGGCTTCCGTGGAAACCATCACTTTGAACGGTACGAACCACTATAGTGGTTTCCGTGGAAACCATCACTTTGAACGGTACGCCACTATAGTGGTTTCCGTGGAAAGCTTCAGCTTGAACGGTACGAACCAGTATAGTGGTTTCTGTGGAAAACATCAGCTTGAACGGTACGAACCACTATAGTGGCTTCCGTGGAAAGCATCACTTTGAACGGTACGCCACTATAGTGGTTTCCGTGGAAAACATCACTTTAAACGGTACGCCACTATAGTGGTTTCCGTGGAAAGCTTCAGCTTGAACGGTACGAACCAGTATAGTGGCTTCCGTGGAAAACATCACTTTGAACGGTACGCCACTATAGTGGTTTCCGTGGAAAGCTTCAGCTTGAACGGTACGAACCAGTATAGTGGTTTCTGTGGAAAACATCAGCTTGAACGGTACGAACCACTATAGTGGCTTCCGTGGAAAGCATCACTTTGAACGGTACGCCACTATAGTGGTTTCCGTGGAAAACATCACTTTAAACGGTACGAACCACTATAGTGGCTTCCGTGAAAGCACCAGCTTGAATGGTAGGAACCACTATAGTGGCTTCCGTGGAAAACATCACTTTGAACGGTACGAACCACTATAGTGGCTTCCGTGGAAAACATCACTTTGAACGGTACGCCACTATAGTGGTTTCCGTGGAAAGCTTCAGCTTGAACGGTACGAACCAGTATAGTGGTTTCTGTGGAAAACATCAGCTTGAACGGTACGAACCACTATAGTGGCTTCCGTGGAAAGCATCACTTTGAACGGTACGCCACTATAGTGGCTTCCGTGGAAAACATCACTTTGAACGGTACGCCACTATAGTGGTTTCCGTGGAAAGCTTCAGCTTGAACGGTACGAACCAGTATAGTGGCTTCCGTGGAAAACATCACTTTGAACGGTACGCCACTATAGTGGTTTCCGTGGAAAGCTTCAGCTTGAACGGTACGAACCAGTATAGTGGTTTCTGTGGAAAACATCAGCTTGAACGGTACGAACCACTATAGTGGCTTCCGTGGAAAGCATCACTTTGAACGGTACGCCACTATAGTGGTTTCCGTGGAAAGCTTCAGCTTGAACGGTACGAACCAGTATAGTGGTTTCTGTGGAAAACATCAGCTTGAACGGTACGAACCACTATAGTGGCTTCCGTGGAAAGCATCACTTTGAACGGTACGCCACTATAGTGGTTTCCGTGGAAAACATCACTTTAAACGGTACGAACCACTATAGTGGCTTCCGTGAAAGCACCAGCTTGAATGGTAGGAACCACTATAGTGGCTTCCGTGGAAAACATCACTTTGAACGGTACGAACCACTATAGTGGCTTCCGTGGAAAACATCACTTTGAACGGTACGCCACTATAGTGGTTTCCGTGGAAAGCTTCAGCTTGAACGGTACGAACCAGTATAGTGGTTTCTGTGGAAAACATCAGCTTGAACGGTACGAACCACTATAGTGGCTTCCGTGGAAAGCATCACTTTGAACGGTACGCCACTATAGTGGCTTCCGTGGAAAACATCACTTTGAACGGTACGCCACTATAGTGGTTTCCGTGGAAAGCTTCAGCTTGAACGGTACGAACCAGTATAGTGGCTTCCGTGGAAAACATCACTTTGAACGGTACGCCACTATAGTGGTTTCCGTGGAAAGCTTCAGCTTGAACGGTACGAACCAGTATAGTGGCTTCCGTGGAAAACATCACTTTGAACGGTACGCCACTATAGTGGTTTCCGTGGAAAGCTTCAGCTTGAACGGTACGAACCAGTATAGTGGTTTCTGTGGAAAACATCAGCTTGAACGGTACGAACCACTATAGTGGCTTCCGTGGAAAGCATCACTTTGAACGGTACGCCACTATACTGGTTTCCGTGGAAAGCATCAGTTTAATTCGGTACGAACCACTATAGTGGTTTCTGTGGGAAACATCACTTTGAACGGTACGCCACTATAGTGGTTTCCGTGGAAAGCATCAGCTTGAACGGTACGAACCACTATAGTGGCTTCCGTGGAAAACCACTTTGAACGGTACGCCACTATAGTGGTTTCCGTGGAAAGCATCAGTTTGATCGGTGGGAACCACTATAGTGGCTTTTTACCATCCGCGGCCAGGCGCGCCGTACCTGGGAGACAGCGTTGCGGACGATCGCGCCGTACTGGAAGAGAGAGTCGCGGACAAGCGCGCTGTACTTAACCCTTTGCACTCGAAGCTATTTTAACTCGAATACCAAACATTTTTTCTGACTTGGAATATTTCCATTCTATGTGTACAAGAGCCGTCAGACCAATACACCCAGTGCAACTGAAATTTTTCTTTTTCAGTAGGACTTTGAAATTATGATTTTTTTTTTTCATTTTATAATATACAAACAAATTTAATACTGTAAACGATATTTTTAATGGCGCCTCAGAGTCGCCGCTCGAGTGCTAAGGGTTAAGGGTGAACGTCCAATTGAGAGTAAAACTGTCGCCCTCGAGAGTGAAATTCGTCAGTGTGAACGCTATTGAGAGCGTTATTCCATTTGTGCAACATAAAACACTGACGAATTCGACTCTCGAGACCAACTCGTGAGAGTTTCGTTCTCAGCTGGACACGTGCGTTAAAGGTGCATTTGTTGGGAAAATGTCAAAACGAACGTATGAACCTGCGTATGCAGCGATACACGGACGCTTCCACGGTTGTCCGAGCCGCGTGTGAATCACTCAAGTATCGCAACTCGGCAGAAAATTGCATTCCTCGGGCCATGCGTCGGCCAGTAATCGATTTCTCGTTGCACATCCTCGCCGGTAATGGACCTCCTTTGCGGATCTCTCCTTTGCCAGCTGACATTTTGCTCCGCTATCGCGTAAAGTGTAATGCGATGGAGCGTCACGGCCGATGACGAGAGGAGTTTCAGAGGCGTTCGTTCTAGAAAGGCGAGCCACCGCGAATGCAACCGGGCTCGATTAAATGTCAGACGAAACGCGAGAGAGCCCGGCCCCAGTGCGATCTCTCTCTCTCTCTCTCTCTCTCTCTCTCTCTCTCTCTCTCTGGTCTTTGTCGATAACAGCGCGAGAGACGCGCGTTCCTCGCGATGAACCACGCGGCATTCTTCCAGCCACGGTTTCACGGATCATGGAACGCCGGCACCTCGTAAACGGGATCGAGATCGCACACTCGGCCAGATAAATACCGAGGTAAATGCCGATCTTCCTCGGACACGCCTCCGATACTTCTACCCTCGATCGTTGCACCGCTCAATTTCGCCGTGCGTTCTCTTTCTCGGCGAACTTTCTTCTTTCTCTCTTCTTCGTCCACCGTAATACACTGAATTCTCGATATATGTCAACAACAAGGGTCTTGCCAGCGTATAGTATCGTCTAGAAGACATACTCGAGCCGTGTTATGTTTACTCTCCTCGGCGTCCGAGGCCTCTCGACCTTCATGGCCCCTCACGAGGTATAGCCAGTATATACTATAGACAGTGGTGGGGATAATTCCGCGACATTCATCATCCAGGTCTTGGTGACATATAGAGAACTTTCTCTATATAGAGGAATCACTGTACCGAAATGACGGATGTGTGACCAAAAAACGTGCGCTCAAAATACGATGCAGTCTTCGTCGCGCACGATCCACCGAACGTTCAAATGTCCGATTCGAAATTCGATCGGGACCGGGACTCGAAGGTGCAGCTGGATTTTTGTTAAACCGTTACTACTCGTGTCGTACCGCGACTTTACTGGCCAAAAATCAAAATGTCATTGGAACTTTCTAAAAGTTGGTAATCACGTGTTTTTGAGGTTACTGATAACGAATCTGATAGCAAAAATTCAAAATTCAAAATGGCGGATTCAATACTGTGCACATATAGTCTGGAAATTCGCTTTTTGCGGTCAAAATTAAAGAGACACACATATCGACATTTTCTAACATTTTTTTCAATATATTTTAGTTATTCAGTTTAACCAATATAACTAATATGTATAATATAATTATATGATTCATTTTATAATTATAATTATGTAATCATAAATAAAAATATGCTATTTACTTTATATATGTATGTAATCATAAATAAATATGATATTTACTTTATATATGTATGTAATCATAAATAAATATGCTATTTACTTTATATATGTATGTAATCATAAATAAATATGCTATTTACTTTATATATGTATGTAATCATAAATAAAAAATATGCTATTTACTTTATATATGTATGTATATATATGCATAAATATGTGTTACTATACTAATATAACTAATGCTTTAAGCACATAAAACTCAGTAAAATCCTTCTGTATCGATAGTTCGACTCGAATATATTCGGTTGAAGACTAACGCGATCGAAAAGAATTATGCTAGAAGAAAGCCAATTACTATGGTAATAAACAGGTTGCTCTGTTAAAACATCTGAGTGCGAGCCACCATTCAAGCGCCGAGTGGTCTCCGTGACCCGATAATAGCCAAACATCAAAATACCGCGGGCTTCTATTTCTTAATTATCGTGCAAGGTGGCAGGAGGTGGCAGCTAAAATTTATATGCTCTTCTTCGCAATTGTTTAAACTTTCGTATAAAACAAGTCTAATGCGTATAACTCTTAATACTTTTTTTAAAACCCTTCTCAAAGTTTAAATTGTTAATAATATTGCAGCATTTGCACATGGATTAAATAATGCTTAGAAACTAATTAAATACTGAAAGTACGCCTATTAATATATATATATATATATATAAAACATTCATTCAAACCTGTTATATCGTGTTCTATAATGAGTTCTTAGAATAATTAGTTTCACTTTGAATTTCAGAATTTTGTATTCAAAACGTTACCCTCGATTCCACAATTATCTGAAATGAATAATATTTTCGATTTTTAAGCTTTCAAGTGTTTTGTTACTGTATAGCAAAAAAGTTGTTCAAAATCTTCAACTTCGAAAATTGATTTTTGCCCAGTAAAATCGCGTTCTCAGACCACTGTGCGTGTAATGGCGTAATCGATCCCTTCGAAGAGAGAAAATGAAGTCGTGTCCGTAGGAAGACTCCGATCTAAACGAAACCGAGGGGTTAACGAGTATTGGCTCGAACATCGCGCGGCATTGTTTCCCGCGGGGCAACGCGGTGTTCGCGGTATGCACCCTCGAAATCTTGATAACGGCGGGTACAAACGAGGAGCGGCGCGGCGGTCTTGCTCATTGTTATGAAAAATTACAAAACTCGTTGAACGGCGCGGCGCGGCGCGGCGCGGCGAGCTGTCGGTGCTTTCGCAACGGAGCTGTGGTTTTCGGTGGAGAGTCTTTTTGTGAGAGAGATACTCGTTGAATTTTCACATGCCGCGGCGGGAGGGGGTGGCCGAGAACGAGCGAAAGAACGAGCGAATAAGCGGCGACGCTCGCCAAGCCGCGGCGCGGATCGTGGATGTAAAGTTACACCATTCCGGCTTATTGAATGTTGCAGAAATGTGAGAACACGGTATTACTCGGGGAACGGGGAACGAGGCCTCCGCCCGCGGTCTCATTATCGTCGACAATAAAGCCGTCCACCGGGAAGATTTCATTCGGCGCGTTACCGCGAAACGATTACGCTATTGTAACCGTTGTAACCAGCCTGGCGCACGCTTCGGTCGCCCGAGCTACTCGCTTTTCCGCTTTAAACACTGTACGTGTCAGCCATTTCATGCCAAAGCGGTGCACAAGTCGATATTTCTGTGTTTGACGTGGCACCGCGTCTCATGGGCTTGGTCGACATTAATTCAAATAATATAATTAGTAGCCTGGCTCGCAAAAGGAAAACGTACCGTCCTTCGATATCACTATGTTTTGTAGAACTTTTTCGTAATTCCCCGTTATCAAAAGAAATACTGTCTCATGTCAAATACATCGAAACCGCAAAGGTGGACGACACGGTACAATTTTGTAAATCGAGGAGAGAGCGTCGCAGTATTTTTTATATAATTGCAATTATATAAATTTGTATCGCCTTTTTATGGAAGTTGTTCTGCTAATTCATTCAGCAACAAATTGACTGTTATCTACGTTTAATTATAGTAACAATAACTTTTTTAAGGACCGGTCATTTTGACCGCGCAAGGTAGGAATAGGTATGCAAGAATTGTCCAGTAGGTTTAATTGTTAAACGGTTCGTATATTTGTTCGTTGAATTCTTTCTACGTCGACTCTTTATCTTAAAACCATAGTTCCACTCCTGTATACGTAATTGATCACGAGTCACTCAACGATTTGAAACTTTCATGTTGAATTGTTTCTACGTCGACTCTTTCCTTAAAACCATAGTTCCACTCCTGTATACGCTATTGATCACGAGTCACTCAACGATTTGAAACTTTCATGTTGAATTGTTTCTACGTCGACTCTTTCCTTAAAACCATAGTTCCACTCCTGTATACGCTATTGATCACGAGTTACTCAACGATTTGAAACTTTCATGGCCCGGTATCGGAAAGTTCTTACTACAGTTTTCTTTCGATATAATACGACAGTGTTGATTTCGCAACATGAAAATTTCTATCCCCTCTTCTCCTTTCCCAACTGAGGATAACGCTGCAGGGTCGACCACTTTATGGTCTGCCGGAGAACTTTATGGGACCCGTAAACTCTCGGCACACTCGAGGAACAATGTCAGGCCGAATAGGCCGTACGTCGAAAGCCGTCCCGAGCTATGGTCTTATATCGAAAGAAAACTTTATTGAGGCTCTCGGGGGTAAGCCGTGTTCGAGTTAACAGTGGACTGCGGATCTTTATGCAATTGAAAATTGCTGGCGTTAACTGGAAGAAACCATATAGACCTTTCGTTTCTCTTCCAACCATCTTAATAAATCAAAGATAATGTAATGGTGTTTTCTTCGATTTGATATTTCTACACTGAAATTGCCCCAACTCGTCTAAGTAATAAACTAGCAACAGATTTCGTGTAAATGTCTCTCGCCAGAACCGCGCCAAAACGCTAACCCTAACCCTAACCCCAACTCGTCTTAGTAGTAAATGCATAAAATCCGCATTCTAGTCATAAAACCATACTCGTATGTGTTTCGCCGTCAATATTGTAAAAGTGGCTCGTGTCGTGGTTCATTGCTTACCAATAAAGAAAAAAAGAGAGACTTTTTAATTGTACAGGTGAACAAACCGTGCATGAGTCATCGCGATTGGTAGATTTCGTACGAACTCGTCGACACAAATCGCCAAAACGTGGTCAAAACCTCACAACTTATTAAACAATTATTGGTTCTGCTTGAAAATTGGTATTAGACCGTTTTTGGGGTCGCTGATCTCGAATCTGAATTTGAAATTAGAAAATTCGCTGTCTCATATTGACCTGAACGAGGGGAAAGACCAACTCTCCGGATAGCAAACTCTACCCTTTGTATTGTATAAAGTAGGTATTCCATTCGCGCTTCGTAGTTCCCAAAGAAGAAAGAATTGAAGAATTGCTGGTCTTTCTACGTACAATAAGATCCCATAATCAAAAATATAGGTTTCCATTTGAAAAAACAAAGTTGACCTTCGAATGACCTTGAAAACGCCATCCAAATAAAAAACTGATACTGCCTTGTGACAACAGGGAAATAATTATAGCAGACAAAGGGGGGAGAAAAATAGCTTGAAAAGGGATAGGAGAGGCAGTGATAGACCAAACAAATGTAAATCGTAGAATCAGATTATCTAGTGTATTGTCCGTTCCAGATTTCAATTCAAATTTACTGTCAGTTGCGAAGTTTACAGACCGTGGGTTTAAAGAAGTTGGGTACAAAGAAAACCATGGAGTACAAATGAAAGCTGTGCGTAAAGGTAATGAATATTATGTTCGAGGAGATATTGTGACTGAAGAAAAGGCAGCTGTTGCCAAAGAAGAAAATATTTGGCATAGAAGACTCGGACATGCAAATGAAAGAATGATGCAAGAGATGAGATTGAATGTGACCACGTGAGAGAGTGCACGTGTTATAACGTCCGTTGTATATTTGTTATTAATATAACTAAAAGGTAAAACCAACGAGTGAGTGTTATATAGTAGACTAATATCCCCAACACCTTGGACAGGTGTTTTACACTTTTTTAATATCTTTCATACTCTTCGAGATATTCGGCTGGAAAGTTTTCAAATGAACAGCCGGTATAAAAACAGCGTTCGTGTTTGAAAAATAGAAAAAAATTTCGGATATATGATTCTTTATAAAAAATTGACATTCTATTCAAAATCTGTTTAAATTTTACAGAAAGACTCGGTGCATATCTCTCACAGTTTGACGAGAAATGCAAGGAGAGCACATAAAATACCTACTCTGCGTTACAAAAAACAGTGGTACGGCCACAGAGGTACTTAGGGTCAGATAATTTTTTTTAGAATTGCAAGATAATACTATGTAGCAGAAGCTCCAACAAGTTTTAGCGATGGACCGTGCGGGACTTGCAACTTTTACTCTACATCTTAAAAATTGATGCCTTCGCTTTTACTCTCTCTTTTGCATACATAGTTATCAGTTAACAATAAACATTTGGCACTGAAAACTACGCAACTTACCTCCACAAACACCATCCATAAAGCACAATTAAAATCGAAACGCTTCAAGACAATTTGTACACGGTGCACTTAAAATTCGCAATGTGCTTCACAAGCTTAAAAAGGTACGATCTAATGAACTCGAAGTTCGGACTGTGACTGTTGGTCAGGTATAAAAAAACGACCTTTTTGCTGTTTACCCCTACTTAGAAACTCTCTTAGAGTAACCAACCCCATACTTAAAACTTACCTAGCTGAAAGTTCATATTTTAGATTTTGGCCACGTTTTCCGGCTTTGGGACCACTGTGCGACGGGGTGAGCCCTTTTCGAACTTCAGCTTGGCCCTTTTTCCCAACGATTCTTGGCTCGCGCAAAGCGGATCGACGGTTTGACTTTGTCGAGGTTGCATGTTAATCGCGGAGCCGGTTCTCTCGATTCCGCGTAATTTCAATTAGCGATGTACCTGTTCAACCGCCTGCGTCCATTCGCGTTCCCGTAGCTAGCGAGCCCCCGTTGAATCGACTCGCCATGCCCGCGCCGATAGAAAGTACCGTCGCGGTAATAAACCAGGCCACTGGTTTTTGCGATGCCGGTCAAAGAAAATCGCCGACGCGCGTCGGACCCTTGCCGCGCATGACTTCGTATCGCGAGCATCGAATGCCGGGAAAACCTCGCCGCGAAACCGATGGAAAATTCCGATTTTATTTCCCGGGGGTTGGGTCTGTCGTATACAGTGAATACCCGTTGTAAGTCAGCGGGAAACTTCGCGGTTGAAAGTCATTGGAACTATCCACACCACCACGGGGTACACCCGTGTAAACATAATACGGCTCGGGTATGTCCTCTGGACGATACACGACGCTGGCAAGACCCGTGTTGTTGCCATACAGTGAACTCCCGTTGTAAGTCAGTGCAAGCTTCGCGGTTGTAAGTCATTGGAACTACCCACACCACCGCGGGGTGTACGATACATCGAGCTTCGCTGTCCGTTTCTACGCGCAACAATTGTATCGGAGAAAGACATTTTCTCAGCCTTCTTGTCACTATCCGTCTCTGTGTCATAGGTTTATGATCCGTCCGTATGTCCCTGGTTCTGGCCGTATAGACGCGAGGGTCATTTACATTTCCAGCGTGCACTGTGTATTTCAAATGCGACGTTCGGCGGGAGCCTCGGATTTCGTCTAAATGTCTCTCGCCGGAACCGCGCAACTGACTTATAGCGGGAAGTCACTGTACTGGGCATTTCGTGCTCGCTGTGCGGTCATCGAGTGCTCGGTACTTCTGGGGACAACATTTATTCGTTTATCCGTTGTAGACAGGACGGCACTTATTTTACTGCACATATTCAATTTTTATAAGCTCTCAGCCTTCTTGTCACTATCCGTCTCTGTGTGATAGGTTCGTGACACAGAGACGGATAGTGACATTTGCGCTTCCAGCGTGCACTGTGCATTTCAAATGCGACGTTCGGCGAGAGCCTGGGATTTCGTGTAAATGTCTCACGCCGGAACCGCGCTACTGACTTATAGCGGGAATAATTCATTGTAGCGTCGGAAAAGCCACTGTCGCCGGTGTCGCGGGAACAACGAATTCCAGAGGAGACGCACGGGTCTTTGTTCCCCGAGCGACTAGGATCGAGGGTGTGCGTCAGCGTTGCGAAACAGCTCGCGCGTTCGTTCGACCGGTCCTGATCTAATTAGTCGCATTCCCGGCGATCAACGTCGACGGTAGCGCGCCGCGTTGTTACGCGAGCCTTTCCTTCCCAGCGACGCACGTTCGTTTCGAACGCGGTTACGCCGAAGCAAAAATGAAAAATGAACGATTCTTAATTATTGCGGCTGCCTTTCCACCGGAAGGATCTAGCTGAGATAAAGTCCTACACGTCAGACGCGGCTTCTGATGTCAAAGGTCGTTGTACGTAGCACGTCTCAATCTTTAGGTTTATGGTATTTTGAAAAGAATGTCTGAAAAATTTTCGAAACAGATATTTGTATTACATGTAATTCTTAGAAGATATAGTAACGTCGACTCGCCACTCGATTGTTGATACGAAGGAATTGCTAAGGAAATTTAACTTACGCAATTCGAATGTCCCGCGGCATTTAATCCAGTAGCCTCTTAGAAGTATTGTAAGATTCGAGACAAATTTTTCGATTTTCTGTATTTTGTAATTTATTTTGTAAATAAGTCACAAGAATTTGCCGATTGTTTGCCCTAGTGGATTGTATTGATCGATTTTTTGTCCTAGTGGATTGGAAAGGCGTATTTTAAAACAGTAAAAACATTAGAGAAATTTTGAAATACTGTTACATTACTTTCAGCCTATTAAACGTATTAAGAAAGAAAATAAATTTCTGCTTCACTGCAGTTTGTTGCAATTCAGGTAGAAAATGTTTATTTTCCATGAAAATTTCCGCAGTCTATATATAAAACATTCACCGACGCTTACATTTTTTAAATTAATAATTTATTATTCATAATATTTAATTTTACATTTCAAGATGTTTAGCCTATGAACAGCGGGACCATTTGCAGCAATGAAAATTCGCATCGGTCGCACGCACAACGAAAACAAGTGAAAATAGGCGGTTTGAAATAGCTGGAGGTGGGAATAAAATAAATTCTGGTCGGCTAGTATGGCATACTAAGTCAGCGTGCGACGTTGACACGATTAGCGTTTTCGAATCGCCTGGTTGCCTAATTGTAGGCGCGAGGACAATTCTTTCTCTGCCCCCGCCTCCGCCGCGTTGAATCGCAAAGATTTCCTCCGATCGGCATGCAAAATTTCATTAGCGTTGGATGCGCAATCGCTTTGTTATTCCCTCGGCGCTCATGGGAAGGCGAGGAAACCTCGCTTGCACGCTTGTTCGTGCCCTGTTGCGTAAACCGTTCGCGATGCAATTAGAAAATAATCGACCGGTGACATTGCTAATGAAAACGCGAACTTTTACCCGAACGCGCGAGCAATTCGTTGCACGCCACCGCTGACAAATATTTGAACCCGCGTTGCGACACCTGCGGTTTAGAGAAGAAGGGAAACTCGACCATTTGTTTGTATTTCGATCGAACCGTCGAGTTCGTTCGGGACAAAAGAACATTCAGACGCTTGTTGCCTACCTACTCGAGCAGCGTTTAGAACGTTCATCTCGTTCAATTTACACCGTTCATAATAATTCCCATGATTATAGATAAATAAAAGCACAACACCTCGAAAGGCAAACGGATTCATTACAGATGCCCGCACCGTGTATTTGCTTAACGATCTAATCTCCAATTCCACGCGTTAGAGCGTCTGAAACGAGTATTCTCTTAATTGCAACAGAAGTTTAAACAAAGGCGTATCTCCTTAGGATGCAATAACGGTAACGACGGGACTATTAACGATACTTAAGATTACCGAGACTGAAAAGCGTGCGCTGCATAAATCTTCTGACACGTTTTGTACAACCGTAACAACTATGCTATCCGTGCCGATTAGATATTCAAATATTGTCTGTTGCTGAGTTCTATTTTCTTCTTTTTCTTTTGTAACCGTGAGTATTGAGACTTTTCGTCTAAACAACGGGCAACGCTTTCTAGTAGACCTTGGCGCTACTGTACAGCAGCGTAACGTAAACAAGGACGAAGAAGTCATGGTGGGGGGAAGAAGCAGCGATCAGCTCGGTACGAAAACCAGTTGCGACATTTGGCCGCGTGGAAAACCGGCGACCACTGGCCGCGTCCTCTTGCAATTAGTTCCACCGCGCCTCTTACAATTGGTCGCAAAAACTCTGACCCAAAACCGTTCGCGATGCGGCGCGCGTGGCTCCCAGCTACTATTGCCTTAGCGCGGCAATTAACAAAAGAAACGATAAGTAAATACCGGATAAAAATAAACGCCGGCTCGGACGTGTCGGAACGATTGGCCGCCGATTGTTCCAATTATTTGCCGCGCGGCCGTTCCTGCCGAGCGCAACATTCCCAATTCGGTAAACTCGTATTTATGCGACCGCGTGAATCGATGTTATCGACGCGGAAGACCATTGGCAGCGGTGCTGCCAGACCGCGGATTTTTATGCAAACCTAAACTAGACCGCATTCATTTCTAAATACCGAGGGGGCACGCAGACGTTCATTTCTTTGCGACTAAAATGCGACGGCAGTTTCCAACGTCGTAAATATCTCTACTGCCTGGTATTTGATTTACCAATTTTTAGATGTTTTGATGTGGAGAGAAAATTCAAAGTAACGCAGTGGATCTAAAATTTCAAAATACCGAGGGGGCACCATTTCTTTGCGACTAAAATGTGACGCCATTTTCAAACGTCGTAAATATCTCCACTGCCTGGTATTTGATTTACCAATTTTTAGATGTTTTGGTGTAGGGAGAAAATTCAAAGTAACGCAGTGGATCTAAAATTTCAAAATATCGAGGGGGTACACAGACGTTCATTTCTTTCCGACTAAAATGCGACGCCATTTTCAAACGTCATAAACGTCCCTACTGCCTGGTATTTGATTTACCAACTTTTAATTGTTTTGATGAGGAGAGAAAATTAAAAGTAGCGAACCGGAGCGTGTATATAAAATTTCAAAATACCGGGGGCAGGCTTTTACCTCTTGTCATAATAATTCGACCGAGTCGGAAATAATCCAACGGCATTTTTAAATGCCTGAAATATCCCTACTTTCTGACGTTTGATTTAATCTTCCTTGCAGATGTCTTGATGTATCAGTGAGAGGGAATTAAAAGTAGCGAAGCGGAGCGTCCATCTAAAATTTCAAACTTACGGTAAACGTACTCTTTACTGAATAATTCGAGCCAGTCGGGAATAACATAACGGCATTTATAAATGCCTGAAATTTATTTACTTTCTGATGTTTGATTTAATCTAATTTTTCTTGTAGAAGTTTTGGTGTACGAGTGAGAAGGAATTAAAAATAGCGAAGAGTGGATCTTCTCTGCGAGAAAACCGCGAGGAGGTTTCTCGATCGTCCCTGTCGACGATACCGAGTCGGAGAACGGATATTCGAGACATCGACTAAACGCGGGATCGAGATACCAAACCAAGTAAAAGTGGAAGTAGAATTTCCATGTAAACGGGCCGCGCGGCGTGGCCAGGCCGTAGGAACGGCGTTATTGTACGGACACATATTCTCACATCGAAAGTGCGGCTAGGAATGGCGCAAGTCACGTTTCCAACAAATCAATTCGTCGTTCGCCGGCGGTGCCGCGGTCCCACGATACCCCATTATGTGTCAGAAAGCTTTAGCGGGATTATCGAAACTCGGATTGCCATTTATAAAATCGCTTATCCGCAAGACACAGAACATTGGAACCCTAGACTCCTCTGTCTGGAAGCGGACGCTTCCATCTATCAGATTATCTTCCATCTTCCATCTGTTCCGAGATAAAAGCTTCTGCGAATTGTAGATTGAAATCGCGATCGAGATATAACGAGGAAATACGATCGTGCAATGTAGGAACTGAATTTATGATTTCCACAAGTAGGAGGATACACTTACATTAAAGAGACACATTAAAGGGAATTAGCACTGGGTTTACGGGACACCCGTCAAAATGGCCGGTTCTGGAATTCTTAATTCACGATTATCGAAATTGTAAAGACGCACGAATGAGAAATTATTCAACAAGTTTGTCTCTTTGGGTATATGTTGTAAAAGAAGTGGCTAAAAATTTTGATAGATACGTTCCCGTTGTTTTTATAAAGTAATATAGGCATATTTAGCGCCCCGGAAGCTTTAGCGTCCCATGGCTGAGGATTTTTAAAATAGGTCCTTCTAGAGTATCAGAAACTTCTATCATGAACCAGCAACTCACCCTCAATAGCGTAATATAATAATTTCGTTTGGAATTATTGTGTAAAAGAAGATTTGTAAGCTCCCACTTGGTATAGCACAATTATTGAAAAGCCGATTAATAGGCTTCCGGTAGATAAAGTGTTAAGAGACTGGTCGTTCACTATACTTCCCAGCTTTCAACTTCTCAGAAAAAGAGCTCTAATCTTTTTACGTCTGTCTCAAGAAAATAATACACCGACATCCTTAAATTTTTCTAATTTCAGCACTGTTTTAATTTTCATCTACAAAGTTTTTCCATGAATCGGTAAAATCTATTAACACTAGATTTACCGGTCAAAATGACGAGTTCTTTAATTCACAATTATCCTGATTGTAAAAATGCATTTACGGGATATTTATTTAACACATTTACTCCTTGCAACATATATTACGGTAAAATCTGCTAAAAATCTGGTTGAATGTATTCTCGATATTTTTATCAAATAATCCAAAATGGCCACTTTCGGTGCTCCGTGAATCTAGCGTTAGATAATTAACTAAATTATGCGCATTTTAGCTTTTCTAGCACTCTCTTAACACTAGAACTACCGAGTCATAAATACGACGGACGTCTATTGCTTTGTAATAATTACAAGACTACATTTTTATTCGAACCTCGTACCATTTTTATTCTAACACGTACTTCAATGAAGAAGTTTATTCAAACATTTCTGATGGGAAGATTTTTATAATTCCAGTAATTGTGTAGGAAAAAATTAGGGACCAGTCAAAATGACTGGTGGATGATTTCTTCTTTCACGATTACTGAAACTATGCAAACGTTTTCACGAGAAGTTTTTTAATATATCTCCTCTTTGGAGTACATGTTACCATAAAAATCGTATGAAACCTGAGCAAATTCAATCTTGCAGTTATCATAAAGAGACAAGTCTAAGTCACGGTTTAGGGCTCGGTAGTTCTAGTGTTAACCCTTTGCACTCGAGCGGTGACTCTGAAGCACCACTAGAAATCGTTGTGGCATTATTTCAAAGAAATTACAAAAAATATTACAAAATATTTTTCACATTACAAAATTTCACTTTTAACCCTTAGCACTCGAATGGCGACTGTAAGGCGCCACTAAAAATTGCTGTATCATTGTTCAAAATATTTTTTACATCATTAAATTTGTTCGTATATAATAAATTACTAAACATTTCATTACTCTACGAGCAAATTGCACTATTTTCGTATGTACAGTATGAAAAAATATATTTAAAAGGGATATATTCTAGGTCGGAAGAAATGTTTCGTTTTAGAGTTAAAATGGCTTCGAGTGCAAACGGTTAATAGATTACTAAACATTTAAATATTATACGTGGAAATCAGATCAGTTTCGTATGAATAAAATGAAAATATTCTAAGACCGAAGAAAAATTTTAGATTCAGACTAGCGCCGAGTGCAAAGTGTTAATAACCGATCTTGCATGCCTGAGCTGTCTAAAAATGTCCAACAAATGTCAACCGTGTGCAACCGCACGTAGAATTCGAAACTTTTCCGACGAAAAAATCCTGCGTGGTCGTAGGATACAAGCTAGTTGTGCTGTATCCATCGATCTCGATTCGGGCGAGTCGACAAGCGTGGAAATGTACCGGCGAAGGCGGTGAAGGTTACGCAGAGTCGCAGGGGTGTGCGCGCTTGCAGCGTGTGCAGCGTGTGCAGCGTGCAGCGTGTGCAGCGTGTGCAGCGTGGCTAACCTTTGCTATTTCGTTCCGCGTGCAGTCCGCCAGTTAGAAAGGCGGCGGCTTCGTCGATCGGGCCGTTCGCGGGTTACGGGACACGTAGATCGTTTCAAAATTTCCCGAAGCGGCCCATTATTCCCGGCTCGTTCCCGCGGCGCTCCAATTTTCGAGTCGAAACAAAGCGTGTATCGCGCAAGAGGCCGCGCAACGGACGTCGCAACTTCTCGCGAAACGATTTGCATAAATTCGCCGGTATCTCTGGCTGGGCCGGCATTCGATAATCCTCGCGGCTCGGCTCGGCTCGGCTCGGCTCTGCTCGGCTCGGCCTCAGATCTCTGTGTGAATATCGATCGGGGACCACGATACCGGGTACACCTTCTATCTGGCGAAACAATATGCTGAACAAAGAGAAGTATCGGTGTAAATCTTCCAGGAAAGTTGCTCGTAAATTCGAGAGGCTCGGTTGGGAACGGAGAGGATTGGAGAGAGGAGGGTGGCCGTTGCATCCTACCCCAACAACATTGTTAATTATCGCGGACAATATCGCCGTTCGTTCTGCAGCTTATTATTATCGTTGCTCGCTGCTCTGCGATTTTATGCGCTGCGCTTCCAGAACCGAGCGCCCATTCCGAGCCACTTTGCTCATCTGCTATTGTTCCCTGTTGTATTGGTACGGTTACGAATCGTCTCACGATAGAACACGATAGTCTGTGATCACTAGACTGCGGATCTCGCAAAATACAAATTGTTAGCGTCGATGCAACAAACAGTTAGTATGTAGAACGTTCCTTTTTTCTTTAACACTAGGTTTACCGTCAACATGACGGATTCTACTATTTGTAATTTACGATTATTGAGATTGTAACGATACATCCATGAGGAATTATTCAACTTTATTTCTTTATATATTATTTAAGAAACGACTAATAATTTGGATTGACAGATTCTTGATATATTTATACGGTAATGTAAAACGGTCATTCTTAGCATCCCGTAAACCTAGTGTTGATAATCTTAATATTCTATTGTATCGTATTGATATCCTGAAATTGATTAATCTCTCCACTGTTTTAACACGTTGACTGCCATGTCACCCATATGTGGGTGACGGAATCATTTGTCCAGGTTTTAAAATGAATTTTTACGTTGGCAAAAAAATGCAAGAAATTTGGAGGACCACTCAGTATCGTACATTTAATTTTCTCAATTTTTATTTAATTAAATAACTGACTTTTACGGAATTTTTGAGGTTTCTAGTTTGCCAGTCACAGTGTTAAGTTGCACCAACTCGTTCTTCTCGTGAATCCATCAAAACTATGTTCTCTACGACGCTATGTACGAGTTATAGTTGGTGTAATTTTGTCGGTGCTTCGCGTAGTGGTTTAGACATGATAATTCGAGCTGCAAAGCCTCCTCCTCTGAACCACCGGAATAGTTTTCCTAATTTCGCGAAATAAGAGTAGATAGCAATCTCCAGCTTCAATTGACATTGGACATAGGTTGCTTAATAGCTGATCCTAATATTAATGCGTGCGTATATATATAATAGCCTTTCTAAATACAAGTAACCTACGTGCCTAAGAACCTTTGTTTCTTCTTATATTGTTACTAACGTTCTCGTTGTACCATACAATATCCCTTGTAATACTCTGTACTAAGCATTATGTTGTAATAAATAAGAGATTTCCTAAATAGAAAAAAAAAACCCAGAAATTTCCATCTTGTATTCGTCGAGATCGACCTCGCGTTAATGGGGCCGGCAGGCATTTGGCCTTGACTGTCACGCTATGTTATCCTGTGCCTTTTTTCTAGAGATTTTACGTCTTAAATAAGTAAGTAATCAATTAAAAATGCATACCACCGTGTTTGTACATGTCTTTGCTACGTCTGTATAGAGCCTTTTTTCGATACGAACACTAAATCTCTCGAAATTAAGAGAATCTTTTAGCGGCAGCCATCTTGTGACGTGATACCTGCTTCAGAATTCGAATTTTCTGCCGAATATTACAAATTACTCCAGGATGAGGTAGAAATTCGCAATTCGGCCTCCATACAGACGTAGATTGGACTTTTAGGAAACACAATCGACCACTTCTAAACTGCTCATTGCAATATTGAAGCGGCAGCCATCTTGTGACGTCATACTTGCTTCAGAATTCGAATTTTCTGCCGAATATTACAAATTACTCCAGGATGAGGTAGAAATTCGCAATTCGGGCTCCATACAGACGTAGATTGGACTTTTAGGAAACACAATCGACCACTTCTAAACTGCTCATTGCAATATGGAAGCGGCAGCCATCTTGTGACGTCATACTTGCTTCAGAATTCGAATTTTCTGCCGAATATTACAAATTACTCCAGGATGCGGTAGAAATTCGCAATTCGGGCTCCATACAGACGTAGATTGGACTTTTAGGAAACACAATCGACCACTTCTAAACTGCTGATTGCAATATTGAAGCGGCATTTTGTCTAGATTTTGACCCTTGCATACGTATATGGATGTCAAACCATGCCGGCCCCCTTAAGGTCTTCGCACGGCTGTCAAGTGTTCCGGTTTCCCGAGCAATTTCGGAAAAGAAAAACTCTGAAATGGCAGTAGAGTGGGCGTCGAATCGGGCGTGTAACCTTTGCAGGGCTGCTCCCCGTTGTCTCTTCGGGTCGTCGCATGTTGCGAGTCGCGTCGAGGGGAAGGATAAACGGCTGGGAACGCCGCGGCCGCCTAAGTGGAATAGGACGGTGCCGATCAGACGGCGGACCTCGCGAACGAGCAGCCCGTTCGCGAACTGACACGGCCGAACAGCGAACAGTAAACACAGTTCCGATTTACACCGGGTTGCGACACAAGTATGCTGTATGCTCGTCGCGTCATCGAATTCACGGCGCGTGAGATTTCTCCTCCTCCCACGACCGTCCACCAGAAAGAAAGACCGAAGTCGGAACGCATTCAGGGCCGAGGAACTTTGTTCCAGTTCCCCGACGAGGATCGAGCCGCGCACGACAGTCGATTATCGATTCTACGCGCGACGCGTTAGAACCCGCGTTAGCCTAAGTTACCGGGGAGCATTTTCCATGGGAATATTCCCGCGTCCGACGTTTCGAAAGCGTGCGCTCTTTCTCTGTCTCTTTCTCTCCTTCTTTCTTACTTCCCCCTCTCTCTTTCTCTCTCTCTCTCTCTCTCTCTTTGTCTCTGTCTCTCGCTATCACGATCCCGGCATACCGTCGTCTTTTTCGCGCTGAATGTCCGACACGCTGCGCTGCACACCCACGTAAACGTTCGACGGATTGGAACACGCGGGTGTGGGGTACGTAATGAGGTGAACGGTTGCGTGAGAGCTATCGAAACCGGCGGTCTCATTTTCGTTCGACTGTTACGAACTTTGGGAGAACCGTACGAGCCTATCAATGAAATTCGTTGCGTGTTTGGCACTCGATCCACCACCCAACACTGTCTTTTGTGATTAACACTAGGTTTACGCAGCACTAAAACCGACTATTTTAATATATTAGGGGGACCGATAAATGTCCATCATTGTCAAGGACAGTTTGCCATCTTTCCTGCAAATTTTCAATCCCCCTCTTATAGAAATCCAGGGTTCGTCATGCAAAATATGCTCGAAGATAATACATTCAAAATACATTCTCGGAAGGTACGTACGCCGCCATTTTATTACAGGGTTGTAAAAAAGATTATACTTTTTCGAATATTTTGAACACAGGCTGCTTTACCGAAAAGAATACGTGTTTCAACGATCGGTACAGAATTAAAGGCAAAGCAAATTCTTTGCAAATAATTGATTACTAATGGGTAATATCTACTATTTACTGTATGTATCAAAATTTGTAAGCATTTTGTCAATAATATACCCAAAGAAATGAATTTGTTAAATAACTCCTCACGGATGCATCTTTGCGATCTCAATGTTCATAAATTAAAGATATCAGAATCCCGTAAACCTAGTGTGAATGAAGAGCATTTTTATTTTGCATCAGGATTCGAATTAGTGATCTCTCCTTTCCAGATAATTGCTGTTGCAACTGTCGTCTAAGAGAGTATCTGCACCTGTGGAATTTTTGCGACGAGGAGCGTTACCCTCAGGAACTTTTTAGAAAAGCTTTGCCGAAAATATCCGAAACACAACAACTGCGTTAGGAAACCAGCAGATTGGATAAACAATCAAACTCCAATATTCCGCTACTCCATATTAACACTTTGATCGCCAACCTAGAAACCCGAAAAATTCCATAAAATCAAAGTAAGTTATTCAATGAAATAAAAATTGCAAAAAACTTGTATGTATGATACTGAGTAATCCTCCAACTTTCTTGCATGTTACAGATCCTAATCAAGTTCAGTACAACGAAATCAACGTAAAAATTCATTTCAAAACCTGCACAAATAATTCCGTCATCCACATGTGGGTGACGTGGCATTCAACGCGTTAAAGACTGGTGATCAGCTGATTCGACTGAAGCCCAGCAGCACTGCGCATAAGAGGACGCGATATATCTCCTTGCGGACGCGTGGCTGCGTTCGATCCAGCGATCACAGCGATCTTCGATGCGATCGGTTGCCTCACCTGCAGTACGGAGGATGGCTGTTGGCCAACGCGCGACGGCTCGCGATCGATCTCCCGGCCTTCACAGCTTTTGAACACAATGAGCGTGTTGCGCGTGCCGAAAATTAATCGGGACGAGAGATAGATGTAGATCGATGGGATCGATTGGGCCAGCGGGAGAACGGTTGTTCGTGCCGGAGTACACGGGGGCAGAGAAAGAACGCATACGTACGTACGTCGATCGGCGGCCGCGATAGCCTGGTTCGCCGATTTCTAGCGAGCCGGTTCGCAGAAACCGAACGAATCCGCGGCAACGGCGGCAACCGTTGGGCTGAATAACGCGATACGGTCTCGTTGTTTAGCCCACGGGTGCTATTAATCGCGAGAACCGGCGTAATGCTTAGGATCCAGCCACTCTAATCACCGTCCCCAACGCGCAACAGTTCGTTTCCATCGGTACGCGGCCGGGACCGGAGCGGTGCGCGCGTGCTCTAGCAGACTTCTCAGCTAGAACCGCTTTCCATAGAAAGTCCCCTTTGTTTTACTCGCGGGACAGCCGCTGTCTCGCGAGAAGACGCCGCTGGAATTCGAGATCATCCTGGTATTACGAGCGACGATACCTGCCGCGCCACGTAACCATTATCGCCACGGTCCCGTTGCGTCCGGGTCGGGAACCAGATCCCCGTAATCTTTCTTCTCCGGTAGCTTCTTCTCTGACACGCGCCAACTGTCAGCGATCCTCCTTGCACAACCTCTTAGAACGCTAACGCGATCGTGCACCCCGGCCGCATTCTTTCGCCTGATGCTGAATCCTGCACCGTGTCCACAAGGGACATTGTATGTACGTGCGGAAAGGATCGGTTAAGTCGACCTTTCTCTCATCTGTCGCTCCTGCTTGGCTAATTAAAACCGTGCTAGGTAGTTCTTTTTGACGGTGAGGTGTTTTGAGTAGTATACTCAAAAGATGACTGTACAAAAGATGTGACTTAAATGAGGACTAGCTGAAGACTGATGGAATACAAACCGAAGACTGGAGACTCGCACGCAGAAATGGGTGTTTAAGAGATGTGAAATTGGCGGTGGAGATGGTAACTGGTAGAGGGAGAAAATTGGGGGTGAGTGGTTAGAAATTGCCCAGACGCTGTCTTACATGGTTGATGACTCTTAGGTTAACTTATTGCCTTTAGCAAGGGTGATCGAAGTGGTTGGGACTCGGTGTCAGGTTCGAGAGACCCTTTCGTGGGTCCTGCATTGCGTTGCGTCTCAACAGACATTCTTTCGCAAAAGCATCCCCTATTCGGATTTATTTCACCCTCCAACTACGGCTGTCGTCAATAGACAGGAAACTATCGTGAGATACTTTTTACTTTTTTGAATTATGCCGGGAACGGGGGTAGAACCAGGGACCGAATTACTGTGGGGGGACCAATTACTGTGCCTATATTAATTATACGTACAGTGACTCCTAGTAATATTCGGACGCTTTTGAAAGTCGTATACCTTTGTTAATATTGGACATTTTTTCCTGTTACGTAGCTAACCAATTGTTCTAACAAATAGTACAGTCCAATATTGACAAACTTATGCGATTTTTAACACTAAACCTACCGAGCCTTAAGAGTATCTAATACATGTTGTCTTATAAAAATGACGAGATTGAATTTAGTTGGACTTTGTGCGGTTCGTATTATAATACATGCTCTTCTAAATATATTCATTTAATCATTTCCCACGAAAGCATTTTTACAATGCAGTAATTGTAAAATAATTTGACTGCGTAGTTTTAAGTTTTAAGTTTTAAGTTTTAAGTTTTAAGTTTTAAGTTTTAAGTTTTAAGATAAGATTAGGATAGCGAAGACAAAAAATATCTCTCTCTCTCTTTCTCTGGCGAGTAGGTGTTGGGGATTACTATGTGTAATGCCGTGTATCTTTTATGCGCGTTTGCACATATATAGTATAACTCACTGATTCAATGAATAATAAGAATATATTTAAAGAACCACTCGTGTAATATAAGCATACATATATAATCTATAATATCAACAGCAATATCAACTGACTGTATCTGGCGACAACTGTGGAAGGACGATCTCTTTGCCCCTATAGCCACCGAACATATAATTGCGCGCGCATCCTATAGCTAACCTATGCTTGTCAAAATTCCTATGTTGCACATGTCGCCAACACTTACATACGAAATTTACTACGCGATACAATTTATCACTAGAGTGCGGCGATATATGTGTAAATATAGGTTAAGTTAGGTGTAAGTAGGATAAGAGCGTTTTAGGTTATAAGTGATTGAAAGGAGATAAATTTGTAACCCTGAGGGGATCAAATAAACTATTCATTCATTCATTCAATTGTAAAATAAAAAATCTGGAACGGTCATTTTGACCGGCGGTGGTAGGTTTAGTGTTAAGAGCGTCCGAATATTAGTGGGAGTCAATGTATATACAGTAAACACTGTACTTCATTTTATCTTGAATGATGCGAATGGGTTAATGCCTTTTATGGGATAATGGGTTAATGCCAATAAGTGCGTAGAGCGTTTATGTGTCTTTCGTTGCGTATTAAACGCATGAAAAACACCGGTTTGTACGCCGGATGTATTTGTTTATACATTTGGTGTGTCCGGCTGCATTTTATGTTCTATCATCTAGAAATATTTGCTTGTTTGCCGCATTGTAATATCGAAAATGGACCGTCAACATCTCGTGTCACTCGCGGTTCAAAATGTTCAAGAACAGAAACGAGTGACAACAACAAATACAGTGTTGAAGAAGAAATGTTTTCACTTAGTGACCCGGATAGTGCAAGTGACGGTAGTGAAAGAGACAACGACTCAAATAGTGATAGTGATGAAGAAACTGTTGCGGGAGATTTACGTTGGTAAGATTGCGATATTTCCAATCCCACAATGTACCATTTTGAAAATTACCGACGATTAAATTACATCTCGGGAGCGTTTGAAATAGAAAATGATTCTTTTTTGGTTTTGCGTTTAGACAGACACATTTGTGAATATACATACCAGTAGTTAACCCTTTGCACTCGGCGCTATTCTCATTCTAAAACTAAATTTTTCTTCCGTCTTAGAATATTTTCATTTTATACGTACGAAACTGATCCGATTTCCACATATACTATTTAAATGTTTAACAATCTATTAAATACAAATTTCGTAATGTAACAAATGTTTTGTAATATTTTTTGTAATTTCTTTGAAATAATGCCACAACAATGCAAAGGGTTAAAAGGTTAAAATCAGAGAAGACGAAGGGTAAAGTTTGCCTCGAGTGGATGTTCGTAGCTGTACGCGGGCTCGCTTTGCAACAAGTCGGAGGCATTAGCGTTAACTTATTATTTTTGCGTAACCGGAGAGCCTCGCTCTGCCTCGCTCTGCCTCGCTCCGCCTCGCTCCGCCTCGGCCTCCTTAAAAACCGGGTTTCAACGAGGACCGGAGTGTGCGTACACCTATGTACCTGCTCCGGTGTATCGTTTACCCGTAATCCGAGATTAACCGAGGCAGAACGTGCCCGGATAATCGCATTATCTCTCGCGAATGCAAAGCGACAGTTTTCTCTTCGTCGCTCCGGCGTGTACGGCTCCCGGAAAGGCAGTGCGCGCAGAAACGGTGCGCGATTGCGCAACGAAAACGCGTACACGGAGCGCTCCTACTGAAACAATCGTCCCTCTGTTCCAGCTGGGCTCTCGGATCTCGCCGAGCGACGACGGTTCGTCGATTTCGACGACCACCAACGAATACCGAACCGATTTCCTGTCGCCGGAAGGCTTGTCGATCCCACGCGTCGTTTTGCAACGCCGCAGATCATCGACGGGAAGTCTGCTCTCGAAAAGAACTCGCCTTTCCCTACGGATTTTTGACTCGCGATTTCTTTCGGCTTTCTCCGAACGTGCAACCTTCAAAAAACGCGCCGACAAGATTCTCAGGCAGCTAGTTTTAACCCTTGTAATATCGAGTCAGACTCGCGGTGAAAATTTCGAACAGAATTTGATTGAACGTGTTACTAATTTTCTGCAACCTCTTAAGCACGGCGCGATCGTCCGTAACTGTGTCTCCCAGGTACGGCGCGTCTGCCCGCGGATGGTAAAATGCCACTATAGTGGTTCCTACCGTTCAAGCTGTGGCTTTCCACGGAAACCACTATAGTGGCGTACCGTTCAAAGTGGTTTTCCACGGAAGCCACTATAGTGGTTCGTACCGTTCAAAGTGATGTTTTCCACGGAAGCCACTATAGTGGTTCGTACCGTTCAAGCTGATGCTTTCCACGGAAACCACTATAGTGGCGTACCGTTCAAAGTGATGTTTCCCACAGAAACCACTATAGTGGTTCGTACCGTTCAAGCTGATGTTTTCCACAGAAACCACTGTAGTGGTTCGTACCGTTCAAGCTGAAGCTTTCCACGGAAACCACTATAGTGGCGTACAGTACTTAACACTAGGTTCACGGGACCCGTCAAACTGACGGGTTCTAATATTTTTAATTTACAATTATTAATATTCTGAAGATACATCCATGAGGAATTGTACAACAAATTTATTTCTTTGGGTATATGTTATTTTAAAAAATGGCTAAAAATTTGGGCAGCACGTGTTCTTGTTATTTTTATAAAGTAATGTAAAATAGTCAGTTTCAGTGCTCCGTAAACCTAGTGTTAAGAGGTCAAACCGAAATAAAATTCTATTTTTCTCTCATCGACGTTTAGCCATTAGAGAAAATATAGACACTCGCACACAAACACAGTGATTTCGCGGAATTATCCCCACTACCGCCGTTCGTACCCCGTGAGGGGACGCGAAGCTGGAGAGGACGTCCTCGGACGCCGAGGAGTGTAAACATAACTCGGGTTATGTCCTCTGGACGACACACAACGCTGGCAAGACCTTGTTCACATGAATCGGGAATTCATGTTTCTCATTCGTCTAGAAATTTTTACAGAAAGTTGTAGTCGCTGCGACGAAAATACGTTCGGCACGGCTCGGCGCATTATGTTCGGAACAGAAGCGACCGAAAATTGTATACTTTGCATTTTACGGGACACCGTGAAGTATAATGTTCGTCGCCGATCCTCGTCCGCGCCATCGCGCGGAGTGCTGGTTTTAATGTTAAGGAATGATTATTGCGCAAGCGTTATGTAAATATCCAGCGACGAGGATGCGACTGGTTCTGCGTTCGGTTCGGGCGAATTACGGTTTTCCAAGGGGACGAAACACGATCGCGAATAGAAGGTATTCAGAAGGCGCGAGCGAAGTATCGGCGATTTTTTCGTTATCGTTGACGGAGGTCAGCTCACCGTGACGCTGGGAACACTAACAGTTTTCATTCTGGTTTTTCGTTCGCGGCTCGGTTCGGCTCGATATCTGCACGAGCGATGAAAAGTCTTGCTGGCTCGTCGTTGCGCAATCGAGAGAGCTCGGCGCGCGGAATCGTTCGCAGTTTCGCAGCGATTAAGCAGAGCGTGGAGGCGGCAGCGACGGCGACGACGACAACGACGACGACACAAAAGGCCTGGTCGATGTGACGCAACCCGCGAGCGAGCGATCGTGCACCGCGAAATAGATCAAAGTCATGCGAGCGGCGGCGGCGGCGGCGATCGCGATCATGCTCGCGTTTCCAAATCGGCGGACGACCTTCGGGGGCCGTTCGTCGCGTAGCGATTCTACCATTCAACGATCCAGCGAACAAAAGCGGACCGGTCTCTCGTCCGACGCCTGAAAGCCTTCGACGAGCCGCTTTCGTGCCGAGCAATGCAACTTTCCAGCGCAACCGACGCGGGCGCCGAGAGAGTTCATTATCATATCGTTATTGACACGCGTCACCGGCGTTACCGCGTCTTAATTGGATCGGCGAGCGTGTTACGCACGATCTTACGAAACCGACACAATGCCCCACGAGCAAATTTCAGAGCCGCCTCGCCTCGCCTCGCCGCGCCGCGGGAACAACGGTTCCTCGAAATGATCGAGGATTTCGCTTCCGTCGTGGGAACTCCTTCCTGAATCGCAAAACTTTATCGATCCCTCGGTAGTCCTCTCGAACCGTTTGCATCGCGACTATAATTGCACGAGCAGAAATTGATAACAATAAAAGGAGTAGAATCTGCACAGTGAGATGCACAGGTTTCATCTTATTGGAATTGCTAGAGAAAGAATGAAACTTCTATTTGGCTCTCAGATCTAGAGTCTAGGTTCTACAGTCGACGCAGACAATTTTAAATATGGATTCGCAAGCTTCTGTATCATCTAATAGTATATTCAGCAACTTCTTTTAATCTGCATTGTACGATGCATAGGTTTCATCTTATTGGAATTGCTAGAGAAAGAATGAAATTTCTATTTGGCTCTCAGATCTAGAGTCTAGGTTCTACAATCGACGCAGACAATTTTAAATATGGATTCGCAGGCTTCTGTATCATCTAACAGTATCTTCAGCAACTTCTTCTCATCTGCACAGTGCGATGCATAGGTTTCATCTTATTGGAATTGCCAGAGAAAGAATGAAATTTCTATTTGGCTCTCAGATGTAGAATCTAGGTTCGATGCAGACAATTTTGAATAAGGATTCGCAGGCTTCTGTATCATCTAACAGTATCTTCAGCAACTTCTTCTCATCTGCACAGTGCGATGCATAGGTTTCATCTTATTGGAATTGCCAGAGAAAGAATGAAATTTCTATTTGGCTCTCAGATGTAGAATCTAGGTTCGATGCAGACAATTTTGAATAAGGATTCGCAGGCTTCTGTATCATCTAACAGTATCTTCAGCAACTTCTTCTCATCTGCACAGTGCGATGCATAGGTTTCATCTTATTGGAATTGCCAGAGAAAGAATGAAATTTCTATTTGGCTCTCAGATGTAGAATCTAGGTTCGATGCAGACAATTTTGAATAAGGATTCGCAGGCTTCTGTATCATCTAACAGTATCTTCAGCAACTTCTTCTCATCTGCACAGTGCGATGCATAGGTTTCATCTTATTGGAATTGCCAGGGAAAGAATGAAATTTCTATTTGGCTCTCAGATGTAGAATCTAGGTTCGACGCAGACAATTTTGAATAAGGATTCGCAGGCTTCTGTATCATCTAACAGTATCTTCAGCAACTTCTTCTCATCTGCACAGTGCGATGCATAGGTTTCATCTTATTGGAATTGCCAGAGAAAGAATGAAATTTCTATTTGGCTCTCAGATGTAGAATCTAGGTTCGATGCAGACAATTTTGAATAAGGATTCGCAGGCTTCTGTATCATCTAACAGTATCTTCAGCAACTTCTTCTCATCTGCACAGTGCGATGCATAGGTTTCATCTTATTGGAATTGCCAGAGAAAGAATGAAATTTCTATTTGGCTCTCAGATGTAGAATCTAGGTTCGACGCAGACAATTTTGAATAAGGATTCGCAGGCTTCTGTATCATCTAACAGTATCTTCAGCAACTTGTGTCGCATTTAACACGTTGACGTGAGTTTTGTATTTCTCCCTTGAGAGGCAGAATATAATTTTCTGGATTATTTCGGCCATTGATGACCATCATGCTCTCATTAATAAAACGTCATGAATAACCAGTGTTGGATTAACAATCGCTATCCACCCCATTTTATTCATGACTGAAGAGATGTCGCTATCTATTTTTCACACTCTATGTACGCACTCACTGTCTTTTCTATGTGCGTGCTCACGCCTCGTATTAGAATCAACTTAGTTAAATAAACGCTGTGCGTGAAAATCCAAAAGGTTATTTCCCTAATTCCGACAACCAGCGTGGCAGTTGACATGTTAAATAATCTATGGAACTAAATACTGAAGAACGAACACGAACTCGTTTACGAACTCTAAACACTAGGTTTAGGGGACCCGTCAAAATGACGGGTTCAAGTATTTTTAATTGACGATCATTGAGATTGCGAAGATCCGTCTACGTGGAATTACTCAACAAATTTATTTCTTCAGGCATGTATTATTTAGGAATGTCTAAAAACTTGGATAGACACATTCTTCTTATTTTTATAAAGTAATGTAAAATACTCATTTTTACTGCTCTGCAAACCTGGTGTTAAGGGTCAGATTATGCTAGGCAGATCAGACGCTAGATGCAAAAACAGGATAACCCAAAATCCACAAAAATTGTTCACACTTTGTAATATTGTGTACATATAACAATTACAAAATTTGTTCTCCTCAGTATACTTATAAGTGACTTATATGTTTAGTACAAAGATACAATAATGTAATATTATGATATAATATCTGTGGTCGCTAATGACCTAGTTGTTGATGCGACCTGTATAAAGAAATAAATTAAAAATAAAAAAAAAAATTCTGCCGACAGAATTTGTTCACATACCCTCACCTGCCTAGTATAATCTGACCCTAACCGAGCCTCTGTTCCACGACCTACAGTCCAGCGTGCTATTCGCGTAGTACTCTGAGTAGTTAGAACACGGTACACGTCCCTAACAATGGCTCCAAAAATGTTCGAACAATTGCTGATTTTCGTACTGTTATAACTTCGTGGAGAAAAATCGTACGGCAACGAACCCAGCCTCATTTTAAAGCTCGAAGTGTCTATACTAACACCAGAAAGAAATAATTTATCTAAAAGAAAAAATTGTCACTTCAGGTAACAAACAGGAAGACGTATGTACCCGAAGAGTCCGTTTGCTCTCGTTTACCAAAGAAAAACGCTTTCAAACTCGAAAGAAGAAATGCTCACCAAGAAACACAGTACCGCGTTGATTTGAAACTGTGTGACCAAGAGCTGGTAGTAATTACGTCGGAATTTAAATGGCGGGGAGGGGCAGAGGACAGGTTGTCGAACGGCAGACACGCTCTTTGGAGGCTGCGGGTCCGGAACGGTTGTCCCTGAAAATAGGGCGATCGGTTGGAAGGTCCGAGAGCATAACCGAACCGACCCGATTCGATCCGATTCGATCCGAATCGGCGGTTGAATCGACGCAACGATTTCACTTTCACGAGAGCGCGACGGCTACCGGGGTCAGAGGAGGCAGAATTCGGCGACGATCGCCAATTGGAATCGGCGCTCGGATCCAGGGAAAGGCTGGAAACGCGTGTCTCAAGGCTGCCGAGATACCTGCGCAGGCGTTGCCCGACTTGTTATCGCGCTCGCAGAACGCTATGCGCGCACGTTCACTCGCGGAACCCGAGGAGACCCGCTCGAACAACGTTGCGGGTTGCGAGACCCGTCTGCGATCTCGATCGATCGATTGGGAAATCGCGTCTCTGCTCGTCGACCCTGCCCACCGTCCATTTCGAATTTCATACGACGCCAGCCAGTCTTTACGACCAGATCAAGCGAGAACCGATTCGAAGATCCGTTTCCGTTTCGCGCGTATCCTTGCGCTCGTTACGAGCAACCATATGGCGATGACGTACGACTGCATCGTTACTTCAATCGGTCCAGGATACTTTTCAGGATTTGTCTTTGTCTCTGATTCGACCTCTCGATGTCCTCAAAATGAGGGACTTGGAAAAAACGAATCGGATACAGGCAATTTAAAACAGTGGAATGATCGAGAAAATTTAAGGGAGAAATTTCTACTGTTTTTGGCAACATGTACACGATCTACTCATGGTTATAATGGCGACTGTAAGGCGCCACTAAACATTTCTGTATCATTATTCGAAATATTTTTTACATTATTCAATTTGTTTGTACTTAATGAATCACTAAACACTTGAGTATTTTACGAGCAAATTGCGCCATTTTGGTATGTATAACGTGAACAAATATACAGGATGGCTCACATAACTGTTAACAGATCAATATCTCGAAAACTATACCATCGATTTTAAAGTTCTTGGTCGTAAATTGCATGGATCTGAAGGGCCTTTCTAATTACACAAGCATGAAGTGGCGCCCCCTTACCCTTTAACACTAGATTTACGGGACCCGTCAAAATGACGGGTTTTATGTTCTTTAATTTACAATTATTGTGACTGTAAAAATGCATTTATAGGAAATTTATTTAACACATTTATGACATTGGAACATATATTATAGTAAAAGCCTGCTAAAAATCTGGCTGAGTATATTCTTGGTATTTTTATAAAATAATCCAAAATGGCCAATTTTAGTGCTCCGTGAATCTAGTGTTAATTGGCTCCTGACTAGGGTGTGTTCCAATTTTCACACATACAGGGACTCCCACTCATATTCGGACGCTTTTAAAAATCGTAAAACTTTGTTAATATTGGACTGTACTACTTGCATTTTTTTTTTTTTTTGAGAAGTTAGAAGAATTGGTTTGCTCCATAAAGGGAAAATAATTTTGTACAAAAATTGCAATTGGTCGAAATTGCAGAGAAAATACTAAAAGCTGAATTTTATAACTCTTTTATGTGGACTTACATTGAAAATTTAGAAAGTACGATTTGTAGATCTGTACGAATTATACATATTGTGAGAATTTCATCAAAATCGGTCAACGTTGGAATTTTAAAAGATTTAGATGAAATTCTCAGAATATGTATAATTGATACAGATGTGCAAAAAGTACTTTTAAAATTTGCAATATAAGCTCGCATCAAAAAGTTGCAAAATACAACTTTTAGTACTTTCTCTGCAATCAAACATTTTTTCACGTTATTTAGCCAACCAATTGTTCTAACTTCCCAAAAAAAAAAATTCAAGTAGTTTAGTCCAATATTGACAAAGTTATGCGACTTTTAAGAGCGTCCGAATATTAGTGGGAGTCATTATATATCATTTTGAGTCCCCATTTATCCTACATACAATCCTTACCATATTACAAGATCGGTACGGTTGAATGTTAGAATATTTGTATAATTTCTAGACTGCGGATTTTAACACTAAACCTACCGACACTTCTTGTATGCATATTCGTACCGAGCGCGGTCAAAATGACAGGACTTTAAACAAAGTTATTGTTAATATAATTAAACGTAAATAACAGTCTATTTGTTGCTGAATGAATTAATAGATGAACAACTTTCATAAAATGACGATACAAATTGATTTTCATCCACCTTTGATCATTTATTATCAAATTTTTATTATATGGCTCATTTATTTTGAGTTGACCATGCCACATTGAGAGTAGCCTTACTCTTTTATACTGATTGTTTAGCTTTAGAAGAGCTATTTAAATTGACCGGCCGCGGTAGGCAGGACAGGCTACAAATATCTCTTGGAAAAAAAAAAAAATAAAACAAGGAATAAATACTGAAAAATACATTGTATACATACTTCAAGAAAGTCATTTTCTTTAAGAAATTGCACGCACAAGTTTGAAAAGGATTAGTGTAATTCAAAACAGTAGGAAGATCGAAATAATTTAAGTGTATAACTGTACTATTCTCAGCTTGTTAGAAAGACTGCAATATCAACAGAATTTTTATCTTCCATAAAGATGTGTACACACGTGATCCAAACTTCTATTGCGGTGCGGTTAACGTTAATGAATTGTTAATTTCTTATCGAATAAAAACCTAATTCTTTCTCATTTTGCCTTCCTTCTTTCCTAAAATTTATAACAGCGACATTTCGCCTGCACTCGACGTATATATTCGTCGTAGCTTGATTTTAATTCCGCGGATTTTTCAAATTAAATTCCACAGTTCACCGGTTAAACACAATTTTTATTTTCCATAGAGATGCGCAGTCTAATCGCTTCAAGGGACAATTTCAAGAAAGATTTACCTACGCATCGCAGTTCCAGTTGGTCGCCACCCTATCGATCAGCCTGGTTTAGAAGCCGCCGTTAGACAACGACGCGATTGGTTGTCGAACACAATAAGCGTTCGAACGCATCGTTGAACGCGAGTTTTTCGCCCGAGCCCGTCGACCTTTCGTTCCTCTGAATTCCTTTGTAGAAAATGACGGGCTCAAACCGTGGAAGAATCTAACTCGATTAACCCACGGCAGATCGTAGCCGAGATACGCTTGTTCTCCGGATAATTCGAGTAATTAGATGACAGTTGTGGCCGATCGGTTGTGGCGTGGCGGCGCCGCGCCGGTTTCGATCGTCGACTCGTGGGCCGATCGGGTGGTGCAATATGCCACGCGGTGATTTCTGCTTCTTAATGGGGCCCGGCCTCGAACGCAATTTGCGTCGTTGCATCTATTCGCGATCCTCGCCGAAGAAGAAACCGCGGATTTCGAGATGCGGAGGAATTCGGAGGGATTCAGTACATTAATTAAATTAATTGGCAGGCGGCTACATCTCCCCCCTCAGCTTCGAAATTTCTACGGGCACAAACCTACAAAGCCGGTGTAATTGCGGCAACGAATCTCATTCGAGATTTGAAACGCTTAACCCCTTGCACTGCGACTAATTTTACGGTTTCGGTGATTAGAACTTTTCTGTAATTTATAATTTCCTAAAGAAAAAAGGAGGAGAAAATTTATCTGTTGTATGCCTATAGTGATCTTCAATAGCTGTACATGAACGAAGCCAGAATAGAATTTTATTTCGGTTTAAAGGAAATTAATGACATACAGTGACTCCCACTAATATTCGGAGGATCTTAAAAATCGCATAAGTTTGTCAATGTTGGACTATACTACTTGAATTTGTTTGACAAGTTAGAACAATTGGTTCGCTACATAACGCGGAGAAAATGTTTGATTAACAATTTGTCGAAATTGCAGAGAGAAAGTACTGAAAGTTGTATTTTGCGACTTTTCTATGCGAGCTTAAAAGTACGTTTTTTACATCCGTATCAATTATACTGAATATTTCATCGAAATCGGTCAACGTTGCAACGTAGCGAACTAATTGTGCTAACTCCTTTGAAAAAATCCAAGTCGAGTATTAACAAAGTTATGCGACTTTTAAAAGCGACCGAATATTAGTGGGAGTCACTGTACATACAAACTCTGTTCAGAACGTTCATCCCGAGTATGACTCGATATCGTAGGGCGACGGGTTAATTACGGGTGAATTACGATTACCGGATAAGATCGGCAATAATTCCGAGGAATGTTGCATCTCTTTCGCTATTTCATAGAGATAACGACGCTTCCGGGCAGGCTTCGCTAATCGCCTGAACGACCGACGAAATTCGATTGCCAGGATCTACGGCGAGGTCTGTTAGGTTCGCGAGTGGCATGTATCCGGAGTAACGCGCGGCGAGGTTGAGTATACCGGTTGGAAAAGGCTGGCACCGGCTTGGAAACGAGTCTCAAGGCTGTACAGATGCGAGAGAGGCGTTACCACCAAGCTTGAACTCGTGATACGTTATACGGGCGCGCGTTTCCCCTATGTTCGCATACGTATGCCTATGTGGATCCAGGGGAGAGATACAGCGTCTAGATACGGCGAGCTTGCTCGCGATATATCGGCTCCGATCTACGCTCGCTTATCCGCGACAGCCTATGCGGCTGAATTATCACGCGGAAACCTGTTACCTGCTAGCGAACGACCATCCACGGCGGATGAAGCCATCCAACAAAAAAAAAAAAAAATACCGAAGTATACATATTAGGGGAGCCTACAAGTAATCAATTATTTTGAAATCTAAAACAAACTTTGTAGTAGATTCAAGTTTTTATTTCTTAATGCATTATAGAATCTCCATCATTGTCAAGAACAGTTTGCCATATTTCCTCGATTATTTTGAAATCTAAAACAAACTTTGTAGTAGATTCAAGTTTTTATTTCTTAATGCATTATAGAATCTCCATCATTGTCAAGAACAGTTTGCCATATTTCCTCGATTATTTTGAAATCTAAAACAAACTGTAGTAAATTCAGGTTTTCATTTCTTAATTTATTATAGAATCTCCATCATTGTCAAGGACAGTTTGCCATATTTCCTCGATTATTTTGAAATCTAAAACAAACTGTAGTAAATTCAGGTTTTCATTTCTTAATTTATTATAGAATCTCCATCGTTGTCAAGGACAGTTTGCCATATTTCCTCGATTATTTTGAAATCTAAAACAAACTGCAGTAAATTCAGGTTTTCATTTCTTAATTTATTATAGAATCTCCATCATTGTCAAGGACAGTTTGCCATATTTCCTCGATTATTTTGAAATCTAAAACAAACTGCAGTAAATTCAGGTTTTCATTTCTTAATTTATTATAGAATCTCCATCATTGTCAAGGACAGTTTGCCATATTTCCTCGATTATTTTGAAATCTAAAACAAACTGTAGTAAATTCAGGTTTTCATTTCTTAATTTATTATAGAATCTCCATCATTGTCAAGGACAGTTGGCCATCTTTCCTGCAAATTTTCAATCCGCCTTTCACTTTCGAAGAAAAGCCGATTCCACGCCATTCCTCGTTTGGGGACTCCTTCTCGCGGCGATCCTTCTCCTGGATCGCGCAGGATCCATTCGATCCATTCTTTCCGCGGATTCTCGGGGCTAGGTCGATTTATTGGGGGGCCCATAAGTAATCAATTATTTTGAAATGTAAGACAAACTTTATAGTAAATTCAAGTTTTCATTTCTTAATTTATTATATAATCATTATTATCAAGGACAGTTTTCCTGCAAATTTTCAATCCCCCTCTTGTAGAAATCCAGAGTTCGTCAAGCAAAATATGACTCGGGGTGCCTCCTTACATCTTCTACAGAATGTTTTATTTCTTAAATAATCCTCCCGACGTAAACAACGCGCAATCTTTGCTGAAACACGTAAGTGTTAAACTTCCACATTTCATCCGCTTCAACGTGATTATTCTTGCTCAAGGTCATTTCAAGGTCAAAAAGGTGGTATCCACTAAATTCAGTTTTTTATTGTCTATCATGCTATCGTAAGAAAAACATCGATGACCTTGAAATTTCATTAAAAAACACGACATAAAAAATTGTTTTCTTCACCATTATGTTGCCCCCCTGCAATAGTGTCACTTTGTCTGAAGTTTTCTGATAGGACTGTAAATACGAAAGATATTTAGGTGATCACATTTATGTGGGACACCCTGTAGAGAAATCACTGTACTCAGATTCGATAGAATTGTTGGGAATGTTGGATGGTCGGTTTTAATTGGTCGTGGAATATTTTTCCGTCACATTGCAGATTCGTAAGGATCGAGAACAAGTGTTTGGACATCCCCAATAGTTCCTTCAAGGAAAACAGAATTTACGAGAAGACCGAAAATCGAGCTGGTCGATCGAGCGAGCGAATTTCTCGTCGACAGGGACACGGATCGGGAAAGGAACACGATATCCTTGCGTCCCCGCGATCCAGAACAAAAACGAACACGACATAATTGCGGTTTACGAGTTCGAGGTGCCGCGGAAACTTTCCTCTCGCGTGGACCGGCCATTGCGCTCCGTCGCACAGTGGTCTGAGAACGCGATTTTACTGGGCAAAAATCAATTTTCGAAGTTGAAGATTTTGAACAACTTTTTTGCTATACAGTAACAAAACACTTCAAATCTTAAAAATCCAAAATATTATTCATTTCAGATAATTGTGGAATCGAGGGTAACGTTTTGAATACAAAATTCTGAAATTCAAAGTGAAACTAATTATTCGAAGAACTCATTATAGAACACGATATAACAGGTTTGAATGAATGTTTTATATATATATATATATTAATAGGCGTACTTTCAGTATTTAATTAGTTTCTAAGCATTATTTAATCCATGTGCAAATACTGCAATATTATTAACAATTTAAACTTTGAGAAGGGTTTTAAAAAAGGTATTAAGAGTTATAAGCATTAGACTTGTTTTATATGAAAGTTTAAACAATTGCGAAGAAGAGCATATAAATTTTAGCTGCCACCTTGTACGATAATTAAGAAATTGAAGCCCGCGGTATTTTGATGTTTGGCTATTATCGGGTCACGAAGACCACTCGGCGCTTGAATGGTGGCTCGCACTCAGATGTTTTAACAGAGCAACCTGTTCGTTACCATAGTAATTGGTTTTCTTCTAGCATAATTCTTTTCGATCGCGTTAGTCTTCAACCGAATATATTCGAGTCGAACTATCGATACAGAAGGATTTTACTGAGTTTTATGTGCTTAAAGCATTAGTTATATTAGTATAGTAACACATATTTATGCATATATATACATACATATATAAAGTAAATAGCATATTTATTTATGATTACATACATATATAAAGTAAATAGCATATTTATTTATGATTACATACATATATAAAGTAAATAGCATATTTATTTATGATTACATAATTATAATTATAAAATGAATCATATAATTATATTATACATATTAGTTATATTAGTTAAACTGAACAACTAAAATATATTGAAAAAAATGTTAAAAAATGTCGATATGTGCGTCTCTTTAATTTTGACCGCAAAAAGCGAATTTCCAGACTACATGTGCGCAGTATTGAATCCGCCATTTTGAATTTTGAATTTTTGCTATCAGATTCGTTATCAGTAACCTCAAAAACACGTGATTACCAACTTTTAGAAAGTTCCAATGACATTTTGATTTTTGGCCAGTAAAATGGCGTTCTCGGACCGCCGTACAAATTGAACTATGCCTACGATCGGGATCTCGTATATCTTCCGCAAAAAATTCAATGAATTTCAATCTGTACAAAACACCATCAGCATTTCTCCTGGGAACATTCGGCACAGTGATTGGTTCCAAAAAATAATTGAGAACAGTCACGCAGCTCGAAGTTACCCACATTTTCCTTATTGATCGAGCAGTGTGGACCTTTATTCACTTATGGCAAACCGGACAGAAGGAACGCGATACTCCGGAGCTCTCCCAACGATAGTTGTGTCCTGTAGGAGAGCAGCAAATTTCGCGTTGATTCAAGGGGGCGGGACCGATCGGCGATCACCGCCGATCCGAAAGGACCCTGGCTGACCGCTCGGCCATAATTTCTCCATTTTTATAATAGTCTTCCATAAAGCATAGAGGTCCGCGCTCGCAGCGCTAGAAGAGCGTTCCCGGCGAGCGATAAGTTAGGATGGCGGCGCATAAATAATGTCGGCGCCCCAAGTTTCGCGCAATCGTATATCTGTCGGGCGGTCCGCGATTCTCGATTCGCGGGGCGGCAGCCGCAGGATACGAGTTACGGCTAGCTTATGGCACTCGGCGGATCGGATGATGCGAGCCAAGTGAGAGAGAGAGAGAGAGAGAGAGAGATATTCTCTCGATATATTTTGCCCGAGACACGGAGATACGTTCTTTCGATAGCGTGACGAGAAACGGGAGGGTCAGCGGTGGATCCGGAGGCTCTCCGGACGCGAGAAATTCGTTCGCGAGATACGTATCGCCGACGTGACCGGCACCAACGTTCTCCCTTATATGCACGCTCGCTCACCGGCTCGGGATCCGCACGATTTTTACCCGGTTGCGACACATTTCTCGCGAAAGTCGTCCTTCCAGCGGCGCGCGTTCCGATATGCAAAAGCGGAATCGTGACCTGTCACGTCGACGTCTTCTGTCGCGCGTGCGAGAGAGCCGAGAGGGATTAGGCTCGCCGGCTGTTATTAACATCGGCGCACGCCGAGCAGATTCGAGCCGTGCCGCGTGCCAACCGTCCGCAAGATGAATCGCGGGGAAATTAACGCAATTTCCTCCGAGCATGCTAACCCAGTTTGTTCTTCCACCAGGAGCCTCGCTCCGTTTCCAGGCCAGTATATGACTGGCATTGTCTGCAGACGGATTCGATCATGTCCTGCAGCTTTCCAGAAAAAAAAAGAGAAATATAATACTCCGTATTGGAAGGTAACGAAACTCCTACTGTATATAGTAAACTGCTATTATTAATTCGCAACATATTCGCTCCATACGGCGTTGAGCAACGGCAAGCTCTATGTGGCAAGAACCACGCTCTCGTGAAAGAAAAAGAAAAGTAATCATTTGTTCACATGTTTGCAAGAAACAGAATATGAGTCGGTCACACGGGCCAACGCGATTAATCACCTCTCGAACTTTTTCACATTTTACCGCCAAGCCACTTGTGATCGATGATAAACTTCTTCCGTTTAATGTGAATTTGCTTCGTAATTAGACTTAATACTGTAACATTTCATCAATCTTCTGGGCTTTTTATGTTTTCGACATAATCGATTTGACGGATGACGTGTTAACCGTGCGAAAAATTGCGATTGGCTGCGGAACAATCGTCCCACGATAGTCTCGCAAAATCGAAGCAGAATCATTTTGATCGAAGTCGCAGAAGTAAAACTGCGATTACTTCTTGAACTCCTTCAGGTCATACAAATCGCAGGTTCGAAAGACGTTAGTTCATCTAAACGTAAGTAATTACAAGTCTTATTATATCATCACAAAGCTTACTTATTTATCTGTAATTTGCAGTTACAATTTTGAGAGGGTATGTTAGATTTAGGTTTTCGTACAATGTCAAACATTAAACATTAAACATTTGTTCCAATTATCGTTAATAAACCTAATGGTCCAATTTAGGAAACCGGTTTCCTTATTTGGACCGATGACACGATTTTTTTTAATTCATTTTTCACGGTTATAAATGTTTTTGAAAATTTAATAGATGGTATTATTTTGTAGCTCCACTTATATATGTCGTCGTTATATATGTCTCTACATATGTCGCCAAGGCCTGGACGATAAACGTCGCGGAATTATCCCCACCACCACTACCCCGTGAGAATGAACGAAGCTCGAAAGGCCTCGGACACCGAGGAGTGTAAATATAACACGTAACATAATTGATCGAGACACGAACTACAGTGATTTCTCTATATATGTCGCCAAGGCCTGGATGATAAACGTCGCGGAATTATTCCCTCTACCGTGGGGTATACTCCGTGAAGGGTCACGAAGCTCGAGAGACTTCAAACGCCAGAGGACTATATGCAGTGAATTCTCGATATATGTCAACAACTCTTGCCAGCGTCATATATCGTCCAGGAGACATACCCGAGCCGTGTTTACATTCCTCAGCATTTGGAACATCTGTAGCTGATTGCAACGTTGACTGATTTAGATGAAATATTCGGAATATGTATAATTGATACAGTAATTGTACAAAACGTACTTTTTAAATTTTTGATATAAGCCCGCATAAAAAAGTTGCAAAATACAACTTTCAGTACTTTCTCTGCAATTTCGACACATTGCAATGTTAATCAAACATTTTTCTTATGTAGTGATCCAATTGTTCTAACTTCTCCAAAAAATTCAAGTACCAATATTGACAAAGTTATGCGATTTTTAAGAGCGTACGAATACTTATGGGACTGACTGTACATTTCGCCGAGAGGACCCTGTCAGAGATAATTACAGGCTAGATGGTACAGTAGCGGCGCCGACTGCGGAGGCCGGGTCAATTTCGACCGGCCATAAAAATTTATTGTGAGTCGAGGTTATGAAAAGTTGCAAACAATAACAGTAATCAATTCCAGTAATTTTCTTTTTGTTCTGGGAAATAGCGAACGACAAAGAAATTCGAGTCACTGTGACCGCAAAATCAATCAAAAGATTTAATAACTAGTAATCATTATTTCTTGGTGAATCAAGTCGAATGAAATCGGCCATTTTCTGTCGAATATCAAGAGAGACCTTTCGGAGTCTAATAAATATTACGCTTTTAAAAGTTGTATAACTTAATATTCGACCATAAGACTTGGATTTTTTCAAAGAAGTTAGCACAATTAGTCTGCTACGTTGCAACGTTGATCGATTTAGATGAAATATTCAGTATAATTGATACAGATGTAAAAAACATACTTTTCACATTTTTAACATAAGCCCGCGTAAAAAAGTTGCAAAATACAACTTTTAGTAGTTTCTCTGTAATTTCGACCAATTGCAACTTTGATCAAACATTTTTCTCGCGTTATGTAGTGATGCGATTAAAGTGAAAGTTATGCGATTTTTAAGAGTATATAAACAGTGTACTTCATTTTATCTTGGGAACGGTCTTCGCGGGTGTAGTGGGGATAATTCCGCGACGTTTATCGTCCATGGCTCGGCGACATATATCGCGAGATCTCTGTAGCTGGTGTCCCGATCAATTTGACGTGATCGTGGGACGCAATCCGGTAGCAACGGTAGCTCGCGTGCCGTCTCGACGGCTCGTTACCGCCGCGAAACCAATCGTTACATCGTTGTGCAGCAGCTGGTGCTCTGTCGACAAGTCACGGGATACGGTCGAGAACGAGAGCGCGGGAATGAAGAAAAGAAGAAAAACGTATGACGGGAGGTAACCGGTAACGATCATGACGCGCGTGTTCGCTCGGGGATAGAACTTTCTCCCGCGCTCGTTCGTTCTTTCGTTCTTTCGTTCGGCTACCTACGTTCTGGCAATTCGGTGAACCGATTACCGGCATGCCGTTTCAAGGCTCCGCTCGAGCCATTTTCCTTGAGATCTCATTTCGCCTACGAAGGTTATATCACGCGCTGAAATCGTCGATCTTGTCGGACAGTCCCTCGGTGTGGAAACGAGCTATTACGCGCTCGCTGTCCACGCGAGCATGGGCGACGCTTTGTCCAGCTGCGGGGACTTTTTTGCGTCGCGCGGCCGAGTATGTCACCGTTTGTTGCTTGGAAAGTTGCTTCGACTTTTCCCTTTTCGACTCCATCGCTTGAACTGGCTCGAATCATCTGTGTCTCGAATTCTAATGTCCCGGAGCATGAACAGCTATTGCAACGGATTCCGTTCCGAACATTTTACCTTTTGCCTCAGAACTTAACACATTACCGACCGCCAGCCTATTAATCAGCTTTCCGATTGCCAATGCTTACCGACCGCTAGCCTACTAATCGGCTTTGCACTCTAAAGAATTATTAAAAATTGAATTACTATTACCTTGAATGTATTCTATGTATATTAGCTTATAATGCCCTTTATTATATAAAATAAATGCAAAGTATAAATATCAATAAAATTAAGGTGCAGTGGGGTAAATCCGCGCTAGGCCCTTATTTATTCGAATACACGTTGCATTGTACCAACTGTAAGGCAGAAATCTTCCTTTGGTTAGTATTCAACGATCAACATAGATAGCTGCCATGTGTTCTGCGATTCCCGCGTTTAACTCGTTCGACAAAGTGCACGGTGTTTCCAGGTGCAGAGCAAAGATTGAGTTAAGCATTATGAGACGATAATTTAAGCAATAGTTTACAAATCTATGTGTTTATCTTCGATAGGCAGAACGTATAGTAAGGCAAGTTTCCTTTATAGTAATAAAACATATCAGTTCTTTTATATTTTTTGATAAAATAATAGTCTAACCTCACTCGGGAAATATTTGAGCACGGGGCAAATTCGGACTATCCATCGCGGCAAAACCGCACTATAGTACGAATTTACCCAATGTTACATTTTAATTCTTACTTGCTCAACTGTTTCATTAAATTCCCTTCTGGGTAGGCATTTAATTTTGAATTTTTTAGGCTGGTAATACTTTTGCAATTCCACGATGGTCCGAAATTATGTAAAGAAAACAACACCGCACTGTACAAAGGAAATGTTGGCTGAAGCATTCGCAGAAATTAAAGCTGGCCGAATGACTGTTTACAGAGCTAGTAGGCACTATAAAATACCAAAAAAATACAATTAGTGACCGAATCCGAGGAAAAAGTGGACAAAAAAGTGAATCCCGAGGAAGAAACACCGTACTTTCACGTGAAAATGAAAAACGTCTTTCCGATGGACTGTTAACCTTGGATAATATAATAATAAAAATTTGAATTTTTATTTTTATGTTATTTTATTACTAATAATAATTCCGCTTTTGCTCTAGCAGCACTGTTTTGAATTTATTAAGAAAATCATAAGTTTCAGAAGATATTTTTCATCCAAATTAATGCCACTTAAAGAATAAACTATGCGCTAAATAAAAACACTAAGATTATTAGGTTTTAGTGGAATAGATAGAAAATACATCAGTTTAAAGTAAACTTTACAATTTCTGAGTCGGTTTTACCCCACTCCACCTTAACAATATTTCTCTTAGACTGTGATTTTAGATCCTGGAAGGTGAGGAAACGTTCTGAAATCGACCGATCCGCAGGCACAATGGAAAGCAAATGTCAAGGATGAGAAAACATGCAACGCACTGCGAGGCAATGCGAGGCAATGCGAGGCAAACGGAATGGCCCTCGCTCGGAACGCGGAGAACTCGCGTCCCACAGATACTCGGCAGATAACGCGCACGCGTTCCCGTGTAATCGTAATTACTTTCCCCTGGCAATCTCGAGCAAGAGCACCGGGCACGAGCATGGGCAAAAACACGCTCGGAATCGAAACCGGAAGGATCTCGGGGCGCGTTCAAAGTCCGCGGCCGCGTTGGTCGCGCGCTCGGAAATTGCTCGTTCCGACGCGATTTCCTCGTTTTCCACGATCCACGTCCTACCCGTTCTCCACAAGCGACTTGTGATCTAACGCCGCGCGACTCGTAATCGAAATTGCTGGTCGCCGTTAAAGCTTATCGCTTAGGCGAAAGACGTCGCGCATCGTTTCGTTCCGTTCGGTAACCGCGTTACGCAAACGGCCCGCTCGGACCCGCGATTCTAGCCAGCTAAATCGCTTTTGCTATTACCTATTTTCTTTTTCTTTTTTCCTGCACGCGTACACATTTTTCAAGTATTTACGTTTGCCCATTATCCCCGACGTTATCCGGGAATATCTAAGTCAATTTTAATATCCGTTCGAGGAAGAACAACACGCGAGGAAAAATGTGTACAGTGTTTATTCGATACTTGTCCAAAACACGGGTCTACCCAGGGACATATATCGGCGAGGGGATAGTAGTCTTTGATCCACGCGACCTTTCACTCCTCCTTCTTGGATCTTTACGGGGTAATATCTGTTAAAGTAAGAATAGCACGCTAGGAAAAATGTGTACAGTGTCTACTCGATACATGTCCAAAACACGGGTCCACCCAGGGACATATATCGGCGAGGGGATAGTATTCTTTGATCCACGCGACCTTACTCTCCTCCTTCTTGGCTCCTCGTGAAGTATACCATGAAGCAGTGAGGATAGTTCTGTGACTTTTATCGCCTAGGCATTTGAGACACATATAGAGTGAACACTGTATTTCAGTTTATCTTGGGAACGATCTTCGCGATTGTACTCGTTCGAAATGCTAAGTCGAGTCGAACGAGCTACCTATTCCGATAATTGCCGCTAATAGTTCAGCGTTAATTTTATTCACAGCTACAGCCATTTGATTATGGAAACGGCAGAAAGGCCAGGTATTGCGGCACTTCCTTCCTCCTCGCGATACTTTCGGCTCGGAGAACGGAAGTGGGAGCTGCGTCAGAACCGGAGAAAACCAAAGTAGATCGCAGCTGACGGAAAATCCTTCGGCTCGTTTCTGCGCTCGGTGCGTGTTAACACGGGACGGTTACGTGCCACGCGTGTTTCTTAATACTGTATACGGTTACCGTCGGATTTCCGTGGGAGTGCGCGGGATCGGTCCCACGGATCGATCAAGGTTTTACGTTACCGATCGCAGCAACCACTCGAGAAAGGAACAGCCCCCCCTTCCCCTCCCCCGCCCCTCCGCCTCTCTTACTCTGTCTCTCACACTCTCCGTTTCGCTCGTTCGCACCTTTTTTTCTTTCCGTCTGCCGGTATCGCGCCTATTGTCGAGAGATCGCGCGGCTGATAAGATCTCCGGCGGGTCGCCACGTCTTTGAACGTCGTTGCTTTGTTTTTCGTAATTGGCTTGCGCAAGCTTCGTGGGCAGCTGATCGAAGGACTTTCCCGTGGGGCGACGGGGTGGTTTCACGCTTCCGCCGTTCGTTCCCGTTTCCATCGAGTCACCTTCGATCGGCGATCGCGATACCGCCCGATTAAATCGGTGGAAACTGGCTCCCGGACTTCGATTCCCAGACCAATCGTCGCGCGACGCGACGGCCTTGTTGAAAACGCGGTGACTCGCGCGATCGATCGGACACCCTTCAACGCCAGAACGATCGACGTATAGCTACCGGAGGGGTCAAAATGACGTGTTCTTATTTATTTCTTCCAGTAATGTACTGCTTCGTAAAAGCTTTCCCTTAGTTTCCGAGTGATTTTTGTGAAATGGTAATTTTGTGGAAAACGGAATTCCGATTTTCTGAAAGTAGCGTGGCACAAAACAGTATTCTCTGTCAGCTTTTCTTTTTGACTAAGTGCGAAATATTGCTTTCTGCGATGCAAGCGTCACAGATTTTTGTATACAAGCGAGGATATTGTTAGGGACGTGTAACAATATGAGGAAATTTTTGTGAAATGGTAATTTTGTGGAAAACGGAATTCCGATTTTCTGAAAGTAGCGTGGCACAAAACAGTATTCTCTGTCAGCTTTTCTTTTTGACTAAGTGCGAAATATTGCTTTCTGCGATGCAAGCGTCACAGATTTTTGTATACAAGCGAGGATATTGTTAGGGGCGTGTAACAATATGAGGAAATTTTTGTGAAATGGTAATTTTGTGGAAAACGGAAATCCGATTTTCTGAAAGTAGCGTGGCACAAAACAGTATTCTCTGTCAGCTTTTCTTTTTGACTAAGTGCGAAATATTGCTTTCTGCGATGCAAGCGTCACAGATTTTTGTATACAAGCGAGGATATTGTTAGGGGCGTGTAACAATATGAGGAAAGTAAAAGAAGAATAAAAACATCACAAAAGTTGCCTACGTTCCGTGGGAGACAAAATGGCTCGTCTAGGTGTATTTTACAACAAAGAGACAAAACAGAAGAGAACTGCTTCACAGAATTCGTTATTTACATATTTTAGAAACGGTCGTACAAAATTTCAGAAAACAACATGTACTGAAGATGATTAACGGTTACAAAAAAGTAATTTTGACCCCTCTTGGTTGTTTCAGTGTTAAACCACAAATCGACTGCTGATTTCACGCATTTCTGACGAAATGGACTAGATGAAATACAAAACTGTGAAAGCATTTGACGAATCTAAACATCTTCATTACTTTCAGCTTATTAAAATGATTGGAGAAATCCGCGGTCTACACATGAACGTTCTAAAAACTGGATCGAACGAGAGTTTTGTTGCGAGGCTGGAAGGATTATTTCACTATGTGATATATAACAATATTTTTCGGAGCCCAATTTTGTTCGGAATCGCAACGAACATATCGGAGATCGTTTTTAACAAATTTTTAAACTACGTTTTACAGGTTTCCTATGGGTTACAGACAAATGGTGAAGATCTCGGTTGTAGGGCTAAGATTGTGACAAAGAAAAAACTATGCAATTTAAGAAGGTGTTAATAAGAGCTCTGTGAAAGCGTGTGCCGACGATACAGGTTTCCTTCGGTGACGAAATCCGTCTGGGCGACTCTCGGACGCGGATCCGGTCGCGTCGAAAGTCAAAAGCGCGATCGCTCGTCAAATTCGACTACGCCCATAAATCGAGGTCACTGTGTCGAACGGTGTTCGATTGTCCGGCAGCGCGCGGGATCGAAAGGTGTTCATCGACATCGGGGAGCCGAGAGATCGTATCTATCGGGTCGAGCTCGTTGCGCGATCGAAAAATTGTTTGTAGCCCCGGGCTGCCCGGAAACAAGACCGGTTCCTCGATTTCGTAAACGAAGGTCAAATTCTCGAGCGACACTTCTTTTTCTAGCGTCGCCCGTTCGACCGCAATGATGTATTAGGGGTGCCCATAAGTAATCAGTTGTTTGCAAAGAATTTGTTTTGCCTTTAGTTCTGTACCGATCGTTGAAGAGGAAACGCGTCTTCTTTTACAGTTTCCGATAAAGCAGCCTGTGTTCTAAATATTCTAAAAAGAATAATTTTTGTTTAGAATCCTGTAATAAAATGGCGGCGTCCGTACCGTCCGAGGATCATATTCGTCGTTGCATACTTTTTCATTTTCATGCGGGACTTAATGTAACAACAAAGAAAATTTGCGATGTTTATGGAGATGTATCGAAGGTCAACAAGTGTCAAGGTTGGTTCAGAAGGTTTGCTGCTGGTGATTATGCTGTCTCTCTGACAGGCCTCGAAGTGGACGAGATTATATAATAAATTAAGAAATAAAAGCTTGAATTTAATACAAAGTTTGTTTTAGATTGCAAAATAATTGATTACTTATGGGTGCCCCTAATATTTCGAGATAAGATTATGTGCCGAAAAGCTGAACGCTACAAGAGACAATTTCATCTACCATTTCTAGATGACGCGGCGTTCAAAGTGTTAACCCTTAGCACTCGGCGCTAATTTCATTCTAAAACTATATTTTTCTTCCGTCTTAGAAGATTTTCATTTTATTCATACGAAACTGATCCGATTTCCACACATAATATTTAAATGTTTAGTAATCTATTGATTACAAATTTTGTAATGTAACAAATATATTGTAATATTTTTTGTAATTTCTTTGAAAAAATCAAATTGTTCTCCCCAAATATTGCTCCCTCTGACTATCATCTTTTCAGATCTCTGGATTGTTTAAGAAATAAAACATTCGCTTCTGTAGAAGATGTAAGAAGGCACCTTGAGTCATATTTTGCTTGACGCACCCTGGATTTCTGTAAGAGGGGGATTGAAAATTTGCAGGAAAACTGTCCTTGATAATAATGATTATATAATAAATTAAGAAATGAAAACTTAAATTTACTACAAACTTTGTTTTAGATTTTGAAAATAATTGATTACTTATGGGTCCCCCCAATATATCGGCCTCGCCCCGAGAATCCGCGAAGGAATCGACGTCTAGAATGGATCCTGCGCGATCCAGGAGAAGGGTCGCCGCGAGAAGGAGTCCTCAAACGAGGAATGTCGTGGAATCGGCTTTTCTTCGAAAGTAAAAGGAGAAGAAGGACGACAAGCGCCACAATTTCGAAATCCTGTTGCTGGGAAGAGAAACGACAATAAGTTAGAGTTCCACGGTGTCGCGTCGGATCCGCAAAAAGGTGCTTCCACGGGATTCCCCTCGATAAACTACGGATTATTCAAATAACTTTCGCTACCGAATGAAATTCGTGACCGATGCTGTCACGGACCGCCGACGAAGCGGCGCACGGTAGTCAGGATCCGTAAAACTCCGCTCAGATTGCATGCATCTTTACAACTTTGATGGGGTCACGATAGCAGACTTCGTGATTTCTTGCAAATTCCGAGTACGGTAAATTCGCGCTGCAAGTTCCTTGCGCGGTTCTGGCGATGGAACTGAGAAAATCAAGATGGCTGAGAAAATGTCTTCCTCTGATACAAGGTTGCACGTAGAAACGGACAGTGGTGTGGGTAGTTCCAGGGACCGGAAAACGCGAGGCTTGTAGGGACTTATAACGGAAATTCACTGTACCGTGCATCGGCGAAACGGGAAAACCAGAGACTCAAGGAGGAATATTTTCCAAAGGGTTAAAGTACAGCTATCCTTTCTATTCCTTACGTGTGCAAGATGAAAGGGCCACTCGTTAACCCTGCGTAACTACATTTGAGGAAACTCTTAGCGATACGAAAATACAGCGAGCCAGGGCAATTTCTCTCTCTCTGTTTCAAGGCTCCTGAAAAAGATTGCGATAATCGATAGCGATCTGCAAATGTTTCAGAAGTTAGTTTGCATATACAAGAACCTGTGCCTACAATTTCATGAACTTTGAACCAGTGGCAAGGTCTGCAGGGTCCAGTGCGGAGGCGGATCATTTATAAAATTAATCGAGACAGAGTCGGGGCGAGGCGAGGCGAGGCGAGGCGAGGCGAGACGAGGCACGGCGACAGGACATTCGTTCGCGTTATCAGGCCGGAACATTCGCGGGAACGACAAAGGAAGCCGGCAAGGACAAGGCGATCTCCGGGTTCAAGATATTTTTAGGTGACTTGGAAGTCCTCGCGAGCACGGGCACGGGCACGGGCGCGACCCGAGCACGTACACCGCGACCACCCTTTCTCTCTCAGCTGTTTACGAGGACTTCGAGGGAGCGGAGAACAAGACGTCGACCTTGAGAGACTCCGCAGACTCCGGTTTTTTTCATCGGCAGCAAAATAGCGCGAAAGAAAGGGAAAGGTGTTGGCCGACGAGGGAGCAACGTAAATCCCGGCTGTTGCTCGCGCACCCGCTTTTGCGCGAGCAGGGGGGCGAAGAGGGGGAGAACAATCCCTTGTTCTTTCGAAACGCGACTCCAAAAAGACCGTCTAGGACCTTCTCGAAGACGGTCTTTTTGGAGTCGCGTTTCGAAAGAAACCGGATCCTTTAATAGCGGGGCTCGCGCGTGCTTCGCCCGAAAATCGAAGGAATGCCGAGAGAAGGGAAAACATGTCGCGCGCTCTACGATACGCATACTGTCGCATACCGTCGCATACTCCGGATTCCGTCGAATCCCCGCGATGCCTGACGAAGCATTCTGCAATATTTATAGCGGCGCCAACCCCTTCCCCTCCTCTTTCCGACGAGCTAGGAATGCCTCGAGCAAGACCGCGGGCACGCCGATCCATGGATCGCGGATCCGAAGGCGGAACCCGGTCGCGCTAACGATCGTCCGCGAAACCTTCTTGGTTTTTTCGACGAACGTTGCGACAAAACAGGACTCGAGTGTCTCCAATCGCTGCGGGGAACGAGAAACGAGCAGAAATGATCGTTCGTTGACACACACACACACACGCCATCCAGTTTTACGAACTTTGCCGATCCTTTTTTTTTCGGTCGTCCGACTTATTGTTAGATTCCAAGCGGTTCGTTGCCGTTCCGATGACAAAGAAACTTTTGCGAGGAGGCGCGAAGAAAAAAGGACCAGCTGGAATGGGTGTGTGCTCGACCGACGATCACGCTTGCAGGTTTTAACACTTAACCGACCGAGCCTTAAAAGTAACCGATACATGTTGTCTTATAGAAATGACGAGATTGAATTTATTTGGATTTTGTGCGGTTCGTATTATAATACATGCTCTCCTAAATATATATTTATTTAACCCTTAAATGCACGAGTGGGGTCCGCAAAGGACCCCAGTCTTGGATTTTGTGTTAACATTTGTAACCGCGCCATTTTTAGTTTACAGAAAGTTTACAGAAATAAATTGTTGCTGTAATCAAAGTTAGCAAGGAATTAGGTAAGTGGGGTCCTCAATGGACCCCATGTATGCATTCATGTTCCTAATATTTAGTTTACCTATGCACTTAAGGGTTAATCATTTCCCACGAAAGCATTTTTACAATTTCAGTAATTGTGAAATAAAAAATCTGGAACGGTCATTTTGACCGACGGTGGTAGGTTTAGTGTTAAGTTAACATTGTTAACACGTCGACTGCCACGGTGGTCATTTGCTCAACACCGAGCCTTCAAAGTTGCCTTATAAAAATGATAAGATTCAATTTATTTGGACTTTGTGCGATTCGTGTGATAATATCTGCTCTGCTATTTATTCGATCATGCCCCACAAAAGCGTCTTTACAATTTCAATAATTTGTGAGATAAACAATCTGGAACGATCTGAATTGTTATCAAATTAATAGCACCGATTATCAGTTGACTGAAGTGAACTGAATCGTAGTGTAAGGTGCCGACTTCATTATCAAATAACTAGGTAATATGTAGCACAACGTCTGATCGTTTATACAGGATGTCGCAAAAATGTTGTATTTCCTTGGAAGGGGCGATATTCCTGGCGCAATTTGAAGCAACTTTTTCCTTTGCGACAATGTTCTACGCGCCTTTGTTAAGGAGTTATTAACGAAAAACACGGACCAATCAGAGCGCGGATACGGCAGACGGATTCTGACTCGGCCAATGCCAACGCCGCGCTCAGCGGGAGCTACAGCCGGCATCCGTCTCGGCCAATCGCAACGCAACGCCACGCTCAGCGGAACCTGTAGCCGCGCTCTGATTGGTCCGTGTTTTTCGTTAATAACTCCTTAATAAATCCGCGGAGAAAATTTTCGCAAAGGAAAAAGTTACTTCAAATGATCCGAGGAATTGTCCCTTTCAAGGAAGTACAATATTTATGGGACACCCTGTACACGTATGAAATAGACGAGTACACGAGCTCTCGGTCGATGTTCGATTCAAATTACATGATCATTCGCGTTCATTTCTATCGAGGAACCGATCTCGCGGTCGTTAGCGACTCATCAAAGTCTTGTTACCGGTAAAGATGCGAGAGACGTCGAGAAAGCTGTCTCTTCTGAAGGCTCGAAAACGCGCACGAGGAAGTTCTGGCGGAGCAGAACGAGCAGAAAAATGCCGGAGACGGTGTGTGTTAACGGTTGAAGCGCAATCGCGGCCGGGACGGCAATCTCGGCTGGGAATCGCGTTCAATTCTTTTTCACGGATTCTTTAATTAATTAGACCACGCAACGCGAGCAAACGCGAACACGAACACGAATACGAACGCGAGAGCGCGCGGAGCGGCTCGATGATCACACGCTGTCTGCGAGCCGCGGGGACCAGACCAGACGAGACTTTTGTTTACGAGACGAAAGCGATCCCACAATCGCCTAACCGTCCCGGAATGGTTGCGTCCCACAGTGGTCCCAAAGCCGGAAAACGTGGCAAAAACCTAAAATATGAACTTTCAGCTAGGTAAGTTTTAACTATGGGGTTGGGTACTCTAAGAGCGTTTCTAAGCGGGGGTAAACAGCAAAAAGGTCGTTTTTTTATACCTGACCAACAGTCACAGTCCGAACTTCGAGTTCATTAGACCGTACCTTTTTAAGCTTGTGAAGCACATTGCGAATTTTAAGTGCACCGTGTACAAATTGTCTTGAAACGTTTCGATTTTAATTGTGCATTATGGATGCTGTTTGTGGAGGTAAGTTGCGTAGTTTTCAGTGCCAAATGTTTATTGTTAACTGATAACTATGTATGCACAAGAGAGAGTAAAAGCGAAGGCATAAATTTTTAAGATGTAGAGTAAAAGTTGCAAGTCTCGCACGGTCCATCGCTAAAACTTGTCGGAGCTTCTGCTACATAGTATTATCTTGCAATTCTAAAAAAAATTATCTGACCCTAAGTGCCTCTGTGGCCGTACCACTGTTTTTTATAACGCAGAGTAGGTATTTTATGTGCTCTCCTTGCATTTCTCGTCAAACTGTGAGAGATATGCACCGAGTCTTTCTGTAAAATTTAAACAGATTTTGAATAGAATGTCAATCTTTTATAAAGAATCATATATCCGAAATTTTTTTCTATTTTTCAAACGCGAACTCTGTTTTTATACCGGCTGTTCATTTGAAAACTTTCCAGCCGAATATCTCGAAAAGTATGAAAGATATTAAAAAAGTGTAAAACACCTGTCCAAGGTGTTGGGGATATTAGTCTACTATATAACACTCACTCGTTGGTTTTACCTTTTAGTTATATTAACAACAAATATACAACAGACGTTATAACACGTGCACTCTCTCACGTGGTCACATTCAATCTCATCTCTTGCATCATTCTTTCATTTGCATGTCCAAGTCTTCTACGCCAAATATTTTCTTCTTTGGTAACAGCTGCCTTTTCTTCAGCCACAATATCTCCTCGAACATAATATTCATTACCTTTACGCACAGCTTTCATTTGTACTCCATGGTTTTCTTTGTACCCAACTTCTTTAAACCCACGGTCTGTAAACTTCGCAACTGACAGTAAATTTGAATTGAAATCTGGAACGCACAATACACTAGATACTCTGATTCTACGATTTACATTTGTTTGGTCTATCACTACCTCTCCTATCCCTTTTCAAGCTATTTTTCTCCCCCCTTTGTCTGCTATAATTGTTTCCCTATTGTCACAAGGCAGTATCAGTTTTTTATTTGGGTGGCGTTTTCAAGGTCATTTGAAGGTCAACTTTGTTTTTCAAATGGAAACCTATATTATTGATTATGGGATCTTATTGTACGTAAAAAGACCTGCAATTCTTCAATTCTTTCTTCTTTGGGAACTATGAAGTGCGAATAGAATACCCACTTTATACAATACAAAGGGTAGAGTTAGCTGTCCCGTTAGTCTTTCCCCTCGTTCAGGTCAATATCAGACAGCGAGAGGGAAGGTGGAAGGGTGTTACACAAATATGCTTTGCTTTTACTTTCACTCTTTGATCAGCGACCCCAAAAACGGCCTAATACCAACTTCCAAGCAGAACCAATAATTTCTTAATGTATATGTCCGCCATATAGGATCCGTCATTTTGTCTTTTCTAATTTCAAGTTCAGATTCGTGATCAGCGACCCCAAAAAACGGCCCAAAACCAATTTTCAAGCAGAACCAATAATTCTTTAATAAGTTGTGAGGTTTTGACCACGTTTTGGCGATTTGGGGTCCGTCTCGGATCAACAAACGGGTTCTGCCTAGTTTTTGCGAGCTGGCTTGCGAATCGTCCGGTCAAACCGTGGCGCGGTAATTTTCCACGACCTTTCTCCTGTTTGTAATTCCTGGCCTGATCTTCCTTCGTGCTTTCCTACCTCGGAGAGCACCAGGATCAGCCGTTTCCGCCACGGTTCAATGGCGAACCGGTGAAACACGGTCTTAACGGGCTGACTCGATTGTCTCGATAACGATTCGGTCGGCGCGGCGCGGCAGTCTGTCTCGGCTCTGTGAGAGCCCGAAGATTACCGGCTGATGTAATAGGGCATCCAACGACGGCCTGTGATTATCCGTAACTTTACGTGTAACGCGAATCGACTTCTCGCCGCGCCGGTAATTACGGTGCCCGGGCTCGAGGAAGAGTTTCAAACCGCAAGATCGCGACTGCATTTCCTACGTGCAGTTCGATCCCCAGGCAGTCCCAGCCGGCGACCGGTTCGTACGATCGGAGCCGCGAAACGATTATCCGGTTGCACAATTTTATTAATACGCCGTGGTGCCGTGGCGCGGTGCAGAGTAACGGGCTATTACTACTGAATTAAATTCTCCATTCGCCGCGAGAACGGCGAGGAACGCGAGAGAATAGGTGTCCCGAAAACCAATGATCCCCGGCTGATGATTCGCCGGCTCGATTGAAAATTCTTCTGCTACTACCGATTATTAAGTCTCCCCTAATCTCCTCGAGGAATTGCAATATCCTTCGAACTCGGCGCTCTCGAGCGTTCCAATTTGCTCGCGATCGAATATCATAGGAATCCCTTCTCGGAAGGATAATAAGGAAATCGATTCGGTGGATTTTAACGGACGAATTCGAAGGTAAACGCAACAGGTGACAATGGCACTGTGCGATTACGCGGTGTCGATTGCGGCGCGCGGCAAACTGGGTGGAACGACACGGGGATAATGAACGAGAACCGTGCTTGCGTGCACGCTGAAAAAGAGTTTCTCAGAGCGAAGCGGCGCTGCGTAATCGAGCATCATCGCGGCGCGGCGTTCTCGCTATCGTTGAGAATGGAGCGCGCACGTGCGCGTGCGAAAGTGCCGCGACTCGGATTTCGCTGACTCTCGCGGCTCTCGAGATCTCCTCTCGGGATCGTCGCGCGTTCCTCGCCTCGGACATTGACGCGACCACCGAGTGAAACGCCGAGAAACGGTTCTTTTTCAGGTCGCGGGACCAGCGAGCCACGCTAATCGCTCCTCTAGCTCAAAACGTTGTTTCAAAATTCAGTCGCTGGCTCCCCCACGAGTATCCATTACTCTGTAGAACACAGCGCTCCACCGCTGGCTTGAAATCGAGAGCGACGTAGCCACGCCCACTCTGTGCACTTCATATACACACCGAGCTAAATATGTAATCTTCCATCGCTCCTTTAGCTGAAAACGCTGTTTCAAAATTCAGTCGTTGGCTCCCCCACGAGTATCCATTACTCTGTAGAACACAGCGCTCCAGCGCTCGCTTGAAATCGAGAGCGACGTAGCCACGCCCACTCTGTGCACTTCATATACACACCGAGCTAAATATGTAATCTTCCATCGCCACCTTTTCTGTTCACTATGAAATGGAGAAGCATTGGAAATTCTGTAGACGGCCCTGCGGTGCACTGGCCTGGCTCCGTCGAAATCGAGAGCAATCAAGCCACGCCCACACAGTGCACTTTGCGCAGTGCTTCAGCTAAATAAATAATCCCCCATCGTTACCTTTTCTGTTCACTATGAGATGGAGAAGCATTGGAAATTCTGAAGCTGTGGTCTGCCCTGCGGTGCACTGGCCTGGCACCGTCGAAATCGAGAGCAATTAAGCCACGCCCACTCTGTGCATTTCATATACACACCGAGTTAAATATGTAATCTTCCATCGCTCCTCTAGCTCAAAACGTTGTTTCAAAATTCAGTCGTTGGCTCCCCCACGAGTATCCATTACTCTGTAGAACACAGCGCTCCAGCGCTGGCTTGAAATCGAGAGCGACGTAGCCACGCCCACTCTGTGCATTTCATATACACACCGAGCTAAATATGTAATCTTCCATCGCCACCTTTTCTGTTCACTATGAAATGGAGAAGCATTGGAAATTCTGTAGACGGCCCTGCGGTGCACTGGCCTGGCTCCGTCGAAATCGAGAGCAATCAAGCCACGCCCACACAGTGCACTTTGCGTAGAGCTTCAGCTAAATAAATAATCCCCCATCGCTACCATTTCTGTTCACTATGAGATGGAGAAGCATTGGAAATTCTGAAGCTGTAGACTACCCTGCGGTGCACTGGCCTGGCACCGTCGAAATCGAGAGCAATCAAGCCACGCCCACACAGTGCACTTTGCGTAGAGCTTCAGCTAAATAAATAATCCCCCATCGCTATCTTTTCTGTTTACTATAAAATGCGCAGATACACGAGGGTGTACAACTTGACCTGGGGAACGCTATCCCGGCTTCATCGAAATCGAAAGCAACGAAGCCACGCCCACACAAGACACTTTACATAGAGACAGAGGTGATGAGTAGTCTCTTATTGTTCATTCTATTTATTAGAAAATACAGTAATCGCAGGAGATCCTGAGATAGCCTGAGGTAGACAGGACCACAGATTGCCTTGTAGGGTACTATGTTGACTCCATGTCACGAGCAACGAAGCCACGCCCACGCGAATTACTTTACATAGAGGCAGAACTGAGTAGACTTTTATCGTTCGTTCTATTTATTATAAAATATAATATCGCAGGAAACTCTGCGGTAATTTAAGGTAGGTGGAGCCTCAGTTTGGCCTGCAGGGTTCTGATGTATTGACGCCAAAACAGGAACAACGAAGCCACACCCACGCAGGGCATTTCACACACATACCGAGCTACTCTCTTTTCGCTAGTTCTATTTATTATAAAATATAGTAATCGCAGGAGATCTTGAGATAGCCTAAGGTAGACAGAACCACAAAATGCATTGTAGAGTACTGTATCGACTCCGTGTCAAGAGCAACGAAGCCACGCCCACCCGAAATACTTTACATAGAGGCAGACCTGAGTAGCCTTTTATCATTGGTTCTATTGGTTATAAAATATAGTAATCGCAAGAGAGACTCTAAGGCAATTTAAGACAGGAGGAGCCACAGTTTGCCTTGTAGGGTTCAGTATTGGCTCCCACACCGGGAGCAACGAAGCCACGCCCACACGAATTACTTTACATAGAGACAGAGCTAAGTAGTATTTTATCGTTGGTTCTATTCGTTATAAAACATAAAATCGCAGGAGAGACTCTGAGGCAATTTAAGACAGGAGGAGCCACAGTTTGCTCCGTAGGGTTCACTATTGGCCCCCACACCGGGAGCAACGAAGCCACGCCCGCTCAATGCAGTCTACATGCTACGTAGATAGATAGATTGTTTCTCCAGCAACATTTGCTCCGAGGAGCTCTCCCGGGGGACGCGAGCAGCGTTCGGAGCCAGCTCCGCGATATCCACAACATCCACGTCCCACGTTATCGTAACGAATTACGCGGCCAGCCGCGTGACCCATTGTTCTCGTTCCGCAGCCGCGGTTATCCTGATCCTCGGGGTCGACGGGTTGCTCGGCCGTCGACGGTGAACGCCTCCGCGCCGCGCTTTTCGAGCCGAGAATTCCCGAGAATTCGACGATTGGCCAGGTGCATCACGCCAGGTAACTGCGCGAGAACCGTGCTTTTCGATTTCGTCGCCGGTGAAACGAAAACGCCGACAGCCGCGGGTCGTAAACGCGAGTCGGTCGAAGAGAAGGTGAAACCTCGTTGCACGACGCGCGGAATGTTTCGAGGGCACGAGACGCGGATGCTCGAGCGACCGTTTAACGACCTGCATCTGTCAGCGTGCATGCCGGATGAACAAAGCGAAACCATGTATCCACGTTGAATCGAATGAATAAAACGTTACGTTAGGAATATCAGAGAGACTAATAGGGTCCACGAGAAATATCTTTTAAAGAATTCCTAATTAACCTGTTAAGTGACGCGATCGTCCGCGACTATCTGTCCCTGTACGGCCCGCTCGTCCGTAACTCTGCCTCCCAGGGACGGCGCGTATAACCGCGGAAGGCACAAAAGCCACTATAGTGGTCCGTGCCGTTCAAACTGTTGCTTCCAACGGAAACCACTATAGTGGCGTACCGTTCAAACTGGTGCTTTCCACGGAAACCACTATAGTGGCGTACCGTTCAAACTGGTTCTTTCCACGGAAACCACTATAGAGGTTAACACGTTCCCGCCGGCGGTCTTATTTGTATTATAGTTGTCGGCATCTGACGGCTATATACAGGGTCATCGGTTTTTAAACGGCCAAACGCCAACCAGCTATAGAGGACCCCAAATGAAACAACTTTCACCCCTAACACTTTTTTTGATTCGGTCTTGATTTTTAGATAATTGCAAAAACACGTCATTTTTTGCGTTCACTTAAGATTAAATATATTAGGTCTGCAATTATGTATCTTGATGATTTTTCCTTTGTTTGGTTTAAAATAAATAGGTGCATCTTTTTTATTAAGTCAACTTTTTTGTATGACCTTTGGATCTTGGTTTTTTTGACATGGGGCACGCCGTGGAGACTGAATGAAATAACTTCGAATCAAAAAAAGCGTTAGGGGTGAAAGTTGTTCCATTTGGGGTCCTCTATAGCTGGTTGACGTTTGGCCGTTTAAAAACGGATGACCCTGTATATTTGTATGTTAAATTCGTTTAAATTTAAAGAACTGTTTTGATTCAGTCCATTTGCAAATTCTTTTTTCTTTTTATTACGGAAAAAGACGCACAAAATTGATTGCTTCGTTTGTACCACCGGTGGTACATACCGCCCGATGGGATAATTGTGTATGTACCACCAGTGGTGCAAGCCGTCCCATGGGACATCCCTCTATGTACCACTGGTGGTACATGCCGGCGGGAACGTGTTAAAGCTGCGAATGGTCTGGAACAACGTCGATTTAATAATCGCGAAGAAAGTCTACCGTCCGAGGATTAAAAAGCTGCATGTGGGGTTTCGCGCTTGTGTTCCAGGTGAACGGTAACAATTTCATCGGGGCGTTATTGTGCTCGGCGTTCACGGGCGGGAAGGTTGAACAACGCCCGGCGGAAAAACAATGGTGTATAACGGCGTATGAAATCGGCGCGACAATATCTCTCGCCGGCTAATGGAGCGAGCGAATTACGCCACTCCGGCAGATTTCGAGATAACGCCGCGGGATCTGGTTCGCGACGTAGGCAGAGAGACAATCGGCCCGGTATAATAAATCATATCGGGCGGGTTTCTTCGACGTCCCGACGGCGGCGACGCACATGCGCGTGGGCGTCATTTCCGCCGCGAGAAAAAATCCACTGACCTAAGACACCGACCACCCCGGGAACCCTCGCCGCGCGCGTTCCTTCAGCTTCAGATTTAACGAGGTACACGCACAGGCTCTAACTCATCGCGCCAAGGATCCCTTCGTTTATTTATGGGTAATGCGCGACCGCGATAGGTCTAGGGTTTCGCATACTCTCGTTAGTCGAGGGGGAGAGAGAGAGAGACAGAGAGTATTGTGCGGAGAGCCTCTCCGAAATCGCAGAGAGCGGTTAATCGCGCGCGTGTACTATTATAACGAACACGCGTGGCTCGAGGCAACGGACAATGATGCCTCGTACGGCCGTCCGTACGAAAAAGGAAACGACTGACGTGATAGAGAGGAGTCCCCGACAAGCCTGACATTTGATAATGACGACGGCGTGGATAGTTATCCGCGATGTCACGGATAATCGTGTTTAAGTAATGAAAACACCGCCCCCCTGCATCGCCGTATATAGAAAAGGCGTTTGAGAGGATCCCTTATCGATCGTCTTCTCGGCCTTCTACGAGGAGTCCTAAATGGTCGAGTGGATTCCGACGTTGAAAAGCCAACGTTCTCATATTTTTTTGCTAATGCTGATATTATACGAAGACGGTCGAACGTTCGAAACCGACGCGCACCCTTCGTCGAACCTCGGACACGCCTCGTCGCTGCTCGAGAAAGTGCTGAATCTCGCAGCGTCTTTTCGCATGCTCGAACATGACGTAGAGTGTGCCGACTGGACGGATCTAAAATTCTCATCGACCTGCGAGTACAATGAAATTTGCAGCTGAGTATACTTGTTGGTGGGTTATCAAAACCTTCAGAAAATTGACAGGCTTTCCACGTTTACGATCCTATCGCGTACTTTGGGAACGGAGCACCAAGCGCAGAGAATAACAGAGCGTTTGAAATGTTTGAAATATCCTGTGCTCGTCGCGGGCAGATTATAGGTCGTTTCGAAGACGCGGGAAACCGCGTCTCTTAAAAGATAAGGATGCATTTTTCAGGGGTAGTAAACGGCTCTGCGAGGGATTCCGCGAGCGGAAAATGTCCGTGGATATTGAATATCTCGTGCTGTAATGTCCGCTCGGCGTAGGTACGATGGATCCGCTTGTTCGTCCGCGGATAGTCGAGTGGTGTTCGCCGCGTCGCGGCGGTCTCGCCGCTTTGCGTCGCCGGCCATTATCCTTCCCTTGGGATTCCATTAGCACCCACACTCTCCGGCGCTCGTTCGCAATTACCAGAAGAATTTACCGCGGCGTACATAGGTTATGCCACGAGCGTAGCGGCGTGTTGCCGCCTATTACGTTCCCCGGGCCGCGTTATCCATAGATGTCCGCGCGGAGCGGAGCGGAGCCGAGCGGCGTGCTGTGCCGAGCCGAGCCGAGCCTGTACACCCTCCGCAACAACAACTTGCGCTTTTGCTGTCTTCTGCTCTGTTGTGTTGTGTTGTGTTGTGGGCTCCTCGCTGCTCGCCAATTACCCGGAGAATTTACCGTGGCCAATCCACCGGATATCAGTTCCTCGACTCCGGCGTCCATTATCCTTGGACCGCCGACTGGTTCCACGGCCGTCCGCGCAATAACAACAACACCGCCAACGACAAGAACAACGGCCGACCGCGCCGCAAGAAAATAAAACCCGGACCGGGGAAAAACGCGACCACACAGCCTCCTCCGTCGTCCTACGCTTCCGTGTTTCCGAATCATCGCATTGAAATCGAATCTCTGAAACCTCGTTTGAATCGATGACGTCGTGCTCGAACGTGGACGGAGACAACACGCCCGAGACTCGCGGAGAAGCTACTTAGAAAGATGTCGAAAGCGAGCTCGAGCGCGATCACGATTCTATTAGGTTGGCAAGAAAGTAATTTCGGTATTTTTAGGTGAAATAAAATCCAATCTTTTTTATCAAAGCAATGAACTTTGATCGATAAAATATTTTCCATTTTGTTCTATGATCTTTTACCATGTTTCTGGTAGCTTCGTAATTCCGCGCTCATAAAACTTCTGATCCTTTTCGGTGAAAAACTGATCCAACTGCGATTTCAGACCATCATCATTAGTGAAAGTTTTACCATTCAAAGAGTTTTGTAAACTTCGGAATAAATGATAATCTGATGGTGCAATGACAGGGCTATACGGTGGATGTGACATCACTTCCCAACAAAGGTCCAATAACTTTTCACGTGATACCAAAGGTGTGTGTGGCCTAGCGTTATCACGGTGGAACACGATTCCTTTGCGATTTGCCAATTCTGGCCGTTTTTCTTTGATTGCTATGTCCAGTTTTGTTAGTTGTCGACAATAAACATCTGAATTAATGGTTTCGCTCCTTTTGAGAAGCTCAAAATACACAATACCTTTGCAATCCCACCAAACTGACAACATGATCTTCTTTTGGTGCAATTCGGCTTTCGGCGTGGTTTGGGCTGATTCGTCACGCTTCGACCATGATCGTTTTCGAGTTGTGTTATTGCAAACAACCCATTTCTCATCACCAGTGATGATTCGCTTCAGAAAAGGGTCGATTTCATTTCGTTCGAGATGCATATCGCATATGTTGATGCGTCGCGTTAAGTGAATTTCTTTCAATTCGTGTGGAACCCAAATATCGAGCTTCTTAACGATTCCGAGACTTTTTGAACGATATTCTATAGTTGTATGCGAGACATTTAACCTGTCTGCAGTCTCTCGGACAGTTATATGACGATCCGAGTCAATAATGGCTTTCATTTGGTCATCAACTTCAGATGGTCGACCAGAACGTCGGTCGTCTTCAAGTGAGAAATTTCCAGAACGGAATTTTTTAAACCAATTCTGGCACGTGCGTTCTGTTAAGCAATCCGCACCATAAACTTCACATACATCTTTGTGAGCCTCGGCAACTTTTTTACCTCTATGGAAATAAAAAAGCAATATGTGCCTATAATGTTCGTTTTTGCCCTCCATGTTCAAATTGACACAGAACTAACAATTTTAATCAAAATTACGTGTAATTTGCTTCAATAGTAACCTGAAAGATGCAGTTATGAAATGTCAGAAAGAAAAGAAATGCAATGTTAACAGAAGTCAATCAAACAAAACATAAAGCCAGTGAAAACCGAAATTACTTTCTTGCCAACCTAATATTAACCCTTAGCACTCGAGTGGCGACTCTGAAGCACCACGACATTATTTCAAAGAAATTACAAAAAAATATTACAAAATATTTGTTACGTTACAAAATTTGTATTTAATAGATTACTAGAGATTGAAATATTATATGTGGAAATCGGATCAGTTTCGTATGAATAAAATGAAAATATTCTAAGACGGAAGAAATATTTCGTTTTAGAATGAAAATGGCGCCGAGTGCAAAGGGTTAACACTTTGAACGCCGCGTCTTCTAGAAAGACGGTAGATGAAATTGTCTCTTGTAGCGTTCAGCGTTTCGGCAGATAATTAGGGGGGCCCATAAGTAATCAATTATTTTGAAATCTAAAACGAACTTTGTAGTAAATTCAGGTTTTTATTTCTTAATTTACTATACAGGGTGTCCCGTAACTGGTGGTACAACCGAGCAGGGGACGATTCCACATGAAAAACAGTCGAAAATATAGAATAAAATTTTTTTATACAAGGCTTTGTTTTCGAGAAAAATGAGTTTGAAAATTTGTCTAGTGCGCATGCACTCTGCTTGTTTCCTATCGGTACAGAACCAAAGGCAAAGCAAATTCTTTGCAAATAATTACCTACGGGTACCCCTAATAAATACACTTGATCCAAAACAATTGAAATTACAATTGAAAACTTGTCTGTCCCAAAAAAGCTTAAAACATCTTCTACCTTTGCGAATGGCAAATTTTCGAAGAACTGTGTCGCGTAATCGATAGAAGAACGAGAGACTTCCCGCCGTTGTAGGATATCAGAAGAGCGCGTTACCGAGTAACATTGTTGATTTAGGCGAGCGGAGCCTAGAATTTACAGGAGCATTTCGCGCGAGACCACCGGATGGGATTAACGCGGTTCGTTGCTTATTACGAGCGACGCGGCGGTAATGCTTGTCTGCGTTCGCCTCGTAAAACGGTCGGCACAATGAGACGCGAGCAGAACGAGACCGATCTTTCTTCGCGGGAAAGAGCGATAATAATACGCGCGGCACGGCCGACTATCATTTTTAAAAGGCTCGAGGGCTCGATCGACCAACAGTCCGACCGTATTCGGCCCCGTGTTCGGCAAATAACAGTGATCGGCGTGCGCTAACTCGTCCGCAATGATCGTTCTTCGCGCGCGTTTGTGTACATAACGCGAGCGTTACCGCGATTTTAGCGCGGAGGGCGAGGCCGCGTTCGTTTCCTCCGATAATTGCAGCCCGAGGGCAGGATAACGACTGGAGTCGCCTCCAATTGCGCCAAGGATCGTGTTCCACGCGCGCACTGTCTACAAATCGGTTTTCACTGAGCCCTGCCGATCACTATTCGAACACCCGGTCCCGTCCACCCTTCGCGATATTTAAACAAAAGCATCTGCTTTCGACGCGCGTGGGTGAATTCATTCCCATGGAAAATAAAACACGGTGCAGAAAAAATGTATACTGTTCCATCCGAAAAATCAAAGTTGACCTTCAAATCTCCTAAACGTAATTATAAAGTAGTCGTGTACCTCGCATCCTGCTCCCCCTCCCCTCCTCTAAATACCATGTAACATCTGTAGGAATAATTTCTTTCTGCAACGCAGAATTCAGAAGTTATTCGAGGTGGTCGAGTTGTGCAAATTACACAAAGAAGATGTAGGTATGTTGGCAATGGAAAATTGCTGGCCCTGTAAAGATTAATTCTCGGACGGCTGACGATTCTTATAATTAGACTGCGGATCTTATGCATTTATGACAGAAATGGGTAAGCACAGTTTAAAGCAGTAGACATATCAACAAGATTTAAGGGCACCAGCGTATTGATTTCAGCTTAATAAAATAATTAAAAGAAGAAAGAAATGTTTAGTTTGCTCCTGTGATCAATGCAAATATTTTTTAGTTTCCATAAAGATCCGCAGTCTGCTTGTAATATACACTTCAAGGTGTGTGAGATCATTCGCTGCTCGGTTTATCAATTTCGAAAGATTTATTTCTGTAGGTGCTTCTGCTGGAGACATTAATGCGATCGATTCGCCAGACACCGAGTCATTGAGTGACGATTTCGATACACTGGGTCAAACTAGACTCGGACGAGTTGGACGAAAGTCACGGACGAGATGGTCTGTCGCCGAGAAACTTGTCCGCAACAGAAATAATACATTTCCGAGCAAGGTTTCGTCGGGTTGCCAAGGAGACAGCTTTTATACCAGATAATTGGACCGATCGGCCAGCTTGATTTCACTTTCGCTCGAGACCCGGTCGCCCGAGAGTGAGACGAATTTTTACGAAATTCTCGCGGTCGGCTTGCTCTTCCATGACAGAACGGAATCTCGCGAAGTGTCGTTTTAATTAGCGGCCCCGGCCAGGCCGGTTTCCCTTTTATTGTCCGCCGACGAGAGGAGCCGAGTCTACGAATTTACTGGGATTTCGAAAGAGAAATATGGAAGTGTATAAAATATTTGTTGACACGCAACACAATGCCAGACCCGCGGAAGTGTCTCTCGAAATTGACACCGAGTCCCAATCACTTCGACCACCCAAATTAGCCTAAGAGTCGAAGGCTCTTGAGCACCCCTCTTCCGGCACCATAACATTAACAATTTAAGACAGCGTCCGGACAACCCCCAATTTTCTCCCACTACTACTTACCACCACCATCAATTTCATATCCCTTAAAAACTCATTTTCACGTGCGAGTCTTCAGTCTTCAGCTAGTTCTGTGATTCAAGCCACATCTTTTTGTACAGTCGTTATAATTAACCAGTTAGCTGTTGCGACCTCTTTGAGAAATGTGCACCTAAGTTGCGTCGCAAAAATTAACCGCTGTTTGAATTACAGCTGTTTTGACAACTTGTTGGTAACAATAACTCTTACATTACCAAGTTAACTGTGTTTGACGAGTATACTCGTCATGACACAAAATATTGCCATTTCTTCATGACGAGTATACTCGTCAAACACAGATAACTGGTTAAAGAAAGAGTTATTGTTACCAACAAGTTGTCCAATCTCTCTACCGCTCAAAACACCTCACCCTTTAAACAAGAACTACCGAACCAGTGAAAAAGACTGGTTCCTGATTTTTTCTTCCACAATTACTGAAATTATAAAACTGTTTTCATCGGAATTTTTTTAATTAAATTTCATTGAAGCACATGTTAGAATAAAAATGGTATTAGGTTTGAATAGATCTAGTGTCTTGTCATGATTACAAAGCAGTATTCATCAGTTGTATTTATTACTCGGTAGTTGTAGTATTAACGCTTTGCACTCGGCGCTAGTTTCAATCTAAAACGAAATTTTTCTTCCGTCTTACAATATTTTCATTTCATTCATACGAAACTGATCTGATGTCTACGTATAATATTTAAACGTTTAGTAATCTATTAAATTCAAATTTTGTAATGTAACAAATATTTTGTAATATTCTTTGTAATTTCGTTGAAATAATACCACAACAATTTCTAGTGGTGATTCAGAGTCGCCGCTCGAGTGCAAAGGGTTAAACAAGACCTAGCACGGTTTAAATAACAAAGCAGGAGCGACAGATGTGAGAAAAGCCGAATTTACTGATCTTTTCCTACGCACGCACAATATTGTACAGGGTGTATAAAAATTATATGTCACGACCACCATAGCGTGATTCTAGACCTATGGATCGGTGGAAATCTGTTAAAAAAAAATGCACCGCAAAATTCACCTTGACCTTGGAAATTAAGGTCAAAGTGTTGAAAAATTTTCTTCTATTGCATCGTATAGTACTCATCACTCTTTGACCTTAATTTTCCAGGCAAAAATGAATTTTACGCTGCATTCTTTTCACAGATCTCCACCGATCCGGAGCTGTGGAATCACGCTATGATGATTATATCGTGACATATAATTTTGATACACCCTGTACAAATACCAGATCGCAACAGCATAAATCAACGGCCCTGGCTTTTGTCGCGCCCTGTACTTGCGGCGCACACGGAAGACGATAAGAGGCGAGTCGATCGTATGTAGATCGAGCAACGATCGTGTCGGGGAAGGTTCGATCCACGGTTCGTATCGAAAGCGGAACGAGCCGAGAGAGAGAGAGAGAGAGACGAGAGGAGACAAAGAAAAGGGAATGTAAACAGCATTGTAGTACATTTGGGTTAACAAGGCCGATATGCAACAAGGCGCAGCGCGGTGCAGCAGCGTCCTTTTGCGAAATCATCGGATAGGATCAGAAATCCGTTCCCATCGGGTCACTGGGGAACGCGCACATCCGCCCGGCCGTCCACGTTCCGCGGTTTCGCTGGCGAGAGCGTTTGATAGGCAGAACGATATTAAATTATACAACCGGGTTGGGAAATAAACGGTTGCGTTTAGAAACGATCGGGCGAGCCACGATTCGCGCCGCGAACGCAGCAAACCGTTCCTCCGAGATCTAGGCCCGGGCCCGACACTTCCTGCGGACGGCTGGAGCCCGAGGCGATTACGCCTCATAACGCTTATGCACCGTTTAATCGAATCTCGTTATTGCAACGAGACGAGAGGGATTACGTGTTGTTGCACGACCACCGAGACGCCATTCTCTTCGCCTTCGGGAAGACCACGATGCGGTAGAATGCACGGGTGCAAGAGGAATCCGACCTTCGATAGTGGTCTCGGCATTTTCTTTTTCTTTTTTTTTACACCGAGGTGGTGGAAGCGCGTACGACGAAGACGTTATCCGTGAGAACAGCTGATTGCGAGCGGGCCACGTGGCCGCGCGACGGGTATTCAAATCGATTGCCTTGCACGCGACTGCCTTGCACAAATCCCGGACGAATTAGAATACGTTCCTCGTGGGGAATACGGTGGATAACGCAGGAATCTGTCGTGCCGGCAACTAATTGCTTCTTTGTCGTTTAGAACTTCCTACGGCAAACAGACAAGTGAGCCGTTTATTTTGAAAGTGGCCTCAGTCCACTTAAATTGAGATATTTAGGGGTTTGTGTTTCAATAAAATCGAAAATATACGTATAGGATATACGTATGTGTCATACTGCTTAAGTATGTCATATTGGGTATCTAAAAGAGTTAAATTTACAGTTCCTATTCAAATAATAGCAATTATTAAGTGAATAATATGTGTTTTCTTACGGAAAATGGAGTTCAGCCACTTTCGAAGTTAACAACCAGATTCGTTGTAAAATTTGGAAGAGCCCGAGTCAAAGACCTCCAAAAATTTTCTTGACATGAAATACTCTCGTTTCATTTCGTTTAGGATAAAGTTATTACCTTTCCGTTATTACCTTTCCGTTATTATCTTTTTTCTTAAAGTTATCACTTTTTGATAATGTTCTTGTATAATGGATTGGACTTGGGCCACTTTCAAAGTGACGGTTTGAATTATTGAACTAACTGCGGAAACTTATGTGTCCAAAATTACCGTATACACTCTGAATATACTTCTTAACTGCAAATGTTGTTTATGACAGCTAACTGGGAGTTGTACACGTAATTACGGACAACAAAAAATAATTGACAAATGGACTTAGGCCACTTTCAAAATGAACGGCACAATTGTTCCTCCGTTTTAGACACAGGCATGAAACGGCTAGACATTTTCTTTTTCTTCAAGGACGTCCTCAAATATCCGATCACTGCACAGTAAACCACAGTGCAATGGGTTGAAAAGAAATCGTTAATTTTCAGCAATCTACGTCAAGCTCTACCCCCGTAACCGTTTGGGTCTCGCATAGCGCAATCTCTCATTCGGTTCCTAAGTGACTTTCACGTTTCACAATGTTGTGGTTGCGTGCCCCTACTGTTAACATTTAGAAACGTTCTGCTACACCGAAATATATACTGTCTCTCAAAGCTGCAAGCTTTCCTTTCGTTGAATTATTTAGGTCACACGCTGCTCCTCGGGTTATCAGTGACCATAGTCGCAACGATGACGGTTCTACATTCGATGATAAAGGATTTTCATCGTGCAACGTTCCTTCCACGTTAACTATTTCATATCGTGTTCTTTCAACTTGATACTTGATGCTTGATACTTGATACTCGCATGGAAATATGTTCCGTGGACATTTTTTACGTTGCGTGCGTCACAGATCCGCATGCTTTCTGAAAAACTGACAAAGCGTTATCGCGCTGTCTAATATTTTTCGAGGTGAAACTGTTGAGGGGTTATGCGAAAATAATTATATGTGAAGACGGTGGAAGAAATATATTAAGAAGACGTTGTCGGAGCTGTCTACTAATATCTTGAATTAGATATTTCTAATTCAATATTTCTAAACCTTCATACCTGAAGGGAGAACGGCCTTCAAAACGAAGGGAAATCAGGTGTTTCCCAATAACCCTAGGATGTGGGGTTTTCCACAGGGTACAGTAAAAAGTTAGTTTTACTTCAACAGAAACGAAAGAATTACAAGCTTTGTGCCTCTGGGTAATTTTCGACTGGATTTTTGCAGAATCCCGTGGGATTGAAACTAGTGTTCCTTCTCGAGAAATTTTATAATTGATTATTTCCAGTATTCCAGTATTTCTCGAGAAATTTCAATCTAGGAAAATTCTTATGAATCTCATTTATTTTATAACATATAAATTCTTAAATTCTCTTAAATTCTTATTTAAAACTTCAGAAAAACGGAATACTGAATCGAGTAATGAGTTTCTTGTTCTTATTAAAGAAGAAATCTCTAAAAGAAGAGACAAGATTCTGAGATCAAGAGATCTCTACAGAAAGATTCAGAAGATACATTTTTTCATTTCACATCCAAGGCAGATGTGTATAAAATGGCGAAACAAATTCTAAGCAGACTTTTTGGAAAATATAACAACGATTCTTATGAAAATAGCGAAAAACTTTCAGATTCTCAGAACGAGGAACTATCACTGGAAAAACAGTTAGAATTAGAAATTGCAGACAGCCTTCAAGAATTCAGTGTCAAGAGTTCAGCGGCAGAAGAAAATAAAGTCCGGACTCTAACAAAGGAATTCCAAATTTTTGAGTCCACTGGAAAAAGGACACCCAATCTTCAGCAACTTTTGGACGTTCTGTATACGATAAAGCCAACATCCACGCAAAATGAAAGAAATTCTACGGCTACAGATTTTGTTACAAAAAAAAAAGAAGTAGATTGTCTGATTCTACATCAGACGCATTAAGAAGTCATTTCAAAACAAAAGCGTAATGTTTCACTTTACAAAAGTTTGGTAAAAGTTTCCCAATATTTTTGATTTTATAAAAAATTCTCGAGAATTCTCGAATATAGTCTTATTTCTCATTTCTCGAGAAATGAAAAATATTGAGAAATCAGGAACACTACTTGCGAGCCCATCATGTTTGGTCACCAGCTAGCTGTTATAGCACGCTGGTAACGGTCACAAAACGGTTTCAAAACAAAAGCGTAATGTTTCGCTTTACAAAAGTTTGGTAAAAGTTTCCCAATATTTTTTGATTTCACTAAAAATTCTCGAGAATTCTCGAGAAATGTAGTCTTGCATGCTTCTTAACACTAGGGTTTACGGGACGCGTCAAAATGACACGTTCTAAAATCTTTAATTTACGATTATTGAGATTACAAAGATGCATTCATGAGGAATTATTCAACAAATGTTATTTTTAAAATGGCTAAAAATTTAGATAAACACATTCTCGTTATTTTTTATAAATCAATGTAAAATAGTCACTTTTACTGCCCCCGTAAACCTAGTGTTAAGAAGTCATTTCAAAAGAAAAGCGTAATGTCTCACTTTCTAAAAATTTCGTTTTGAAGAAATAAATCTATCGGTTCGGGACGTCGAAATATAGTCTTATTTCTCGGTTATACTTAGCGTCTATTTTTTCCTTCTTTTTAAAGTTATGTACATATCGAACAGGAATAAACACTGCGTTACAGTTTTACGTCCTTTCGATAAATATTATTACCGATATTCCAAATAGCATAAGTTTCCCAATATTTTTCGATTTCATTAAAAATTCTCGAGAATTCTCGAGAAATTTCTCATTTCTCGAGAAATGAAAATATTCCGAAATCAAGAACACTAGGTGAACGGCGTCCAGCGCGACAGATTCGTATTTAAATGTCCCGAATAGTCCGAATAATTCCAGATACCATAAGTTTCCCAATATTTTCGATTTCATAAAAATTCTCGAGAATTCTCGAGAAATTTCTCATTTCTCGAGAAATGAAAATATTCCGAAATCAAGAACACTAGGTGAACGGCGTCCAGCGCGACAGATTCGTATTTAAATGTCCCGAATAGTCCGAATAATTCCAAATATCATAAGTTTCCCAATATTTTTCGATTTCATTAAAAATTCTCGAGAATTCCCGAGAAATAAAGTTTCATTTCTCATATCTAGAGAAATGAAAAATGTTGAGAAATCAGGAACAATAATAGAAACGGTGTATTCACAGGAGCGAGGATCGACGCTCGCCTGGTAGATCCTGCGGATCCGCGGATCCTAGGCGAACAGGCGCGTAGGCGCCGCGTTCCTTCGTATCACGGGCCGCGCCGCTATCGAGTTAATTTACGGCCGGGACGCGGTTTACGCCCCGTAATTTATCCGCCCCCGATCCAGACCGCGGTCCTCCAGCCGCGTCAAGGACTCTCGGCTGGAAATATTACCGAGATTACGTTTGGCCGGTGTCGGGGCGCGGCACGAGGAAATCTCTCGAAACCGGTCGGATTTTTCGCGCGGTATGAATCGCGTGCGTCGGTGCCACGGTTTTCCGGCTGGGAATCCGCGTCGGGGATCGTTTTCTCGTCGGACGACCAACGGAACAGCCCTTTAACGGCGAGCTCGATCGTCCTTCGCGTTCGCGATCCCGCCAAACGAGGATCCCACGTCCGTTTTATCCTCTCCTTATTCGCGGCGCGTACCGTTCTCGTAACAATGTCGGACAAATATACTATCGTTCGCGTCCACTCGTTGCAGTTCCCTCTATCCGTTCCATCTCGGCCGGGCTAATCTTTCGCGAACGCTCGGTTCCACCGGGCAACTTATCCGTCCTCGCGGATCTCGCGTGCGATCCTGTTTTTCGCATTGCTTCGCATTTTACGTTTCATTCGCCCGGCAACCGACGACAAACGCATTCCCTCCGCGTAATAAAGACGAACGCTGCCTCTCTCTCGAGAGAGAGACCGTCTCCTCGTCTCCGATCGACGTTCCATCCGATCAAGGTTCCCGCCAGAGAACTCGAAGACCTTGGCTCGTTCAATTAACGCGAGGATGAGTAGTTTCGAGAACAGTTACCCGTCGGTTTGCTCGCGAAAGCGGTTTCCTTTTCGAGGGAATCGGAAGATTGAAGATTCCTCGAGTACGAGTTATTGAACAGGAATCGGTTGGCGCGTCTGATCACGACCCGCCTATTCCACTTCCTGCAAACGGCAACGCGCGAGAGAACCCGATTTTCTCGAAAGAAAAGTTTTCTCGTTTGAAGAAATTTTATTCTCTTTTATTTTATCCTCACCGGGAACACCTCGCACATAATTGCCGATTCTAAGAAAGCGTTCTGCTCGGTGCAGAGTCAGTGGGAATTGGCGTCGTTGTAACAGCTTTGTCGCGGGGGATTGTTAAATATCGCGACAGTGAGGCGAGCTAAATTCCCTTAAACGGGCCGGGGGCCCTATTCAAAGCGATATCAAGTATTCCCGACGCCTCTCGATAAGAGCCGCTAACGAGCACCAGATTTTTCCGAAAGCGGTTCCAAGCGAATTAAGCCGATCCGGCCGTTCGAGGAAGCGTTTTAGAGCGTGTCACCGTATTTGGGGCCCGCCGAGAAGAGAACCGTGCTGTGTCGAGAAAGAGAGAGAGAGAGAGAGAGAGAGAGAGAGAGAGAGAGAGAGAGAGAGAGAGAAAACGAGGGCCCCGCGCGCACCCTTGGGGCACACCCTCGGGGACCACAGGCGATTTGCTCGGTTTCCGCGTGTACCAGTTATCCAACGACCCGACGCGTTACGTAAACTGACATTTCAGCGGCTAATGCGAACTAGCAGGCCAGCGAATTAACCGGCGAGTCACCGACTCTCGATCCCGAGTTCAGTGACAAAATCAACGATGTTTCAACGACTGTTTCTGCTTGCGCAACCTCTCCCATCCGGATAACGAGCGTCGTTTTGTGCGAGCGCCGCGGAATGCGCGGCTGCTAATCGTTTATGCTAATTCGCCCGCCGCTAATCCCTTACCGAGCGCGCAAATCGCTTCTTCGAACAGTTTCCAGATGCTATTCGCGCCACTTGCCAAGCTTTTTTCAAGGTTCGCGCGAAATATCGGGCGCGCGCGAGTTACGCAACGCGCGCGAACTATTCGGGACATTTCAATACGAATCTGTCGCGCTGGACGCCGTTCACCTAGTGTTCCTGATTTCTCAACATTTTTCATTTCCCGAGAAATGAGAAATTTCTCGAGAATTTTTAATGAAATCGAAAAGTATTGGGAAACTTATGATATTTGGAATATCGGTAACAATATTTATCGAAAGGGCGTAAAACTGTAACTCAGTGTTTATTCCTGTTCAATGTGTACATAACTTTAAAAACAGGGAACAAATAGACGCTAAATAGAACCGATAAATTTATTTCTTTGAAACCAAACTTTTATAAAGTGAGACATTACCGCTTATCTTTTGAAATGACTTCTTAAGAAGCATAATCCGTCTAATGTAGAATCAGACAATCTAGTTCTTTTCTTTTTGTAACAAAATCTGTAGCCGTAGAAACATTTCTTTCGTTTTGTGCGGGTCTTTGTAGAATCGTTGAAAATAAGGTTTACCCTTATGTAGCCCTTGATCTTTTATTATTGTAACTGTATTTAAAATCGCATCCTTCTTAAAAGCGCGAGAGCAACTTGCAGGACGGTGTCTGCAAATATTATAGCGACCTGGTGCATTTTAAAACGGTAGAAAGAGTTTAACTCTGCCTATTGTCTTCAGCTTATTCAGATTGTTACAGAAGAAGAGGATACGGTTTCTGTTCACCTTAGTTTGGGCACAAAAATCTAACCCGTCGATGCATTGTTTCAATCATTCGATGCAGGGCGGACTGTTATCATTTGGCTGCTTCACTTGCTCGCATTGGCATCATCGATAACCCCGAATGTAACCAAGAGCATGAAACGCTTAACCATGTTCTATGGCAACCTATATAATGATCAGAGAATAAACCTTATCCAAAATTTTTCTAGAGTAGGATTTCAATTGCCGTTGGACGTAGGTTGCTCAATAGCTGATGCTAATATTAACCCTTTGCGCTATTTTCACTCGGCGCTATTTTCATTCTAAAACTAAATTTTTATTCCGTCCTAGAATATTTTCATTTTATTCATACGAAACTGATCCGATTTCCACATATATTATGTAAATGTTTAGTAATCTGTTAAATACTTTTGTAATGTAGCAAATAAATTGTAACATTTTTTGTAATTTCTTTGAAATAATGCCACAACAATTTCTAGTGGTGCTTCAGAGTCACCACTCGAATTCAAAGGGTTAGTGTGTGCGTATACAATATGATAGCCTTTCTAAATACACGTACGTGCCTAAGAATCTTTGTTTCTCTTTATATTGTTACTAACGTTCTCGTTATACCACGCAATATGTAATACTCTGTACTAAGCAATATGTTGTAATAAATCTCAAATGAGATTTCCTAAATAAAACAAAAAATTGCTCTCGCGAGAAAATGTCGCGAGACGCTTCCCCGCGTGTTCGCGGCGCACAGTGGGCAATTTGGACAAAATCGGATTCAAAATCGAGGAACTTTCGATAGGAATGAGGTAGAGCGATGAAATGTTTTGGAAATGAAAGCTGCAACTTTGTAGAATATGGGAAAAATAGAGAGATTATGGTACCAACGTTTTTTAACCACGAGAAAATTCGTTAAACGCGCACAAATTCAAGAAAATTTTAGTTTTTCCATAACCACGCGCGGAAAACATTTTTTTTTAACATGCTATACACCACTTCCCATAGATTTTTTCACGCTGATTTCAAATCTGGTCTCAAAATTTGTCTACGACCTCAGGATTTTGCAAAAAATAGATTTTTCTGACAAAAACTAATCAAGTCATTTTTTCGTTGAAATGATTGGATGGTAATAATCTCCCTATTGTTCCCATATTCTACAAAGTTTCAGCTTTAATTTCAAAAAAATTTCAACGCTCTACCTCATTCCTATCGAAAGTTCCTTGATTTTGAATCCGATTTTCTCCAAATTGCCCACTGTGCGGCGTTGCACTGTTTCCCATTGTCCGGTCACTCTTGCATTAATTATTCTCATTTCCGTATTAACACGATTAGTGTCAATCGAAGACGAATGGTAAAATGAACGACGGCCGGGCCGCAAAAGGGCATCGCGCAGTTGGGTAATCGGGCCCGTTCGGGACGTCGAAAACCGGACAAAGCGAAAACGCCGTTGGACCGAGCGGTTTGCGCGCGAAACTCACTCGGACAATCGAGGCCGCGCCGCTCCGCTCCGCGCCGAGCGGCGGCGTGCATGAAAAGGGAAAAAACGAGTCGGTGAAAATGTCACGCTTATGCATTCGGTGACGCAACGGCGGCGAAGTATATATTTTGAGAACTCGTTTGAGAGACTCGCCGATCGCTCGCGGTGCAAACGAAAGTTTCCACGCAGGCACCGTAGTACGTACGCGAAAGAACGAGGAGAGAAACACAGGTGGGGATAAAAAATATCGAGAGCACTCACCCACTCTGGAGGTGACCGCCAGCAGGAGCAACAAGCTGTTCACGATGATCATGTTGGTTCCTCTTGTGAATCGCACGGTCTCGATTGATCTTTCGCCGATCCGAAGACGTGAAAATGTTCCGATCGAAGGTACCGGGTCTAATCGTCGTCGACGGCGGTTGAAGGGCAGGAGGATGAAGGGCGCGCGTCGCACATACGCGTAAGCGTGAACAACCAACGGAACCGACGGAACCCTTCGTTCGTTTCTGTTTTGTTCCTCGATTGGGCTTTGCTACCGAGCCCGGTCCCGGCCCAGCGAACACTGACGACTCTCCTGTTCGCGGCCTCCTGTGTTCACACCTCCTCTTCGGGGTCCGTTCGCCGGCGAATTCGGGGAAAATCCAGCGAGAAGATCAGCGGCAGAACGGGGAAAGTAGGATGATGGACGGAGCAGCAACAGCAGCAAGAGCAGCAGCAGCCTCGGATGTTAGCGCCGTTCAAAGCCGCGAGAGCTCCATCGACGTCGCAAAACATATGCTACGGTCACGAAGAGAGAAAGGTGACTGGGTATACGCAAGGCGTGCTCAATACCTCCTGTCTTCTTGGCATAGTCACCTTTCTAGCAAACCAGCAACAAAGAAGAAGGGAGTGTTGGCTCGGTATACCGTCGCGGCCACCACCATTCTCGCGTTCACCGATCGCCGAACGGTGGTGGTGGTCCCGGCCGCCTAATGGTGGTGGTTCTTGTTACCGGTGGTGGTGGTAGCAAACCGTGTGCACCGATCCGCTCGCCTTCCACCGACCAAATCCGCCTTCGTTCGATCAAACTTTTTCCAGTTTCCCGTTTCTCGTATCGGTAACCCTGAAACCGTTCTCGACTTACGCCTCTCTTCGCCTCGCCTCGCGGCGACCGGAGAAAACCCGCTCTCCCTCCTCCACCGCGAACGAAAACGCGTCCGAAGGGTTAGTTGTCGTCTCCTATGATACAAGCCTCGTAAAACCCGCTGAATTATGCCCGCCTTCTTCCTCTCGGGACTCCCCTAACTGCTGTCCTCCGCGTTCGAACGAGCCAAGGCGTTCCGTAAAGTAGACGTTCTATGTCTACAGTACTGCATTGCTGTCCGCTACACGGTGAATCGGAAAATATGGTTGAACACCCTCGCCACATAAACGGATTATGTCCCAGGTTTGTATAAAAACTTTATTTTTTTTTTGTTTTGTTTTGTTTCTTCGGCCATATAAAATCATCAATATTTTGTTCAAATACACGTTAGTCTGACGCAACATGATTATACATCGACGATCAGCTTCGAACGAATGAAAAACCATAGATTCGTTAAGTAATATCCAACTGTCTATGCCTAACGTTGAAATACCAGTCTGCTCGAATCAGGGGGTCAGGTCACCCACGAGCATATCAAACTCGTGGCTTCGCAATTCTTTCCCTCGGAGAGAGGCTGAGGAGAATTTAGAAGATGGCCGGTCGTTGCTCGAGCTTCGAGGAACAGTTCGGACATTTTGTAAGAAGAACAAGAGAAAACGCGAAGAATCCTCGAAGCTTGACGACAAAGGTCGTATGCCAAGTTTTCCTTATTGTTCTTTTACGGGAATAAAATTGCAGGAGATTGCACGGATCGAACCCCGAGGTGGCCCAACCCCTTGAATCGCACAGATTCGGTACCCTTCTCTTTCTCTTCTTTCGCGCGCGTAATACCTTTGTTCGGAGGAGAAGCGTTCTTCGGTTTTGCACAGTCCCGTACCTAATTAAATTCGTGGTGGCGAAGAATACGCAGGAAAAAAGAGGCAAGCGCGTTGCGCTGCGCTGCGTTGCGTTGCGTTCCGTATCGATGTTCGCTGGTCATGAATCAAAAGTATCGCACGGTGGACAGTGAAAAAATAATTATATACATGATCCCTCGCGTTCACAGCGAGGGGAAAACATTTCGATTGGAAAAAAGGGAACGATTCTTCGTTCCTGCTGACCCTTCGGACATGATACAAAATCAGGGGTACGATAAAAAATATAAGATTTCACGTAACATCGATTATCGGGCGTGCGGGAAGAAAGTCGGCCGCGGCGGAATCGCGACTTCAACGCGGAAATCGCTTCGGTCGTCTGTGAGTATTCGTGCAGGTGAGCAACAAAACTTTTTCCAAACGCGAGCTACAGCTGCCATACTAACCCTTTCCGGTCCGATCTCGAGCCAGATCCAACTTTTGCACCGTTCATTTTACTGACGTACAGCACGTTCGTCGTTAATGCTACTATTTCATAAAATGTAACAACTATTTTAGTATTTTTTCGGCTGTTCCGCGTAAGCAAAGCTAAATGATAAAAAACCTCGGACCGGCAATGATTTGGACGATCAGGGTTGTAATTAACAGGGTTGTTTTAACAGAGAACGTAAGCCGACCTTCTTCTCGCACAGCCGATAAAAACGCGGCTCGCTGGGGCCGCCGGAAATGCCGTTGACGGAATTACGAAGTCCTTTTGAATCCTTTCTCCGATGATTACGAATATATCACATGATAATTACGAACGTATCACATACACGCGTATATATATGTACATCATCGTGCCGTTTGGTTGCGGGGGACGCAGAAACGTGACGATGCGTCCAGTTTACCTAGGCGAATCAATTGCTTTCCCTTTCGGCCGTACCAATTGTAAATGAACGTGAACGACTAGACGTACTTGCGACAGTGTCGCGAGTAATTTCTGACTTCCTCTTGAAGGTCTCCCGAGAGCTCGTTGAAATGCGAAACGGAACCGACGGAAATCTACATGATCGATCGCGGTGCACGGCGCGCGCGTCCCCAACGGAACGGAACGCGACAGAGAGAGAGACAGAGAGAGAGAGAGAGACAGAGCGAACAGAACAAGTGCAGCGATACGTAAAACCTTGGAATACCTTCTACGTACATGATTACAACTTACGAATAGCCTGTGCCCCGAATACATGGCGAAACTACGCGCGACGCACGCACGTCGCGAAAACAAACGAGACATCCGCGAACGAGAACAACCCCCCTTTCGCTCTTTCCGAAACTCGCGCGTCCAATAATACCGCTTTACCTACCGGAAGACTGTCGTTCACGACTCAAACAAACGAGTCGACTATACATATATTCCCCCCGAACCGTCTCGCTGCCGCAGAAAAAATACACTGAGCAATCATTGGCACTCGATCGTCGATTTTCAACAGAGCATTAACACACTCGCACCGGGTGACACAGTTTCCAGACGAATTTGCGGCGCTCCGCCGAGCCACGTTAAAGAAAGTTTCTTCAACTTTTTCACAAATTCGCCTGTCGAACTGTGAAAACATCTACCGTAATGCATCTCTGGATAAATCGAACAGTGAATTTGAAGTTTGAAGAATCTCGAAACGCTAACGCGGTACGAATGCGTTAATTAGCCGCCGATAGGTAAAGCGATACTACCCCTCGCAAAAAAGCATTCGATCGAATAGACCAACCGTTCGTCGTACTAACCATTCGTAAATCTAACGTGGCAAACGTTCTCGTGAACGACAAAGATAAATACAATGATAAAACTCGTTATATGTAATAAAATATATTATAATAAAAACAATTTCATAAGGTACAGGGTGAGAAGCATCGTAAATGGTTCTAACGTTTAGTCATGCTGCTCTTTTCAGAATTTCCAGAGCGATAGACGGTGAATTGTTACGTGGAACACTATAGTCCCGCGGCTAACACTTTCGCTCGCGGAAGCTGGACTCTTCAACATTTTCTTTGAAACGATTATTTCAGAAAATATTATCAACTGTATGGAATTTCTTGCTTCTCGAATTGAATCGTTATCGAGCAATTAATTGAGAAACCCTCCCCGGCGCCGGCGCGCAAGTAATCCCGTCGACGAATAACAATTCACGACTCCGATCGAATATTTTCTGGCAGGGGTAGCGTTAGCAACCGGGTTATGCGTGTCTTATGCTACGAAATATTTCAAACTGTACAATCAGCGTAATCAAGAGAGTGTAAAAGTCGACGCGTGGAAAGTATAAAGAAACGATCCTCGAAAGCTCTCGGACGATAGTCCAGGATAGCGAGCCGAGCTTCATCAATTTTTCTTCCGTTTTTTTTTTTTGCACGAACGGGTATCCCTGTCCCTGAGACTCGTACAAAATATCCGTTTCAACGACAGAGACAAAGTAATCGCGTCCGATGGGATTTTTGAATAGCTTCGAAAGGCCGGTTTTTCCAAAACACGTTCGAACAAGCTCAGACAACATTTTTGTTTGTTCGTTCGTTCTTATACTTTGCTCGTTATGCTCTTCTTCTTCTTCTTCTTGCTCCTCTTCTTCTTCTTCTTCTCTTTTATTTAATAACTATGGAACGATTTGTATGTACATCAATTGAACACCGGCGATCACGCGACGAAATGTCGCGGGCCCGATTCGAATTCGAACAATATCGTAAGGTATCCTATCAATATTTTGTACAAAATTCATTTGCGAATACGTAAAAGCGCCGGGACGCCGCCATTCTATGCGAATGAAAGACCATCTTGATTCGCTGCCCGACAACTCTCTAAACCTTACAACGCTGCCAAAGTGTTCCCTATACATTTGGAATTAGCTACCCGCGTTAGCGCGCAGGCGAGCGAGCGAGCGAGCGAACGAGTGCTCCGCTCTAACAGCAATCATTGAGCCGCTATCATTTCGAAATGCTCGAGACTATATATATATATATATGTATATATATATATATATGATGCTCGTCCTTGAGGGTGGATAACTGCGTAACTGATAAAATATCTTGTATAATTCTAATTACTAACTAATTCAATTTGCCTATACTTCTTGCGCAAGTTGCTTACAGAGTCTTTAAACAGAACAGGGTCGAGCCTCATATTGGATCGTAACAACGGCATGTAGCCGAAAACGGCCACGAACGTATTCATGCACGTCTGCCGTTGTATAAAATGATCTGGATCGTTCCAGGGAGATCTGGAAATCACAATAACCACATTGATAATCCTCCAATCGTTAATTCGAAAGCGCTCGCTGCCGCAACCGAGCAAAATAATTCTCCACGCTATAAATTCTTCACAGATTTTACATTGATTCACATTCTTTGCGCGAATCAAAAATTCTACTCGGTCACGTTACACGCTTTACCTACCGGAAGCCTGTTGATAATATTTTAAATAATAATTTCGATAGACTAGAGAAAAGTCTCCGACTGCAAAGAGTGAAATAACCACCGGTAGGCAACGCGTGAAACAGCTAGAAAATGGAAGAGAAAAGAAACGGCATACCTAATTCCAGCCACGGTAGTATCTTTATACAATTTCCGTTGCGTCACTTTGATCGGTGGTCTCCGAGTGACGTGACTGACTAAAAAATTCATAAGTATGTCCTCGCAGTTCTGCGACTGCTCGACAGTCTTGTGAAGCGTCGAGCTCAGTAATTCGGTGTACAGCGTATTGTAATAACGATGGTAAAAAGCGGCACCAGTTAGTATTATACTATAATCGTTCGTCCACTTGCTTGTGTAGCCCCACGACCGCTGTCGAAAGGGAAGAAGATAAAGTACATAGGTACTGCACAGCGGTAACAAATGATAGCGACCGACGTCTTCAGAGGTTTGGTTACCTTCGAGTCGTCCCAGTAATGCGATCTGGCTGGGTAGCCGACGATTCGATCGGGAAACGATTTCCAAACCGTAAATGCAAAATCAATTTCGTCAGTGTTGAGTGTGGCATCTTCGTCTAGCGATAATATGGCACTAGTTTTGATTAACGGATGAGGATAGAAACGTTGGGATATACCGTCGACCGTGACGATGTGTATCGTCGCTTTGATCCCTTGCCAACGCGGCCTCCTCGGTAGCGGAATATCCGAATTCCACATTAATATAATCTGAAACGCGACTTCGAATAATTAAAACGTCCGAAGCGGGACGGATCGTACGAATCTCTGGTTCTGTTACTCACCCTATCTAGGTATTTGCTCTTCGCGACGCTTTTAAGCAGACGATAAAGTACGGCAGTAGACCCTAACTGCGAGTAAATGATGGCAGTAAAAGTGTTACCCGGATTGCTCTTCGAAAACGGAAGTTCCTGCTGACTGTCGGCAAATTGCGGTAATATCGCTAATGCGCCAGGACTAGTATTCCAAACGAGTTTCTCTCGAGTACCTTCCCATGGCAAACGTTCCCGTATGTTCTGAAAAAGATTATTGGCTGATAACTCGACGACCTACATGCGCGTGTATCGGCGAACGTTTAATCATCTCAATCGACCCAATTAAATAGAATACTTCAAGCGTTCTACGCTTTGATGGTTATCCAATTCTGATAGCACCTATGTGCTCGATCCTTTTTAAGCTGCTCGACATAAATACCAAAAGGGTTAATCACCTCGAACACGGTAAATACAATTTTTTCTATCGACGAGAAATATCTCTCCCAAAGGAATTGTGTCTGCTGCCGTAATTTAAGTATCTGTACATTGGACACAGATCGCACTATATCTGGAATCTGGAAGCATATAATGTTACACGTTGTACGCGCAGTGAAAACGGAAAGTGCCACTTGTCCGTTTCTCTTTTTATCATCGTATAATACATATCATGTATTTCACTTACTTGAAGTAGCAGTCTTTCGTCAGAAAATATAGCGGCTTGCGTCCAATCAATACGTTCGTGAAAAGGAAGCGCCCAGCCATTGCTTAGAATAACTGGAATGCACCCAGCCCTTAAAGCTTCTAAAAAACGAAAACTACCCAGTCTCCTTCCTCGTGGTACCAGGCAAAAGGTAGCGTTCATCAACAAAATTTCATAATCGTACCTGACGAGGCAAACAATGCATTCAGGTTCGTCCGACACAAGTACAACAAATGTGAATCTAAAAATGGTTCATACTAACATATCGTATTCCTGATTGTCCTGTTGACAATGTTCGTCTTGGAATTCTCTCCATGCTTTGCCGTGTCGGCAGGTCGTGACAAATACCAAGTCCTTGCCGTTGTGCAAATGATAGAGAGTGTTTCTGGTCTCGGAGCCTATACCGTGCACGTATCTTTTGCCCTTGAATGCTGCGACGTATTTCTTGTTATTCGGAAAGTTGTTCTCTGGTGCTTGGCCAGGTTCACCGCCGCGCTCCGGATGTTGTTTGCCAAACAACGGTATCGACACGTCAAAGTTCGGTCTGTGCCTGAAGATGGACATGCTGGCCTTCGCGAGCATGGCAAATCCTAGATCGAAGGTCAGAGAATCCTCCGCGTAGTCGGGCCATGTCCCGGAATACAAGTTAAATATCAAATGATTCCTGCCGTTGTTCCAGTAAGGTAAACGCAACAATTTCGCGGGAAGATTGTGTACAAATTCCGTCGACAACGGATCTCTGTCCAACGTATCCAGAGCTAACACAAATATACACGCTCTGGTCGGATCTGACGTGTAGTATCTCGATTCCGTGATAACGTTTAAAATTTTTTGGTATAGCGGGCTTATCACATCCTCGATCGGATACACGTACACGGTGAAACCATTCTTGCATCTGGTGTAGTCGAAGCAAGTCTCCATACGGCATTGTTTAGTGCGTTGCGACATAAGAGAATTTCCATTTGATGTTCTTAAATCCTTGTCGTAGTACTCCTCGTTGATACTTAAATATGAAGGCAATCGCTCGTAAGGCAACAGAGATCTGCCTGCCAGCTTTTCGCTTTTTAACCGGTAACCGCCAAAGTAACAGTAACCAAGAAACGCGCATGTTACGAATAATAATAAATAGCGCTTCTTGGCTTGCATTTTCAATGCAATCAGGTTGCACACAAATATATACCAACGCTAAACATACTCATGCATTTACAGGGCGTATGCATTCGATTCTAAATGCATCGTTAAGAATTTCCTGGTTGCTCGCTTTTACAGACAGAGAAATCGCAAACTTACTCCCAAATAGAGTTGATTTCTTTCCTAAAAATTGCTGAAACAAAGTAAACATCAATTTTCAGTGTTTGCGAGATTAACAAATTAGCAGAATAACTTTTTTATAGCTATAAGGCAAAACGGCGCGATTTACATATTTAGTAAATTTTGAACTTCTGCTTCATTGCAAAGTATGAATTGATTTTATTTGTGAAAGTCGACTTATGATGTTTCACCTCATAACCACCGATATCCACGCGAATATCGCGCAAACATCCCGTTGAATCACTCGGTGTCACTATAATTTTTTTTATTAACTGTACGATAACGCATTCGCAAAAACACACTGACGATAAGATGCCAAATAAACTTCGGAAATGTTTAGTTACCTTCGAATTTGGCTGATTCGATATCGCCAATGGACAGGAACGTTTCAAGAGGTTCGATCATTATAAAACACATGACAAATACGTGACACATCCACGGGAAGGTTCACTTCTATATTTCTATCGATACGGTTACATTAGGACTTACAACATGTCGAAACCTAAATGACAGATTGTAAACGGTCGATGGACGCCTGTCGAGGGAAGTTAACCTATACGCGACTTATCTCGGACGTCGCACAACGGAGCGAACAACGTCGAACATATCGAAGTCGAAGTTAAAGTTCGATGAGACAGTAACGAACGATGGCTCATACTTGTGATAATATTTTTCCCTGGTGAGAAGACCGCACAGCGAACCAACTTTTTTCGTTTAGGTTAGTTCTGACGTACATCGGATTCGCAGAACTCGCCGGCGTTATTACGCCCATACGCATTTTCGGTCGGCGTGACCACACGCGCGTGACATCGATCGGTAAACGCCTCCAAGTGCAAAATCATTGCACGCAGCGCATTAAATAATTGGTTTAAAAAGCAACGCGAGTTATGCAATGACGTTCGAACGATTAGACTGGCAAATCGCTTATTGGTTACTTCATGCCAACCTCTCAACTCTCGAGGGACGTTTGGGGACGTTTCGTGCGCTTTTGTGTCTGTGCGACACGACCGGCTCTGTGCATGAGCCACCGTCGTCTCACACACTTTCGCATATCTAAACAAAACTGCCGATCAAGGTTATCCTGCTACCTAGCGGTCGACCGATAAAGCTTCCGAGCCGTTTCTCCCGCTTCGATTAAATTTATTAAAAGCACACACATTTTTTTTTATTGCAAATCAATACTCTTAAAGGAAGCCGCTTAGCTTGCTACGAGCCTTACGCGATATTGGTTCTGTACCGAGCGTGTTATCCTTCGATGATGTCTTAATCAAAATAAACCTTGCAACTATTAAACGAAATGTACTTTGCAGCGAGTACTCACTTTGTATCCTCTTCCTTCGCGAACCTGAATTGTTTGTCCAACGATTTTTTTTTTGCAGTAATACAGAATTTGTAATGAATGAAAGACAGAGGTTTCTTCCCGATTTTAAAACTGAGAAAATTCGATGGCACTTTGGTTGATATTTCTCTGCTGTTCGAAGCAGCTTCTTCAACGAGAACGTTCTTCGTACTGATTCGCTTGTTAGAGCAAAGTGATGGGATGTTTTCGCGGAAAATATTATCTTACTTTTATAAAAACGCGGAGGCTTCACCTCGAACGTTGATCACATGACCGTTTTTCTGCGCATATCTATGCTACACGCTTTCTACGAGAAGCGTTTTTACATGTAGATTTGTAGTCGGCTGGACATTGCGCAACCTTTAAGAAAAACGATTGCATATGTTTACCATCTGTTAACCGGAAAGGATAAGTCAATCTGTCAATCATGTTCAACACATTTTTGTAATTTTCCTATTTATGTAACCGAAGACATTTCCACTAAACTGTACTACAACATTTAGAATAGTTTCAATAATATTATATTCGTTAATCGGGGACAAATCGTGTCCAAGCATTATTAATGGAATCTATTTTTTTGCGGTAGACGGATCGCTCGTTTAGATATTATTTATGGTAACGTATTGCGAGATTTGTTTCTTTTACTAGGTTACCGTGTTCATAAAAAAGTATAATGGATTCTTCAGCAATCATATACCTCATTATAGCATAGCAACTTACTAACAAGGTGGCACAATCTGTCATTCATGTCACGGTATTCGTGAAGTAAAAATAGACTATTTACATACAGAATTTTCCAACATCTAGACATAATATATAAAATTTAATATTTATCATTTAATAAGATATATATGTCATTTACACTTTCTTCTCGAGTACAATATGGTCTAGAGCATTGTTGTTGGATTTCGTGTTACTAAATACATCTGTTATTTCTTTTTCTCCATCATAAATCTTTAGAGGAGCACTCTTACTCTTACGTTTTACTCTTTTTCTAGTGTCAGGATTAAATCTCAATCTCTGTCCTCCTAAGATCGGTCGTGGTCTAAGCTTTCTCAAGTATTCTGCTGCTATCAGAGCACTTTCCATTTTAATCATCGCGCACCTGAACAAGTAATTAAAAAGTCTTATATGCTGTTCTTGTAAATAAATCTTTTGTAATAATATAGACATAAAACGGGGGATACCTGGATTTCTTCAAAGGAACATTCAACAATTTACCAGAGACACTTCCGGGAATAGCTGCCTTTAAATCTTGGAGCTTGGTTCCAGGTTTGATATTCGATACGAACAACCTATAAGAAAAAGATCATTTTTAATGCATTTAAAAAATTAGAAACAAAAAATAGAAACACGAAAATAGTTACGTTTTTGTCACTATCATTTCTGGTTTTATTTCCGGTAAAACTATCTTCTTTCTCAACATCTTCGGCTTGTTTTCCTCGGTTTTCGTTATTGCGGGTGCTACAATCACGCGTTTACCATTTAATTTTTTATTTTTTACAGCTTCCAAATTTTTCAATTGCTCTTCGACTGTGGGAAATACTACGTAGCAATGTCTGCTGGATTGTCGACAAAGCTGCACTTTGAATTCACCGGTGAATAACTTTGCTACATCTTTTTCCGTTCGTATCACGTGCGGCAAACGAACGTAAAGGGTTCTCTGTTTCTCCAGTTGTCTCTCATAGAATCTTTTCTTCTTCAGCATTTTTGATTATTCAACTGAATTTTTCCTTCTCTATAGTCACGTTTTAATTTTCAAACGACATCGAGCATGTTTGCGTTGAAGCAAACTATGTAATGTTGACACAGTAACGTTTGAGGTTATGTGGGTTATGTTTATATTCGCGTTGTTAAAAAGTTATGTAAATACAAGACGTGTGCACTTTATTAGGTATACGATCGAGAATTCAGAATCATAGACTATTGTATAGTAGACGCGACACCTAGCCTTCACTTTTGATGTTCGTGTCTTGATACGGACAGTGTCACGGACGAGGTATAAGATAGACCTACCATCCAATGTATTTTCGTGGCCCACTTTTGTGGGGTCACGTAACCCCATTACCATTTTCGTCTCACATCCTGTATTACCAACTGGAATTAAAATCTGCTGACAGCGTCGTTAGTGGTAGGAATTAAAATTAAAAATAGCTATATATAGCACACGCGAGGTATAGGAGTAGACCAATCACCATATGGGGTTTCGTGTATCACGATCTGAAATACCGACATCGTTAACAACAACTAGATTTCTTACGCCCTCTACGCTGACGAACGACAAATGTTGTAACTAGATCCACGCGAAGCTTAGCCCATATACCTATTATATAATAAATGAAAGGACCTCCGATCGAAGGAACACCAATTTTAGGCAAAAAATATCAATTTTAAGAAAAGGAACTTTTGAAAAGTTCCGAAGCAAATTTGAATTAGAAATCCAGGAAAAAGGGTGATGATGAAAAACTGTGTTTTTCGGTTAGTAATTCAAAGGAGCTTACCAAGAAGGTGAAGGTGGACGCGAGGCAAAAAAATATATTGGGTGATTGGTCGAGAATCATTTGTATTTGATCGTTTTATTCAACGTTTTTTTATTTCAACGTTTATCGTTTGTAGAGGGCATAAGAAAACGAGTTGTTTTTGTATACCTCGTCTGTGGTAGAAGTTCCGTGCCTCTGTTATAGATGGCGCCACAGATACCTTCTGAAGAAAAACCAATAGCGTACACATTAATTATATATTTTGCTTAATTGCACAGCGGGTATGAAAAAAATGTACTAAGATTTAAACTGGTTTCTCCGATTGTGAAAACGCGTTCATTCTGGTTCACCAGAGACCTGCAAACATCTGCAGTATCAGGGGTCGAGTCTAAGGTGATTCCTGGGAGTTTCTGGAGAGGTCTGTTTATCCTGGCGGCTTCAGAAGAACCGACAACTTTTCGATTTATGTGTTTGCATAATCGTTGATCGATGGCGCTACGAATTGAATAAAGTGCTATGAAGATTACAAAAATGTCTTACAGCAGTCCAAGATCGTATTATTGGTACAATTTAAGATTGCACCATACACAAGGTACGTTAAATTATGACATTTTTTAACCAGGCAATTCTGTAATCTACTCAAAATGTTAAGTAACGAAATTAAGTTTTCAGCGACGTTCTAACTTGAATAAACTGAATGAGAGGACAAACCTTATCGATAACCATGTACATGCTGTACGTTGATGCAGCTTATGTGTTGTTCCACGGATGGAGTCACCAGCCAAAAGTGTGGGTTTTACGAAGCAATATTTCTGGCCGGTATTTATACTAAATTCAGACGTTAAATCTATATATTTTTAATTTCGAACGATTTCTTTTACGCAGAGGCGATCTAATACAGAGCATGGAATAATATTTAAACCATTTAGCGTTAAATTAATTCGTTTAGCGAAAGAAGAACGCAACATTTGAAACTTAAGATTTACAGGTCTGACTGGAGGAAACTTTAATCTTATTCATAGATATTCATCGAAGTTAGCACTCGAATTCTGCGATGCAAGGTCGTTCTTATTGCCGAAGGTCTTTCGCAGGTGTCACGTCGACGGCCTCGAAGAGTCACCGATTGCTCGGGAAACCATAACCGAGGTCTATGAAGTTCTGTCCGCAGATCCTTGCGAACTATTCGAGTTCGCAGCTGCTCGCGTTCGGAGGAAGGAAGAAAGGAAGGGAACGATAGGCGAAGTAATTGTCGAAACGCGTACACCAGCAGCTAACGAGGCTGTTACGACCGAATATGATCGTCGGCGATATTAAAACGGAGAATTTACGGCCAGGAAGAATCGTACAGGTCGCTTGTCGGAGGAGCAGGGGTAGACGAACACGTAACAGTTACTTCCAGAAAAATTCCGCTTGGTATGTTTTCGTCCGGTGCGCCAGGCGAACGCAGTCGCTTAATTAAAACCCGTGTAAATCGACTAGCAGCGCGAGCGCCAGCCATCGCTACGCCAATTAACTTTATACCGGAACAGGCGAAGAAAGAGAGAGGGAGAGAGAGAGAGAGAATCCGAGGGAAAATAAGCGGACGCGGGCCCAAGGGAATGACTATTCCGCGAAAAACCGTGCTGGCAAATTGATCGACCCTTCAGGCTTCAGGATCGCGACGCGTCGAAAACGTTTCAATTATCGTCGGTCACCGAGTCGCGTTCTCCGTGATTTTTCCCCGCGATCGAACAGTTTCCGCTGCGCAAGACAGAGAAAGCTTTGGGTCAACGCTCGCAGAAGCGAGTCGAACGATCGATCGATCGAAGAAGGTGACTGTTCGACTTACTTCTCGCGCGGCTCTCGAAGGTTTATCCCTTTTTCAAAATGAATTTCCGAGCCGGTGAAGCAAATACCGCGAAAGGTTTGTGCCAGCCTTCACTCGTAGCTCTCGTAAAACGCGAGGCTTCACAGGAGAGATATCTGTGTCCTTGAGGCGACGGTCCGTGTCAATGAAAATTTCAAAGATAGAATTCACGTGGCCCCCGATATGGAATGAAACGCGACCTTGAAACCTCCGACATCTCCGCGGACGATATTTCAATGATCACGCGACAGCTGGACGGATTCTCCAGAAGGGAATTTAATATTCCTGTTCGACGTGGTACGCGGATAACGTTCCGAGCGAGGTACCAGTAAGCAAGGGTTAAAGGCTGGACAGAGGCAACATAATTTTCTGCTTCCTCTTCCAGCGGATTTCCAGCGAAAAAGTGGCACGGTTCCTTTTACCTTGCCGAGAGTCTTGGCTGGAATACAAACTCTATCTAATCTCCCCTCCCCTCCCCGGGTTCTCGGGATTCAGACGATACAATTTCCCTTCTGGTTCGTCGGGGGATTTCGAGATAGGTTGAGGGATTTCCGACGGGAATTAATAAGGATCTTGGCTTGTTAATTCGCCGGCCGGTTTGTTAGAACGAACGGCGTATCGCGGTTAGAAAAATCGTGAAGAAATCCCGTTGGACGGGCGAAAGGGGGTTGAGGGATTCGCGATCGGTGAGAAAAGAAAACGATCGGGGAGACTCGGTATCTCGGCGGGCGCTCACACAAGCACACAAGCACACAAGCACACAAGCACACGCACGCCGGTCGAGGTGAAGCGAGGTCGATGGAAAGTGGCATAATCGCGGATGTGGATCGGCTCAAGGAGAGCAGAAGAGGAGATCCTTTACCTTACTTATGTAACGAGCGGCCAGGCTGTGTCTCGTGTCTTCGACCGTCTCCCGAACACGCACAGACCCTTTCTCGACCGTATTCCCCTACCTCATCCCCCTTTCGGAGCCTACTCTCTCTCTCCCTTTCTCCCTCTCTCCCCCCTCTCTCTCTCTCTCTTTCTTTCTCTTCCGTTCTGCAGCAACTCGCAACACCTAACCCGGTGTCCCTGAAAATCCCTCGGTCTTATTGGGTCGCCGGCCTCGAATCACCCCCGTTTCTTCGTTCACCACCTTTCGCCTCGAGCCAACGGTGGTTCGTGCCCCATAGACTCGGGGATAATGACCCTCGATCGTTTCTCTCTTCTCACAACTCGCAGATTCCGTTTCCCAAGTTGCAGATCGAACGCCTACGATTCTAGGGCTACCTAAGACGAAAGGTAATCGATACGCGTTACCTCATAATAGCGACAAGATCGAATTCACTTACGCCAGTCTTCGGAACTTCATTCGTCCCCCGGTGTCCGCTCGACGAAACGTTGAAGAATCGATGAAATGGGAAGACGAGCGCCTGAATTTGTAAATCTTACAAATTTATGTTCGCGTACAACTGAAATGTTCAAAAGAAAGATTTTCATTCCAACATTGAAACGGTTAAGGCCATCGTTCTTTGCACAGTAACCGGTCAGATACCATTGTCTCGTGGCAATGACTCACGGAATCGAAGCGAACGGTTTCGCTCCGGGTGTGATCGCCCGACTTCTGTCATCGAGTTCGTCGCGTCGCACAGTGGTCCCAAATCGCCAAAACGTGCTCGAAACCTCACAACTTATTCAAAAATTATTGGTTCTGCTTGAAAATTGGTATTCGGCCGTTTTTGGGGTCGCTGATCAAACAGTGAAAGTAAAAGCAAAGCATATTTGTGTAACACCCTTCTACCTTCCCTCTCGCTGTCTCATATTGACCTGAACGAGGGGAAAGACTAATTCTCCGGATAGCAAACTCTACCCTTTGTATTGTATAAAATAGGTATTTTATTCGCACTTCATAGTTCCCAAAGAAGAAAGAATTGAAGAATTGCTGGTCTTTTTACGTACAATAAGATCCCATAATCAGAAATATAGGTTTCCATTTGGAAAAACAAAGTTGACCTTCGAATGACCTTGAAAACGCCACCCAAATAAAAAACTGATACTGCCTTGTGACAACAGGGAAATAATTATAGCAGACAAAGGGGGGAGAAAAATAGCTTGAAAAGGGATAGGAGAGGCAGTGATAGACCAAACAAATGTAAATCGTAGAATCAGATTATCTAGTGTATTGTGCGTTCCAGATTTCAATTCAAATTTACTGTCAGTTGCGAAGTTTACAGACCGTGGGTTTAAAGAAGTTGGGTACAAAGAAAACCATGGAGTACAAATGAAAGCTGTGCGTAAAGGTAATGAATATTATGTTCGAGGAGATATTGTGACTGAAGAAAAGGCAGCTGTTACCAAAGAAGAAAATATTTGGCATGGAAGACTTGGACATGCAAATGAAAGAATGATGCAAGAGATGAGATTGAATGTGACCACGTGAGAGAGTGCACGTGTTATAACGTCTGTTGTATATTTGTTATTAATATAACTAAAAGGTAAAACCAACGAGTGAGTGTTATATAGTAGACTAATATCCCCAACACCTTGGACACGTGTTTTACACTTTTTAAATATCTTTCATACTTTTCGAGATATTCGGCTGGAAAGTTTTCAAATGAACAGCCGGTATAAACACAGCGTTCGTGTTTGAAAAATAGAAAAAAATTTCGGATATACGATTCTTTATGAAAAATTGACATTCTATTCAAAATCTGTTTACATTTTACAGAAAGACTCGGTGCATATCTCTCACAGTTTGACAAGAAATGCAAGGAAAGCACATAAAATACCTACTCTGCGTTATAAAAAACAGTGGTACGGCCACAGAGGCACTTAGGGGCAGCTATTTTTTTTAGAATTGCAAGATAATACTATGTAGCAGAAGCTCCAACAAGTTTTAGCGATGGACCGTGCGAGACTTGCAACTTTTACTCTACATCTTAAAAATTGATGCCTTCACTTTTACTCTCTCTTGTGCATACATAGTCATCAGTTAACAATAAACATTTGGCACTGAAAACTATGCAACTTACCTCCACAAACAGCATCCATAATGCACAATTAAAATCGAAACGTTTCAAGACAATTTGTACACGGTGCACTTAAAATTCGCAATGTGCTTCACAAGCTTAAAAAGGTACGGTCTAATGAGCTCGAAGTTCGGACTGTGACTGTTGGTCAGGTATAAAAAACGACCTTTTGCTGTTTACCCCCACTTGGAAACACTCTTAGAGTAACCATACTTAAAACTTATCTAACTGAATGTTCATATTTTAGGTTTTGTCCACGTTTTCCGGCTTTGGGACCGCTGTGCGTCGGCGAGACCCACCCGGAATCCTCGAAACATAACGTTACATCTCATCTGCTTCTGCTCGGACCTCGTTCCCACTCGCTTCATCCCTAGACCGGCTGGAAATCGTTCAACGACCATCTTCGAGCGGCCGAGTGGCGATTCGGTGACTAAGCGGGTTTACCGGTGCATGTGTGAACCGTTTCTTGGGAAACCCGAACCCATACGTCATCCCACGATGTCTGCTTCCCGAGAGATCGGGCACGCGAGCCTTCGTCACCTGCGCAATAACAGTAACAAATCAGTATCGAACGAACCACGTTGTATAGAACGTAGACGAAAATTTGCTGAGGTGTACAAGCGTCCGAAATTACAGATTGAGGAATCGATCGTCAAATTCTGACAATGACCGGTTTCAGATTTTTTCTTTTGCAATTCCTAAAATTATAAAGACCCTCTCGCGAGAATGCTTTCTTCAAGTATACACTCCGATAAAAGTCGCGCGAAATCTGAATAAAGTCAGCCCGTGTTAGTTTTGTAAGACAATAGTAGCCGGTTTTGATGCTCGGTAGGATTTCGATGGCGCGGTGGAGGGTTAATCGAGTCGGATCTCGTTTTCTTAGGAACCGCGAGTCTCTGGCTGCATTCCAACGACAGAGGGTCCAGCTCCGTTTGGAAGAGGCTTCCTTTTTTCGCGGGTCGAAACGAGCTGGAAAGCTCAGGTGGGCAGAAGAGGAGAATCATTTAACGGCGGCTCGTAAAAGTCAGAAGCACGGGGCCGTAAAGGCGTTATTCCGGCGCACCGGTGATTTCGACACCGAAAACCGAGGGAGGGGAGGCTGTTGTTGTCGGAGGTCATTCGTCGGTTCAACGCTCGGGCCGTTTACCTGGCAGCGGAGCGGCGCCGAGCGGAGCGGAGCGGAGCAAGCCTACGAAACCTTGGCCATTGAGGTGTTCCGCCACGCGTCTAATTACCATTTGTCCAGGGACATCGATGTTCGCGGCGCTTCCGCGAGTCCTCTCGATCCTCTCGATCCACGGTGCTCGATCCTGCTCGCCAGCTCCGGTGAAAGAGAGAACGAGGAGAGGCGACAAGATCGATCGAGCATCGCATCGGGCGAACCGTGTTGCGGAATTAATCGCGTTCGTTTCGGAGGAGGAGAGGTTGTCCGCGCGGACACCTGAACAGCCGAGACCGGGCGAAGAGTGCCTTGACCCTGACAGAGGATTCCGCAACGGCGAAGAAAAGTGCGAAGGAACCGATGACTCGGCCCGAGCAGCGATTCGGGTCGAGTCACCTTGCCCGGCAACTTTCCACGGCCGTTCGCAACCGGAGGAACCGAGCTGCGGAGAAGGGACAAGCGACAGTGATGTAACTTTTCAGCGTCGAGCCCTCCACGGCCTCGTCTCGCGCCACTCGAGCACGCAAAATTGACCGTGAACTGAACGGCCACCTGGAAACATATCTAGTTTCAGGCTCTTCGGCTCGGGCCAGACAGTTTTGGTTCCGCTGTAAGACGACGTTCCTTTCGCAATAAGGAAACCGCTATCGCCACTTCCTCTTTTGTTAAGTTGTCCGCTTGGTTCCAGAACGAGAGGGTACAGTGAATTGTCGTTGCGAGTCACGTTGCGTTGGTGATTCAATCTTAGACGACATCTTAGAAGCATTTGAAATACACAGGGCACGCTGGAAACCTGAGAGTCATTAAGTCACCTAGGAACATTAGAGTCATATCCGTCTACAAGTCATAAAGGCTATGACTGCTAAGCGATAGTGACAACAAGAGAAAATGTCTTTCTCCGATACAATCGCCTCGCCGCGGTGGTGTGGGTAGTTCCACCGACTCCAAATTGTAAGGTTGGCACTGACTCCTAACGAGAATTCACTGTAGATTGCATCAGTTTTATTCACGACTAATTTCTAACACATCTCTTTCTGTTTTTTGGTGTTTCACTCTTGGGGTGGCCAAAGGGCCCTGTTGCATAGCTTGACTCTTTGCGGCACAGGATTTCAAAGAAAAAGTAGACCCATGTTGCACAGGAATTTTATCGGGTTTTAAACGAAACAAAATCGGTATATTTTTGTTAACACTAGGTTTACGGAGTACTAAAAATTACTATTTTACATTTCCTTTGAAAAATAAAATGAATGTATCTATCAAAGTTTGTAGCCAGTCTTTTAATAATATATAACTAAACAAATCAATTTGTTAAATAATTGCTCATGGATGCATTTTTACAATCTCAATATTCGCAATTTAAAAATATTACAATCCGTCATTTTGACGGGTCCCGTAAATCTAGTGTTAATAAAGGTATAACATCATGTAAAAACATAACAAAATAGTAATAGTTGATTAGATTTGTTGTTATTGGGCTTTACGTAAATAAGACGAAATATAAACGTATGCACATGCAGCTATTGCAAGATTTCGAGGTGGGAAATGTCCCCCACCATGCCGTAAAATACATCAAAAAGGTGGGACACTTTTAATCCCACCGTGCCCCAAAGAGTTAACATGTTTAACTCAGTAACCATAAAAGTTGAAACTGAAGGAGCAAAAATTCACTATGTCATTTACATTTTCAATCCTCTTATGTGTACTTCATAGAACCTAAGCAAAGCTTGCAGACTCTATATATATGTCATCACTAGACTGCGGATCTTCACGCAAAATAAAAAATGTTGCAAGACGCAGGAGCGAAATAAAAATTAATTTCTTCTTCTAATTATTTTATTTCGTTTAACACTATATTTACGGGACCCGTCAAAATGACGGATTCTAATATTTTTAATTTACGAATATTGAGATTCTAAAGACACGTCCACGAGGAATTATTTAACAAATTGATTTCTTTCGGCGTATATCATTTAACCCTTAAGTGCATAGGTAAACTAAATATTAGGAACATGAATGCATACATGGGGTCCATTGAGGACCCCACTTACCTAATTCCTTGCTAACGTTGATCACAGCAACAATCTATTTCTGTAAACTTTCTGTAAGACTGTAAAATTTCTGTAAACTAAAAATGGCGCGGCTAAAAATGTCAACGCAAAATCCAACACTGGGGTCCTTTGCGGACCCCACTGATGCATTTAAGGGTTAAAAAAGTGGCCACAAATTTCGATCGATACATTCATGTTATTTTCACGAAGTAATACAAAATAATCACTGTTAGTGCTCCGTAAACCTAGCGTTAACACGCTGACATCCTAAAATCTTTTTCATATGTCCACCGTTCCAAACTGTGGTTACCAATTTTTCTCATAAATGCATAAAGTCAACGTGCTCTATGTTCTCAGTCTTCTACGCATGATTGCAGGAGGTCGTGATCTTTGTGTTTCACGTCGGACGAATACGAAAGGAATTTACGGGATGATCCATCGAGACGGTATCGGGAGTATTTTCGGCAGGTTCCTCGCGCAGTTCTCTGAATGGATCGAAAACACCATCCGGCGCTAGGAGAGATCAAAGACCGCACCCCTGAAGAAAGAGAAAGAGAGTAAGAGAGTAAGAGAGTAAGAGAGGATAAGACAGGAGGTTAGAGGAGGAGGCAAGGCATGCAGGCGAGCGAGCGAGCGTCGTCGTCGTCGTCGTCGTCGTCGTCGCCGAGGTTACGACTTATCGACGAGCGACTCGGAACCATTTCCCTTTTCCTGGATCCCCGTTATAATAGCCCGTTCGAGGACCGATCGAGCGGGCTCCGGCCGATTCGATCGGCTTTCGGAATTCGAATAAGTCACGCCAATGAAAGAAGCGTCCTCGGCCGCCGGAGTAGGGGGCCTCGAGGAATGGGGAATGGGGAATGGTACGGGGATGCTGAAGAAGGAGAAAAGCCGAAGCAGCGGGTGGGGATCGCGGTGGAGGTGGCGAACCGAGGACGACGGAGCCCAGAAACGAAACGAGAAGAACGAGAGGAGAGGAGAACGAGACGAGACGGTGGTGGTAACTGTGAGCGTGGTTGTGGCTATGGCTGTGGCTCGGACCGGCATGGCAGGGGAGAAGGTGGGTAGAGGTGGCAGGAAGAAGGACGAAGGAGACGAGGAAGGAGAACCGAAGGGAGACGACCGAAGGCGGCGAGCCGAACGAAGACACAAGTTCATATCCAAGGAGATGTGGGACGATGGCCCGGAGTAACCTCCATCAAGGATGGACTTCCATCCACCGACGACCGGGACGTACTATACATCGAAGCCTTTCCTCGCCAGTTATGCGAGTCTGGATAATCATCCTGTAGCGAGCGGCCCCGATCCTCCTCGTGCCTCCTCGCCGCGCGCCGAGCGACGAACGGCCGCGAAAACGCGATTCAAATCGTTTTCTACCTTTTCCGAAGCGTTCTCCCCTGATGTAATACTTTTGTCGAAAATGACTCTCGATTTTCTTCCTGGGCGGCCCCTGCCGAGAGCATCGACGGGGTCGTCTTCGTTTAGCGATCGAACGAACGGGTTTCTTGTTTATTGATTCTATTTAGATGATTCGTGCGTGTCGGAAGGTTCTTCCGGAGAGCATCAGCAAGGCGGAAATATAGAGCGGAACAGGGCGAAATTCTATTTATTCTGGCGCGGGATCGGTTTCTATTTTCAAGACAGTTTGGCAAGGAGACCAGGATTATTGGACCTGAAAATGGTCGTCGATCGTCGACCGTCGACGACGAGGGAACACCGGTGCGCGGCGCGGGCAACGGCGCACGGTCGATTAATAATTCGTTTGTCGGCGAACGGGAGCCGCGGGATGGACAACAGCGCGATTGCAACGCGCGGGGTCGACGACCGTCGAGAAAAAAGTATTGTTGTTTTCTTTCGACGAGCCGCGGGCCGCCTCCGGCGAGAAGCGACGCTCGCACGCTCGCGCGAAATCTGGAACAGGAATCGCGGAACAGAAAACGAGGGAAATTCTCTCGTTTAATCTTTAGACCACCGATCCGTGATCGCTCGTTCCAAATTTCCCGAGCGTTTGCTCTCGCCTGGATCACGGCCGAGCCGTGAACAACCTCCGGACCACCGAGCACAAATTTTCGTGGCCCTGTTACGGCACACCGTCGCGAGTATCGGGAACGAAAGTGTTTCGGCGCGGCGAGGAGGAGAGGACGCTACATCGTGTGCCTAATGATTCACGAGCAGTCGGAACCAGAGGCCACCGCGCCTCGCCGAAATGCCACCTCGATCTAACTTTCGCTAATTGCGACCCGGGATGTCAAAGGCTCCGCCTCGGACCACCGCTCCGACGTTTGCTGTTCCGCTCGCGCCTTCGAGCGGACTCGCGAACGTTTCCAACCACCTCGGGGTTTCGATAACGCATCGCGAGATATTAGAGGGACGAGTAATCAATTATTTTGAAATCTAAAACAAACTTCGTAGTAAATTCAATTCTCCATCATTATCAGTTTGCCATCTTTCCTGCAAATTTTCAATCCCCCTCTTATAGAAATCTTATAGAAATGCTGTGTCATTATTCAAAATATTTTTTACCTTATTGAATTTGTTTGTATTTAATAAAGTACTGAACACTTCAGTACTGTACGAGTAAATTGCACCATTTTCGTAAGTATTGTATAACATGAAAAAGAATATGTACCAGGGAAATATTCTAGGTCTGAAGAAATGTTTCGTTTCGGAGTTGAAATAGCTTCGAGTGCAAAGGGTTAATCCAAAGAACTAAACTACTAAAGTACAATGTTGTTGAATTAGATTGGAAAAGGTGCGACAAAGTTACAAGACAATGTATATTTTAGGTAAGAAAAAGTGGAAGATAATGAAAAAGAGTTTTTTCTATTTATTAGTAACGTGTTGTGCCACCTTTATTCTCTATAGTTTCAATTCATCGTCGTGGTATCGATTGATATAAATTTTTTATTTGATCTTCACTTAATTTGACCCATTGTTCTACAATACGAGCTACAATACTCCACAAAAGTGTTTCCCATTTCCATATACAGTAAAATTTGTATATTGCGGTCTCCAAAATATATTTTTACAGGTTTCGCTGTATGAACGGCGGCATTGTCATATCGAAAAGTATCATTTTCACATACAATAGTGCTGGCATGTCGCGTTAATTGTTCTTCTAATGCGTCTATATAGTTAATTGCATTCATGCTGGTGTTAATAAATTTTACATCGGTTCTACCGTGGTACCCTATTACGGCTCCTTGACAAATGCAATTCTTCCTTCCGCAAATCGTGAAAATAATATGAAATACCATCCGGTCCATCTAAATTGAAACATTTTTCATCTGAAAAAATAACTTTCCTCCACTTTTCTTTTCCACTGGAGATGTCATTCCGCAAAATCTTCCCTGACTGCTTTGTGTCGATTATACAGGGTGTCCCACATAAATGGGAACACCTAAAAATCTTTCGTATTTACAGTCCTATCCGAAAACTTCAGAGAACAAAGTGACACTATTGCAGGGGGGCAATATAACGGTGAAGAAACAAATTTTTTATGTCGTGTTTTTTAATGAAATGTCAAGGTCACCGATGTTTTTTTAAATGGAACAGTATATTTTCTTTACGATAGCATGATAGACAATGAAAAACTGAATTTAGTGGATGACCTTGAAATGACCTTGAGCAAGAATAATCATGTCGAAGCGGATGAAATGCGGAGGTTTAAACGTTACGTGTTTCAGCAAAGATTGCGCGTTGTTTACGTCGGGTTGACCTTTACATATCATAATAAATGATATATGTACACGTGTCTTTATGCCACTTCACGCGGTTCAGTATGGAAAATACAAATTTTCCGCATCGATTGCGAAAAATCGGAGCGAAATAAAATGTCTCCTCATTCTTCCGTAATGTTTATCACTAAATATCCATTTTCGTTCGAAACGCATCAAATCCACAGTCTGCTTAAAACGGGTAGTTTGCGCAGAGCGGGTGGCCTGGAAGAGCGCAGCGGGGTTAAACTGAAAGTTTACTTTCATACCAAAGAGCGTCGCAGGCGAAACAGTGATTGAAACAATAAACTTGTTAGGCTCTCGTTCGGAAAATTCACTTGGGCCGTGTCTTGTCGTTCGCGTAGCGTGCACGAGCGTCTCGAAACTGTTTAAAAGATGGCCGATCTGCTGGCGAAGCGCGGGAGGGAGGTACGAAGCGTCGTGTAAGAAGCTTCCGGAAGACCTAGTCCGAAACGAAGAGAGCATAAATCGCGTTCCCGGAGGAAAGGCGATCGCGACAAAAAGCCACGCGTCCTAGTAGAGAAGACGGTCGCCGAAGAAGGAAATCGTGACAGGTCGGAACAATTCCGAAGCATTCCGCGAGATGTTCAGGCCGACGAACTCTGCTCGCTCGTCGGTTGTCCGCGCGCGGCCGGTGCTCGACGCGACTCGATTCAACGCGCGATTCGCGAACGCGAACGCATACGCGTGAAAGTAATGGCCCGAGGCTGGTGTGCGTTTGCGAGAAGCGCGCGTGTGCGCTCGTCTGTTGCGTGTTGCGCGTTGCGCACGACTCGCTAGCTCGTTCTCTGTGTGTGCCTGCACCGCGTCGCATGACTTCGCCTTAACCCAGTGCCAGTGGCAGTGCCCATGGAACGAGCGCTTTTTGGGTCTAGGTCTATCGAGGGCGTTCACCCTGCTCACGTTGTTAACACACTTACCATCATGCTGCTTCGCTCGACGAACCGAGCCTCGGTCGCTGCCACTGCCACTGCCACTGCCGCTGCCACTGCCACCAGACCGAGAGAGTAACGTCTGCCTACGTCGCTATGACCTCCGGCCACGTGGTCAAGAGGCTTCACTTTTAATCGCGCCCCGCTCGGACGAACTCACTCCGTCCTACGCCGGTTCGGCTGCCGCGTCTGAAAACCGAAATACCGATCTTCAACGCGTCCGTTACACGATCTTTTCCTAGATCGTAGCCCAAACGCTATCGAAATTCACGCTGCGAATCGTTTCGCGCGCCTCCGAGACGCTAAACAGCTGCATCCTGTCTTCAGAAGCGAGATTTAGCAGGTTTCGCTTCAACCCCTTTGCGGTTCTGTGCCCAGTCGCAAAATGAGTTTTCCACCAATAATGTGATTAGTCTCCTTGGCCCGCGAGACGGCACACAGTGGTGCCAAGGCGGCAAAAAATCCTTTTTATAAATTTTCGATTTAAAGAAAAGAATTATCTTTGTATAGCCTAACAGTGCGTTGCGTGATGTGCCAAAGTAACCTTGCTAAATTCGTTCTTGCCAAAACGATTAGTTCCAGACCAGAATCTATTAAAGTATTTGTTGTATGCTTCCATAAATAAAGAATGGGCAGAAAACAGAGGTTTTCGACTAGCCCGTATTGCTTAATGTTAACAACTTTTTACAACAATTTTTTTTTTTTTGCCAAATAAGCGTTGTACCTGTGGCAATCTCTCCACAAATTTTCAAAGAAATTCGTTGGATGGTTTCGTTTTTAGAGATTTTTTTGCCGCTTTTTGGCCATTTGGCACCACTGTGCGGCACAAGGGCAAAGAGGGTACTTGCTCGCACCCAATGGTCATTGACGAAAATGCGCGTTGACTGACCTAACGGGGACTATTCTAGGGTTCCTTCTTTGTTATGAACTATATTATTTTATAGCTTAACACTTTATCGACCGGTCGTGATTGAGGCTGCCACTCATTAAGGACCGGCTCCCAGTACCGGCTAAATTTTCGCTGTTCATTGTGTTGTGCTTATTGCTTTTGTTTCAAAGGAGTGTCATTTTATTATATCTATACTTTATTTTGCATTTATTTTATATAATAAAGGGCCTTATAAACCAATATACATAGAATATATTCAAGGTAATAGTAACTCAATTTTTAATAATTCTTTAGAGTGCAAAGCCGATTAGTAAGCTAGCGGTCGGTAAGCATTGGCAATCGGAAAGGTGATTAACACTAGATTTACGGGACCCGTCAAAATGACGGGTTCTAATATTTTTAATTAAATATTATTAAGGTTCTAAGGATGCATACATAAGAAATTATTTGGCAAATTTATTTCTTTGGGTATACGAGCCGTTCATTGCACAAATCGATTAACTCCATGAAACAAAAAGTTGAGAAATGCGATGAAATAATGTACATTGTTTTTTAAAATTCCCTTTATAATATAAATTCAACTAAATATTGTAGAATGCATAAATACAGATGTAGCTTTCATCTAATGGTATATAAACTTAATAAGAAAGAATAGCCAAAAAATAATCGTCAGTAATGTTACAATTTTTATGTGACTGGTGGAGTTAATTGATTTGGCAAGTGAAAAAAGTAATAAAGTTAAATTCGGTGTTTAAATTTTCATGTTTTTTATTACAGAAAACGTTAGTTATTATATATTTTTATTACAGCTTTTCCATAAAAATGAATATTAACAGTTCTGTTATAATATATTATTTGTGATTAATTCATCAGCAATATACATAATGTCTTCTTCATCAGCTGTATGTGAGGACTCGTCATTTCGACTTGTTGTCAAGTTTTTATAGTAATCATGTTTAACAGGAGGAATGAATTTTGGCAGGTCCATCATGTCTCTCCTTTTTTCCCTTGTCACAGTTCTACTTTTAGGATATAATAAAGACTGATCTACGTTTTTCAAACTTTGTGATCTACCTGCTATAGATTTCGTTATATTAATGGCATTAAATTCTGAATCTTCATTATAGTCATATTTGAATTGTATGAGGTGGGGTTTGGACCTTTCTAACTATTCAGCGCTTGCTAGTGCATTTGAGTTGCATTATAGCAACGATTTACATTAGAGTACGGAGTTAATCAAAATGGCCTCTGAAATAAATTATTTATTATTCAATGGCCAACAAAATTTTGTCGTTTAACGGTGTTAATCTTTATTATCCAGGAAAGTTATTATAAATATAAAAAGTTATGATTATACCAAGTGCTTTGACACATAAACTTAAGATTTTTCAAAAAGTGGAGTTAATCGATTTGTGCAGTGAACGGCTCATACATCATTTCAAAAATATTACTAAAAATGTGGGTACCACGTTCTTGTTATTTTTACGAAGTAATGCAAAAATAGTCACTTTTAGTGCTCCGTAAACCTAGCGTTAATAGGCAAGCGGTCGACAAAGTGTTAAGTTCTGAGGTAAAAGAGAGGGAAAAGGTAAAATGTTCGGAACGGAATCCGTTGCAATAGCTGTTCATCCTCCGGGACATTATACACGTGAAGGCTCGAATGCCTCTTCCGAGAATATATGGAAAAGATTCCGGGCAATCATAGACTACGCACCCCGACAATTAGCAAATTCTTCTCTATGGAATTAAGAGCAGAGAAATGGAAGTGTATTTAGAAACAACGGAAGATAACGACTCTAGAGCAGTTTCGCGGCTAATCTACGCGTGGCCCTGGTCTACAATGAAATAAAGAAATCTCGATCTGGTCTCGGTGTTCTCCGGCGTTTTGTTTCGGAAAACAAGTTCTGCGCCCGTTGAAACGGGCTTTCGGTCGCGTCGGCCCGCTCTCAAAGGGTTAATTTCCGGCCGTTAGTTTAGTTATCGGTTTTTCCGACGACAGACGATCCCCGACGAGGCCGCCGACATTGCGGAAGAGGCGGCGTGTGTCGGGCTCGTGGAATTTTTCTGGTGGCGCGCAACACGACGCGAAAGACAACCGATGACACGGTTCCGCGGCTAAGCGCGGCCGAAGTAGATCGGTGAAAAGCGAACGGCGTCCGTCAAATTTGATGGGGTCGTTGTCCCGGGACGATCGCCAGATCGGAGCTCCTCCCGTTCGCATTGTGATCTAAGCGGCAACACGTTCGTCTTCGAGGCAGACGGAAAAATTCGTCTGCCCACGCTCGGAGGACTCTGTCGCCATTGCTGCTCCTCGGGATCCCACATACAGTGACTCAACTAGTATTACGCTCTTAAAAATTGCATAACTTTGTCAATATGAATTTTCTTTTGAGGAGTTAGAACAATTGGATCAGTACATAAAGTGGAAAAAATTTGTTACTAGAATTGCAATTGGTCGCAGAGGAAATACTAATAGTTGTACTTTGCAACTTTTTCATGTGGACTTACAATTTAGAAAGTACGATTTGTAGATCTGTATGAATTATACATGTTCTGAGAATTTCATCGAAATCGGTGAACAGCAGATGTTCCAAAATGATCGCATACAGTAAGGAGCATAACTGAACGAATAACCACAACTTTTGTGTAAATCGTTATTTATTGCTAGGAATATAGAAGAATAACGAAAAATAAATATTATAATTATTTTTATCATAGTTGGAAGTAATTGGAGAACATTTTTTCAATAACTAATGTCTCCTCGTTTAGCAATGACGAACAAAAAATAGATCGATTTTGCATCCACGTTCAATATTTGCATGTAGAATACAAAAGAAACAAAATACTTAGTATTATCTAGAATCTTTTGGCTTTTCAAAACAAACTTAACATTTGTGATATTATTATTATGATTATTTTCCGCGGTTGCGGAAGTAGAGGCTTCGGACTTTAAAATGAGTCCGGGTTAATTTATAATGTTTATTTTTTGTTATTCTTCTATATTTCTAGCAATAAATAATAATTTACACAAAAGTTGTGGTTATTCGTTCAGTTATGCTCCTTACTGTCCGGGCGAAATTCCCTGAGAAGGCCAAAATTCTGCGACTTTGGTTTCCATCGTTAAACGTTTGTAGTTCAGTGCATTGTTGACCGATTTAGATGAAATATTCGGAATATGTATAACTGATACAGATGTACAAAACGTACTTTTTAAATTTTTAATATAAGCACGCACAAAGAAGTTGCAAAATACAACTTTTAGTACTTTCTCTGTAATTTCGACCAATTGCAATTTTAATCACACATTTTTCTAACTTCTCCAAAAAATTCAAGTAGTATAGTCCAACATTGACAAACTTATGCGATTTTTAAGAGCGTACGAATATTAGTTGGAGTCACTGTACGTCGCGCAAAAAGTTCATGTCATGAAAAAACACACTTAGAAATAAATTGAAATTAGAGATAAAATACTATCTTAATATATATTAAAATACTATCTTAATATATATTAAAATAAAATACTATCTTAATATATATTAAAATAAAATACTATCTGAGTTCCGTAGAAACAAGTCAGGTTTGAAAGTTAAAATATGAAGTGTACGTAACTATATAGCCGCCACTGTAAATGCGCTAATTAAAATTCAACAATTCATTGTAAAACAGCTGATTGAAATCATATTCCAAATGAACAAGCAAATTTCTGAAATTTCTTTATACGATAAAACACTCCCAAAGGTAGTTTTATAAGGATTGTTATTCCTTCTAGTAAAAAGATAACACCAGAATCAGACTCTACGATCTAGAAACCCCTAAAATCGTCCTGTTCGTAATAAATATTGCATAATTCAGGGAGATATGAATTTTATCCAGCCATCTCGCGATCCTGACTCTCGTGCGTCGCCTGGAAATGATTCATGGGTTTCGGCGGGTTCAAGAATCGCCGTTACTCGATGACTGGACGTTTCCCCGAAAAATGGTACTTCCTCGATCGCGGGAGAAGACCGGAAGTGGAGTGAAGAGCGCAAATGGGCTAGTCGAGTGTCCTTCCTCGGCGTCCATGCTCGCGGATGGCTCGCAGATGCTGGCCGTTCGGGAAACGGAAACTTCGCTGCTACACTTTTCCAGGGGAAGACTTCCACTTACGGACATGTGGCCTCTTTTTCTTTGTGACATTTGTTGACCTAAATCTTCGCTTTTGTCTCGGTTATTCGAACCTGCACCGTCGATTCCACATGGCGAACACTCGAAACTTTCCCTTAAGAAATTCGTCCCTGGAACGTGTTGCCCAGCTTGATCCCTGACCTCGGTTCTCACCTACCTACTAGGTAAGGACCCCTAACCTCCTGTTCTACAATTTATCGCTTTTCTTCTGGTCCCTTTTTTTGTTACAGATTAGATTCCTCCTCGGATTTTGCTGTAGACGTCGGCACGGTAATTAGCTAGCAAATTCCACGAAATGTATAAGATACCTATGCAGGACATAGGTAAAACAAAAATGACCTTAATTGACCTTAATGACCTTAATGTCCTTAATTCTAAGGACATTTAATTTTTGCATTATTCCTCGCTAGAATTGCCGTTTCGCCCACTGTGCACCGTCGGCATTTCGCGATGACACAAAGTGATGACTCTTTTCGCGGCGCACAGTGGGGTATTTGGCCAGTTTAGCGCGCCAAAAGTCAAAATTTTTAGTTTCTTCAAAATGACTGAAACTTTTTTCTCGTGTACCTGAATATATATGCGAGTAATGTACAATAATATTTGTTCTATAAACAGTACTATTTAGTAACATATAGACACTTGAAAGTGACACATTCTCGTGACCAAGAGAAGGGTCGAAAAACATGCGCTAAACAAATGATGTTTTTTCACAAGTGTGGTGTATGGAATCGGGATAAAAACATATCTAGGATGCAAAGGAAGGTATATAAAGTAATTTTATAGCTTTTTGTTCGAAACGCTTCGGTGGTTTTGATAGAATAAACAATCGAAAACGGTACAATTTTTTTCAGAAAATCAAAATGTATTATGCAATAACTTTTTTTCTCCGCAAAACACCTCTCTAATTTTTTGTTGAGGTTATTCAGTAGACATTGCTTTACAGAATCCTGAAGAGTTTAGGCGCGGCATAGTGCGGCAACATGGAGAAATTTAACTTTTTGTGCGACACATATCAGTATGGCATGAATCGACCGTATTGTATATTGTATAGTTGTAATATTGTATATTGTATAGTTGTGATATTGTATATTGTATAGTTGTGTTTCGTTGTCAATAAACTATGATTCTGATATTTAGACTTTGTGTTTAAATTTTTACGACGGCACGCGTGAAATTTGTTTGTAATAGCAATTTCTCTAAATCTGCCAAAAAAATGTTTCAAATAAAAGTATAACAGTACTAATAAACGTATAAATTGCAATAGAAAAAACATAAAAAAAAATTGTTCAAAAGAAAAAAAAACAAGATCGCTTCGATTTTTTAAACATTAAACTGTATTTTCGATTTGATAATGTTGTAGCTGGTATTAAGACGAATTCAACGATATATAATATTATGACCTTCACATTATTCATAACGTCGTAATAGTTTTGCCGCGCTGAACTGGCCAAATACCCCACTGTGCGGCGGTTGCGTTCGGACAAGTACGGACAAGTTCGGACAAGTTCAAGTATGTATACAATGGAGGACGTTGCCCGACCCACTCGGCATCACCTTCGCTTCGAGGAACGGTTCACGGCGCGCATCTTTCCGATGTAAATTCGACTCGGTTGGGTCCGGGTGACGAAATTCACTCTCCCGTTCGGTCGGGCTGGAACGGGCCCGGGGCCCGGGGCCCGGGCCCACTACTTTCGTTGACGGCCGAGTGGAAAAGTTTCCTAAACACGATCGAGACGAGATGACGCTGCGTTACCGTTAGTCTCCCGCCAGCAATGGGCGAACCTACACATCGATATCCGGACAGTATGTGTTCACACGGATCCAGGGACCCGGATGGAGGGGAAAGGTTGAAAGCCCTACTAGAAGGTTCGTGATCAATGGACGAATCCACCTCGGGGACCGTTATCGTTATCGCCACCGAGCCACGGAAGCTGGATGCAGGTCCGAGGGGAGCTCTTGCTCGAGCAAACGAAAGGAACTTTCGAATCCGTGTGCGAGCGCGCACCGATTCGTAATCGATAACCATCGGAGCCGTCTTTGACCCGCTAACTGGGCAACCTTTCCAGCCTGGATGCTCGGCCGAACGTAATTAACCGGGCAATTAATCAAAACGATTTATTCCGTTTCGCTCGGCGAGAATCGGGAACAATGGTCGGGCCCGTACCGACGCGTTTCGTTTTCACGATCTCGGCGCTCCCCGCGAAATTAATATACTTTTCTGCACACAGAGAGTCGGGTATCACTAATAATTGCAAACGTTCGTTAGCCTCGCGGGGCTCGCAACGCGAGACCCACGGGCCTGCGATTTCATTTGAGCAAATTCATTTCTCGACGAATTCGTCTGCGCACTTTTCGGACTGCGAGCCCGTTTCCTGAGATCGTTGGATCCAGCAATATGATAATTGCCATTACAACAGTTTTTTTCTCGATATACAGTGTGTCCCACCAGCTCTGTCCATTGAATAGCTTGGTTATTCAAACAATACGGGAAAATGTTACGTACAGAAGTTGTAGGGCTTAAGAAACTACATAATAAATGATATTCTTGCAAGCGGAGGCGTAGAGAAGATATAAAGGTCACCTTTGTTTTTCAAGTAGAATGTCCATTTTTTAATGCTCGATTTCGATAGATTGAAAATTTCATGTTGACTATCTTCACTGACTGAGAAACTGGCTGACACTGAGGGACGTCGAAAAAGCCTACCAATGACGTAGTGAGCATATTCTTGAATATGTTACATAATGAAAGTAATAGAAAACAGTCAAATACCTCAGCAACGATAAGGTTTAGGACAAATACACTTTAGTACTTTTATACTCGGAATACGCCAATCTATCGAGCAAACAAAATCGGATATTCCATTTAGAAAAACAAAGGTGACCTCTATATCTTCTCTACGCCTCCGCTTGCAGGAATATCATTTATACCATATTATGTAATTTCTTAACCGTTTGAGTCCCAATTTATTATTTTCTGTCGAAAAGTCCCAGTACATTTCGAACGCTATGGACAATGGAACGCTGACAGTGCAGTCGCTGACATCACAGCTGCTTTTTTAAATGTAAATAACACAATTAAATATTTTGTATTTCATTGTTATCGCGCCGCTTAGGCCTCCTCGCAATCGATAAAGACAAGCGCCATCGCGCTGTTCGCCGTTTTTCGATCATGTTTTTTCAACGACTCCTGGGACTCAAACGGTTAAACCCTACAACATTAACTAAAAAAAAAAATTACAAGATTGGACATTCTATTTAAAAAAAAAAAAACGAAGGTGACCTCTATTAATTTTTTTTTGTTTTGTTTCTATTTTCTCGTATCGTTTGAAATAACCAAGATATTCAAGTGGACAGAGCTCGTGGGACACACTGTATGTCGCAAATACCTGGCTGATAAAAGTCGCAGAGCTATCCCCACTCCTCGGGTCCTCGGACGCCGAGGAGTGTAAACGTAACACGGGTCGGACAGGACGTTCGGCGTGGATCGAATAATATTATTTATTTATTATTTATTTTATGTTGCTTCAACATCAAAGGTCATTAGCAACACGGTACATTTTCTTACAATATTTTATACATGTAAAAGAAATACGATAGAGGTTATGTAAATTTATCGCATTCCTTTTAAAACTCATTTCGAATTAGGTACGTATTGCGCATGTCTGTAGAACAAGATGGCGGACCGACAGCTGATAAGAGTAGAGACAAAAGAGAGAAAAGCGACGCGCATTACAAAATCTAATCGATTAGGATTGTCTGAATAAAGTGTCACACTCTTACATACATCTTTGTGGAACAATAGCTTTTAATGTCGTTTCTTGTGTTTACAGGTAAGAGTGTAACCGATGCAAATAATGTAAATAATTATTGTAAATAGCGAATAAAACTTTAATCTTCTGTTTACAGTGAAACTCGGTTTGGTTATTATTTCCTCAAGGTAAATTAAAGAACGAGAGAATAAACGTATTATATACTTGTATCCTTGCTATACAAAAGCTATACAATGCGATACAAAATTACTATCCTTGCTTAACAGAATGGGTAATGATCCAGGCAAGTTATCATTCTATTATTAGATGATTTACGTTAACTGGTACTTTACATGCATCGCAAGACCGCGTTTTCTTTCTTACTTAACCCTTAAATGCACGAGTGGGGTCCGCAAAGGACCCCACTGTTGGATTTTGTGTTAACATTTTTAGCCGCGCCATTTCTAGTTTACGGAAATTTTACAGTTTTACAGAAAGTTTACAGAAATAAATTGTTGCAGTAATCAAAGTTAGCAAGGAATTAGGTAAGTGGGCTCCTCAATGGACCCAATGCATGCATTCGTGTTCCTAGTATTTAGTTTACCTATGCACTTAAGGGTTAACAAAAATGAATGAGTTATTCCCGAGTGCCCAATTCTGATTCTAGAAATTGAAGTTTGAATTTGCCGATCCACTGGATCAAAGAACAGTATGTCTCCTGGACGATGTATGTCGCTGGCAAGAGCCGTGTTGTTGACATATATCGAGAGAGTTGACATATATGTAGCAGAGCGGAGAAACTCGTCGCCGAGGCCGGCGTGTCTAGTCGAGGCGCGAGTAAAAATCTAAATCTCGAACGTTCGAAATTTCACGAGTTCGATCGCGTGGAGGAAGGCGTCGAGCGAACACGTCGTCGTCGTCGTCGTCGTCGTCGTCGTCGTCGTCGTGCCGGCGACCATCGTCGTGCTCTCCCGATCGAGTATGCGTGCCGCGTACGGTGCCCGATGCACATGCACAACCGCGCACGCACACGCATGCTCGCGCACGTATACGCAGAAGCGCACGTAGACGAACGCTCGCTCCGTTCAGGAACTGCGATGCGTGACCTAGTGCCGTTGCAAGCGTTCTACCTTCGAACTAGGTCTTCCTCGTTCCCAACTAAGTCCGCGCGCGTGTGCGTTCCCGCACGCGTGCACGCACACGCGCACACGCGGAGCTTCTGCACACCGATCGAAGAGGCCAACCGGCGCGTACGAAGACGTCGAGAATGCACCGGCGCCGAACCAGCGATCCTCTCGAATCGAATCCGTCTGGCACCGAATCTACGGACGCACCCGCGGTCAACGATCGATCGATCGATCGATCCCGAGGAAATTGCAGTCTCCCACGATTTCCGTGACTTTGAGCGCCATCCCGTGAATGAGACCCGACCAGGAGACGACTGTTCATTTAGGCCAGCCACCGAGCAACCGGAGCTCCCTGCCCCGAGAGAGCCACCGATTGCCCCCGGGAGCGACGCTTAGGGCAAATCGCGCCAAAGGGACGGAACAGACTGTCCGTCGTTGGGAGCTTGGCAGTTGGCACAGTCCGTGATTGGTGCACAGCATCAAGGACGATCATGCTGCACCGGCACGTAGACGCGAGCCGCCGTAATTGAATTTGCGAATTGAAACGTTTGACCGATCGTCCGATATGGCGAGATTCGAATGCTACGATCGTCGCTGCGGAAGGATAGTGTTGGAGTGATTATGGACAATTATGAATTATAATTTCTGAGGACGACTGTCTCACACCACCGTGAAGAATTGTCAATGTACAGTCGCGTAAGGCTCGTGTACCCTGGCGCACAGTGTGTCGTCCAATGGAAAAAAGTCCGAAAATCAAAGTGTAAGATCTGCAAATTTATGTATCCTAAAATGTTCGTAACAAAACGTAGTTTCTAAAACTGCCTTAAATTTTAACTGAATAAATCAATTTGTTATTAAAATTGAGGCTGAAACTTCACTGTCAAATTCCGCGCATTTTTGAAAACATGCGTCCCTCGCAAGCTATTTGGTTTTTTAATTTGATTTTTACAGGGTGTGTTTAGCATTATTAGACCTTCAATCTCCCAAAAAGTTTTTTTAAATTATCGCAGTTTGTCCTAATTTTTTATGTTTAACATTTATCAACTTTGATTAGAGTTTTAAAAAGAGTACATCAAAGTACACCCGTGAATTTTTTTACAGTAATTGGTGGCACATTAAACTTTAATTTCGCATTCGTTTAAATCTGCTCACATTTGCTCAAGCGGAGAAAATAATAAAAAACCATATTAAGACGCTCGCGCACGGCGGCTTTCTGCGTAGTCTTTCGAAGAAATTTGCTGCAATTATTTTTAGACGCATGCCATTTGATAAGTACTTACATATGTGTTCAATTTTATTCTTATAAATTATATATTTATAAGAAATAATTCAAGAAGCTAGAGAATTATATTTAAAACATTATAATTGGTATGTAATGCCGGTAACTACGCATAAATTCCTTTTCCATGCAGTTGAAATTATTAAAAATACAATTGTTCCTATTGGCAAATTATCCGAAGAAGCTCTAGAGGCTCAACATAAAAATATAAAATATTTTCGGGAACATAATACCCGCAAGACATCAAGAGAAAATTCAAATAAAGACCTATTAAATCGTCTTCTACTGGAGTCGGATCCAATTATTGCGCATTATAAAAAAAAACATACGAAAAAAGAAAAAAAGGATTTTGCAGATATAAGAGACTATTTATTATTAAATGAAACATCCTACTTATCAGATTCCAACTCAAACACTTGTTCTGATGATAGTGAAGCTGAAGTAGTATAGTACGTACACATATTATTTAATAACATATTATCTATGTTAATTTATTAATTAATTAATTTATTCATTTTATTTATTTCTAGGTAAAATAAAGGAATTCTCTTAAGGATTCCTAAGTTTTAATTCCTCCTTGTGAAGATTTGAATAAGTAATGTATACAGTATTGTACTTTTTTTTTTAATTTTCGTTAAAATTGTAAACTACGTTTTATGCAGTAAAAAACATAAGAATTTATTAAAACATAAGAGTTATCGCAATTTTTTTATATACCAATCGATTCGCCTTTGCATTTTATTTCAAAAAGTATTAAGGTACTTTACTCGAAAATTTCATAATTTAAGAGTTATGACTTTTTTCCCGAATTCCCATATACTCGACACACTGTGTGGCGGTACGTTTAACCCATTTGTAATCAGGTAACAACGCAGTTATTTAAGGATTATTTAAGGGACAGTCGTATGCGTATTATAGTAATTTCTCTATACAAGGTCGCCCCCTGTTAACTCTTTGAGGCACACGCTTTTAAAGAAAATAAAAACCTTAGTTGCACAGAATTTTGCGAGTTCACTGCGTCACACAAGGCGCCAACCTTAATTACAGCAGCACACACAACTTACTGATGCGTTTTGATTTGCATACATTTTTTTTCACTTATTTACCATTGGTGCATAGCATTGGCAACTGAATGAGAAACTTGATATAAAATATTATACTGTATGACTATGAGTAACTTCAACTTTTCGAGGTGGGTTAAAATATGGCCCACCATGCGTAAAAAGCTAAGCAAAAGGTGGGAAAGTTTTTAACCCACCTAGCCCCAAAGAGTTAAGTTATGTCACCATTTTTTAAGCATTTCCGACAGTGCAATTAAAAAATGTTTTAGAGAAAAGTTTGTCAGTACTTGGCGAGCTACATGTCCGCATATTCTTAAATCTAAAAAAACGCTTTTTATGTAAAAAAAGTAGAGGTCACCTTGACTTTTTTAAATGGCACCACATGTTTTGGACATCATAGGATTGTTGTTGAAGTCGAGACGAATTCAACAGTGTATCATACTATGACCTTGGAATGACCTCAAACTCGCAAAATTCTGGGCAAACGTAACTTCAATGAATAATTATTTCTTAAAAAACAAAGAAGTTACATTAGATGCTCGAACTGCGATCCACCTTCTACGATACAGAGCTCCGCTCTTTGTATCAGACTTTTCGTTGTCGCTACAATTAGGGCGTCTCGGTTTATGTTATTACATGCAGTTGTTATGCGATTCCGAAGTTCTTGAACATTATTGACTTTTGTGTCGTACACAACGGATTGCAGATATCCCGGAGACACGTTTTTTTGGACCACACGTTCCTATCCAACGATTTCTAAACTTGTTATTAAAATATCCCCTAATTATAATAGTATTGTGGGCAGAACACCGTTTCTCATTCAAGGCCATTTCAAGGTCACAGTATAATACACTGTCGAATTCGTCTCGACGTCAGCAACGATCCTATGATGTCCAAAACATGTTTAAAATACATTTATAAAAGTCAAGGTGACCTTTACTTTTTTACGTAAAAAGCACCATTTAGATTTAAGAATATGCGGACATGTAGCTCGCCAAGTACTGACAAACTTTTCTCTAAAACATTTTTTAATTGCACTATCAGAAATGCCTAAAAAATGGTGACACAACTTAACGGGGGGGACCCTGTATATGTCGCCGAGGCCTGGATGATAAACGTCGCGGAATAATCCCCACTACCGCGGGGTACGAGAAGCCCACGGACATTCGGCCGAGGAGTATAAACATAATACGGCTCGGGTATGTCTCCTGCACGATACATGACGCTGGCAAGACCCGCGTTGTTGACATATATCGAGAATTCACTGTATTCCGCTTACGGAAAATGAATTGAGGTTTAACGTATTCACTCTTTCAGCTGGGTGTTCCTATAAAAAAGCTAGACATAGGAACGATTAGCCTCTCCTAAGCAAACTTCTGAGCTTGCTGAGAAGCAAGGACAGCGATCCATGGGGCAAACTATTCCCCGATTTAGACGACAGGGCTAAATAATCGATCGAATCGATCCTCCTCGACAAGGTGCTCCCTCCATCGATATATCGAGCGATGACTCGCCGAAAACGCGTAACACCTTCTGACGTCATCCTCTTACTCGCCCGGGTCCTCGTTCATATGTAATAACCGAACTCGAGAACGACGATCGCCGAACAGACAACCGTCTAGCTCCGGAGAATCGAGCATGAGCTAAAAGGTGCCTATAGTCTGGCACTATTAGGCACTATCCGCTGGCAATATTAACACATTATCTACCGGTGATTATTCCATAATTGTCGAAAATGTACGGTCCATGGCTGAGGATTTTTTTTTTCAATCCTTTAACAATAACAGCAACAACTCACCGTCATTAAAAAAATCTAATAATCTCCTTCAGGATTATTGTATAGAAGACGATTTTTAAGCTTCCATTTGGAACATCACAATTATTGAGAAGCCTATTAACAGGCTTCCGGTAGATAAAGTGTTAACAGCGCCTTCGATACGGGTGACGCTGTGCTCGACTTTGGACTCGCAGAAAAAGAATCACCGTTACTTCTCTGGACACCGGGTAGAACTTCTGGAAAAATTGAACACCTTGGTGGAAAAGTCCGAGGTCTCGCAGGTGTTCACGACTTGGAAGTTAGGAGTCCCAGATTTTCAGGATTTTCCTGGAGAAGGTTAACAGACGGAGAGCCGGTCAATTTGCAAATGTCCACCGGGTAGCTGTGCTAAATTAGCGGGTCATTGAGAATCGGTTGCTGAACTGAAGTTTGCGGTGGTCGTTAGAACAGATCAATTTTTCGGTATGTTCTCGTGGGAAATTTTGGTCGTGTCTCTAGCTTGAAGCAGTTCGAGCTCCGGTAATTGAACGTTCAAGAAAAATTCTCAAACCCCGGAGAGTGATCTTCCACTAAGTTCGCTAATTGTAAGTTGAAGTTGTGTTTCGGAGAATGGGATCTACGATTCTCGGTTGAATGGCACCGAGCGGTGGCCAGAATTCTCCAGAAAACTCCATTTCTTCGGGACTTTCTCGCGTTGGGCCTGTCCGTGCGAGGTAGGGGACCGACGAATTCGGGCCCGGTACCGCAAGCGGTCCTGCCGAAATCGGCGATTACGTAAGATCGGCTCTTACGTTGTCCTGTATTCGCCGAGCGGAACGCTATCGAAACGTTTTCGGGGCCCGTTAGACGCAGATTTGTTTACGCCGGGAGGAACAGGTAGGGACACACACCTGCGCCGCAGAGGCGGCAATCGGGAGCCGAACCAGGTGAAGGGGAAGAGAAAGAGAGAAAGAAAGAGAGAGAGAGAGAGAGAGAGAGGGAGAGAGAGAGGAGCGGGCGCGATTCCATAGGAGCGTGGCGAGGTGCGACGAAACCCGGCACGGCTGGGTCAATGCCTCGTATACAGAGCAGCATACGCGACTCGCCGACTCGCCGACTTTCCGTATATGCCCAGAAACCTCTGCAGAGATTCGCGGCCGGCTCGATAAAAACGAATGTGTCACGGGAGAATTCCCTTTTCAAAGCGGAATCGTTCGCGCCGAGCCGCGCTGCAACGCGGTGCAACGCGATGCAACGCGATTCGCGAACCGTTCCTACCCGCTCCCGTTCTCATACAGAAACCGTGCCGGAACATACTCGCCGCGCTAATTCATTTTCACACGACCGATTAAGCATCGGCCTTCCACTCCCTCGACGGTTCTCACCAGCACACTGCGGTGGAAATCGTCGAAAAGCTGCACGATACTCGGCGATTTCTGGGTAAAACTATACAATACGCCCCGCCATTGTTGTTGCGGATAGAATTAAGATCGTGCAGTGTCCGTCACGCAGATATAGTGGTAATTAGATATCAACGAATTCCGACAATATTTCATTGTATGGAAATACACGTGTATTGTAAAGGATATGGAGGGAGGATGGAGCAGACCGGTATTACACCCCGCGACAAAAAGATAGCACATTATCTAATTTTGTTAATACTCGCTAATATAATCGAATAACAGCAGTTCCCGTATTATATATCACTGTTCAGTTAGCAATAGGTTGTATCTGTTCAGGGTAAACACTCGGTTTCTGTTTATAGGTTGAACGTTAAGCCGAAAACGTAAACGGTAGTACTGACTGCTGCGTCAAAATGATAGCACAAAGTCAAAATTGTATATTTTCAGTTAGCGTCAAGGTGCCAATCTGTTCATATCGGCGACTAGTTAAGATTGTTCGTGTTCCAGTGTTAAAATATTGTGAAATTTTCAACAATGGCTCGCGGTAAAAGATTGACTGGTCCTGAAATATTAACAATACACAATTTACGTAAAGAAAATTGTTCTATCGGTAAAATTGCGAAACTGTTGAATCGAAGTCGCAAGGTAATTTACAATTGATTAAAAAATGTAGACGAATATGGAAAAAAAAGAGCACAGGTCGTCCAAGAGTGACAACTGATCGTCAGCGGCGTGCAATTCTAAGAACTGCATCCAATTCTGCTGCTACTGCAAGAGAGATTGCAGCAGAAGCTGGAGTAAATACCAAAATACGTAACGTACAACGTCTTATACAAAAGTGTAAATACATAAAACGCCAAAAATTAATGCGTAAACCACCGCTAACAAAGCAACATAAAGAAGCACGTTTACAATTTGCTGAGAAGCATATTCATTGGAAGAAAAAATGGCAAAAAGTTATCTTTACTGATGAGAAGAGATTTACGTTGGATGGACCGGATGGCTACCGATGTTATTTCCACGATTTGCGTAAAGAACAGCAAATTTTATGTAGACGGCAACACGGTGGTGGTGGAGTAATGGTGTGGGCGGGAATTGGATACTATGGACACACTGAAATTAAGTTTGTAAGTGGTAAAATGAATAGTGCTAAGTATATTGATTTAGTCGACGAACAATTGAAGAGACATGCTGTCAAAATTGCGGGCGCAAACTTTATTTATCAGCAAGATAATGCAAGTGTTCATAAAGCCAAGATTGTAAAAGAATATTTTACACGGGAAAATATTAAAATTTTGGAATGGCCAGCCAGGTCTCCAGATTTAAATATTATAGAACATTGATGGGCCCATTTAGCCAGATCAGTATATGCCGGTGGAAGACAATTTCGAACCCTTGACGAATTAAAAACCTGCATTGAACAAAACTGGGCAGCGTTAAGCAGGAAATTTGTTAAAAAGTTATATAAATCTATGCCAAAACGTTTAGTGGCAGCTATACAAACAAAAGGCGGAGTTACGAAATATTGAAACATTATTTTTTTTATACATATTCTTATATTTTAGTTATTTTAAGAAATTTGTGCTATCATTTTGACGCACCGATTTTTCGTTTAATGTTAAACATTCTCCAATAAAGTTGTTTCTTCGCGTAATAAATGTGTTAAAACATATTGAAGTAATTGGTTATTCTTATTACGCAGTATACAGGTCACAAACAATGTAATATACTACTTGAAAAGCTGAATACCATTTATCTGTATAATGTGCTATCTTTTTGTCGCGGAGTGTAGCTGAAAATTGTACATTGTGGAAATCTATCGAACGATGGTCACCCGAATCTCGTGGGCGCGTTGTGACAAAGCGATTGCGTTCTGTTGCATATCAAGCCAGTGCGTGCAAAGGTAGACGCGACGCGTCTACCTTAGGCCGCAATAAACCTCAAAAATAGGGGAGACGTCCCCACGGAATGAAGGTTTACTAGCGTGCACGGAGAGACCGAAAGGTTAATCCGGGGCCGCCAGGCTAAGGAAAGGTCGCGAGATTCGGGAAGTGCCAACATAATGAGCGTGATATTGTTAAATTGATTGTCTGGTGTACGTTCTTGTGCTTACAATGGGCGGTCGAGGACAACCGCGGTTTTTTGGTACCTAGGACAAAGCACCATGAAATTTCAATAGGGAACCATAAACAAATTGCTCCATCCCCTCCCATAGCCCTCAGAAAATCAACTGCCGATCGGAGAGAGTTCAGTTGCCATCGAGACGCAGGAGAGTCAAGCGACAATTGTATTACGTGTATAAGTAAGGATACGCCGCACAGTGGGGTATTTGGCCAGTTTAGCGCGCCAAAAGTCAAAATTTTTAGTTTGGTCAAAATGACTGAAACTTTTTCTCTCGTGTACCTGAATATATATGCGAGTAATGTACAATAATATTTGTTCTATAAACAGTACTATTTAGTAACATATAGACACTTGAAAGTGACATATTCTCGTGACCAAGAGAAGGGTCGAAAAACATGTGTTGGAGAAATGATTTTTTTTTCACAAGTGTGGTGTATGGAATCGGGATAAAAACATATCTAGGATGCAAAGGAAGGTATATAAAGTAATTTTATAGCTTTTTGTTCGAAACGCTTCGGTGGTTTTGATAGAATAAACAATCGAAAACGGTACAATTTTTTCAGAAAATCAAAATGTATTATGTAATAACTTTGTTTCTCCGCAAAACACCTCTCTAATTTTTATTTTTTTGAGGTTATTCAGTAGACATTGCTTTACAGAATCCTGAAGAGTTTAGGTGCGGCATAGTGCGGCAACATGGAGAAATAAAAATAGAATATTCGTTATAATTTATTTTATAAATATTGTATAGTTGTTGTAATACTGTATATTGTATAGTTGTAATATTGTATATTGTATAGTTGTAATATTGTATATTGTATAGTTGTAATATTGTATATTGTATAGTTGTGTTTCGTTGTCAATAAACTATGATTTTGATATTTAGACTTTGTGTTTAAATTTTTACCACGGTACGCGTGAAATTTGTTTGTAATAGCAATTTCTCTAAATATGACAAAAAAAGTTTCAAATAAAAGTATAACAGTATTAATAAACGTATAAATTGCAATACAAAAAACATAAAAAAAAATTGTTTAAAAGAAAAAAAAACAAGATCGCTTCGATTTTTTGAACATTAAACTGTATGTTTGATTTGATAATGTTGTAGCTGGTATTAAGACGAATTCAACGATATATAATATTATGACCCTCACATTATTAATAACGTCGTAATAGTTTTGGCGCGATAAACTGGCCAAATACCCCACTGTGCGACGTTGCAAACGACACGATCGAACTGGTGTTCCTTCTCGAGAATTTCTCGAGAAATTGTATAATTTATTATTTCTGATTTCTCGAGAAATTCCAGTATTTCTCGAGAAATTTCAATCTAGGAAAATTCTTACGATTCTCATTTATTTGAAAACATATTTGCGGAAATGAATTTGCGGTTAACTCAAATTGCATATTACTAATCAATCGCGAGAAATGAAAAATGTTGAGAAATCAGGAACACTAGATCGAACCTACCTCAGTCGCCCACAGACGCTGCTAAGGTATATGCGTAATTGTTACATTTCATCGAAAAATATTCAAAAATGTCGAGTACTAAACAAACTCGGCTTTCTAAGTCGCTATTTCTTGTATGATAAATTAACGTATACGTTTCAAAAGTAGAAAAACTAACCTCTTTAAATCGATATTACCCACGCCTTTTGTCAATGCTTTATTGCCATGTCGAGGCGTTTTGTATCCAAGAATTTACAAAACGCCCCAATCGTTATTGGATAGTACGCCCCACCTTCAAAATTATATTGTTTATGTATTATGACGCATTTTTTTTCTTAATTGTTAATAGAAATGCCACGTAAATGTGTAAGGACTGCATTAAGGGCATCATGGTCTGAGAAAGATCTGAATGAGGCAATGGAGAAGGTAAAAACCAAACAAATGGGAGTTAACGAAGCTTCTAGAGTGTTCAGTATACCTTCAAGGACTCTAAGAAGGCATATTAGTACAGGAAAATCGAAAGTTCCTTTAGGTCGTTCAACAGTTCCTAGCAAAGAACAGGCTAAACAGAACACTGTTCTTTAGAACGTACTAAAGATTTAGCCAAGAATAAACATCCTGAAAAGAAACCAAAGACAAAAAAAAAGGTATAGAAATACTAAACCGAAGACAAAAAGAAGTAAGAATAGAACATCTTCTTCTGAAAGTAGCAATGAGATAGAAGTGAATAAGGATACTTCGGAAGAAGAAATTTCCGATGAAGACGATGATAAGTGCGTAGAGTGTACTGAATACTATTATTGTACTAAATCAACAGAAGACTGGATAGAATGTACATCATGTTTAGCTTGGTTACATGAGTTCTGTACAATGTACAATCCTTTTTGCAATCGTTGTGGTCGAAAAGCCAAAAGAGCAGCCCTTAATAAGAAATAATATAATTTCATTAGATATTACTCTATTTTTGTTCGTAACTATAGTATTTGTTGTTTTTGTTTAAACTTGTATAATACTTTATTAAGCATAATATACCTAAAGTAGTGAATAATTTATGTAGAGGCGTATTGTCACATAGATGAGGCATTTTACCCGTCTACTGCGTTACAATATGCACCACCCAAGGTTAACAAAAATAATTATTTTCTGCTACTTTTTGTTACTTTTTGTTCATGATCAAGGAATAGTTGTGAAGAGAAATTAGAAATTTAGAAAGGATAAAATAAAACAAGAAATACGTACTGCAAAATACATTGTATCCATACTTTAAGAAAAGTCCGGCTGTGGTAGGTTCAGTGTTAATATCTTTGAATGATAAACATTGAAAGAACGTTTAAAAATGAGAGTACGCACTTTTTCTGCGATTTTCTGTACCTCTAATATAACGGGGTTAATCGATCGTGCCAACAAGCGGCTCAATTGCAGAAAACAGAAATTAAATGAAAATTGTGTCCGTTCTTTTGGTAGATTAACCCTTTGACTGCGAAGCGACCGAACACGAAACGTGCTAATGAAGTGGTACAGCGTACGCAACAATTGTCACGATACACGAAGGCACACGAGATCATATAAAACAGCGTATTAAATATCGAAGAACAGTTTCATTTCTACCTATACTTCATACGACGAAAGAAACGAAGAAAATCTTTTGAAAAAATCTACAGTTACCTCTTAACGCTCGAGCGATAATTGCTAGCCCCAACATTCAAGCTTGTCAATATTTTTGCACCGCCTCCGAGGATTGCAACTATTTGACCAAGTCTTTGCGAACACTCCTGCACAGTTAATTAAGTTTCGAACGATCCTACGAATGGCTTCAATAAAAAACAAAAGGTTCGTTTCGTAAGGACGCGCTTCGCAACTCGAAAGACAGAGAGAGTTTGCAAAGCTTTTGTTTAATTTTTCTGCGTCGCAGCTGACCCGACGATATTAATCAAAATAAGAACGTTCTTTCTTCCCGTGAATTTTCTCGCGCGTCGAAGAACGTTCGCGATGGCGGACGCTCTTCTGGGTCAGCGGAGTTTCCGTTGCACCGGTCGCCGATTTACGAAGACGCAGAGCGAGAGGAAATCGTTGCAATTCTTTTCCCCTGACTTGTCCAAAAATTTCGATTCGCATCGTAGGAGTTTGTGGATCGTCTCTCGGGTGAATTACGAAACGGTTTGACGATCCAACAGTCTCGGATCCAAGATAAACGGAGGCTTAGTCACGCGCTGGCCGCGGCTACGAATTCGACAGGTTGGGTGTTTCAGGGTCGGCCGTTTAACCTCGAACGTTGAACCCTGCGCGCGAAAAATGGCCTCGGTCCTGGATAATAGAACCGAGGGACGCCTCGTTGTGCTCTTTTTTTCACGAGCCAAGACCGCGATTCTGGCATCGAAGAAGTTTGAGAAGGAAGATCTGAATTATAAATTACAATATGATTGAATTACAATGTACGGTTCTCCCATAAAAGACTCGAGAGGTGTTTCACTAGTGCGATCAATAGGATGCGGCCGGATCGTTATCATTTAGCGCGCAAGCATAATTTCTGACGGTATGTGTAGTTGCGATCAAAGCGACGAAACTTGAAACCACGTGACACGGCAGTGCGAAATATATGACGTCCAAAGGCTCAAACTTTTGGAATCTTTAGGTAAAATGGGCTACCGATTACCCCTAAATGTTTACATGTTCATAGCGGAACCTAATATTGAGAGGCTTGCTGTTATATTCAGTCGTATTCCAAAGATTCTAAATTATCTATTTAACACGTTGACTGCCATGTCACCCATATGTCGGTGACGGAATGATTTGTGCAGGTTTTAAAATGAATTTTTACGTTGATATATTCGTTCTACTAAACTCGATTACTCGGTATCATACATTTAATTTTTGGCAATTTTTATTTTTCATCAAATAACTTACTTCGATTTCATGGAACTTTTCGGGTTTCTAGTTGGGCGTTCAAGGTGTTAAATCATAATTACATCTTGTAACATTATAACACCAACCTGTAAAATTGCAATACCAGTAAAGTGAAATGGACCCATTTAAGGGTCTAAAGAGCTCCAAAAAAAAAAAAAAAAAAGAAAAAAGTTTGAAAAGGTGAATTTGGCCGGTCAAGGTAGGTTTAGCGTTGATGCTGGTTAGGTTTATAGTGTTATTAGAGTTTCCCGGTGACGCGAATCGAAACGACGAACGGGGCACGAGCCGACGAAAAAAAAAAAAAAGGAAAAAAGGTGGAAGGACAAAGGATCGAGCGATCGGATCGCAAAGGTTTCAGGGTCGAGGAGATCACGGCGAAAGGGAGGAGCGGGTAAGAATCGCATGCGGAGGCGAACAGCGAGGATTCCGCTCGAGGAAAACGCGCGAGTCCGCGGAACCGATGAATATGTCGCGAGTCGATGTTCTCGAGCATGCTTGGAGGGTACGCCGGTGAATCGCCGGGCCGAAAATCGGCAAAAATAACCGCGGAGGAACCGGGGACCTCGGACCGGCGAAAAAAATCCCGTTGGATGGCCCGGGAGGATTCGGTCCGGCTCGGAGAGCAGCCGTTTCCGCGCGGTTTCTCGAGAGGAGAGTCGATACCGTTCGGTTCGCGGTCGAAGCCATCGCTAGGGACAGCCTCGAGGAAGCAGAGCGGTCGTCGACCCCTGAAAATACTCTTACGCATTGTGTGCCACTTCACTTCTGAGCGGTCTCGAGGCGAGCGAGGACGATGAACGAGCGTGCGCGCGAGCGAGCGAGCGAACGAGCTAGCGAGCGAACGAGCGTCGACCGAGGACGAACCTCGATGTTACATTATGGCTTACCGTACGATTCCACAAGGCCCCCGTCCCGCAATTAATATGCTAGCTGCGCGAAATTAAGCCTATTTTGTCCCTGTGTTTGTCACTCGTTTCTTACAGCGGATCCGAAAATCATTTCAACACCCGTTCTCGAAGAATCGTCGATGTTTACGGCAAGGAGCGTAACTGAGCCACAACTTTTGTGTGAATTATGATTTATTGCTAGGAATGTAGAAGAATAACAGAAAATAAACATCGTCTGTTTTACAGTGAATTGTTGAACTTCGATTAGCGCAATTTACAGTGGCGGCTATATAGTTACGTACGCTTCATATTTTAACTTTCAAACCTGACTTATATCTACGGAACTCGGATGGTCGTATCAACAATTTATTTCTAAGTGTGTTTTATTAACCGTGCGTAAGCATATGGCCGCCACTGTATATAATTCTCATGACATGAACTTTTTGCGCGACGTACGGTGACTCCAACTAATATTCGTACGCTCTTAAAAATCGCATAAGTCTGTCAATGTTGGAATTTTTTGGAGAAGTTAGAACAATTGGATCGCTACATAAGGTGAGAAAAATGTTTGATTAAAATTGGTCGAAGTTACAGAGAAAGTACTAAAAGTTGTATTTTGCAACTTCTTTGTGCGGGCTTATATTCAAAATTTAAAAAGTACGTTTTGTACATCTGTATCAGTTATACACATTCCGAATATTTCATCCAAATCGGTCAACAATGCACTGAGCTGCAAACGTTTAACGATGAAAACTTAAGGGCGAAAGTCGCAGAATTTTGGGCTTCTCAGGAAATATCGCCCTTGCGGTAAATTATTTATTGCTAGGAATATAGAAGAATAACAAAAAATAAACATTATAATTATTTTTATCATAGTCGGAAGTAACCGAAGAAATTTTTTTCAATAATTAATGTCTCCCCGTTTAGCAATGACAAAAAAAAAATAGATTGACTCGGTTTTGCACCACGTTCAATACTTGGCATTATTTAATATATTATTTATTTTTAATATTTCGTCCACAGCCCTTTCGCTTGTAAAACTGCACTAATTCGCTTTGGCATACTTTCTACTAATTTCTTACAATAATCCGTCGATTGACTAACACTGCAATTTTTCGCCGTCTTACGCGTTGACAAACCGTTGTTCAAAACAGAAATTACTTTTTTTAAACAATTTGGAGCAATTGATTCCATATTTATTCTTACTTCACTCGCGTGCTTTTCCGTTCGACTGACTGCGAAGAACTGAGCGTTAAGATGTAGAATATTTTGTAAACATACATACCAAAGTGCTAGATGTAAACATACTACTAGAACATTCGCCATTTTGTTTGCCATTGATTAACGAGGAGATATTAGTTATTGAAAAAAATTTCTTCGGTTCCTTCTAACTATGATAAAAATAATTATAATATTTATTTTTTCTTATTCTTCTATATTCCTAGCAATAAATAATGATTTACGCAAAAGTTGTGCTTCAGTTATGCTCCTCACTGTAAACTGTGATAACTTAAAAAAAATTAACCTGGACTCATTTTAAAGTGCGAAGCCTCTACTTCCGCAACCGCGGAAAATAATAATAATAATAATAATATCACAAACGTTAAGTTTGTTTTGAAAAGCCAAAAGATTCTAGATAATACTAAGTATTTTGTTTCTTTTGTATTCTACAAGCAAATATTGAGTCGAAAATTATTTTTGTTAAAATGTCGTATGTGTGTTCAGTTTTGCTTCTTGCTGTATCTATAAATTTCCACCGCATCTTTGATTGATATATTTGTGAAAGTCTAATGAATTGACAATGGTCCAGAAACCACGGGTATTTTTAGAGGAAAGTTGTTTACAAATCCTTTTTGTTAGTTTCATCCGGTTAGGGCAACATTCGTCGCGTCCTCCTCGACGCCTCCACCCTTTCTTCCAGTTCTTTTTCACCGGTGCTTCTCTCTGTTCTCGTTCCTCTTCTTCGGGCCTCCGCTCGTTCCATTATTCCTGGTCTTGTGCTTCTCGTTCCAGGTCTCGAGCGGGGCCCGAGCGAAGCCGAGAGCCGGGCCCGAAAGCTAACAGTACTCCCGTGCCTAGCCTAGCCAGACATTGCGACCGTCAGGGACGTACCGCTCGGTTTTCTGGACCCGAAATGAAAACGAACAACCGGCTGCCACCGGGAGAAGTAACGTTACATATCGCCCTTCATGCGAACCGTTCCGGTCTGACGGATTTTTCCCTTTCTTTCGAGACCTGTCTCGGGCCAGCCGGAATTCTACGGGCCCCACCGTCTCGTCAGAATGCGTCCTAGACAATGCCTAGGCGGGACGCGCGGCCAACTATTTTTTGAAACTGTTTCTCTTCCCTCGACACAACCCTTTGCACGATTTCGCAATTTTCTCCGCGTCACATGGTCAATCGATTCAGGATACTCGGGACTGATCGGGCCCAGTGTCCTTTTTGGCTCAATTGGGCCATGGGGGGATCCTCGATTAGGTTCTGGTTTTAGGGCCCCAAACAAATCCATTGTATAATTCGAGTACTGCAGAAAACTCTCCTGCGATACTCTGGCATACTTTTCAATATGCGATGAATATTAACCCTTTGCACTCGAAGCTATTTTGAATCCAATACGAAACATTTCTTCCCACCTAGAATATTTTGCTTCTACATATATTAGGACCTTGAATAAGTTCTCGCTGTTTCTTCAAAAATGGCAGTAGCAGTACCCCGTTCGTGGAATTTCGAATGGTAACACACATGCAAGGCAGTAGTGTATCTAACCTTAAATTTCAGTGTATGGTAGTTCACTTTAGTGTAAACAAAGTAATTTTTTCTTAGTTCTGAAAATGTCTACTTTTGTGCCAAATAAAGTGTATTTGCGGGGAATTTTATTGCACTACTTTATTCAAAAGAAATCTGCAGCTGAAGCACATAGAATTCTTGTTGAGACTTATGGTGACAATGCTTTGTCGGATACGACATGCAGAGACTGGTTTCGACGCTTCAAAAATAATGATTTTGAACTTGAGGATAAAGAACATTTTGGCGCGCCGAAAAAATTTGAAGACGAAAAGTTGGAGGAATTACTCGATCAAGACCGATGTCAGACGCTAGCAGAACTTGGAAAAACATTACAAGTAGATGAGTCAACTGTTTCATAACGTTTAAAAGTTTTAGGAATGATCCAGAAGCAAGGACATTGGGTAAAAGCTTTTATTTTGTAAAAGAAACGGCGAGAACTTATTCAAGGTCCTAATATATATATATATATATATATATTTTTCATGTTATACATATGAAAATGGTGCAATTTACCCGTACAATATTGAAGTGTTTAGTAATTTATTAAGTACAAACGAACTTGATAATGTAAAAAATATTTCGAATAATGATGCACCAATTTTTAGTGGCGAATTTTTAGTTCTGAACAGAGTCGAGAACATCTAATAAGTATGTATGTTATTAATTTCCTCTGAACGGAAATAAAATTCTATTTTGGCGTTATTAATGTACAGCTATTGAAGATCATATAGGCATACAATAGATATAAATTTTCTCCTTCTTTTTTTTTTTTGGGAAATTACGAATTACAAAAATGTTCTAATCACTGAAACCGTAAAATTAGTCATAGTGCAACGGGTTAATAGATTATTAACTAGATTGCGGATCTTTATGCAAAAAGGTTCACATCAATTGCAACAGAGACACATCAAAATTTCTCTTTCAGTCATTTTGATAGATCGTAAATGAATAAATTCTAACTCGTAAATTCTTTTTACTGTTTTAACACTAGATTTACGGGGCCCGTCAAAATGGCGGATTCTAATATTTTTAATTTACGAATATTGAGAATGTAAAGATGTGCCCATGAGGACTTATTTAACAAATCTTTATGCAAAAATGTTCACATTAATTGCAAAACACATCAAAATTGAATTTCTCTTTCAGTCGTTTTAATAGATCGTAAATGAATAAATTCTAACTCGTAAATTCTTTTTACCGTTTTAACACTAGATTTACGAGACCCATTAAAAATGGCGGATTCTAATATTTTTAATTTACGAATATTGAGATTGTAAAGAAGTTCCCACGAGGAATTATTTAACAAATTGATTCCTTTGTGTATATATCATTTCAAAAAAGTGGCTGCAAATTTTGATAGATACAATCATTTTTATAAAGTAATGTAAAATAGTTACTTTTAGTGGTCCGTGAACCTAGTGTTAAATCGTAGCTACTCGTTCTCGTTATAAATGCGTACAGTGTAACCAACTGTCGTTGGTTTGACAGGTAGCTGCAAGGACGAAAATTCTATTCAGTGTTTCATAGGCATGCCAACCGAATTAAAAGAAGAAGAAACGGCCTAGCCTAAAGACTCGAATTGCGACAGAAGAGCTCGCAAGCCTAAGCGAGCACCACCGTGAATTCTCGAGCGCGCGCCGACTTTGACGGAGAAGGTCGAGCTGACGAAATTGTTGAGCAGCTAGGCACGGGAACGTTCCAAGGACGAACTCTTCTATTCGCCGTTCAAGGACCTCGCAGGTTGTTGGACCTTGGCTCTACGGGAACGAAGTTGAATTATTTTTTTTTTATCCGGAGACCAGACTCCCTCTATCGAGATAGACAATCGGCACGGAGGCGGTACGAAAATGTGGAAGGTGGTCCCATGGCCGCAAGTTGTCCTAATCGTCCTTGAAAACTCAATTCAAAAAGAGCCTCACAATCCTTACCTCTAATACCTAGGGTTTTAAACAAGTTAAGACCACCTATCTATTGCGACAGATGCAGACAATTTTTATTTCTTGTAAAAATCCACAGTCTACCGATAACTTTTGCAATTCTTCACCTGACATTTTGCATTGGATGCCTACGTATTTTGAAATGGCCTAATATGTCGGCAACAATAAAATCGATTTATACAGTAATTTTTCTGGCAGAACTTTGTCAATATTGAACTATACCACTTGAATTTTTTTGAGAAGTTAGAACAATTGGATCACTACATAAAGTGCAAAAAAATTTTTTCGAAAAATTGCAATTGGTCGCAGAGAAAATACTAATACTCAGCTTTAAAAAATTATGAAATAATTGTCGGTCGATAACGTTGTCATCGTTAACCGTTTGTAGCTCAGTGCAATGTTAACCGATTTATAATTGATACAGATGTGCAAAACGTACTTTTTAAATTTTCAATATAAACCCGCACAAAAAAGTTGCAAAATACAACTTTTACTACTTTCTCTGTACCTTCCACCAATTGCAATTTTAACCAAACATTTTTCTCACGTTACGTAGTGATTGTTCTAACTTCTCCACAAAATTCAAGTAGTATAGTCCAACATTGACAAAGTTATGCGATTTTTAAGAGCGTACGAATATTAGTGGGAGTCACTGTACGTCGCCAAGGCCTAGATGATAAAAGTCACGGAATTATCCCCACTACCGCGAGACTCGAAGGGCTCGGGTATGTCTCCTGCACGATTCAAGTCGCAGGCAAGACCCGTGTTGTTGACATATATCGAGAATTCCGGGTTTAACACTAGGTTCACGGAGCACTAAAAGTGACTATTTCATATTACGTTATAAAATGAACAAGAATGTGCTGCCCAAATTTTTAGCCATTTTTTTTTAATGACATACACAAAGAAATCAATTTGTTGAATAATTTCTCATGGATGTATCTTTAGAGACTTAACAATTGTAAATTAAAAATAGTAGAACCCGTCATTTTGACGGGTCCCGTAAACCTAGTGTTAAAAGTGACTAGTAACATACGTATCACGAGTCTGACTGGATGTTATAGTGGAAGGGGTTAAGGTCGGAGGGTCAAGTAAACAAGCGTTTCTTCTCGATTTCTTCTCGAATTTGTTTTGAAGAGAGCATAATATTTCTTTATTTACCAAAAATTGTATGTTATCGTGTACCATCTAGACAATCTATATCAATTTTGAGATTATACAAATATTCATAAATAACTGTGCAGCAGCTGCTTGGATTTGGCTCCTCGAAAATGCGCCGTGCAACACACAGGTCGCTCTAATTATCTGAACTCACAAATCCAAAAGTTTTTCGTTAATATGTAATAATACGCTTCGCATGAATTGAAATTAACAATGTTTATAACCATTTCTTTATAAAAAAGAATTGTGACTTCTTCTCAAAGTGGCGCAGAATTTGTAATTTTTTAATTTTTCTTTTAAATTCAGGTTCATGCAAAGCGTATTATTATACATTAACGAAAAACCTTTGGATTTGTGATTTCAGATAATTGGAGCGACCTGTGTGTTGCACAGCGCATTTTCGAGGAGCCAAATCCAAGCAGCTGCTGCTCAGTTGTTTACGAATATTTGTATAATCTCAAAATTGATATAGATTGTCTAGATGCTACACGATAACGTACAATTTTTTGTAAATAAAGAAATATTATGCTCTCTTCAAAACAAATTCGAGAAGAAACGCTTGTTTACTTGACCCTCCCCCCATAATGTTTCGGACCAGTTGCATGCTGTACGAACTCGCAACGATAGATCCGATCGATAATGTAACGGACGCGTCGAAACGGAAGCCGGTGTTCCTGGAATCGCGATCCCATGGAAACACCCATGGCGGTGGCTATGGTGTTAGGATGGAAGGCGTCGAACGCCGCGCAGACACGCGAGTCGGCCGCAAATCTCCCGAGTCTGTCCACCTAATCACGCTAATCACCAGCTGTTCTTATCTCGCGCGGCCGGGGAACGTCGACGTCTGCCGACCGTAATTACTCGTCGCGGGGAAACGAGACGCGTCTTCGCAATGTAGGTGAAGTAGCTTTTCCACCTAACGGCGCGGGAATCAAGAGGAATACTTTCTTTCTCGCCTCTCGGACTCGGAACGTTCGTCCTGCCGCGACAGAGGAATTCCTGCGGGCCGGGCGAACTCTCGTTCGTCGATAAGTATTATGCAGCCGCCGCCAACAAGTATAGACGAGCTAACGGTTGCACGGGAGTTTCGTTTTTCGACTAATTAGCCGCTCGACTATCGCGAACAGGGCGAGTCGGATTTACGGCGGAGTTTCTCCCGCGTACCTAACTCTTTCTACCACGGAAATATGTTCAGCGTGTCAACCCGACTGTAACGCAATCGTCCCGAAGAGTTCCACGAAATCGAAGCAACCCAGTTGTTAGAGTCGAAGAAAAGTTGGAAGTGTTTAACAATGCCGATATATTGTATTCAGGTTATTAAGGCCATTGACCCCTTGCACTACAATTTATTTTATGATTGGAACGATTGGAACTTCTTCGATGCCTACCATCTACTAGGAAAAATAGAAAATTTATTCTGTTCCGTAATGGCTAAATATTGACTACGATAAGATGGAATTTCATTTCAATTCAAAGGAAATTAACACTAGAACGACCGAGCAATAAATGCGACTGATGTATATTGCTTTGTAACAGTGACAAGACTGTGCCCGATCAGACTTCGTACAACTTTTATTATAATATGTGCTTGAATGAAGAGGTTCGTTAAAATATCTTTACAATTTCAGTAATTGTAAAAGAAAAAATTAACACCAGGTTTACGGGACCCGTCAAGATGACGGGTTCTAATATGTTTCATTTGCGATTATTGAGATTATAAAAGAAAAAATTAGGAAGCAGTCATTTCGACTGCTCCGGTCGTTCTAGTGTTAACTAGACTGCGCATCTTTATGCGTTTATAGCGTGCGCACATTTTTAGAATACCACGTGTGTTGACAAGTATCAATTAAACAACCACTACCCTATGCTTACCACAAGGAATTTTCTCGCAATCTATTTATGACTATTCTGCGGATTTTACGCATTTATGACAGAAATGAGTAGGTAAAATTTAAAATAAAGAACAGTTTAAGGAAGCTTGGAGACATCGATGTACTATTTTTAATGCATTATGTTCCTACAATTTTTGCGGAAATTTTTAGTTCGCGAAAAGATCGGCAGTCTACTTATGACTATCTTCTGCTAAACTGTCTCAATATTTTACGGAGGAACATTTACTAAAATATTTGAACAATGATGCCTAAAAAATTGGGAAGCAGTCATTTTGACTGCCCCGGTCGTTCTAGTGTTAATAATATACATATTTCGAAAATTCTGTTCGAAGTCTTCGTCACGAGCCTGACTCGATATTATGGTACAAGGGGTTAAGGACAAAACGGAGCTTCAGTATGTGTACTGTTTCGTGCAATCGATGCCGACAATTTCCGACTTTTTTTGCTGACTTAGGCCATTTTCAAAACGATGGATTTAATTATTGAACTAACTGCGAAAACTTGTGTCCAAAATCATCGTATACACTCTGAATATACTTAACCCGCAAATGTTGTCTGTGACAGCTAATTTGAAGTTGTACACATAATTACGGGCAACGAAAAATAATTGAGAAATGGAGTTAGGCCACTTTCAAAACGATGGATTTAATTATTGAACTAACTGCGAAAACTTGTGTCCAAAATCATCGTATATACTCTCAATATACTTAACCGCAAATGTTTGTGACAGCTAATTTGAAGTTGTGCACATAATTACGGGCAACGAAAAATAATTGAAAAATGGAGTTAGGCCACTTTCAAATCGATGGATTTAATTATTGAACTAACTGCGAAAACTTGTGTCCAAAATTACCGTATATACTCTGAATATACTTAACCGCAAATGTTGTTTGTGACAGCTAATTTGAAGTTGTACACATAATTACGGGCAACGAAAAATAATTGAGAAATGGAGTTAGGCCACTTTCAAAACGATGGATTTAATTATTGAACTAACTGCGAAAACTTGTGTCCAAAATTACCGTATACACTCTGAATATACTTAACCCGCAAATGTTGTCTGTGACAGCTAATTTGAAGTTGTGCACATAATTACGGGCAAGAAAAAATAATTGAGAAATGGAGTTAGGCCACGATCAAAACGATGGTTTTAATTATTGAACTAACTGCGAAAACTTGTGTCCAAAATCATCGTATATACTCCGAATATACTTAACCCGCAAATGTTGTCTGTGACAGCTAATTTGAAGTTGTGCACATAATTACGGGCAACGAAAAATAATTGAGAAATGGAGTTAGGCCACTTTCAAAACGATGGATTTAATTATTGAACTAACTGCGAAAACTTGTGTCCAAAATCATCGTATACACTCTGAATATACTTAACCCGCAAATGTTGTCTGTGACAGCTAATTTGAAGTTGTGCACATAATTACGGGCAAGAAAAAATAATTGAGAAATGGAGTTAGGCCACGATCAAAACGATGGATTTAATTATTGAACTAACTGCGAAAACTTGTGGCCAAAATCATCGTATACACTCTGAATATACTTAACCGCAAACGTTGTTTGTGACAGCTAATTTTCAGTTGTACACATAATTACGGGCAACGAAAAATAATTGAGAAATGGAGTTAGGCCACTTTCAAAACGATGGATTTAATTATTGAACTAACTGCGAAAACTTGTGTCCAAAATCATCGTATACACTCTGAATATACTTAACCCGCAAATGTTGTCTGTGACAGCTAATTTGAAGTTGTGCACATAATTACGGGCAAGAAAAAATAATTGAGAAATGGAGTTAGGCCACGATCAAAACGATGGATTTAATTATTGAACTAACTGCGAAAACTTGTGGCCAAAATCATCGTATACACTCTGAATATACTTAACCGCAAACGTTGTTTGTGACAGCTAATTTTCAGTTGTACACATAATTACGGGCAACGAAAAATAATTGAGAAATGGAGTTAGGCCACTTTCAAAACGATGGATTTAATTATTGAACTAACTGCGAAAACTTGTGTCCAAAATCATCGTATACACTCTGAATATACTTAACCCGCAAATGTTGTCTGTGACAGCTAATTTGAAGTTGTGCACATAATTACGGGCAACGAAAAATAATTGAGAAATGGAGTTAGGCCACTTTCAAAACGATGGATTTAATTATTGAACTAACTGCGAAAACTTGTGTCCAAAATCATCGTATACACTCTGAATATACTTAACCCGCAAATGTTGTCTGTGACAGCTAATTTGAAGTTGTACACATAATTACGGGCAACGAAAAATAATTGAGAAATGGAGTTAGGCCACTTTCAAAACGATGGTTTTAATTATTGAACTAACTGCGAAAACTTGTGTCCAAAATTACCGTATATACTCCGAATATACTTAACCGCAAATGTTGTTTGTGACACAGCTAATTTGAAGTTGTATACATAATTACGGGCAACGAAAAATAATTGAGAAATGGAGTTAGGCCACTTTCAAAACGATGGTTTTAATTATTGAACTAACTTCGAAAACTTGTGTCCAAAATCATCGTATACACTCCGAATATACTTAACCGCAAATGTTTGTGACAGCTAATTTGAAGTTGTGCACATAATTACGGGCAACGAAAAATAATTGAGAAATGGAGTTAGGCCACTTTCAAAACGATGGATTTAATTATTGAACTAACTGCGAAAACTTGTGTCCAAAATTACCGTATATACTCCGAATATACTTAACCGCAAATGTTGTTTGTGACACAGCTAATTTGAAGTTGTATACATAATTACGGGCAACGAAAAATAATTGAGAAATGGAGTTAGGCCACGATCAAAACGATGGTTTTAATTATTGAACTAACTGCGAAAACTTGTGTCCAAAATCATCGTATACACTCTGAATATACTTAACCCGCAAACGTTGTTTGTGACAGCTAATTTGAAGTTGTACACGTAATTACGGGCAACGAAAAATAATTGAGAAATGGAGTTAGGCCACGATCAAAACGATGGTTTTAATTATTGAACTAACTGCGAAAACTTGTGTCCAAAATCATCGTATATACTCCGAATATACTTAACCCGCAAATGTTGTCTGTGACAGCTAATTTGAAGTTGTGCACATAATTACGGGCAACGAAAAATAATTGAGAAATGGAGTTAGGCCACTTTCAAAACGATGGATTTAATTATTGAACTAACTGCGAAAACTTGTGTCCAAAATCATCGTATACACTCTGAATATACTTAACCCGCAAATGTTGTCTGTGACAGCTAATTTGAAGTTGTGCACATAATTACGGGCAAGAAAAAATAATTGAGAAATGGAGTTAGGCCACGATCAAAACGATGGATTTAATTATTGAACTAACTGCGAAAACTTGTGGCCAAAATCATCGTATACACTCTGAATATACTTAACCGCAAACGTTGTTTGTGACAGCTAATTTTCAGTTGTACACATAATTACGGGCAACGAAAAATAATTGAGAAATGGAGTTAGGCCACTTTCAAAACGATGGATTTAATTATTGAACTAACTGCGAAAACTTGTGTCCAAAATCATCGTATACACTCTGAATATACTTAACCCGCAAATGTTGTCTGTGACAGCTAATTTGAAGTTGTGCACATAATTACGGGCAACGAAAAATAATTGAGAAATGGAGTTAGGCCACTTTCAAAACGATGGATTTAATTATTGAACTAACTGCGAAAACTTGTGTCCAAAATCATCGTATACACTCTGAATATACTTAACCCGCAAATGTTGTCTGTGACAGCTAATTTGAAGTTGTACACATAATTACGGGCAACGAAAAATAATTGAGAAATGGAGTTAGGCCACTTTCAAAACGATGGTTTTAATTATTGAACTAACTGCGAAAACTTGTGTCCAAAATTACCGTATATACTCCGAATATACTTAACCGCAAATGTTGTTTGTGACACAGCTAATTTGAAGTTGTATACATAATTACGGGCAACGAAAAATAATTGAGAAATGGAGTTAGGCCACTTTCAAAACGATGGTTTTAATTATTGAACTAACTTCGAAAACTTGTGTCCAAAATCATCGTATACACTCCGAATATACTTAACCGCAAATGTTTGTGACAGCTAATTTGAAGTTGTGCACATAATTACGGGCAACGAAAAATAATTGAGAAATGGAGTTAGGCCACTTTCAAAACGATGGATTTAATTATTGAACTAACTGCGAAAACTTGTGTCCAAAATTACCGTATATACTCCGAATATACTTAACCGCAAATGTTGTTTGTGACACAGCTAATTTGAAGTTGTATACATAATTACGGGCAACGAAAAATAATTGAGAAATGGAGTTAGGCCACGATCAAAACGATGGTTTTAATTATTGAACTAACTGCGAAAACTTGTGTCCAAAATCATCGTATACACTCTGAATATACTTAACCCGCAAACGTTGTTTGTGACAGCTAATTTGAAGTTGTACACGTAATTACGGGCAACGAAAAATAATTGAGAAATGGAGTTAGGCCACGATCAAAACGATGGTTTTAATTATTGAACTAACTGCGAAAACTTGTGTCCAAAATCATCGTATATACTCCGAATATACTTAACCCGCAAATGTTGTCTGTGACAGCTAATTTGAAGTTGTGCACATAATTACGGGCAACGAAAAATAATTGAGAAATGGAGTTAGGCCACTTTCAAAACGATGGATTTAATTATTGAACTAACTGCGAAAACTTGTGTCCAAAATCATCGTATACACTCTGAATATACTTAACCCGCAAATGTTGTCTGTGACAGCTAATTTGAAGTTGTGCACATAATTACGGGCAAGAAAAAATAATTGAGAAATGGAGTTAGGCCACGATCAAAACGATGGATTTAATTATTGAACTAACTGCGAAAACTTGTGGCCAAAATCATCGTATACACTCTGAATATACTTAACCGCAAACGTTGTTTGTGACAGCTAATTTTCAGTTGTACACATAATTACGGGCAACGAAAAATAATTGAGAAATGGAGTTAGGCCACTTTCAAAACGATGGATTTAATTATTGAACTAACTGCGAAAACTTGTGTCCAAAATCATCGTATACACTCTGAATATACTTAACCCGCAAATGTTGTCTGTGACAGCTAATTTGAAGTTGTGCACATAATTACGGGCAACGAAAAATAATTGAGAAATGGAGTTAGGCCACTTTCAAAACGATGGATTTAATTATTGAACTAACTGCGAAAACTTGTGTCCAAAATCATCGTATACACTCTGAATATACTTAACCCGCAAATGTTGTCTGTGACAGCTAATTTGAAGTTGTACACATAATTACGGGCAACGAAAAATAATTGAGAAATGGAGTTAGGCCACTTTCAAAACGATGGTTTTAATTATTGAACTAACTGCGAAAACTTGTGTCCAAAATTACCGTATATACTCCGAATATACTTAACCGCAAATGTTGTTTGTGACACAGCTAATTTGAAGTTGTATACATAATTACGGGCAACGAAAAATAATTGAGAAATGGAGTTAGGCCACTTTCAAAACGATGGTTTTAATTATTGAACTAACTTCGAAAACTTGTGTCCAAAATCATCGTATACACTCCGAATATACTTAACCGCAAATGTTTGTGACAGCTAATTTGAAGTTGTGCACATAATTACGGGCAACGAAAAATAATTGAGAAATGGAGTTAGGCCACTTTCAAAACGATGGATTTAATTATTGAACTAACTGCGAAAACTTGTGTCCAAAATTACCGTATATACTCCGAATATACTTAACCGCAAATGTTGTTTGTGACACAGCTAATTTGAAGTTGTATACATAATTACGGGCAACGAAAAATAATTGAGAAATGGAGTTAGGCCACGATCAAAACGATGGTTTTAATTATTGAACTAACTGCGAAAACTTGTGTCCAAAATCATCGTATACACTCTGAATATACTTAACCCGCAAACGTTGTTTGTGACAGCTAATTTGAAGTTGTACACGTAATTACGGGCAACGAAAAATAATTGAGAAATGGAGTTAGGCCACGATCAAAACGATGGTTTTAATTATTGAACTAACTGCGAAAACTTGTGTCCAAAATTACCGTATATACTCCGAATATACTTAACCGCAAATGTTGTTTGTGACACAGCTAATTTGAAGTTGTACACGTAATTACGGGCAACGAAAAATAATTGAGAAATGGAGTTAGGCCACGATCAAAACGATGGTTTTAATTATTGAACTAACTGCGAAAACTTGTGTCCAAAATCATCGTATATACTCCGAATATACTTAACCCGCAAATGTTGTCTGTGACAGCTAATTTGAAGTTGTGCACATAATTACGGGCAACGAAAAATAATTGAGAAATGGAGTTAGGCCACTTTCAAAACGATGGATTTAATTATTGAACTAACTGCGAAAACTTGTGTCCAAAATCATCGTATACACTCTGAATATACTTAACCCGCAAATGTTGTCTGTGACAGCTAATTTGAAGTTGTGCACATAATTACGGGCAAGAAAAAATAATTGAGAAATGGAGTTAGGCCACGATCAAAACGATGGATTTAATTATTGAACTAACTGCGAAAACTTGTGGCCAAAATCATCGTATACACTCTGAATATACTTAACCGCAAACGTTGTTTGTGACAGCTAATTTTCAGTTGTACACATAATTACGGGCAACGAAAAATAATTGAGAAATGGAGTTAGGCCACTTTCAAAACGATGGATTTAATTATTGAACTAACTGCGAAAACTTGTGTCCAAAATCATCGTATACACTCTGAATATACTTAACCCGCAAATGTTGTCTGTGACAGCTAATTTGAAGTTGTGCACATAATTACGGGCAACGAAAAATAATTGAGAAATGGAGTTAGGCCACTTTCAAAACGATGGATTTAATTATTGAACTAACTGCGAAAACTTGTGTCCAAAATCATCGTATACACTCTGAATATACTTAACCCGCAAATGTTGTCTGTGACAGCTAATTTGAAGTTGTGCACATAATTACGGGCAAGAAAAAATAATTGAGAAATGGAGTTAGGCCACGATCAAAACGATGGATTTAATTATTGAACTAACTGCGAAAACTTGTGGCCAAAATCATCGTATACACTCTGAATATACTTAACCGCAAACGTTGTTTGTGACAGCTAATTTTCAGTTGTACACATAATTACGGGCAACGAAAAATAATTGAGAAATGGAGTTAGGCCACTTTCAAAACGATGGATTTAATTATTGAACTAACTGCGAAAACTTGTGTCCAAAATCATCGTATACACTCTGAATATACTTAACCCGCAAATGTTGTCTGTGACAGCTAATTTGAAGTTGTGCACATAATTACGGGCAACGAAAAATAATTGAGAAATGGAGTTAGGCCACTTTCAAAACGATGGATTTAATTATTGAACTAACTGCGAAAACTTGTGTCCAAAATCATCGTATACACTCTGAATATACTTAACCCGCAAATGTTGTCTGTGACAGCTAATTTGAAGTTGTACACATAATTACGGGCAACGAAAAATAATTGAGAAATGGAGTTAGGCCACTTTCAAAACGATGGTTTTAATTATTGAACTAACTGCGAAAACTTGTGTCCAAAATTACCGTATATACTCCGAATATACTTAACCGCAAATGTTGTTTGTGACACAGCTAATTTGAAGTTGTATACATAATTACGGGCAACGAAAAATAATTGAGAAATGGAGTTAGGCCACTTTCAAAACGATGGTTTTAATTATTGAACTAACTTCGAAAACTTGTGTCCAAAATCATCGTATACACTCCGAATATACTTAACCGCAAATGTTTGTGACAGCTAATTTGCAGTTGTGCACATAATTACGGGCAACGAAAAATAATTGAGAAATGGAGTTAGGCCACTTTCAAAACGATGGTTTTAATTATTGAACTAACTGCGAAAACTTGTGTCCAAAATTACCGTATATACTCCGAATATACTTAACCGCAAATGTTGTTTGTGACACAGCTAATTTGAAGTTGTATACATAATTACGGGCAACGAAAAATAATTGAGAAATGGAGTTAGGCCACGATCAAAACGATGGTTTTAATTATTGAACTAACTGCGAAAACTTGTGTCCAAAATCATCGTATATACTCCGAATATACTTAACCCGCAAATGTTGTCTGTGACAGCTAATTTGAAGTTGTGCACATAATTACGGGCAACGAAAAATAATTGAGAAATGGAGTTAGGCCACTTTCAAAACGATGGATTTAATTATTGAACTAACTGCGAAAACTTGTGTCCAAAATCATCGTATACACTCTGAATATACTTAACCCGCAAATGTTGTCTGTGACAGCTAATTTGAAGTTGTGCACATAATTACGGGCAAGAAAAAATAATTGAGAAATGGAGTTAGGCCACGATCAAAACGATGGATTTAATTATTGAACTAACTGCGAAAACTTGTGGCCAAAATCATCGTATACACTCTGAATATACTTAACCGCAAACGTTGTTTGTGACAGCTAATTTTCAGTTGTACACATAATTACGGGCAACGAAAAATAATTGAGAAATGGAGTTAGGCCACTTTCAAAACGATGGATTTAATTATTGAACTAACTGCGAAAACTTGTGTCCAAAATCATCGTATACACTCTGAATATACTTAACCCGCAAATGTTGTCTGTGACAGCTAATTTGAAGTTGTGCACATAATTACGGGCAACGAAAAATAATTGAGAAATGGAGTTAGGCCACTTTCAAAACGATGGATTTAATTATTGAACTAACTGCGAAAACTTGTGTCCAAAATCATCGTATACACTCTGAATATACTTAACCCGCAAATGTTGTCTGTGACAGCTAATTTGAAGTTGTACACATAATTACGGGCAACGAAAAATAATTGAGAAATGGAGTTAGGCCACTTTCAAAACGATGGTTTTAATTATTGAACTAACTGCGAAAACTTGTGTCCAAAATTACCGTATATACTCCGAATATACTTAACCGCAAATGTTGTTTGTGACACAGCTAATTTGAAGTTGTATACATAATTACGGGCAACGAAAAATAATTGAGAAATGGAGTTAGGCCACTTTCAAAACGATGGTTTTAATTATTGAACTAACTTCGAAAACTTGTGTCCAAAATCATCGTATACACTCCGAATATACTTAACCGCAAATGTTTGTGACAGCTAATTTGAAGTTGTGCACATAATTACGGGCAACGAAAAATAATTGAGAAATGGAGTTAGGCCACTTTCAAAACGATGGATTTAATTATTGAACTAACTGCGAAAACTTGTGTCCAAAATTACCGTATATACTCCGAATATACTTAACCGCAAATGTTGTTTGTGACACAGCTAATTTGAAGTTGTATACATAATTACGGGCAACGAAAAATAATTGAGAAATGGAGTTAGGCCACGATCAAAACGATGGTTTTAATTATTGAACTAACTGCGAAAACTTGTGTCCAAAATCATCGTATACACTCTGAATATACTTAACCCGCAAACGTTGTTTGTGACAGCTAATTTGAAGTTGTACACGTAATTACGGGCAACGAAAAATAATTGAGAAATGGAGTTAGGCCACGATCAAAACGATGGTTTTAATTATTGAACTAACTGCGAAAACTTGTGTCCAAAATTACCGTATATACTCCGAATATACTTAACCGCAAATGTTGTTTGTGACACAGCTAATTTGAAGTTGTACACGTAATTACGGGCAACGAAAAATAATTGAGAAATGGAGTTAGGCCACGATCAAAACGATGGTTTTAATTATTGAACTAACTGCGAAAACTTGTGTCCAAAATCATCGTATATACTCCGAATATACTTAACCCGCAAATGTTGTCTGTGACAGCTAATTTGAAGTTGTGCACATAATTACGGGCAACGAAAAATAATTGAGAAATGGAGTTAGGCCACTTTCAAAACGATGGATTTAATTATTGAACTAACTGCGAAAACTTGTGTCCAAAATCATCGTATACACTCTGAATATACTTAACCCGCAAATGTTGTCTGTGACAGCTAATTTGAAGTTGTGCACATAATTACGGGCAAGAAAAAATAATTGAGAAATGGAGTTAGGCCACGATCAAAACGATGGATTTAATTATTGAACTAACTGCGAAAACTTGTGGCCAAAATCATCGTATACACTCTGAATATACTTAACCGCAAACGTTGTTTGTGACAGCTAATTTTCAGTTGTACACATAATTACGGGCAACGAAAAATAATTGAGAAATGGAGTTAGGCCACTTTCAAAACGATGGATTTAATTATTGAACTAACTGCGAAAACTTGTGTCCAAAATCATCGTATACACTCTGAATATACTTAACCCGCAAATGTTGTCTGTGACAGCTAATTTGAAGTTGTGCACATAATTACGGGCAACGAAAAATAATTGAGAAATGGAGTTAGGCCACTTTCAAAACGATGGATTTAATTATTGAACTAACTGCGAAAACTTGTGTCCAAAATCATCGTATACACTCTGAATATACTTAACCCGCAAATGTTGTCTGTGACAGCTAATTTGAAGTTGTACACATAATTACGGGCAACGAAAAATAATTGAGAAATGGAGTTAGGCCACTTTCAAAACGATGGTTTTAATTATTGAACTAACTGCGAAAACTTGTGTCCAAAATTACCGTATATACTCCGAATATACTTAACCGCAAATGTTGTTTGTGACACAGCTAATTTGAAGTTGTATACATAATTACGGGCAACGAAAAATAATTGAGAAATGGAGTTAGGCCACTTTCAAAACGATGGTTTTAATTATTGAACTAACTTCGAAAACTTGTGTCCAAAATCATCGTATACACTCCGAATATACTTAACCGCAAATGTTTGTGACAGCTAATTTGCAGTTGTGCACATAATTACGGGCAACGAAAAATAATTGAGAAATGGAGTTAGGCCACTTTCAAAACGATGGTTTTAATTATTGAACTAACTGCGAAAACTTGTGTCCAAAATTACCGTATATACTCCGAATATACTTAACCGCAAATGTTGTTTGTGACACAGCTAATTTGAAGTTGTATACATAATTACGGGCAACGAAAAATAATTGAGAAATGGAGTTAGGCCACGATCAAAACGATGGTTTTAATTATTGAACTAACTGCGAAAACTTGTGTCCAAAATCATCGTATACACTCTGAATATACTTAACCCGCAAACGTTGTTTGTGACAGCTAATTTGAAGTTGTACACGTAATTACGGGCAACGAAAAATAATTGAGAAATGGAGTTAGGCCACGATCAAAACGATGGTTTTAATTATTGAACTAACTGCGAAAACTTGTGTCCAAAATTACCGTATATACTCCGAATATACTTAACCGCAAATGTTGTTTGTGACACAGCTAATTTGAAGTTGTATACATAATTACGGGCAACGAAAAATAATTGAGAAATGGAGTTAGGCCACGATCAAAACGATGGTTTTAATTATTGAACTAACTGCGAAAACTTGTGTCCAAAATCATCGTATACACTCTGAATATACTTAACCCGCAAACGTTGTTTGTGACAGCTAATTTGAAGTTGTGCACATAATTACGGGCAAGAAAAAATAATTGAGAAATGGAGTTAGGCCACGATCAAAACGATGGATTTAATTATTGAACTAACTGCGAAAACTTGTGGCCAAAATCATCGTATACACTCTGAATATACTTAACCGCAAACGTTGTTTGTGACAGCTAATTTTCAGTTGTACACATAATTACGGGCAACGAAAAATAATTGAGAAATGGAGTTAGGCCACTTTCAAAACGATGGATTTAATTATTGAACTAACTGCGAAAACTTGTGTCCAAAATCATCGTATACACTCTGAATATACTTAACCCGCAAATGTTGTCTGTGACAGCTAATTTGAAGTTGTGCACATAATTACGGGCAAGAAAAAATAATTGAGAAATGGAGTTAGGCCACGATCAAAACGATGGATTTAATTATTGAACTAACTGCGAAAACTTGTGGCCAAAATCATCGTATACACTCTGAATATACTTAACCGCAAACGTTGTTTGTGACAGCTAATTTTCAGTTGTACACATAATTACGGGCAACGAAAAATAATTGAGAAATGGAGTTAGGCCACTTTCAAAACGATGGATTTAATTATTGAACTAACTGCGAAAACTTGTGTCCAAAATCATCGTATACACTCTGAATATACTTAACCCGCAAATGTTGTCTGTGACAGCTAATTTGAAGTTGTACACATAATTACGGGCAACGAAAAATAATTGAGAAATGGAGTTAGGCCACTTTCAAAACGATGGTTTTAATTATTGAACTAACTGCGAAAACTTGTGTCCAAAATTACCGTATATACTCCGAATATACTTAACCGCAAATGTTGTTTGTGACACAGCTAATTTGAAGTTGTATACATAATTACGGGCAACGAAAAATAATTGAGAAATGGAGTTAGGCCACTTTCAAAACGATGGTTTTAATTATTGAACTAACTTCGAAAACTTGTGTCCAAAATCATCGTATACACTCCGAATATACTTAACCGCAAATGTTTGTGACAGCTAATTTGCAGTTGTGCACATAATTACGGGCAACGAAAAATAATTGAGAAATGGAGTTAGGCCACTTTCAAAACGATGGTTTTAATTATTGAACTAACTGCGAAAACTTGTGTCCAAAATTACCGTATATACTCCGAATATACTTAACCGCAAATGTTGTTTGTGACACAGCTAATTTGAAGTTGTATACATAATTACGGGCAACGAAAAATAATTGAGAAATGGAGTTAGGCCACGATCAAAACGATGGTTTTAATTATTGAACTAACTGCGAAAACTTGTGTCCAAAATCATCGTATACACTCTGAATATACTTAACCCGCAAACGTTGTTTGTGACAGCTAATTTGAAGTTGTACACGTAATTACGGGCAACGAAAAATAATTGAGAAATGGAGTTAGGCCACGATCAAAACGATGGTTTTAATTATTGAACTAACTGCGAAAACTTGTGTCCAAAATTACCGTATATACTCCGAATATACTTAACCGCAAATGTTGTTTGTGACACAGCTAATTTGAAGTTGTATACATAATTACGGGCAACGAAAAATAATTGAGAAATGGAGTTAGGCCACGATCAAAACGATGGTTTTAATTATTGAACTAACTGCGAAAACTTGTGTCCAAAATCATCGTATACACTCTGAATATACTTAACCCGCAAACGTTGTTTGTGACAGCTAATTTGAAGTTGTACACGTAATTACGGGCAACGAAAAATAATTGAGAAATGGAGTTAGGCCACGATCAAAACGATGGTTTTAATTATTGAACTAACTGCGAAAACTTGTGTCCAAAATTACCGTATATACTCCGAATATACTTAACCGCAAATGTTGTTTGTGACACAGCTAATTTGAAGTTGTATACATAATTACGGGCAACGAAAAATAATTGAGAAATGGAGTTAGGCCACGATCAAAACGATGGTTTTAATTATTGAACTAACTGCGAAAACTTGTGTCCAAAATCATCGTATACACTCTGAATATACTTAACCCGCAAACGTTGTTTGTGACAGCTAATTTGAAGTTGTGCACATAATTACGGGCAAGAAAAAATAATTGAGAAATGGAGTTAGGCCACGATCAAAACGATGGATTTAATTATTGAACTAACTGCGAAAACTTGTGGCCAAAATCATCGTATACACTCTGAATATACTTAACCGCAAACGTTGTTTGTGACAGCTAATTTTCAGTTGTACACATAATTACGGGCAACGAAAAATAATTGAGAAATGGAGTTAGGCCACTTTCAAAACGATGGATTTAATTATTGAACTAACTGCGAAAACTTGTGTCCAAAATCATCGTATACACTCTGAATATACTTAACCCGCAAATGTTGTCTGTGACAGCTAATTTGAAGTTGTACACATAATTACGGGCAACGAAAAATAATTGAGAAATGGAGTTAGGCCACTTTCAAAACGATGGTTTTAATTATTGAACTAACTGCGAAAACTTGTGTCCAAAATTACCGTATATACTCCGAATATACTTAACCGCAAATGTTGTTTGTGACACAGCTAATTTGAAGTTGTATACATAATTACGGGCAACGAAAAATAATTGAGAAATGGAGTTAGGCCACTTTCAAAACGATGGTTTTAATTATTGAACTAACTTCGAAAACTTGTGTCCAAAATCATCGTATACACTCCGAATATACTTAACCGCAAATGTTTGTGACAGCTAATTTGCAGTTGTGCACATAATTACGGGCAACGAAAAATAATTGAGAAATGGAGTTAGGCCACTTTCAAAACGATGGTTTTAATTATTGAACTAACTGCGAAAACTTGTGTCCAAAATTACCGTATATACTCCGAATATACTTAACCGCAAATGTTGTTTGTGACACAGCTAATTTGAAGTTGTATACATAATTACGGGCAACGAAAAATAATTGAGAAATGGAGTTAGGCCACGATCAAAACGATGGTTTTAATTATTGAACTAACTGCGAAAACTTGTGTCCAAAATCATCGTATACACTCTGAATATACTTAACCCGCAAACGTTGTTTGTGACAGCTAATTTGAAGTTGTACACGTAATTACGGGCAACGAAAAATAATTGAGAAATGGAGTTAGGCCACGATCAAAACGATGGTTTTAATTATTGAACTAACTGCGAAAACTTGTGTCCAAAATTACCGTATATACTCCGAATATACTTAACCGCAAATGTTGTTTGTGACACAGCTAATTTGAAGTTGTATACATAATTACGGGCAACGAAAAATAATTGAGAAATGGAGTTAGGCCACGATCAAAACGATGGTTTTAATTATTGAACTAACTGCGAAAACTTGTGTCCAAAATCATCGTATACACTCTGAATATACTTAACCCGCAAACGTTGTTTGTGACAGCTAATTTGAAGTTGTACACGTAATTACGGGCAACGAAAAATAATTGAGAAATGGAGTTAGGCCACGATCAAAACGATGGTTTTAATTATTGAACTAACTGCGAAAACTTGTGTCCAAAATCATCGTATATACTCCGAATATACTTAACCCGCAAATGTTGTCTGTGACAGCTAATTTGAAGTTGTGCACATAATTACGGGCAACGAAAAATAATTGAGAAATGGAGTTAGGCCACTTTCAAAACGATGGATTTAATTATTGAACTAACTGCGAAAACTTGTGTCCAAAATCATCGTATACACTCTGAATATACTTAACCCGCAAATGTTGTCTGTGACAGCTAATTTGAAGTTGTGCACATAATTACGGGCAAGAAAAAATAATTGAGAAATGGAGTTAGGCCACGATCAAAACGATGGATTTAATTATTGAACTAACTGCGAAAACTTGTGGCCAAAATCATCGTATACACTCTGAATATACTTAACCGCAAACGTTGTTTGTGACAGCTAATTTTCAGTTGTACACATAATTACGGGCAACGAAAAATAATTGAGAAATGGAGTTAGGCCACTTTCAAAACGATGGATTTAATTATTGAACTAACTGCGAAAACTTGTGTCCAAAATCATCGTATACACTCTGAATATACTTAACCCGCAAATGTTGTCTGTGACAGCTAATTTGAAGTTGTGCACATAATTACGGGCAACGAAAAAATAATTGAGAAATGGAGTTAGGCCACGATCAAAACGATGGATTTAATTATTGAACTAACTGCGAAAACTTGTGGCCAAAATCATCGTATACACTCTGAATATACTTAACCGCAAACGTTGTTTGTGACAGCTAATTTTCAGTTGTACACATAATTACGGGCAACGAAAAATAATTGAGAAATGGAGTTAGGCCACTTTCAAAACGATGGATTTAATTATTGAACTAACTGCGAAAACTTGTGTCCAAAATCATCGTATACACTCTGAATATACTTAACCCGCAAATGTTGTCTGTGACAGCTAATTTGAAGTTGTGCACATAATTACGGGCAACGAAAAATAATTGAGAAATGGAGTTAGGCCACTTTCAAAACGATGGATTTAATTATTGAACTAACTGCGAAAACTTGTGTCCAAAATCATCGTATACACTCTGAATATACTTAACCCGCAAATGTTGTCTGTGACAGCTAATTTGAAGTTGTACACATAATTACGGGCAACGAAAAATAATTGAGAAATGGAGTTAGGCCACTTTCAAAACGATGGTTTTAATTATTGAACTAACTGCGAAAACTTGTGTCCAAAATTACCGTATATACTCCGAATATACTTAACCGCAAATGTTGTTTGTGACACAGCTAATTTGAAGTTGTATACATAATTACGGGCAACGAAAAATAATTGAGAAATGGAGTTAGGCCACGATCAAAACGATGGTTTTAATTATTGAACTAACTGCGAAAACTTGTGTCCAAAATCATCGTATACACTCTGAATATACTTAACCCGCAAACGTTGTTTGTGACAGCTAATTTGAAGTTGTACACGTAATTACGGGCAACGAAAAATAATTGAGAAATGGAGTTAGGCCACGATCAAAACGATGGATTTAATTATTGAACTAACTGCGAAAACTTGTGGCCAAAATCATCGTATACACTCTGAATATACTTAACCGCAAACGTTGTTTGTGACAGCTAATTTTCAGTTGTACACATAATTACGGGCAACGAAAAATAAGTGAGAAATGGAGTTAGGCCACTTTCAAAACGATGGATTTAATTATTGAACTAACTGCGAAAACTTGTGTCCAAAATCATCGTATACACTCTGAATATACTTAACCCGCAAATGTTGTCTGTGACAGCTAATTTGAAGTTGTGCACATAATTACGGGCAACGAAAAATAATTGAGAAATGGAGTTAGGCCACTTTCAAAACGATGGATTTAATTATTGAACTAACTGCGAAAACTTGTGTCCAAAATCATCGTATATACTGTCAATATACTTAACCGCAAATGTTTGTGACAGCTAATTTGAAGTTGTGCACATAATTACGGGCAAGAAAAAATAATTGAGAAATGGAGTTAGGCCACGATCAAAATAAACGGCTGATTCGTATTACAGAAGTCAAAGTGGACTCTGTTCCGTGCAGAGTTTTCCGAAAAGGACAAGAAGAGCGTACAGAAGGGAGTGCAATACTGAATCGAAGGGAAATTGCTGAAGGGCGAGGAGATTCCAAGGTGGGGATAGGAAATCGGTTCGCCGTATCGCGAAGTATCATTTTATTCGCTCGATCGCGGATCGGTCGATCCTTGGCCGCGAGGCAGAGACCTTTCGCGATCGGCCGGGATGTAGGTGAAGTTTCTAATGGCTAAGTACCGGCGAAGACTGTTGGCGTCGTCGGGTACGCTGCGCGTAGTATCTAGGTATGGTTGCACACCTCCGCTCCGACTTTGGCTTCGGCTCTGGCTCGTCGTCGCTCGGCAAAACCACCTCCACGACACGGAAAGAAGTAAACTAGTGCATCCCGGTGCACCGAGCACGCAACCACGACGCAAGAGAGTATTTTCAGGGGTTAACGAACTCGCCGCGGACATCTCTCGCGCCGGTCGTGTCATACTTAGCGCTTCTCTCAGTCGTCGCCGCCGCCATCAAAAGTAGACGGCCGAGCCGAGACACGGGGAAATCGCCGTTGCGATTTTTCTGCCGATTCCGCGAACGTGATTTTCGAGCTCGAGAACTCCGTTCGAAAGTTCATCGCGCGGACAGGCAGCCATCGCGCCTCGCTTCTCGGCCTTCTCCTTTTCGATTTCGCGTTTTTTTTTCCCGCGAAATACGGAAACATATTAGGGGCACCCATGAGTAATCAATTATTTCGAAATCTGAAACAAACTTTGTGGTAAATTCAATGCTCCGTCATTATCAAGGACACTTGTTGACCTTCGATACATCTCCATAAACGTCGCAAATTTTCTTTGTTGTTACATCAAATCCCGCGTGAAAATGGAAATGTGTGCAATGGCGAATGTGATCCTCGGAAGGTACGCACGTCGCCATTTTATTGCAGGGTTGTAGACAAAAATGATACTTTTTCGAATATTTTGAACACAGGCTGCTGTATGAATACGTGTTTCCTATTCAACGATCGGTACAGAACTGAAGGCAAAACCAGCAATTTTTCGTTGCTCGGCATCATTGTTCAAATATTTTAGTAAATGTTCCTCCGTAAAATATTGAGACAGTTTAGCAGAAGATAGTCATAAGTAGACTGCCGATCTTTTCGCGGACTAAAAATTTCCCGCAAAAATTGTAGGAACACAATGCATTAAAAATAGTACATCGATGTCCTCCAAGCTTCCTTAAACTGTTCTTTATTTTAAATTTTACCTACTCATTTCTGTCATAAATGCGTAAAATCCGCAGAATAGTCATAAATAGATTGCGAGAAAATTCCTGTGGTAAGCATAGGGTAGTGGTTGTTTAATTGATACTTGTCAACACGCGTGGTATTTTAAAAATGTGCGCACGCTATAGACGCATAAAGATGCGCAGTCTAGTTAACACTAGAACGACCGGAGCAGTCGAAATGACTGCTTCCTAATTTTTTCTTTTATAATCTCAATAATCGCAAATGAAACATATTAGAACCCGTCATCTTGACGGGTCCCGTAAACCTAGTGTTAATTTTTTCTTTTAGGATTACTGAAATTGTAAAAATGTTTCCATCGGAAATTGCTTAATGAACCTCTTCTTTATCATTTATTACAATAAAAGTTGTACGAAGTCTGAATGGGCGCAGTCTTGTCACTGTTACAAAGCAATATATCAGTCGCATTTATTGCTCGGTCGTCCTAGTGTTAAAACATCCCTGAAAACGCTACGACTTTCAACAGATTATTGAAAATATAAAGGGACTTCCGATGAGGGATTTAAAGCTGATCGGTAGACTGCGGATCTTTACGCAAAACAAAAATGTTCTACCTGAATAGCAACAAACCGGAGTAAAATTGAAACTTTCTTTCTTAACCCTTTGCACTCGGCACTATTTTCAATGTAAAATTAAATTTTTCTTCCGTCTTACAATATTTTCAATTTATTCAAACGAAACCGATCCGATTTCTACATATAGTATTCGAATGTTTAGTGACCTATTAAATACAAATATTGTAATGTAACAAATCTTTTGTAATATTTTCTGTAATTTCTTTGAAATAATGCCACAACAATTTCTGGCGGTGCTTCAGAGTCGTCGTTCGAGTGCTAAGGGTTAATATGTTCAATAGGTTGAAAATAATGCAACAGCATTAAAAAATTTTTCATTTCTGTCATGAATGCACAAAATCCGCAGTCCGCTGATCATCATCGATGCCAGACGTTCCCGAGGACGCAAAGGTTACCTCGAACGGAAAAGGAAGCTTTGTTGTTGCTAATAATGACGTAATTTCTCTGGACGCCACGCGGATGAGTCGGTTACTGCACGCCCGCGCTTAGAGACTGCGCACCGTTCGCGGCGGAAAAATGCGATCTCGCCGGAAACGAATACATAAATAAATAAATAATAAATAAAGCCTCTCGGGAGCGGAGGCGGAGAGTGGAAGGATGATTAACGCGCGTTTCAATTAAAAATAGGAAAGTACCGTCGCGGGGTGGGGCGGGGTGAGCGAAACGGGGTGGGGAGGGGAGGGGTTGGTGGGGGCGTCGTAGACGAAAGGAAGCAAGAAGCGAGTTCTCTGAACGCGGCTCCGGCTGTCTATGACACAGATTGCAGTATGCACTTCCGGTAGACACGCGAAACACGCTATTGGCCTTCCGTCGTCTCGGTGAGCGGAAGCGGCAAAGGAGGGGTGGGAGACGTTAGGAGGTAGGCGGTGAGCATCAGGCGCAAGGTGAAGGTAAAGGTAACGCTGTAACGCTGTAACGCTGTAACGCCGTAACGCCGTAACGCTAGAACGTCGAAGCTACGCCGAGAAAAGTGGCGATTTAGCGTGATCGCGCGAGAGAAGGCGAGCTCGCGGGCTCGGTAACGACGAGCCGGAGCCTAAGTAGTGCAAGCGTAAGAGTGCTCGATGTTGGAGGTCAGTAACCACTCGCGAACGCTCGGCTCCGCTCCGTTCCGTTCCGGTTACCCGCTCCGCGAGCCTCCGCGAGCCTCGACCGATCGCTCTTCTCCTCTTCCTCCTCCGTCCGTCTCTAGCTCGCGTCCCGATCAATTCGTTTCCTCGTCTAGTAGGCTTCACCCGCGAGCACCAGATCCGAGAACGTTTCGAGATTTTCCGTCGCGTTTCTCGCTTTTTCGCGTTGCTCGCGGAATCCAGTTTCCCTTTCCTCGTCGCTTGGACGCGCGACTCCTCTCCCAGTTTTTCCCACGAAAAATATTACCATCGGAATTCACGATAAGCGCCGCCGGCGACCGGGGAAAACACGATCGCAGATTCTCCGCGTGCAGGTTGCTCGCGGGATCGAGTATCTTGATCGACGATCTCGCGAACGCGACCCTAACGACGCCTCTCCTCCTTCTCCGTCTTCGTCCCTCGGCACCTCCTCCTCGGGGACACCTTACGCGCGTTCGGATTCGAAGATCGCTGCGGAAAAATCGGTAATTCGACGGGACACGCTCGAGCGGACGCGCGATGTTATGCAGAAGAAGAAGCGATCGCGCGTCTTATCGGTGATCTCGCGAACCGCCATCGAGAATCGAAAATAAAATTCGTTCGCTCGCCAAGGTCGCCCGGCCGCGTTACTTTCGATCGACTTTCAAATTTACGATTCGCACGCGATCGCGGCGACATCGGCGCGACTCGCCTCGTCGCTGTGCGTATTCGACCAAGGACCTCTTGCGCAACCGCTCATGCCGCGATAAATCGACACAGAGAGAGAGAGAGAGAGAGCAGCGCCACATAGGCTCGGAGATCTCGGAGACTTTAACGCCCGCAACAGCCGGTTCACGGTGAACGCTCGCTCGCTACGCGCCGCCTTCGACGCGCTCCTCCTGGCGTTACATTATTTTAATTAATTATCTCACCTCGTTTCGCGGCGCTCAACCCGCTCGCCGGCCACCGTTCTCTCCGAAACGCTGCGAGAATTCTAGCCCCGACGAATACCGATCTTCGACACCGTCGTCCTTCAATTTACGCGAGCATCCGTGGATCACGTGGATCTGATTTACGCCGAATAAAAATCGTGTACATTCAATCTCTGTCCGTAAAAAAGGAAAAATGTTCGGAAAAAAAGCTAGTAAAAGTTTTGGAAATACGTGTGATATAATTATACATATTCCGAATATTTCATCTAAATCGGTCAACATTGCACCGAGCTACAAACGTTTAACGATGAAAACGTTATCGACCGACAATTATTTCATAATTTTTTAAAGCTGAGGGTATTGTAATAGATCCTTGAACTAATGGGGAGAGTTGATGGTGACTGTTGATTTTCCGTGTAGCATCGAGCGGTTCGATCTCCCTCGAATTATGCGATCGTAAAACGGTCGCGGCTAGGATAAAAAAATTGTTCCAGTAAAGGGAACAGGGTAGTTACTACTTGAATTTTTTGGAGAAGTTAGAACAATTGGATCACCACGTAACGTGAGAAAAATGTTTGGTTAAAATTGCAATTGGTCGAAATTACAGAGAAAGTACTGAAAGTTGTATTTTTCTACTTTTTATGCGGGCTTATATTAAAAATTTAAAAAGTACGTTTTGCGCATCTGTATCAATTATACATATTCCGAATATTTCATCTAAATCGGTCAACATTGCACCGAGCTACGAACGTTTTACGATGAAAACTTGAGGACGAAAGTCGCAGAATTTTTACCTTCTCGATCATTGTCGAACATCTGCGGCGTTGCATCATTGCAACGTTGACCGATTTTGATGAAATTCTCGGAACACGTACAATTCGTACAGATCTACAAATCGTACTTTCTAAATTTTCAATGTAAGACCACATAAAAAAGTTGCAAAATACAACTTCTAGTATCTTCTCTGCAATTTTAATCAAACATTTTTCTCGCGTTATGTAGTGATCCAATTGTTCAAACTTCTCTGCAATTTTAACCAAACATTTTTCTCACGTTATGTAGCGATCGAATTGTTCAAACTTCTCAAAAAAATTCAAGTAGTATGGTCCAATATTGACAAAGTTATGCGATTTTTAAGAGCGTACTAATATTACAGGGACAAGAGGGGTTCCAATGGTTGACGTCACAGATTTTAGCCAATAATTCAGCTGGAAACGAAAATTCCTGCCAGAGGACTTTTTGCGAGGCACGCGAAGTATGCGTATATACATCTGACCGCATAAATCAACTCCGCGTATAAAAAGTTCATAAATTGAGTACGGATGGCAATCTCAGATTCCACTTACACAGCTGCTCATCGATTACTTTTAGAAGTATTTTAACTAGACCGATTGGGCATTCTTGTTGCAGCCGATCGCACAACTTGCGATTGAAATGCATCACGAGAAACTGAACGAGCCTGCTTGACAACGACAGACCTCTGGGCGAGCAATTATGTACGTTAACCATTTATCTTGAACCCAACGATGAGATCTGAACGTCGGTCTCAACGGTGCGTAAAATAATTCACCCTTGAATGACCTTGTTCCGTAGATTTCCATAAACATGAATCGCGTTACCGTGTGAAAGTACCGTTTGAAAAGTACTGCAATAAACAGTAAAGAAAACTGACTTCAATCTTTGTCGTTATTAGGGAAAATTATTAGGGACGAACGCGGTGACAACGAAATGTTAAATAATTTCGCGAATTCGGTTAATCGTTTGCAACCGCTCGTCCGTTGGACGAGTTGCTGCATCTTCGAGGATGCAATGCATTCAATAAACTTGGTTCGACTCTCTCCTAGCGAAGCAAGAAATGATTTAGTTGCTGCTCGAGCGGAGAACGTTTATGCAAGCTTTTGCGCTACAAACAGGCAGGCAGAACGAAGAGACTCTAGAATCAGAATTGGGCACTCAGAAATAACCCATTCATTTTTGTTCAATAAGAAAGAGAACACGATCCGCGATATATGTAAAGTACCAGTTAACATAAATCATAATAGAATGCAAAAAATATGAGAATGAAAGGAAAAATCCTAAGTTGCCTGGATCCTTGCCGATTCTGTTAAGCTCTAAGGAGTATATCGCCGGTCTTGCCCAGTATATCAAGGACACAAATATGTATAAAATATTGTAAGAAAATGTACCGAGTCGCTAATGATCTTTGATGTTGAAGCAACATTAACCCCTTAACGCACAGTTTTTCTTTTTAAACCGGCCAAGAAAAATCAATTTTTGATATACTGCGCTTTCGTTCCATGGAAAAAGGCTATATTTTATTCTTGAATAGATTTATTCAATTTCACTCCCTAGGGAGCGAAATGGTTCTGAAAATAACAGTTTCCAACTCTTATATTTATCGATTCTGTTTGAAACAGTTATGAAGAACCGAAATATTTAATCTTGAAAATGACATCGATGTCTTGAAGATTTTTAATAAGACCTCTGAAATGAAACGTCTCGACAAAGACGTGTTAAAGACGTTTTATTTTAGACGTAAAAATGACGACTCCAAAAAGACGTCGTTTTTACGTCTGAAACGAGACGCCTGAAATAAGACGTCGTTTTTACGTCTGAAATGAGACGCCTTAAAGACGTCTGAAATAAGACGTAAGACTTTCGGACGTAAAATGAACGTAAAACAGACGTCTTTAAGACGTCGCGTGCTATCCGGGAATAAGTGTTATAGCTTAAAACCCCATATAAATGATAGATATCAGTAAAACGATTTTTTTTTCTTTGCTTTCACATTGTTATTCTCAATTCTCGATTACATTCGAGTGTGAAAAATTGTAGCAGCATGAAATACAACGCCGCTCGAATTATCTCGAGCGTACAAGTGAAGGGGTTAAATAAATGAATAAAAAAAAAATAAAAAAAAAAAAAAGAACGAAGCAACGGGACTGTTCGGAGGTTCGAGGCGATGTAAATATTTTGCGGGTTCGATCGAAAGCTCGCGTTAATGGTTACACTCTCGGCAAGATCGCCGATTCTCGTGCGCTAACGGTAGCGATTCCTCCGGCCGATGATAATCATCGTGGAAAGGCAGACGCGAAATCGATCTCCGAGTTTTTCCGTCGTCACCGACACCAGATTCCCCGTCGTCGCTTCTCGGCCGTTGAGAACGAGAGCCCGAAGAAGAAGCACGAAAAGAAATCGAGTGCCGGCCGATAGCTCGGATTTCCGAAGGTCAGTAACCAGATGCAAGAAACGCGGAAGCGGCGCGGGCCGGCCCGCAGAAAAACGGCGGGCCGATTAAAATTATATAATTACTCGCCGCGAAGCGGTTGCGTTGCCTGGCGAAATTCTCGTCTTTTTCCACGAGCCGATTCACGGGCTCGATCGATTGCCGGGACATCGAGAAATCAATTAACTGGAATCAGTCACGGCCGCGTACGTCATTTGTGACACATAGCCGGACAGCGCATCTTCGTGCAAAATAAACATTTTCTGTAGGAATTGCAGCGAACTGCGGTGAAATTTATCTTCTTTCTTAACCCTTGAGTGGGTAAACTAAATATTAGGAACATGAATGCATGCATGGGGTCCATTGAGGAGCCCACTTATCTAATTCCTTGCTAACTTTGATTACAGCAACAATTTATTTCTGTAAACGCATTAAGCATGACCCAAATATTGACAGAAGCAAATAGTTGAACTCTCGGTTCACAAATGGCGCGGCTAAAAATGTTAACAGAGAATCCAATACTGGGGTCCTTTGCAGACCCCACTCATGCATTTAAGGGTTAACGATTCGGTTTAGCCATAGAAATGTCAACTATTAGGGGGACCCATAAGTAAACAATTATTTTGAAATCTGAGACAAACTTTGTAGTAAATTCAAGTTTTTATTTCTTAAGGGTTAACACTAGAACCGGTTAACACTAGAAGGGTTAACATTACCGGACCAATCAAAATGACTGGTTCTTAACACTAGGTTTATAGTACTTGAGTAAGTGAGTATTTTACATCACTCTATAAAAATAAGAAGAATGTGTCTATCCAAGTTTTCAGCCATTTTTTAAATAATATACACCTAAGGAAATAGGTTTGTTGAGTAATTCCGCGTAGATGGATCTTCACAATCTCAATAATCGTAAATGAAACATATTAGAACCCGTCATCTTGACGGGTCCCGTAAACCTAGTGTTAATTTTTTCTTTTAGAATTACTGAAATTGTAAAAATATTTTCATCGGAAATTTTTTAATGAACCTCTTCATTCAAGCACATATTACGATAAAAGTTGTATGAAGTCTGAATGCGCACAGTCTTGTCACTGTTACAAAGCAATATACGTCGGTCGCATTTATTGCTCGGTGGTTCTACAAAAAGTCGTTAATATCTTATTAATATTATAATAAATCGGTGTTAATATGTCGAATAAGCTGACAATAATACAACGATATTTTTAAATTCTCCTAATGTTTTTAACACTAGAACCGAGCCGTAAACGTGACTTAGACTTCTCCCTTTATAATAACTTTTTAAACGTATTAAAAAATGTAAACGTTTTCATGGTTTCAGTAATCGCGAAAGAAGAAATCATCCACCAGTCGTTTTCACTGGTTCGGCAGTTCTAGTGTTAAATTAGACCTACCGATTTTTAAACAATTTTGTAAATGCATAAAATCCGCTGTCCAATTACCAGCGATTGGCACGTTTGCCTTTGTCCAAACTTTGTGCAATGCTACAACATCAGCTTGAACAATGAAAGGAAGTGTTTCCTACGAATCTTTATAGTTGCGATAATAATAAAATCAAAAATTCGAAACCGGTGATTCGACCGATAGCGAACAATTCCATTGATATCGTGGGATTTTTCGGAGATATTCGGCAATGTTCGGTAAAAGTGAAAGAGGAGGAGGAGGAAGACATTTTTTGACTTTTCACGACAGGACGCCGGAAGATGGAGGTAGAGATTTCTCGATTTTTCGCGTCGGGAAACCGAATGAAAAGTGAAAGAGGAGAAACAGAGGAAGAAGGAGAAGATGAAGAAGAAGAGGAGGAGGAGGAGGAGGAAGAGATTTTTTGACTTTTCACAATGGAACGCCGGAAGATGGAGGTAGAGGTTTCTCGGTTTTCCGCGTTGGGACACAGGGAACCCGAATGAAAAGTGAAAGAGGAGAAATAAAAGAAGAAGTAGAAGATGAAGAAGAAGATGAAGGAGACGAGGAGGAGGAGGAGGAAGAGATTTTTTGACTTTTCACAATGGAACGCCGGAAGATGGAGATTTCTCGGTTTTTCGCGTCGGGAGACCGGGAAACCGAATGAAAAGTGAAAGAGGAGAAATAGATGAAGAAGAAGAAGATGAAGAAGATGAAGAAGAAGAGGAGGAGGAGGAGGAAGAGATTTTTTGACTTCTCACAATGGAACGCCGGAAGATGGAGATTTCTCGGTTTTTCGCGTCGGGAGACCGGGAACCCGAATGAAAAGTGAAAGAGGAGAAATAAAAGAAGAAGAAGAAGTTGAAGAAGAAGAGGAGGAGGAGGAGAAAGAGATTTTTTGACTTTTCCCGACGGAACGCCGGAAGATGGAGATTTCTCGGTTTTTCGCGTCGGGAGACCGGGAAACCGAATGAAAAGTGAAAGAGGAGAAATAGATGAAGAAGAAGATGAAGAAGAAGAGGAGGAGGAGGAAGAGATTTTTTGACTTTTCACAATGGAACGCCGGAAGATGGAGGGAAAGGTTTCTCGGTTTTTGGCGTCGGGACACCGGGAACCCTAATGAAAAGTGAAAGAGAAGAAATAGAGGAAGAAGAAGATGAAGATGAAGATGAAAAAGAAGAGGAGGAGGAGGAAGAGATTTTTTGACTTTTCCCGACGGAACGCCGGAAGATGGAGATTTCTCGGTTTTTCGCGTCGGGAGGCCGGGAAACCGAATGAAAAGTGAAAGAGGAGAAGTAGAAGAAGAAGAAGAAGAAGACGAAGAAGAAGAGGAGGAGGAGGAGGAGGAAGAAGACGCCGGTACGGTGAACTCGAGGAGACGCCGGGCTAGATCGCCGACTCGGAGGGGTCTACAACCGGCTGGGTCCTTCGACTCGTATTTTCGGAGGTCAGTAACCAGAGGAGCGCGGAAGACACGGTCGCGCTCGGTCGTGGAGGGAGACGGAAGAAGAAGCGAGCGCGTGTAGTCCCAAGAAAAACAGAGAGCAAAACAGGGAGGACGGGGGAAGTCCGTTGTCGATGGAAAGGGACGCGAGGAGAAGGCCCGGGGTTAGGTTCCGTTGGTCGGACAGAGAAAGAGAGAGAGAGAGAGAGAGAGAGAGAGAGAGAGAGAGAGAGAGAGAGAGAGAGAGAGAGAGAGAGAGAGACAGAAAGAAACATAGAGGCCATCGCGAGGAGGAGCCATCGGGTTCTAGACGTGCAAGAAGAAGGAGCGAGAAGGAGAAGCAAAAGCAGAAGAAGAAGGAGGTGGTGGAGGTGGTGGTGGTGGTGGAGGCGGTAGCCTTCTCGTCGAGGAGAACTCGAAGTCGAGCGAGCCGGAGGGGGTGGGGAAGAGTACCGTTGCTTCTGTCGATGAGGGAATACCGAACCGAACACACCGAACAGAGACTGTACACACGGAACCAAGCTGAACAGAGCCGAGCCGAGGAGAGCGAACGAACGAAACGTAGCCGGCTCTACAGCAACATCCTCTCTTCTGTGCCCGCGTCGTAACGTCGCTGGAGGATCGCTGATCGCGCGCGCGCCAGTCCGAGAGGATCCGAGAGGGAGCGAAAGAAAGGAGAGAACGAGGAAAAGAGTCCAGGCAGAACGAAGAGGGAACTTGTCGAGGGATCGAGAGGAAGGACTGTCTCTCCTCGGTGTTCTCGCCGTGTGTCGAACACGGAGAACAGAGAAGTAGGGGAGGGGGGGACCCCTGGAGAACCAGGCCCAGGAGAAGAAGAAGAAGAAGAAGAAGAAGAAGAAGAGAGGAGAGACAAGAGAAAAGAAGAAAGAATCGAATCGAGGGGAAGAGAAAAAGAAGCTCTCAGCTCGCCGAGAGGGCCGAGCCGAGCCGAGCCGAGTCGAGCCGCGCGGAGGAGCAGGCCGGGGCCTCCTCTTCCTTCCTCGCGCCCTCCACCAGTCCTCCCGGCAACGCACACCAACGCGTCCACGGTGTAACGCGGTTACGTTGGTGCGTACACGCGCGCACACCGCGGCCCGTACACAACGAGACACCTAGACTCACCTTACCCGCCGTGCTCGTCAGTTCGAACCACGCGGCTTCGCACGGTGTACACGACCGTACGTCAAGGACGAGTCCTCCGAAACAGACTAAGAGGTCCTACGCGCGCGCGATACCGATCCGAACCGATAGCCGCCGCGCTTCTCCTTCCGCTTTTGCCAAGGGCATCCGGAGGATTCCTCAGGGGGAAAACCGCAGATTCGAGGGCCGGACAGCGAAACCTTTGCGACATTGCTACCACCGGAGACACCGCGATCGAGAAACCAGGATCGAGGAGTGTGCGACACGCGTTGTTCCCCGTTGACGCGCCTCGACGCGCCGATCCGAGCCGAGAACACCGTCCCGAGGCTCAGGGAAATTTTCTTGCTCGCTCGTTCCTCGTTCGAGACACGCGCCAACAGGAAGCGACGTTCAGTGCCCCCGGGAGAGCTCGCTCGGAACTCGATCGTTTTCCAGGGCCCGTTCGTTCGATGACACTGAATCCGTTCGTCCTCGTCGAATCAACGAAGCCGCCGCGCGTGCTCGCCACTCGACACTGTCGGGGGTTGAAGATATGTCAGTGACTGTTGCTTGTGAACTTTGACGGTTGGTTTTGTCGTGGTTTTTTGGTGACCAAGATTCGCCGACTGGCTTCCAGGGACACAGCTAAAGGTGAGTGAAAAGATCCAGAGACCGCGAGCGAGCGAGCGCGCGCTCGCGCTCGCGCGAACCGACCACCTGTCCGCTCGAGATCGTCGTCGTCGTCGTCGTCGAAAGAAATCATCCTCGGCGCGATCACGTCGCCGGCCAACGGGTCCAGAGAATATTCTGGAGTGTTCCGGGAAACGCTACACCCGGTGACCTGACATAGTTTCGATAGCAAACGGCGCGAAAACTCGGCGAGAGGAAAGTTCCGCTCGTAACTTTCGTTGCCGGGGAATGTTCGTTAAAGTGTGTACACGGTAGATTCGATTTGGGAAACGCTCGATTAGGGATTAGGGTCCACGGTTCTTCGAACGGGAACAGGATATCTCGAGAACGGGTCGAGGCCCTTAGGTGCGCGCGGGTTACGTCATAGAATGTGCTCTTCGAATACAGAAAGTGTTTGCTCGCGCTGTACCAGCGGCCCCGCGATCCTAACGGTACCAGGACCAAAGTCAAAGCCTGGAAACGGAAAGGGTAAAGGCAACGCTTGCACCGCGATATTCGAGAACGAACATTTTTAACGCTCCTACCATTTTCACCGGACGGTTGATCAATTTTAGTAGATTTCCTTCGAAATCTTCCGATTCGAGCGGGTTAAGGAATGTTCGCGAGCGGCCAACTGTCGAGCGTGAAAGAATGCAAATCAGCGTGAACGAACGTTTGTCGGTTACGAGAAACGTTTGTTTTCACGGCCATTGTCGAATCCACGGTGAACGATCGCGGGCCGAGAGCGAATCGCCTATGGAGAAACACCGTTAAACGCGCGTATTTCCTAATATGACATAACGGTGCACAGTTGGCCCCACTCCCGCCGCCGCGAGCCCCTTCGAAAAATCTCTCCGGTATCCCTCGGGAACACATGGAACGCAGGTTTCCGTTCCCCCCACCCCTCCATCCTGCGCGAAACCGCTACCTTTTCTCGGGAAGGGGTTGGGCCCACCCCGTCGCTCGACAGAGGAAAGCGAAAAAGAAGATCGTGGGAGTTATTGTGCGTCCCTTATTGTCCTCCGGCTTCTTTCGAAAAGGGAATCGCATGCTCGCGAAATGAAATTCTTGAGAACCTTCCCTCGACGAGCACGGGAGAAACGGAAGGGAATGGCTGTTAACCCATTTGCATCGTTAGCGTGTTCCCGGTTGCTATCGCAGGAGCGCGTTGCCCCCTCTCGAATGACACTGTCGCGAAACAATTAGTGTACTGTCTCCTTTGCCATCGATACGGATTACTGAACTGCGAAGTTCTTTTTCACTTCCCGAAATTGTTAACGCTACGGGACCCGTACCGGTTCTAATATTTTATTACTATCGAAATTGTGAAGTCTCATTCGTGAGGAATCATTCGACATTACTCTGTTTAAGTAATTGGGTAGTTGGGCATTTACTACTTGGGTAACTAAACTGAAGGTTTACTTGGGTATTTAACACTAGGCTTACGGAGCACTAAAGGCGACTGTAAAATACAAAATACGAAATTTAATTTAATTTTAATTTAAAATTATTAGTGAGTCAGAGAGAGAGAGAGAGAAAGGGAGAGAGAATGCGTGGATAAGATAGTTTTATTTTGTTGTAACTATAGGATATTGTAAACCGAGCCCAATTCTTGCCGTAAGGCTGAGTAAAGCAATATTATTATTATTATTTAAAATTATTAAGATTCCGAGGACGCATACGCGACAAATTATTTAATATATAATTTTGCATTACTTCGTCAAAATAACAAGAACGTGCTACCCAAATTTTTAGCAATATTTTTAGAATAATATATACCCAAAGAAATAAATTTGCTAAACAATTTCTTACGTACGCACCCTTAGAATCTTAACCCTTTGCACTCGAGTGGTGACTCCGAAGCACCACTAGAAATTGTTGTGGCATTATTTCAAAGAAATTACAAAAATTATTACAAAATTTGTATTTAATAGACTACTAAACATTTCAATATTACATGTAGAAATCGGATCAGTTTCGTACGGATAAAATGAAAATATTCTAAGACGGAAGAAAAGTTTAGTTTTAGATTGAAAACAGCGCCGAGAGTGCAAAGGGTTAATAATATCAAATTAAAAATATTGGAGCCCGTCGTTTTGACGGGTCCCGTAAATCTAGTGTTAAAAAACGGTTGCAACGTTTGTGTTTTGATAAAGTAAGTTGAAATAGTCGGTTTTAGTGCTCGGTGAACTTAGCGCTGCGAGAAGAAATTGGTGATGAAGGCATTTTTTGCGACGATGCAAATCGGCGTTCGATTCGTTTTCGAATTTTGGGGGGCCGGAGGATAAGGAGAAAATAATTGCAAAGGCGGCGGCTGCGAATCGACGTTTGCCGGGTTTACCGGCTAAGCGGTTTTCGATTTTGAGAATGGCACGCCGTGGGAGAGGATAATGACGCCTGCAGGTGCCTACCAATGTGACATAACGGGATCGGCAGACCGCGGCTCGTAGCCACGGTCATTGCGAACTCGCACTCGCGTGTATGTAATCATTTCGGGGTGGGGGACGGGGGCGGTCGATTTATTGGAACGGTCGTTGCACTTTTCAAACGGGCCACTCGGGCCGGTCGTACGTTTCCGTGATCGGGAAAGACGAAGATCGAGGCGGCTCGACGAGTCGATCCTTCTCGACGATCGTCGGCGCACGGTCCAACGATTTTTTACGGCGGTGCCCTTGATTCCTCCTCCCTCGATCCTCCGGCCAAACAATCGATAGAAAGTTTTTCGATCGTCTTCCGCGTAACGTCCCAGTCAAGCTTTTCCCAAAGATTTCGTGCAGAAATCGGATACCACTTTCCTGTTACCGGTCTTCGAGCTTCCATTGGTTTTTTCTTTTCTTTTTCAAACGGATCGAAACGAGGGGAAAATTCGAGAAACTTTCTTCCGACGAAAAGAAAAATCCTACACTTTTTCCGGCGATTTACGGCTCTCTAATCCGTACAAGTTTCTAATTATTAGACTGCCGGGTTTCTTAGACACGCTTTTACGCGAGAATTCGGTAGACCGAAATTGTAAGAAGATTCAAAGAATTTGAAAACTGAAAGTAACTATTTTGCAGTACTTTATAAAAATGACGGGAACGTGCTGCCCACATTTTTGGCAGTATTTTGAAAATAATATGTTCCCAAGGAAATAAATTTGCTAAATAATTTGTCGCGTATGCGTCGTCAGAATCTTAATCATTTTAAATAATAATAATAATATTGCTTTATTCAGGCTTACATTTAAGAATTGGGCTCGGTTTACAATATCCTATAGTTACAACAAAATAAAACTATCTTATCCGCGCATTCTCTCTCTGACTTACTAATAATTTTAAATTAAAAACATTAGAACCCGTAAACCCAGTGCTAAAATCATTCTCGAAAGAACGCAGCTAACTTTTATTTAGCATCAAGATCCGGAGTCCACTAATTACAGAAGAAGTGCCGAAGTACACTAACGGTCTAACAACCCTCGGACAATCAGAGTACCAAAACGGTCGTTTAGCTTCTCAGTTGCTGACGATCTAAGAAGGTTCGTTAGCGGAGGGTCAATTAACGAATAACGGGGTACGGTTAACAGGAAGCAACAGAGCGTCGCCGAAAGAAATGATAAATTACAGATGGCAATTGTGTCGGGGTTGCATCTCGTCGGCGGATCGTCGGATTAGAAATCAATATCGACTCTTCGATCCTGTCATAATTCAATTAGCAAGACGCGGAGAGGCAGCGGGTCGCTTTCTCCGTCTTTGAAAAAGAGAAAAACGAAGGAAAAGAAAAGAACGAAGGGTGGTCGATGACCGTGTCGCTCGTAGGCCTAGCCTAGATTCGTGCGCTGCGCGCCGCGCGCACAGCGCACGCCGCATACCGCGGGCAAGCGGCGAGGCTGAAAGTACCGTAGCGGCATTTTCCATGCAAAAATTGCGCTTGTCCTGCGATTCCGCGATAATACATACGCCGAACCGTAAAGTATTACGCGCTACCGTAACGATGACCGTCCGGTATATACACGGTGTCCCGTTTCGTACGCGGAGACGTCGCTCTTACGTTGACATCGCGACAAACGCGATCGCTTGTCCTCCTTAGAACGACCGTTTGCCGCGCGATTCCGCGCGAACGTTTCCGCGCCGAATTTAACAGGTTTACGGTGCACTAAGAATGACTATTTCACGTTACTTTATAAAAATAACAGGAATGTGCTTCCCAAATTTTTGGCAATTTTTTTGTAGTAACGTGTACCCAGAGAAATAAATTTTTTGAATAATTCCTCGTGGATGTATCTTTAGTCTTAATAATTGTAAATTAAAAATATTAGATGTATCTTTACAGTCTTTAGAGTCTTTAGAGTCTTAATAATTGTAAATTAAAAATATTATAACCCGTGATATTAGCCTTTTTTTTTTGTAATAACGTATACCCAGAGAAATAAATTTGTTGAATAATTCCTCATGGATGTATCTTTAGTCTTAATAATTGTAAATTAGAAATATTAGAACCCGTGATGTTAGCCATTTTTTTGTAATAACGTATACCCAGAGAAATAAATTTGTTGAATAATTCCTCATGGATGTATCTTTAGAGTCTTAATAATTGTAAATTAAAAATATTAGATGTATCTTTAGAGTCTTAATAATTGTAAATTAAAAATATTAGAACCCGTGATATTAGCCATTTTTTTTTTTTTTTTGTAATAACGTATACCCAGAGAAATAAATTTGTTGAATAATTCCTCGTGGATGTATCTTTAGAGTCTTAATAATTGGAAATTAGAAATATTAGAACCCGTGATATTAGCCATTTTTTTTTTTGTAATAGCGTATACCCAGAGAAATAAATTTGTTGAATAATTCCTCGTGGATGTATCTTTAGGGTCTTAGTAATCGTAAATAAAAAATATTAGAATTGATGTTGACGGGTCCCGTAAACCTAGCGTTAAACACCGCCGAAAGTTAACAATACCGGTTTACGAAAGCTTATTCGCGGTACGATTTTTCGGATTTTCAAGTAGGATACGTCACGAACGTGGCAGCTAAGTTGAATCATTTCTGAACGGTGACTTAAAAGCATTCGCACCGGATGACTCATGTTCGAGCCTTTGGGCTTCCCTTCGAAAGAAAACGAACAAAACTCGTTTCGGATTCTCTCCAGAAATTTGTATTACAGCAGGAATGATTAAAGAAATGGAAAAGGTACAATAACTTGATAATTTCTCAAAGATTCACTGAATTCCTTGACGGTAATAGCAACTTCGTTTGCAAACGCTGGGATTGGTATCTCGAGGAAAATAATTAAGTTCCTTTCTTTTCATTCACAGCGTATAGAGATTAAACATTAATAGCGTCTATACTCAACGTTTCCGCACGGAACTGTTTAACTTTTTATCAATTGAACTTGTTCCTCGGTTCTTGTAAAATAAGCTACGAATTTCACGAAATTACGTAAAGATCCGCAGTCTAGATAGGTCACACAGTTATCGGAAAATCGATCGTTGCGTAATAAACAATTACAAAACAGGCAGCTCCAAGACCATGAACGATCACTTCATGGGCACGATGATTAAGAAGTTAGTAAACGTCTTAACCCTTTGCACTCGGCGCTATTTTAATTCTAAAACTAAATGTTTCTTCCGTCTTAGAATATTTTCATTTTAATCCGATCCGACTTCTACATACGATATTTAAATGTTGAGCAATCTGTTAAATACGAATTTTGTAATGTAACAAATATTTTGTAATATTTTTTGTAATTTCCTTGAAATAATGCCACAACAATTTTTAGTGGTGCTCCAGAGTCACCACTCGAGTGCAAAGGGTTAATATCCAAATCGATTCCACCGTGATGTATTTCCTTCAACCGAAGAGCCAAATTACAAGCCCTAAGTACAGCAGCTCCATGACCATGAACGATCGCTTCACGGGCACCATGATTAAGAAGTTAGTAAATGTCTTAACCCTTTGCACTCGGCGCTATTTTAATTCTAAAACTAAATGTTTCTTCCGTCTTAGAATATTTTCATTTTAATCCGATCCGACTTCTACATACGATATTTAAATGTTGAGCAATCTGTTAAATACGAATTTTGTAATGTAACAAATATTTTGTAATATTTTTTGTAATTTCCTTGAAATAATGCCACAACAATTTTTAGTGGTGCTCCAGAGTCACCACTCGAGTGCAAAGGGTTAATATCCAAATCGATTCCACCGTGATGTATTTCCTTCAACCGAAGAGCCAAATTACAAGCCCTAAGTACAGCAGCTCCAAGACCATGAACGATCGCTTCACGGGCACCATGATTAAGAAGTTAGTAAATGTACAAAACAAGCGATTAGATATAAAGAGGGGCAGTCGACGGTTGGACGACAATGAAGAGTATTTCAAGATGGAGGAGGAGGAATGCGTTCCGCATTTTTCGCTAGGCGATAGGCAAGTCCCCGGAAGTATTACATGGTACCATAACCCCGATTACGATGCCGGCTCGGTTAGACCAGCTCGGGCTCGAACTACCGGGCGTCGAACGATCTAGAGAGGAGAGAGAGAGAGAGCCACCTCTCGTTTCGGGTCGTGAAGAATTTAACGTGCTCGTAAACCTCCCCGAATTTCCTGCGGGCGAGGCTCGATTAATTGACATCGTATCGTAGCCGAACGGGACGAATGCCTCGTAATTATCAGCGTCATTATTTTTCTCGTAGTCGCGGCTGTTATTACGAGAGCTCGCTCGCGCTGGCTCGCGCTGGCTCGCGCTGTCTCTCGAGCGCAGGACCGGTTAAAAGAGCGAGCGCGCGCGCGGCTGCGGCGCGATCGTCCGCGTGGATGCGCCCCGCTATAAAGGCCATTATACTCACTTCCTCATTCTCACTTACCCCGTTCCTACCTGCGCGAGAATTCCGCGGCGATAAAAGTTCGCGGTTGCGCGTAAATCTTCCATAAAAATATCGTTAAACTCCTGGTTCGCAGGATTCCAAGGTCGAGCGGCAAAAACCGAAGGAACACGTTCGTATTCCGCGGACGAAACGCCATTAACACGAGCCACGTACCAGTTTATATATCTCGCGAGAATACGTGTTCATTCTGCGCCGTTTTATCGCCGCGCCGCCAAGAAGATTCTGTCCAGCCTGATATCGGTCGGACCGAGAGAAAGAGAGAGAGAGAATCGGAGAAAAATTACGGTGCACCGAAAAAGCCTGAAGTATCACGGGCCCGACGTAGCAGCGCGCCACGTACCGGGTGGCTAATTTCCGAGGCGAGCACGCGGTTAGGGGCCGCGAGTCTAGCGCAACGAGCAAACAACCGTCCTACATCGGAACCTTCCAGACGCTAATCGAATCGCGTCGAATTCTCACGTACACTCCCGGTGATCGTTCAACCCTCGTGCACCGATCTGACCCCGAAAAACTTAACCTTTCCTTTCGTTTTTGCGTGTCCCGTTACAGAGATTTATTTTAATCGTCATACGGATGAAAATCTTTCACTCCGTCCGGGCAGTCGTTCATTTTTCTTTTAAACGTATTTCCAGTGGTAGTTTAATTAGATCCATCTTCTTATCGGGTTCGAGATCTGAACCATATTATTTGGCAGTGTGCCTTATGGGAATCGCAACGAGTTGATCTTACGAAAGGATTGAATAAGCTCAATTTCTTCCCACCCTTGAATGTTAGATCGTTGCTTCGTGAACCGAACATTCGACCGTGCCATTTTCTTTTGAACTTTTTCGAACAATGTAATCTACGAATTGGAAATTATGTATATGACAAATACGCTGTGTTCCTATTAATCCTAATGTATATGTCACATACGCTGCATTCATATTAACACTAGAACTACCGAGCCCTGAACGTGACTTAGACTTATCGCTTTATGATAACAGGTTTTCTTTTTTATGGTAACGTGAACTCCAAAGAAGAGATATACTAAAAAAGGCTATAGCCCGGTTTGGAAGGTATTTTATTCTAATTTGCGCCATTCGGTAGCCCACCGAAAAAGATACCTTTCAGCCAAGTTTTAGGCAATTTTTAAAATCTGGACGATGTTTCTCTGAACGTAGGAATGTTTAATATTACATAATATATTTTTTCGACAATTATAACTTAGTTTTTCACGGGAAAAAACGCCGAGAAAAGTGGTTTTTATTTTTTCCTACTGTGACGCACCAAACGCAGGAATTTTAAAAAAATTGAGTATAATACTTGGGACAATATCTCATTGCCAAATTAATTCCGTTCTAGTGTCTCTTCGATTTCCATATGAAATCTGCATTTTTTCGTGTTTCTCGATTTTTACAACCAGTAAGTTTGCAACGGAAAAATCCGAGAAACGATTCAAAGCATGTGGTTTGGTATCCGCAATGTGTCAGATTTTTTTCAGAATTTTCAATTGTCATTCAATGTGGAAAATGGGCCAAAAATTGGATTTTCGATTTCCCTCTATAACTACCCTTGCGGATGAGCTATCGGGCTAAAACTTGGCTGAAAGGTATCTCTTTCGGTAGGCTATCGAATGGCGCAAATTAGGATAAAATCGTGAAAGAAGAAATCATCCACCACAGTCATTTTGACTAGTGTTGATCTTCTAGTGTGAATCGGGTTTCAATTGAGATGAATCGCTAGGAACCGAGATGAGATGATTCCGAAAATTGTGGGTCCGAATAGACCCGAATCTCGTCATCCAAGCGTCGACAACAGAGCGTTTGTATCACTATCGACTCGCAATCTTTTCGTTCCGATAGCAGGATATCGATCTTGATCAGCTTTGGACCGTTAATTTTGTTTTTGTATGAGGAAAGGAACATTGATCGCACGCTTACTATTACTCCAATGCTTGACTGGCTTGAAGGGAATGGGCAAGTGTATTATAGGGCAACTGGTTATAGCACTCTGGTGTAACTTTTTCGAGTTTGGTAGAACGTGTACGTCCCGGGTCGAGTTTCAAAAATTTCTTTCCTCTTCGAGGCGGGGTGAAACGTCCGGGTGGTTACGGTCTTTTGTGCCATATGCTTTCTCCTCTTTCGGCTCTAGCTAATTCTAGAAGAAGGTGTACATCCTGTGCCGCTCGAAAGCGTCAAGCCGAGACCACCCCGACGTGTCAATTGGCATTGTATTCTTCGATCCGGGACTAATTATTCCAAAAACCTGCTGGGGCAAGATAGCGCGGGATTTCACAACCGTTTAACATTCGAAGAAAAGCTACGTAGAACAGTCAAAATCGGGAAACCGTTGCTGGACCAATCGACGATGAACAAGAAACGTGACGAGAAACAAACAAGTGTCACTCTACGATTCGTAATAGACGACGACCATTTCGTCGCGACACTCAGTTAGGACGTAGGGTTGAACTATGCTTGGAACGCCGATTTGATGCATTTGTGACAAGAATGAGAATAAAAATGTAAAAGAATCTCGAGGTATCGATGCATCGCTTTTGACCTATTAAAATGATCGAGGAAAGAAAGGTATTCTTAACACGTTCACGGACGGTAAAAATTTCAGTGAGCTGCAAAAATAGAACTTTTCTCGAAACTAGCTGTACTATCCGAAATCTGATTAGACGTGAACAATAATGATAAGTTAACTGCCATTAGTGACGACAGTTGGTCATTACTTTGAAATGTGTATTAACCCTTAGCACTCGAATGGTGACTCTGAAGCACCGCCAGAAATTGTTGTGGCATTATTTCAAAGAAATTACAAAAGATATTGCAAAATATTTGTTACATGACAATATTTGTATTTAATAGATTACTAAACATTCAAATACTACATGTAGAAATCGGATCAGTTTCGTTTGAATAAATTGAAAATATTGTAAGATGGAAGAGAAATTTAATTTTACATTGAAAATAGTGCCGATAAGTTAACTGCCCATTAGTAATGTCAGTTGGTCACTACTTTGAAATGTCTATTAATCACAAAAAACTTACGGTTGTATAAAATTAAATGAATAAAAATCGGCTTTAGAATTTGAATGCTACATGTCATTTTGCATCACTATGAAAATGAATGCTATAGCATTCGCGTCTGTTGAGCTCCAGTTTTCTTTCGCATAAAGATTCTCTAGCCACGACAGTCGATCCGCGTGTCCGTTGCATGACTTGTCCTTCAGGCCATTTGACGTTTAAATAAATATGCTTGCGCGTACCACCGATGGTACACGTGGCACGGAACGTGTCAACTCTTTGCGATCAGGCGAGTTAAAAACTATCCCACCTTTTGCTTAGCTTTTTACGCATACTGGGACATATTTTAACCCACCTCGAAAAGTAGAAGTTACTCACAACTTAATATCTCATTTCAAGTTTCTCATTCAGTTGGCAATGCTATGCACCAATGATAAATAAGTGAATAAAAACATATGCAAATTAAAACCGTATCGGTAAGTTGTGTGTGCTGCTGGAATCAAGATTGGCGCATCGTGTGACGCAGCGAATTCGCAAAATTCCGTGCAACTAAGGTTTTTGGTTTCTTTAAAATCGTGTGCCTCAAAGGGTTAATGGACAGAATTCGGTCGAGAAGTCCGCGAAAGGGGAAAAATAGAGGATCGACGAGATCCGAGACGATCAGAAATAAAATAAGAAATAAACGGGACAAAAAGGAGCCGGGATTCGATGATCGCGGCGACGAAGATCGGACGGGCGAAGTATCACGAGGAACGGCGAAGCACGTAGAGCCACGTACCGGGTGTCCGGATAGCAGGGAATCGCGACCGAGTCGCTCGGGGAAGGAGGAAGACTTCGTGGCTGGTGCTCGCACGTATATAGGAGCCTCGGCTCGGCTCGTCGGCGAGGAAACGAGCCGAGCCGAGCCGAGTCGAGCCGAGCCGAGCGGTTGGAGTCAATGACCGTTCTACATTGACGCGTTGCGCCGGCCCGAGTGCCGGCTGAGTCGAGTAAAGTCACGGCCAGCCATCAGCCGTGAGATTCCCTCCCTTCGCTTCACTGTAGCCTTGCTCTACCTGTCGACGGCCCCGAGCGACGCTAGAGTACGATCAAACCAGTTATTAACCCTTTTGCACTCGAACCCATTTCAACCCTTGAGACTACAACCACCGAGCCAGTAAATCACTGCTGGATGATTTCCCCTTTCACGATTTTATTCTAATTTGCGCCATTCGATGGCATACCGAAAGAGATACCTCTCGGCCAAGTTGTAGCCCGATAGCTGATCCGTGAGGGTAGTTATAGAGGAAAATTGAAAATACAGTTTTTGACCCATTTTCCACATTTGATGACAATTTGAAATTCATGAGAAAAATCTGACACGTTTCGGATACCTAACCACATGCTTTGAATCGTTTTCGGATTTTTCCGTTGCAAACTTACTGGTTGTAAAAATCGAGAAACACGAAAAAATGCAGATTTCATATGGAAGTCGAAGAGACACTAGAACGGAATTAATTTAGCAGTGAGATATTGTCCCAAGTATTGTACTCAATTCTTTTCAAATTCCTGCGTTTGTCATAGTAGGAAAAAATAAAAACCACTTTTCTCGGCGTTTTTTCCCGTGAAAAACTAAGTTATAATTGTCGTAAAAATATATTATGTAATATATTTTCCAGATTTTAAAAATTGCCTAAAACTTGTGGCTGAAAGGTATCTTTTTTGATTTGACCCCCAAACCCGGCTATAGCCTTTTTTAATATATCTCTTCTTTGGGGTACACGTTACCATAAAAATCGTACGAAACCTGAGCAAATTCAATCTTGCTGTTATCATAAAGGGATAGGTCTAAGTCACGATTAGGGCTCGGTAGTTCTATTGTTAACGGACCAATGCCGCCATTTATACGGCGGCATGGCAGTTTTGCTTGCTGGGTCCGATACCGCGTATATGGCCGCGAAAATATAAAAAAATAAAATATAAATATTTTCCTCTCTATACTTGATATAAAAATATTCAGTCCACAGTCCACTTGAAACACTTCCGGACCGTTAAGGGTTAACTCCAAAACGAAACATTTCTTCCGACCTAGAATATTTCCCTACGATATATTTCTTTTTCGTGTTATACAATACGAAAATGGTGGACTCGTACGATACTGAAATGTTTAGTGATTTATTGAATAGAAACGAATTCAATAATCTAACAAATATTTTGAATAATGATATAGCAATTTTTAGCGACGCCTAAGGGTTGACACTCCGACTGCCACGTCTTCCAGGAATAGCAGACGAAAATATTTGTCACACTAGGTTTACGGGACCCGCCAAAATGGCGGATTCTAGTATTCTTAATTCGCAATTATCGAAATCGTTGAACAATTTCTTTGGGTGTATATTGTGAAAGAAATGGCTGGAAATTTGGATAGACCCGTTTTCGTTATTATCATACAGTAACGTAGAACAGGCGTATTTAGTGCTCCGTAAACCTAGTGTTAATAATAACCTTATTCGTGGCAAATGTTTAGGATCTGCAGAACGCAAGGTGGAAAGAGTACGTTCAGTGTCGTGCATCTCAACTTTTCAATTTTGCTCTCGCTAAGTAAATTACTGGTATCGAATATTTGAAGCTTTCATTGATTCGTGTGATTCACCGATCCACTGATTTCATTGATTAGAGCCCAGCAAAAATGTGCTAAACGAGGAGGTGCAGGGTATTATCAAAAATCCCGAGCAAGAAGCATGCGAAGATTAGAGACGATTAGGTAGACCGAGCAGTCGTCAAGCTTTTGCTACGAAGGTGAATGTCTCAGCTTTGTTCGATTACCTATCGAAACGAGTATCTGGTACCGAGTGGTTGTAGGTGTTAGTCAAAGGGATAACGGAACAGCATCGGCGCTCTTTCCTTTTCCTCGTTTCGACTAGTACGAATACGTTGCGCTGTCGACTGAACCGACGACCTTAACGCTTTACCTACGGCCCTGTGAACACGTTGAATGTCACGTTAAAATCATATCATACATATCATAAATCGTATCGTACACTTAATTCTTTTCCATTTTTATTTCATTAAATAACTTGCTTTGATTTTATGAAATTTTTGGGGTTTCCAGTTTGATGTGTTAATAGAATTTTCCGTAGTTGAACCAAAAGCAAGAAATATTCCTTCACATTCTGAAACGAAATTCTTATACGACGTTACCGGAGGTAGATCATTGGTTCATGATCGAAATTGCTGTCGAAGGATCCACTAAAAGGTCATTGGCTTTTAAAAATTGTGACATAATCGCCGGTAGGTAACGGCGTTAATGTGATCGAAAACCGACAACGAGCTGCAACAAACTCTTCAAGGAACAGCATAGTCTCGCGGAGACACAGTCAGAGGCATTTAGATGGAGTAAGAAAGGATTGATGAAGAGAGGTCCGAGCACCAGGAAGGGGTACGTTCCTTTGAAGTATGCTTCGCCACCGTCGCTGGAGCATGGTCGCGATGGGGGGGGGGGGGGAGGATCCGAGATCGTAGCGACACGATTCTGCCCGTTTCCTGGATCACTTTTTCCAACGACGGCACCTGGCCAAGACTGCAATTACGCATCGAGGCTAAATTTAGTGTCGGAGGCCTACTGTCGTTTACTCTCTCCACGGCGATAAACGCGTTTTACTATCCCCTCGGCTAACAGAGGAGAGGTACACTTACCCAGAAAAGATTGCTACGCGGGATTTCCATTTTCTCGAGTACCCGCGAACGAGTCCGAGCATAATGCGGCGAACGCGTGACGCAGCATGGTTTTTTGATCGGGACCGGTCTCGCGCTCGAAACTTTTCCTAGCTGAGATCGATCGATCCCCGGCCGAGGAACTTTTCCGGGGCTCGCTCTTCTTCCGGTCGAGCGCGAAACTAACGCGATCGAGCGTATTCGTGGCCGGCCTCGGATTATCGGCGCGAGTCGAAGCGTTCGTCGAGCGAGAGCCGGCGCGGCGCGGCGCGGCGCGGCGCGTTGCTCGTTCGTTATATAAGGTGAAAGGGCGGCTGACATTGACATTGAGGTTCGTGCTATTCAACGCGGAAACCGGCGAACTCCGTTATTTAATCTCTTTCACAACGATTACGGGGGAACGCTTTATCGGGCGAAGGTATCGACCGGAAATGCGCGTTACGTGTTCCGTCGAACGAGCACGGTCACTCCGCGAAGCGCGCGTTCGAATCCGCGATAATTACGAGTGGAGAATCTTGTCTCTACGGCTGTTCCGTTTTCCGTTCGACGAGCGCAGGAACGTAACCGCGGAAAGTCTAGATCTCTGTGTGTGTGCGTGTGCGTGAGTGAAAGAAAGGAAGATATGAATGAACGTATCAAGAAGAAGGGCGTCGATCGATGACGTACAGAGAAGACAGTTGGAGGGACATATATGTGGTAATTGAACATTTTAAACATTTTAAACAATGCATGTACAAGTACTGATACGTGTGGTTTAATCAAACAAACCGAATCCCGTATCTTCGTCTTCGGATTCGGATTCTTCTTTCTGGTCTTCCTTAAGATTCAGTTTATGAAAATGTCATGTGGTCGTATGACCATGTTTGAACATTTTGAACAAGACATACAGGGTCATCCGTTCTTAAAGAGCCAAACGTCAACCAGCTATAGAGGACCCGAAATGGAACAACTTTCACCCCTAACGCTTTTTTTGATTCGGTCTTGGTTTTTAGATAATTGCAAAAACCCGTCATTTGTTGCGTTCACTTAAGATTAAATATAGTAGGACTGCATTTATGTATCTGGATGATTTTTCCTTTGTTTGGTTTCAAATAAATAGGGGCATCTTTTTTATTCAGTCAACTTTTTTGTCCTTTGGATCTTGGTTTTGTTTGACATGGGGCACGCCGTGGAGAACTGAATGAAATAGCTTCGAATAAAAAAAAAGTGTTAGTGGTGAAAGTTGTTCCATTTCGGGTCCTCTACAGCTGGTTGACGTTTGGCCGTTTAAAAACGGATGACCCTGTATAGCAATTGATAATTGTCCATAGTCGCCGCTAGAGGAGGATCGGTCCAGGAGACGGCAGAGGAAAGGGGAAAACGGTTTCACGAGGCCCGTCGAAGCCCGCTGCCATGCCGGGGCAGACTGCGATCGATGCGCCGCCACTTTCGTTCGACGAACTGGAACACCGAATTTCCCTTTGACCCTCTAAAATGTAGGAGGCCGGCCGAGATATAGGAGCGTGCCTGACCTGCCTTACGCCTCGCCTCGCCTCGCCTCGCCTCGCCTCGCCTCGTCGCGCCGCGCACCACCGCGCAGCACAATGCCCGAATAACCGTGGGCTCTTATCTCGCCGCAACAATTATTTCTCCGTGGCGCAGGTCGGCGCAGGTCGGCGCACGCAGCGCACACGTGCTCCACGCTTATCAGCCCCCGGGACCCCGTGTGATCCCTGTGCTCTCGCAACCCTTACCCCTAACTCTAACCCCCTGCCTCAACACCATGTCGCGCGGAATTTATTTCGTCGAACGTGTCCCCAAATCGATTTTCACCTTTTTACCCGCTCGATTCCCCACCCTTCTCGCGCGAGACAGCATCGACGCACAATGGGCCAAAAGCGCCAAAACGTGGCGAAAATGCAAAACATGAATTTCACGTTAGGGGTATGGCTCCTGCCGTATTGGATACTCAGGTAACGACTGTATAAGAAGCTGAAGGTAAAAAGGTCTTATTACCTGTACCTGTTAAATGGTGGGAGTACAAATATCCCATACAGTCGTCTCGCAGTTTTCGTGCAGTGAACTACGTTGTGAAAAAAAAAGGTGTCAAGCTTACAATTTTATGGAAATTGAATTTTTTCTTTTTGTGCGTGTACGATGGATGCTGTTCCTGGAAGTAAATACTATACATAATAATAACATTGGATTTGTATTAATTAATGTTTGGAATGTATGAAGTGAACGATAAAACTTAGTGCACAGATTTTACAAATGTATACTAAAAGTTGCGTATTCCACAATATTCCACGGAGATTCTTGTCGAGTCTTGTAGCGGACACTATTATTTAACATGATTTTGAAAAAGTAGCTGCCCAAAACTGCCCCTTTCGTAATGCGATCCATTTTTGTGACGCAGAGGTAGTCATGGTACTGGTTAAAAGCATGTTTTCTCGAGAAATTTAGAAGTTATAATCAAATTTGTTAAATCAGCATTGTATGGTTCCACTGATGGTTAGCATTGTATGGCCCCCAAATCGATTTTCCCTTTTTTTCGCTTACCGGACCGCTGTAATTCTTGACCCTTTGTGCAGGGGAAACCATTATGTTATTTCCAAAAGGGAGCCGATACCATCTGAAAAGTCGGCTCAACCCTTAACGCTCCGAATTTTAATTGTGAATATACCGGCAACTTATTCTCATCATACTTGCAAGTTTTTAAGTGTCGGATTTTAAATGCTACAATGACGTGTCAATAATAGTATCAAAGTCATTCAAAACAATCTTTATTCATCTCGGAAGTAATACAACTTTGATCACAATATTTATATTAATCGGTCGCACATCGGTGGTGCCTGAGAGGCACACTTGGAGCGTTAAGGGTTAATACAGGGTCGCTGTTTTTGTTTTATCTTGTTCGTCTCCCTTTTACAAACTGAAATTCGATTGTTTCACTTGCAAGCGCTCTTTCATTCGGATTTGAAGTGAATGGCCAGAGGTCCTTCAACTTCTGCACCTGAGGAAAGTCTAGGAAGGTTAAGAAGACGCGTATACGAAACATGGTTCCATTCGTAGCGTAGGGTTTGCAAAAATTATCCGTCCCATGCACCTCCTGTTAACACTGGAACTACCGTAAAAATGACGGATTTCGGATATTGTCTTTCACAATTCTTAAAGTTGTAAGAATGTCTAAGACATTTTTCAGTATACTTCTCCATTCAAGTACTCGATACTGAATAACTTCAATTAACACTGGAACTACCGTAAAAATGACGGATTTCGGATACTGTCTTTCACAATTCTTAAAGTTGTAAGAATGTCTAAGACATTTTTCAGTATACTTCTCCATTCAAGTACTCGATACTGAATAACTTCAATTAACACTGGAACTACCGTAAAAATGACGGATTTCGGATACTGTCTTTCACAATTCTTAAAGTTGTAAGAATGTTTAAGACAGTTTTCAGTATACTTCTCCATTCAAGTACTCGATAATGAATAACTTCAATTAACACTGGAACTACCGTAAAAGTGACGGATTTCGGATACTGTCTTTCACAATTCTTAAAGTTGTAAGAATGTTTAAGACATTTTTCAGTATACTTCTCCATTCAAGTACTCGATACTGAATAACTTCAATTAACACTGGAACTACCGTAAAAATGACGGATTTCGGATACTGTCTTTCACAATTCTTAAAGTTGTAAGAATGTTTAAGACATTTTTCAGTATACTTCTCCATTCAAGTACTCGATAATGAATAACTTCAATTAACACTGGAACTACCGTAAAAGTGACGGATTTCGGATACTGTCTTTCACAATTCTTAAAGTTGTAAGAATGTTTAAGACATTTTTCAGTATACTTCTCCATTCAAGTACTCGATACTGAATAACTTCAATTAACACTGGAACTACCGTAAAAATGACGGATTTCGGATACTGTCTTTCACAATTCTTAAAGTTGTAAGAATGTTTAAGACATTTTTCAGTATACTTCTCCATTCAAGTACTCGATAATGAATAACTTCAATTAACACTGGAACTACCGTAAAAGTGACGGATTTCGGATACTGTCTTTCACAATTCTTAAAGTTGTAAGAATGTTTAAGACATTTTTCAGTATACTTCTCCATTCAAGTACTCGATACTGAATAACTTCAATTAACACTGGAACTACCGTAAAAATGACGGATTTCGGATACTGTCTTTCACAATTCTTAAAGTTGTAAGAATGTTTAAGACATTTTTCAGTATACTTCTCCATTCAAGTACTCGATACTGAATAACTTCAATTAACACTGGAACTACCGTAAAAATGACGGATTTCGGATACTGTCTTTCACAATTCTTAAAGTTGTAAGAATGTTTAAGACATTTTTCAGTATACTTCTCCATTCAAGTACTCGATAATGAATAACTTCAATTAACACTGGAACTACCGTAAAAGTGACGGATTTCGGATACTGTCTTTCACAATTCTTAAAGTTGTAAGAATGTTTAAGACATTTTTCAGTATACTTCTCCATTCAAGTACTCGATACTGAATAACTTCAATTAACACTGGAACTACCGTAAAAATGACGGATTTCGGATACTGTCTTTCACAATTCTTAAAGTTGTAAGAATGTTTAAGACATTTTTCAGTATACTTCTTCGTTCAAGTACTCGATACTGAATAAATTCAATCCCGTTACTACTGTAAAAGGACTGTAAAGAAATACGCATCAGTAGACTGCTTGATTTCAAATCGAATGCAAAACTGTAAAAGCGTTTAAACGATTTCAAAATACCGTCGTATTATCTCCAACTCGGTAAAATGACTAACAAAATAGACTAAGCTCTACTCGGCTCCTGCACTTCGCATAAAAATCCGCAGTCCATGCATCAGTGTTAAAGAGGAAAGTTCCAAACAGCAGACACGCTGTAGGCGGCGTAAACTATAGTTCTTCGTGGAAAATGTTCCAACTGTAAAGTACCAACGTAACTAATTCGCAATTTTCGTTTCGTGAGCGCGGTAAGTACACGGTGGAGTAAAATATGTTTTAAAACACGAATGTGTCCGGGCAGAAGGTCTTGAAAAAATTCAAAAAGTCAGACACAGGCGGACACGGAAGATGGATTAAGAAGCGCAGGACTCGCGCCCTAATTTCGACGCGAGGCGAATCAGTATGCGATAGGAGAAGGCTGTTCGAGAAAGGGAGAAATGGGTTACGCGGCGAAGGGAGAAAGGCGAAATTTTCGAAACGGCGCGAGAGCGGTTCCCGAATATCGACGGAACGCAAACTGATTGGCTATTCGTTTGCGTAACCCATTGGGGGACCGGGCCAACGAAATAACGCGAATTCTGCGAAAACAAAGACCGGGGACGGTGTCTTTTACTTTTACGTGGGTTCCTGTTTGCCAGTCGGTTCGTGCAGGAAGATAATAGGCAAATCGGTATGCGGGCGTTTGCGCAGGTCGAAGACCGGCCGGGTAACAAGGACAATGCCGCCGCAACCTATTTCGTAATGGAACCTGCGGGTTCGGGACAGGTTGTGGCCCGGTCGTTGCGAAATAGGTTGAGCCGCTGCGTCGAATGTCAAGTTCGTTGACCGTCGCGCGCCGGATAAAATGGAAATGCGCGCGTTTCTTTCGAAACGCGGTTGCACGCGGAGGGAGGCCGGCTCGGAAAAGGAAGAGCGGAGAACGTCGCAAGGTGGAAGAGAGGAGACGAAGAAGAAGAAGAGAATCAGCCGAGAAAGAAGCGACTAACAGTAAAACGCGGGCTCGCCTCGAGTCGAAACGTTCATTGAATCCCTGGGAAAGCGAACCGTGTCTCGGTCTGTAACGCGGCGGCCGAGGCCGCGGTCTCGAAGTGTGCTGTTACAAAATGGGTTATGCAGCGCGCGAAGAGAGTCAAGTTCAATAACCGGCGAGAATGGAAATCTGCGACCTAGCACAAATTCATTTCACTGGCGCCCGGAAAAATCGACGCGATTTCGTTCCACGCTCTAGCAACTTCTCTAGCTGGCCATGAAGAAGACCGTCGAATCGGCAACCGTGAAACCAGAGACGAACAAATCGTGAAACGACTCCGAGGAGATCGAGAATCGATCTAGGCACGGCCTCTCCGCGGCGTTCCAAATCGTTGATCGATTTTGGGTCAACATTCTACACTCGAATCGACTACCTCGATACTTGGAATATTAACACTGCCGAGTAATAAACAACGACTGATGTATATTGCTTCGTAATAATGACAAGACTACATCTAGTCGAACCCCGTACCATTTTTATTCTAACCTGTGCTCCAATAAAGAAGTTCAGGAAAAGATTTCTGATCGAAACATTTTTTAGTAATTGCTATTTGAGTAATTGTAAAAAGTATTTCTGGTATAAAGTAAAAAATCATTTCAGTAATTGTGAAAGAAATCATTTGGAACCGGTCATTGCGACTGGTTCGGTAGTTCTAGTGTTAACCCTTTGCACTCGAAGCTATTTTAACTCGAAAACGAAACATTTCTTCCGATCTAAAATATTTCCCTTCTATACACTTCTTTTCTCGTGTTATACATACGCAAATGGTGCAATTTACTCGTGCAATTCTGAAGTGTTCGGTAATTTATTAAAAAATATTTTGAATAATAATAGCGCAATTTTTAGTGGCGCCTCGCAGTCGCCAATCGAGTGCCAATGGTTAATACAATTCTGAATGACCGTTCCGAATGAAAAAGGAACGCGAAAATCTTCTTCGAGGAAATAACCCCGAAAGAAACGGTTGGACTACATTCCTGAAGATGGCTCGTTGGTTCATGACCAAAATCGCCGTTGCCGTTGCCGTTGTTGCAGACGGATACCGGTACGCATGTGTGTCGCGCCATTTGTAAGTAGATCGATCGGTAGTTAGAGGAAAATTGCGAGAACCGTAGAGCTGGCGATTCAGGTGGAAGATGAGAATCGTAGATGAAGACGGGGATACCAGTTCGAAGTAGATCGATCCGGTATCGATAAGTGGGCAAAATGGCGACCGTCGAACCCGTCGGGGTTCTCCAGATAAAAATAGGGAGTTTTCCGCAGTGGGCGTACGAGATGGAGACTGCAGGCATGGTCGATTTCGGTGGCGAAGACGAAGACGAAGAGGGAGACGGATACCGGTACGCCGGTGTGCCGCGCCGGTTCGAAGTGTGCTATTACAAAATGGGTTATGCAGCGCGCGAAGAGAGTCGGGTTCAACAACCGAGGGGAACGGTGAACCGAGGCGCGCAGGCCGGTAGCGAAAATGATATAGCGGTCGTCCGTGACTCTGCGGAGCGGTGCGGAGCGGTGCGGAGCGGAGAGCTCCGCGTACAGCGTATAGGAGGTCCTCGGCCGAGAACAGAAGGAACGGAAAGAGAGAGGGAACACCGGCGAACCAGCCGGTCGACCTCCACCACTGCCGTACTCTGCCGATCACGTGTCCCCATTGAAAGCGGCAAAGCGGCAAAGCGGACGGCCACGTACGGCCAGACGGCGACCAGAACCACTCGAGAACTGGCGTTCCAACGCGGCCGACCGGACACACTCCGCTTCCACTTACACTCGTACTTGTACTCTCCGAGCCTGAGACTCCTGCGTTTCAACCCCCTTCGCACCCTTCGCACCCTTCTCACCGTCGTCGCCACGCCGGTGGATCTTCATGCAAAAGCTACACAAACATTTCGCTCTACTCTTAAGGGGGCCGGCATGGTTCGAAATCCATATACGTACGCAAGGGTCAAAATCTAGACAAACTGCCGCTTCAATATTGCAACGAGCAGTTCAGAAGTGGTCAATTGCGTTCCCTAAAAGTCCACTCTACGTCTGTATGGAGCCCAAATTGCGAATTTCTACCTCATCGTGGAGTAATTTGTAATATTCGGCAGAACATTCGAATTCTGAAGCAAGTATCACGTCACAAGATGGCTGCCGCTGTGAGATTCTCTTCGTTTCGAGAGATTTGGTGGTCGTATCGAAAAAAAGGCTCTATACAGACGTAGCAAAGACATGTACAAACAAAAGAAAAACGTAGAGACATGTACAAAGAAAAGTAAGACGTAAAATGTCTAGAAAAAAAGGCACAGCGTAACGTAGCGCGACAGTCAAGGCCAAATGCCTGCCGGCCCCCTTGAGGTTCCGGTCTTCGTAGATTCGCGATAAGGTAGAGTGACTACGTTACCGACAAAATAGGCGAAAAATGGTTTCGCGTGTCTCAACTTTTCGTCCTTGTGTGAGAATATTTGAGCCGTTTATTTTGAAAGTGGCCTAAGTCTACTTATACTTAACCCTTAGCACTCGAATGGCGACTGTAAGGCGCCACTAAAAATTCCTGTATCATTATTCAAAATATTTTTTGCATTATTAAATTTGTTTGTATTTGATAAATTACTAAACATTTCAGTACTGTACGAGTAAATTGCACCATTTTCGTATGCACAGCATGGAAAAATATATATGGAAGGAAAATATTCTAGGTCAGAAGAAGTGTTTCGTTTTGGAGTTAAGATGGCTTCGAGTGCAAAAGGTTAATTTGAGATATTTAAGGGTTTGTGTTTCAGAAAACTAAAAATGTACGTATAGGATACGAATGTGTCATACTGCTTAAGTGTATCTACTTAAGTGTAGCTATTGAAATAATAGCAATTATTAAGTGAATAATATGTGTTTTCTTACCGAAAATGGAGTTAAGCCATTTTCAAAGTTAAAAATCAGATTCGTTGTAAAATTTGAAAGAGCCCAACTCCATTCGACATAATTTAAAATGCTTCAAATTGGAAAAACAATACTCAATTTACTTTATATATCTTTAGAACACTTCGGAAACACAATTTATGCAATTCAGGACATTTTCTAACTACATAAATCACATAACAATTCACTGCTCATTTACATTTTGTGTATGCGGGGGGGATTTGAAGAAGTCATAGTGCTCCGGTGGTATGTATCATAGTAAGTCCATCATGTCCTTGTATATCGCTGTTGTAATTCGTCTTATATTTTTATAAAGACGTGTCGATACAATATTTTCAATCTTTCTTCCCCACGTGGTATTAAATCCAGGATTTTAAACTTTCCATTCTCATCCCTTGATATCTTATAGAAAATTTTATATAGTTCATCTCTCAAAAAACGTATCCAGCATATTTTTAACCAATTTATTGTTTCCCCGTTAGAATTCTTTACCCTTTTAAAAATCGCGACCTCCAAAAATTTTGTTGATATGAAATACTCTTGTTTCATCTCATCGAACCATATAAAATTTTCTAAAGGATGTCAATGGATGAGAATTCAAAGTTTAAAGTTTAAAGTAAAAGGAAAGACAAAGTAAAAGGATCTCTAAACGTTCATCAAAAATACGGATCATTGAACTGTAGCTTTGCGGGGGAAAAATCGCACGATCGTCTACCCAGAAGCCCCTACTTTCACCCCTCGGAATCGGATTTTTCGAAGACACCTTTCTATTAAAATCTACGTTAATCTTCTAGTAAAAATCTGAAGTTGGCTTTTGTTCTGAAACATTCGGTACGTTCAATCGGATCTGCGAACATCGAAGAATTGTTTCCGCGAATCGTTTCTACGTGTCATCGTGGAGGGAAGCTTTCCCTTTGCGACGAGTTCGAATAGATCGTATCCCGAAAAAATTTTTCCAAGTGAAAACGCGTTCTCACTGCTACACCTTCATCAATTGTTCCCCTTTTTATCTCGCGCTTCTACTTCTCCGAAAACCCGTAGAGCCCGTAGATTTCTCCGTCTGGATGTAGGTTACCGTTTTCGTCGAGGAGCATCCTGACTGGCAGTTTGCGACGGTCCGAGCGAATACTCGAGTGCCGACGAATCGGCGAGGAATCGAATCGGCCACGAAGAAAAGCCTCGATTCGGTCACGGTTGGTTCGTGACTTCGCCGACGACGAAGAACAATCCCGGCCGCCCTCGACTGTCATTGTCCTGTCGAGATCGATGAAAAGATACCGGGGAATTCAGGGCCGCCCGGTTCGATCGGCTAATCACGATCCGCGGAACGTTTTACGCTTCGGCCGTTGCACGTCGATGCTCGCCTCTTACTCTTCGGATCTGCTCGAGGAGGGTTCGAGGTCCTGGACCAGGCTCGAGAACACGGCCAGGACACGATGTCTCTGACCTGACACTCGATTCGTCTCTCGCCTGACGGTTACGTAACTGCCGGAGGATGCGGCGTTACCTTTTACGGCGCTCGCTCTCGCGCTCTCCTCACGTTAATGCACGCTATTAGCTAAATTATCGATCGCCCTCGTTGCCCGCGGAAAATTTGATTCTCAGCGGCGACGACCACTTACCAACTCGTTCCTCTCCTAGGACGCATTTTCCTCCCGGCACACGATTAGCCTATTCACGGCATCGAGTCCCAACGCGACGAACTTGAACACTGCCAACGGTTCGCCGATAGTTTTTACCCTAACCGATTTCGAGACGCGAAACGACCCGAAGAAGGTGCAGGGTGCTCCGTGTCCTTCTAGTCCTCTGATTTCCTAGGGCCCGCTGTGTACCTACACCGGACAATTAACCGTTGCGTGTAAAATAAAAATTATTTCGATCGATTGCTAGAAGCGGGAGATATTAAATTTTTGATTTTTAAGTGATCCTAGTAAATTGGAAAATAATATATCGACGGCCTTGGACTGTTTTAACACGTCACCCATATGTTTACGGTGATGTATTCATTGTACCGATTAGGATCTGTAACGTGCAAGAAAGTTGGAGGACTACTCGGTATCATAGATTTAATTTTTTGAAAATTTTTATTTCATTAAATAACTTGCTTTGATTTTATGGGATTTTTGAGGTTTCTAGTTTGGCGATCAAAGTGTTAAATTGCACCGACTCGTTTTTGTCTCGAGTGCAACAGTGACCTTTTGCACTCGGAGGCCTACCAGTTTCATTCTTGCCCGTCTCTTATGTCAATTTGACACGTTTTGACTGAAAACACATAGTCGTGTGTAGTGTAGTGAATTTGGTTCGGAAAATGAAGTGCCAGAGTAAAAAACGCACGAAACGAAACAGTTACATTTTTTTTTTTATTATTATTGAGCTTAAATGTAACTCCCCATAGGGGGTTTGTTATTGAATTTATGAGTTGCAAAATTTAGCCGATCACCTGATTCCTATCATTTTTTTCGAGATTAAGTTAAAACGAAGAGGATCGAATTTGCAAAATTCCATCGAGTCCCGCGTCCGACTTCCGGAGGGCAAGGGGTCGAGAGCCATAATCGATTTAGAATTTTTCTTCCGTTAACACTTTGACTGGCAAACTAGAAACCCCAAATATTCCATAAAATCAAAGTAAGTTATTAAATGAAATAAAAATTGAAAAAAATTCAATGTATGATACCGAGTAGTCCTCGAACTTTCTTGAATTTGACAGATCCTGATCAAATCAGGCACAACGAATATACAGTGTGGGGCAATAACTATGTCCAGTTTGAATATTGCCGTTATTTGTAATAATATGAAAAAATGTTATGTAGAAAACTTACACGGTATACAGGGGGACATATTGTGACACAAACATTTTCTGCGCGGGTGGAGCATTGAAAAATGCTGTTTTTCAAGAAGTACCCACTACACCAGAAAATACGAAACAACGGATAATTGCAGCATGTGCTGGAATAAGTTCAGAAACGATAAGACATGCACGTGATGCAAGCATACGAAGATTGCAACTTTGCAATCTTTGCAAAATTCGAGCATCCCCCGTAATGTAATAAAGTTTCTTTTACTACCATATTTGACCTTGCATGACCTTCAACGACAACTCGCTGAATTCGTCTCAACACTGGCTATCGCATCGCGATAAAAAAAGCATAGCATTCCATTAAAAAAAAATAGAGTTGACCTTGAAATCTCCTCTATGCCTCCACCCACGCAGAAAATGTTTCTGTCACAATATGTCCCCCTCTATACCGTGTAAGTTTTCAATATAGCATTTCTTCATATTATTACAAATAACGGCAATACTCAAACTGGACATAGTTAATGCCCCCTCCTGTATTAACGTAAAAATTCATTTTAAAACATGGACAAATAATTCCCACATATGGGTGACATGGCAGTCAACTTGTTAAAGAAATTGCTGGGACTTCGTGGTACTATTTTGATGGTGTCGAGATCATTGGTGGATATTTTTAACCAATTTGGTATTTTTACCAATTTATGCCTCTGCTATCGCGAGCGAATTGAGCGGGCGCGCGGAGGGTGAAAAAAAAAATATATATTGATCAGGAAGAGAAAGAGAAAATGCAAAGGTGAACGCGGTGGACGGGAGGAAAAGTGAAGGAAAGAGAGATGAAGGAAGAGCACGGTGGACTCCTACCGAAAACGAATTCGGTTTTACTTTTGGCCGCGCCTTCGCCGCACAGCCGTGGCCGGGGCAACGGTGCTTTTACGCACCTGTACTGCACGCATAGACGTCGTCGTCGACGCCGACGTCGACGACGACGGCGCACAACAACAGCGACGGACAATGGCGCAGACAACACGCGTGCATAGTGGCCCACGTGTAAACCTCTTCACGTATTCATGGTTTTACGACCGTTTGGTCGCGTCCTACCTGTACGGTACCTCGGTATACACAAGCTGTATGTACAGTTAGGCGAGTGACGCGGTTCGGTTTCGACGCTGCTCCGCTCCTGTCCGCTCCGCGTCGGAACGCGCGACGATACGCAGGGGCGGCGCACAATGGGCAATTTGGACGAAGTCGGATTCAAAATCAAAGAACTTTCGATAGAAATGAGAAACTTTGTAGAATATGGGAAAAATAGGGAGATCATTACCATCCAATCATTTCGACGAATAAATGACTTCAGTAGTTTTTGTCAGAAAAATCTATTTCTTGCAAAATCCTGAGTTCGTGGACAAATTTTGAGACCAGATTCGAAATCAGCGTGAAAAAATCTATGGGAAATGATGTAAAAAATTTTTTCCGCGCGTGGTATTGGAAAAACTAAAATTTTCTTGAATTTGTGCGCGTTTTACGAATTTTCTCGAGGTTAAAAAACGTTCGTACCACAATCTCTCTATTTTTCCCATATTCTACAAAGTTGCAGCTTTCATTTTAAAAAAATTTCATCGCTCTACCGCATTCCTATCGAAAGTTCCTTGATTTTGAATCCGATTTTGTCCTAATTTGATGTATGTCCTAATAAAAGACGTCTCCTTTGCTCCTCAACCAATTTTTTCCCCCTCTTCGCCCGAAAGGCTTCACGCTATTTTTTTTTTTGGCCAGGTTTCGACTCAATTAATTGCACGTTACGGCTCCCGACAGGAAGAAAGAGCGCGGAATCGCGTTGCGGTCACGAGTTGAATAACGTCTCCAGTGTTACGGATTTACAACGGTTGCAAAATTCTGAAAACTGTGCGTTCCTCTCTTGCGCATTGAACTTGCGATGACTTGTTTTTTCCTAGCTTCGACTGGTTAAGTATTTCGAGGAACTCTCATCTCGTGTTTGAAGAAAAATTGGCTAAAATCTGAAAGTTACAGAAATCCAAAAATAAAAATCTAAATCTAAAATCTAGATTAAATCTAAAAATTCTAAAAATTATAGAGCAGTCTCTCTTGCGAGGGTTGAAATCTGATTTTATGCATTTATAATCGAAATTAGTAGTCGAAGCTTGAAACCGTGAAAACAGAAGAATCTAAGAATACCATAGTGACACACAGGTAGCCCTCCTACAACACGGCATCTTATAACACGATTCATAAATTGCGGGAACCCTCCTACAACACGGCTACAATTAAATTAAAGTTGCGTTAAATTAAAATAATATTTTTTGTTTCGTACATACATTTATATTTGTAACAAAAATTAAGTTGTTCATGTAGAATGAAAAAAAATATTTGTTTTTAATAAGTTTTCGGATCGTGACCCCCCTTTTTGTACTTGCTCTGGGTCTGATACAACACGGCATTGTCTAGGAACCTATCCACCGTGTTATAGGAGGGTTACCTGTATCATCGACTTGTCGAAGTGATTAGAGTAGAAGTGATTATAAATTTCTATGCAACGCCTATGCGTTGCAGTCGATGCACAAGATTTGTCTCTCGCCTAAAGCTCCGCAGTCTAATAATAAAACTAGGATTGACTTTCACGCGTCGTTAACAAGCGCTGGTTGCCGTCGAACGTTCTCGAAGACTTCGGAAATAGTTGAACGGTACCAACAACGACTTTTACACGATTTTCCCTAGCTTCCGAGCGATTGTCGAAAAGAGATCGTAGGATTCCGTAGATCGACAGAGCCACGAACAACAAGAACAAGAAGAAAATGGGAGGAGATGATCGAAGGGAGAGAAGGTCGTTGGTTTCGGAGGATTTTCGCAGGAGCAAGAAGAGGCTCGGGAGAGCATGAGGACGTTTAAAGTTCGTTCACCGCTGGCGTGAACACTGTCCCCGTCCGTCCCTGTCTCGGTTCGCGAACGGTCGCGTACGTGTTGCGTATAGAATATATAGGCGTAAAAGGGGGTCCCCTATGGGGGTATCGGAACCTCGTTACTCAGCGCACCATGCCTATGGTGTGGTCCAAGTCCAAGTCCAAGTAGACCTCCAAGTGGGACAATGACCGGCAGAGACCTTCTTTCAGATCCGTGGCGAGAGAGAATGGAAGGTGGTCGGTGAACGAGGAGAGAAACAAGGACGAAGCGGTCGAGCGAGCAAGCGAGCAAGCGAGCAAGCGAGCAAGCGAGGAGGAGACGACGGCGGCACAGAAAACCGCTCGGAGGGGAATGGAGGGGCGATCGCGAACTCACTTCGCTAATTCACTTGCTCGTTGCTTTTCCGGTTTACATTTTGCTACCAGCCGAGAGTACGTCGGCCTTTAAAGACCAGCTCTAGTCGGCTCTAGGCCTCTGGCTCGTGAAACGCCGTCAAACGGGACTTTGATTTTCAAGGGGGGCCCCGACCGTCTCGACTCGCCGATCTCGATGCCGATGCAAACGCCTGCTACCCGCTTCAGGGTGAATTAGCCCCTTGCAATTTCATCCCGACATTCCACGCCGACGCGTGTCTATTATTTCGCGACGCTCTACCCGCGCAACCGGAGACAATCGAATAACACATTACTTGAAGACAGTCGAGGGACATACTCGAACGTAATGTTCGGAGAATCGTGACCTTTTGGTGTTCCGTAAAAGACGGTGCGTTTTGAAAGATTAACCCTTAACGGATCAACGTCGCCATATCAGCGGCATGGCACTTTTACTCGCTGGGTCCGATGATGCCATGCAAAAATGAAAAACAAAGAAAATATAAATATTCTTCTCTCTATACTTGATCTAAAAATATTGAGTCCACAGTTTCTCCTCGTATGAAAAATGGCTGGTGAGAAGTAAACTTGAAATACTTCCGGACCGTTAAGGGTTAACCCTTCGCACTCGAGTGGTGACACTGAAGCACCACTAGAAATTATTGCGGCATTATTTCAAAGAAATTACGAGAAATTGTACAAAATCTTTGTTACATTACAAAATTTCTATTCAACAGATCACTAAACATTTAAATATTATATGTGGAAATCGGATCAGTTTCGTACGAATAAAATGAAAATATTCTAAGACGGAAGAAAAATTTAGTTTTAGAATGAATATAGCGCCGAGTGCAAAGGGTTAACACGTTCCTTGAAGATAGTCGAGTTACATACTCGAACGTAATGTTCGGAGAATCGTGACCTTTTTGCTAAATTGTTTTGGTGTTTCGTGAAAGACAATTTCAATCGTTCGATGAAAGATTAACCCTTAACGGACCAATGTCGCCATACAAGCGGCATGGCACTTTTACTTACTGTGTCCAATGCCATGCAAAAATGAAAAACAAAGAAAATATAAATATTCTTCTCTCTATACTTGATCTAAAAATATTGAGTCCACAGTTTCTCTTCGTATGAAAAATGGCTGGTGGGAAGTAAACTTGAAATACTTCCGGACCGTTAACGGTTAACACGTTACTTGAAGATAGTCGAGTTACATACTCCAACATAATGTTCGGAGAATCGTGACCTTCCTCCTGCTAAATTGTTTTGGTGTTTTGTAAAAGACGGAACGTTTTGAAAGATTAACCCTTAACCAGTTAAGCGCGTTCGACGTGTATACAGGTGAATCCGAAACACTATTGCGGTGCGGTTAACGTTAATGAATTGTCAATTTCTTCTCGAATAAACACGTAACTCTTTCTCATTTTGTTTTACTGTTTTCGTAATATACACTGCGTGTCCCGAGTTTTAATGGACAAACTTGGGGATCTTATTAATCTTATTTGTCTATTCATGTCATGTTTACTATTTTGATATGACTTGCTGTTAGTGTCAAGGACGACATTTTGAAATAATCCAATAAACACGTTCGACCTTTCAATGTCCAGTAAAGTAAAATCCACCGTCATCAATTCTAACTTTGTTTGTTTATCACTTTGTAATAAAGCGTTTCTGAGCAAACTTCAGATAACATTTTTCTCTTATTTCCACTTGTAGGATATGCTCCCCAAGTTTGTCCATTAAAACCCGGGACACCCTGTATAATAGCGGCATTCGGCCCGCGTTCGACGTATACATTCCTCATTGCTCGATTCGAATTCCGCGCCGTGAGGGATTTTTCAAATTAAACTTCCACGGTTGACTGGTTAATGTACCATATAAGCGGCATGGTACTTTATTTACTGGGTCCGATGCCATGCAAAAATTAAAAAGAAAGAAAATATAAATATTTTCCTTTCCACACTTGATCTAAAAATATTGAGTCCACAGTTTCTCCTCGTATGAAAAATGCCCGGTGGGAAGTAAACTTGAAACACTTCCGGTCCGTTAACACTAGGTTTACGGGACCCGTCAAAACGACGGGTTCTAATATTTTTAATTCACGATTATTCAGATTGTGAAGATCCATCCTTAGGTACATATTATTTAAAAAATGGCTGAAAACTTGGATAGACACACCCCCCTTATTTTTATAAAGTAACGTAAAATACTCACTGTTAATGCTCCGTAAACCTAGTGTTAAGGGTTAACACGGTACTTGAAGATAGTCGAATTACATACTCGAACGTAATGTTCGGTTTCCTAAAAGACGGTTCAATGAAAGATTTGAACAGTAGAAATAGACAGCGCAACAAATGCTGGTAGCGAACGCATTAAAAGAGTGGAGGTTGGTATTCGAAAGCCAGGACGTCACCGCAACGTCACCTTAAGAAAACCAAGGGGGTATCCTTCGCCGAAAACGTTTCGCTGCTCTCGGTCGAACGGAGTGTCGAAATATTCGAGGACCGTCGACAATCTATACTCGGTCGAAAGAACTGGTTTCCGAAGTTCCCAGAAGCAGCGAGCGCTGCGCAAATTATTTTCGGCCGGGGTGGTTCTCGCTCATGAAAATTCAAATCGGCTAACGGAACGGACTCCCGGCTTCTCCGAGTTCGTTTCTCTCTTTTTGCCCGGACGGCGGCGAGCTGTTCGTAAGAAAAATTAGTGGTGGTTTTTTGTCGCCGTCGCGGAAACAATGGCCGTAGTCGCGCGACGTTCGCGCCAGCAACGCAGACAGCGCTTTCTACAAAAACGCTTGAAACGCAACATGTCCCGGTTCAAAGTCTTAAGGGTCGTCGACTCCGCTGGCTCGGTGAACCGTCGACCTTCTTACGGGCCCGTCCAGACCTTTCTTAACCGATGGATTCGACGGTTTCCGGCGCCTTTCCCTCTTTAACCCTTTCGAGCCGATTGCTGCCCGTAAGGAGCAAAACTGATCACACACTATCTGAAACAGCACAACTTTTTTCAAATTAGTCCGAATAACTTTACTGTTTTTGAGAAGTTAGAAGGTTTATTAGCACTTTGATCGCCAAACTAGAAACCCCCAAAATTCCATCAGATCAATGTAAGTTATTTAATGACATGAAAATTTAAAAAAAATTAAATATATGATACCGAGTAGTCCTCATTACAGATCCTAATCAAGCTAGATACAATGAATATATCAAGGTAAAAAGTCATTTTCAAACCTGCACAAATAATTCCGTCACCTACGTATGGGTGACGTGGCATTCAACGTGTCAGACGAGATGTAAAAAGTTTTTGACAAAAATTTGAATTGTTCGGAATCGCGAAAGAAATAGTAAAAGTTGGTTTCTTCAGCTTTTTTATCTGAGCCTGTATCGAAAATTTCAAGAATGTGTTTGATTCGCTCGGATAAATTATATCCATGCTGAAAATTTCACCGACATTGGTTACTTCGTTCACGAGTTGTAAACGATTTTAAGTCGAGAATCGTGAACAATGGCAATTTTCCCACTTTTAATCGTTAAAGTAATTTGGACTAATTTGAAAAAAGTTATGCTGTCTCAAATAGTGTGTAATCAGTTTTGCTCCTTACTGTGTGCGCCATCAGTGCTTTGAAAAAGACTGACTCTTCTGTTTTGCATATATTTTAAGTGTGGAATTTAATTTAAAAAATCCCTGCGGAATGAAAATCAAGCAATGATAATACACGCGTCGAACACAGGCGAAATGCGTCTATTATACAGGGTGTCCCCCAGGAGCATATCCTACAAGTGGAAATAAGAAAAAAATGTTACTTGCTCAGAAAGGCTTTATTACAAAGTGCTAAACAAATAAAGTTAGAATTGATGACGGTGGATTCGACTTTATTGAACATTGAAAGGTCGAACGTGTTTATCGGATCATTTCAAAATGTCGTCCTCAAGACTAACAGCAAACATGCCTGGTCGTTAACGCTAACAGCAAATCATATCAAAATAGTAAACATGACATGAATAGACAAATGAGATAAACACGTTCGACCTTTCAATGTTCAGTAAAGTAAAATCCGCCGTCATCAAGTCTAACTTTACTTGCTTATAACATTGCAATAAAGCGTTTCCGAGCAAGCTTCAAATAACATTTTTCTCTTATTTCCACTTGTAGGATATGCTGCCCAAGTTTGTCCATTCAAACCCGGGACACCCGGCATATATTACGAAAACAGTGAAACAAAACGAGACAGAATTACATTTTTATTCGAGAAGAAATTAACAATCCATTAACGTGTGTACACGTCGATCGCGCTTAACGTGGCGCCCGTTCTGTTCGTACCGTCTTGAAAGGGTTAGGGACGCTGCATTTTCCATTGTTGACAAACTTTCCGCGGGAAAATTCGTGGATTCCGAGAACTTTGGGAGAGCCGAGAGCGGAGTTCGTTGAACCGTCGAAAATTCGCAGGCGCGACCATGAAATTCGCGAACAGCCCCGGCGGCCATCATCGTTTTAGACAAATTTCAGCCCGTTACTACCGAGAACTGTTGTGCCCGTGTTCTGCGCGCCGGTTCGTGTGTCTGCGCGTGTACGCACGCAATCGCATGCAGGCGTGCGAGCGAACGTTCGCCCGGCCCGTTATCCTCTAAAGTAACAGTTACGAGAGTGTGGCCGCGAGAGAGGTAAAGCACCTTGCGTACACCATAGGAGCGCGGTTCGATTCGAATGGGTTCCATGGAAACGGTATTTCCGGTTCACATTCGGTTTTCTATTCGCGGACGGTGTTACGCGCCGCGTCTGATTAGAAACTTCACGGCCCTTGCTGTGCACGCGAGCGAGCGCGCGCGCGCGCCCGCGCGTTATTCCGCTTTTATTCCGCCGCGCGTTGATGACCCGCAGCAACGGCGCGCCGGCGTGCACCAAGGACCGAGGAGCTTTAATTTCCCTTTCGTCGGGACGAAAAAGCCACTCGACGCAGCCGGATCGATAAAACGACGGAGAGCGTCGCACCCCTCCCCTCCCCTCCCCTCCCCTCCCCACCCCCTGACGGTTTGTTTCGATCGGGGGAAACCTCGACTAAACTCGTTCCTGCCGGATTCGACGAATCGATTAACCTTTCGATACGAATCGGGTCGAATTTTTCACTCGTCTTTGCCCCTGTTTCCACCCCTCGCTTTTCGATTTTACTTCGGCTACGGTCTAGTCCCGATCACTCGCTCCGGGAATGCGGAAGCACGGCTTCCGAGTCGCTCACAATTTTCACGAAACTTCTACCGGCATAAAATGATGTTTGAAATGATTCCATGAATGAACTGTTTAAACGAGGTTTGACGGGAAGTCGGCAATCTTTTCTTGTTCCCTCAAAAGTGATCAGGGTTAACTGATAAGCGGACTAGAAATAAAAATTGTCTGCATCGATTACAAAAACTAAGCAGAATATTATTACTTCACTTCCCAATTTTAACTTTTACCGGCATAAAATGCAATACGATGCAATGATGTTTGAAGTGATTGCATGAATGAACTGTTTAAACGAGGTTTGACGGGAAGTCGGCAATCTTCTCTTGGCCCCTCGAAAGTGATAAGCAGACTAAAAATAAAAACTGTGTGCATCGATTACAAAAAATAAAAACTAAGCAGAATATTATTACTTCACTTGCCAATTTTAACAGATGAGAAATATATTCACGAAACTTCTACCGGCATAAAATGCAATACGATGCAATGATGTTTGAAATGATTGCATGAATGAATTGTTTAAACGAGGTTTGACGGGAAGTCGGCAATATTCTCTTGGTCCCCCAAAAGTGATCAGGGTAAACTGATAGGCAGACTAGAAATAAAAATTGTCTGCATCGATTATAAAAAATTAGTAGAATATTATTACTTCAATTGCCAATTTTAACAGATGAGAAATAGAATATTGACGAAACTTCTGCCGGCATAAAATGCAATACGATGCAATGATGTTTGAAATGATTGCATGAATGAACTGTTTAAACAAGATTTGACAGGAAGTCGGCAATCTTCTCTTGGACCCTCAAAAGTGATCATCAGGGTTAACTGATAAGCAGACTAGAAATAAAAATTGTCTGCATCGATTACAAAAACTAAGCAGACTATTATTACTTCACTTGTCAATTTTAACAGATGAGAAATAGTGTATTGACATTCGAAATTTTTTAAATTTTCCTACAATTTCGAATTTTATCTACCCAATTTTGTTCTAAATGCATAGAGATCTGCAGTCTACTGATAAGTACACCTGAATTGCAACAAACTGGAGGGAAACAGCAATCTATTTTCTTTCTTACTCTGTTTACCAGATTGAAAGTAATGTTATAGTATGTTTAAACTCTTGGCAGACAGAATTATTCGTCGAAAATGAGTTTTCCCATTATTGTATTCAGTGTAGCGAATTCGGTTGGAAGATCTGCAAAATGCGAGTTCAGTGTTTTCACGTTTACCTCGCTGAATGAATTACGGTTATTTTATATATATACTAGTTGGTCTAACATCTAAAAATGATTCAAGTCATTTGGACCAATTTTAAAAAAGTTATTCCGCTCGAAAAGGTGTCCAAATACTTAAACTCTCATCTTGAAACGTTTGTAGCTCATTGGAACGTTGACCGATTTCAATGAAATTTTCAGTATGCAAGTTACGGAAATCAACAAAACGCATTTTTAAAATTATCGTTATAGGCTCAGATAAAAAGGTTGAAAAATCCTAGTTTTTTCATTTTTTTTTTATCATTGCAACCAATTGCAATCTAAAAAAATGTTTCTTTAGTCATTCTCTAGCAAACTAGTTGATCTCACATCTAAAAAAGATTCAAGCCATTTGGACCAATTTTTAAAAAGTTATTCCGCTCGAAAAGGTGTCCCCCTTTAAATTAAAAATTTTAACCCCTTGACATACAATGACGTCTCGGAGACGTCATTCATTTCGTGTGCCATTGTAGACTGTGACGTCTCCGAGACGTCGGAGAACTGTCTTCTGAACACCGGGGAATTGAGCCAAATTAAATGGTATCCTACGGACGCTTCGACGCGCATTTTATTTCTATGTCAAGGGGTTAAGAAAATGAAACGTTTGCTCCCATTCGGGATCCCATTCGGGGCTGATCGACGCGAGGAAATTCGCGTTGTATCGTCCACGTGACACGAAGGGACACGCCGAAAATCACGGCGAGAATCTCTCGCGAGGAGCGCTCGAGCCGAAGGAAATTAATATATCTGGTACAGTCGTTCCACCGAGGAGGGAAAAGATCGACGACCCGGGGAACGTATCTGGGTTAGTAGTCGTCGGCGATTCACGCGGAAACTTCTCTCGCTAGGAGGCCTCGGCGTCGTGGAAATCCGCGAGAGGTGAATCGGCGTGTACAACCGAGCGAGCGTGTGTCCCTCGAAAAGTGAAATTTCGGCCGAGACTCGGCCCGGCCCGGCCCGGCCCGGGCCACGCCGCGTGGCGACGAAATTTCGTCACACGGTTTCGGTCGGGTCGTCGACCTCGCCCACATAGCCCACTCTCTTTCGGTGGTCGTATCGCCGAAATCCCGAAGAGCTTTTTCCGCCGACTGAAATGAAAATAACACATCACTGAATAAGTCCCCGGTCGGACACATATATGGCAACATTGTTGACAGACCCACGTGAATTCCGGGTAGTACTAACCTTCGAACAGTACGTGTCAAAATTTCATGGCGTTCTGACCGTTAGTTTAGAGGTTACAGTCGTTTCATTGACCCCAGTTTTGTCATTTTCAAGACAATGGATAGAAAGGAATTTCGTGTGTTGATTGAACACTGTTTTTTGATGGGGAAAAATACTGTTGGAGCCAAACAGTGGCTTGATAAGCATTATGGGGACTCTGCGCCAGGGAAATCAACTATTATTGACTGGTATGCTGAATTTAAACGCGGTCGTACAAGCACCGATGACGCAGAACGCTCTGGTCGCCCAAAATCGGCAGTTGTTCCGGAAAACATAAAAAATGCCAACAAAATAGTTTTAAAAGATCATAAAATGAAGTTGCGTGAGATAGCCGACACCTTGAAGATATCAGAAGGTAGTGTCTTTACAATTTTACATGAAAATTTGGGCATGCGCAAGTTGCTTTCGAAGTGGGTGCCGCGTTTGCTCACACCGGACCAGAAACAACAACGCGTCGACGATTCAGAGCGCTGTTTCGAGCTGTTCAAGCGAAATAAAAAGGATTTCTTGCGTCGGTGTGTGACAATGGATGAAACATGGATCCACCACTACACGCCTGAAAGAAATTTGGCTGAAATGAAGAAGCGATCGCCGAGACTAAGGCTTATCTTGAGAGCAAAGACAAATCGTTTTGCATAAAGGGCATCGAAAAGTTAGAGGAGCGTTGGAATGAATGTATCACTCTTGAAGGAGAGTACGTTGATGAATAAAGTGGAATTTCTAAAAAAAAATTTGTTTCTCCTAGTTAGACCGGAGACTTATCGAGTGATGTGTTATTTTGCAATTTTCAGCGCTTCGCGGTGGCTCGGGCCCTCGACCGTTCCTCAAGTCTACGGAGACGCCATGTTTACGCGCGCGCGGTCAAATCGAATTATTTTCGAATTTCCGGGGAAAGTAGTCGCCCCGGTCGGATTAAAAGCGACCCGCTGCCGTTAAATTTCGCACGCGCGCCCGGATTAAACGAAATTATTTTATTCCCGACGATGCGGCGCGGTGCGGCGCGAAAGAGGCGGGACACGCGAACAGAGGCTGGCCACCGATAAAGCGCAATTACCACTATAAATTTGATTCCACCAGCGGAGGCATTTCCGTGGAATTACGAATAAATCACCGTTCCGCCCCCCCCCCCCCGTGATATTCTATTAATTTCAGGAACACCGCCGAGTGAATTATTGGGAGTCGATACACACCGATCCCGGCCACGTCGCCGCATCGCGTCGCATCCCAAACGAGTCCCGACGAATATCGCGACGGGTCGAATAGAATCGCGCGGCCCGACGTAAATATTTTTCTTCGGGTCATCGAACGCGCCGCACGCTGGTCTAGAAGTCAGTTCTAGTGCGAATCAATTATTGCGCGAGGAAAAAATTGACATTTTATCTTGAAATTAATTTTAAATATTTGAGTAAAGTGGATGAGTCAGTCAGAGAGAGAGAGAGAGAGAGAGAGAGAGAGAGAGAGAGAGAGAATGCGTGGATAGTTTTATTTTGTTGTAATTATAGGATATTGTAAACCGAGTCCAATTCTTGGCTGTAAAGCTGAATAAAGCAATATTATTATTGTTATTATTATTATATTTTAGTAAAGTAAATGAAACATAATTTACGAAAAAATTTCAATTAAAAAAAATTTTTTTTTAATTTTTTTCTCTAAAATTCCTTCAATATTGTGTCCGCTCACATTCCGTCCGGTAAAAATAGCCTCTGGTAATCCACCAACGCAATACTTAAATTTTCAAAGTTTCAAAATCAAAATTTTCAAAGTTTCAAAATCAAAATTTTCAAAGTTTCAAAATCAAAATTTTCAGTTTCAAGTTTTGAAAGTTTCAAATTCTTCAATTTGAACCATTCTTCGAACTCTAAGCGGGTGATCGTAAATACGTTCACTAAAATATTAACCCTTTGCGCTCGGCGCTATTTGCATTCTAAAACGAAATTTTTCTTCCGTCTTAGAATATTTTCATTTTATTTATACGAAACTGATCCGACTTCCACATATAATATTTAAATGTTTAGTGATCTGTTGAATACAAGTTTCGTAATGTAACAAATATATTGTAATATTTTTTGTAAGTTCATTGAAGTCATGCCACAACAATTTCTAATGGTGCTTCAGAGTCACCACTTGAGTGCAAAGGGTTGAAATGATAATGGGATTGCGGGGGATCGCTTTTTCTCTTTGCCGTTTATGGAGATGAAGTGAGCCTTCAAATGAAATACTTCGCAACGCGTGCAAATTTTGTAAAACTTACGACATTCTAATAACTTTTCTTAAAAAGTATCAGTTCAGAAAATATACCGTAAAGTGTGTGAAACGTAAACCTACCATTTCCAGTTACAGCCGTACTGATTTTATCATGTATAACAAGATACTAATTTATGCACGCTTCAAGAAAGGACTCGATATTTTGAGGTTGTAATTTGTAACACTTGTCTAACGCAGAAAAACCAAATGTGGTTACTGGAATGTCGACAGTCTTGCCAACAATAATGATGTGATTTACTAATTTTGCTTCTGCTATTGTAGTATACATATCGAACTATCATACAAGTATCAATTTTAACAGATTTACGTTAGTTGGTATTTTTTTGAATTCATTCGCGCTAGAACTGACTTTCAGACCACAGTGCGCTGTAGAAAATTTCCATGGTACGCGCATCTTGTTCTACTTCCGTCGGGGTCTATCATTACATTTTTATTTCTTTCATTGCTGCGCGCGGACCGATCCGCGTTCTATCGAATTCGTTTTTTTTTTTTTTTGAACAGAGAACTTTTACTCGAGCACAACAAGTGCGAATGAACGCGGAGATATACGGGGTGTTTCGTTTCTCTGAGAACGGAAATATCTCGTGACGCACTGAAGTTGCGAAAAACATTAGTTCACAAAAATTGTTCGGTACGAAGGGAACAATCGTATGGTGTAATTGTTTTTTCAGGACTCGAATGGTGGGCAGGGAAACGTCAAAGTCAAATTTATTTATTAGAAGAAAACATGCTACATCAACCAAAATTAAAAAATTCTTATTTTATTCTAAGATTACGAAGTTAAAATTTAACTGGCTTTAATAAACAGTAGTAATTGTTTTTGTGGACTCGAATGGTGGGCAGGGAAACGTCAAAGTCAAATTTATTTTTTTAGAAGAAAACAAGCTACATCAACCAAAATTAAAAAATTCTTATTTTATTCTAAGATTACGAAGTTGAAATTTAACTGGCTTTAATAACCAGTAGTAATTGTTTTTGTGGACTCGAATGGTGGGCAGGGAAACGTCAAAGTCAAATTTATTTTTTTAGAAGAAAACAAGCTACATCAACCAAAATTAAAAAATTCTTATTTTATTCTAAGATTACGAAGTTGAAATTTAACTGGCTTTAATAACCAGTGGTATTAAGGAAATAAAGATGTAAACGGGTTGAAAAAGATCCAATGAACCCAGCAGAGTTGGAGAGGGATCGCAGGAATTTACACGTGTATAGACAAGTTCCGAGAAGTTGCACTAATCTCGTATCGAACTCGTTCTATTCTATCGATTCTTGCACGTTTTCAAAGGTTTCGAAGATCTTTGTACGCTTCGGACAATCGTCGCTGGAAATAAATGTTACCTCAAATCGCCCTCTCACCGATTAACCCCCCTCGCACTATGATTTATGATACGGGTAAATTGATTTGAATCTCACTGTCCTCCAAATATCCACAGGAAAATAATACGCGTTTAGCAGTTTTTTCTCTTTTGGAAATCTTTAAGAACCTGACTGAATTTTATACGTAGATCTTTACGCAAGATAAAAATTCTCAGCTTCAATTCCAATAATCTGGAGCAGGATAAAAATTGATTTCTCTTCTAAACGCATTCGCGACCGGCAAATTTTTTCCGTTTATAAGAAAATAATGAAATTCTGAAGCTGGGTGCCGCAAACTTGTATCGGTAAAGCAAGAATTAATTAATGTATCAAATTAATTAATAATTTAAATTTAAATCCAATCCCATCAACCAGTTAAGCGTCTTCGACGTGTATACACGTCAAACCAAATCTCTATTACGGTGCGTTCGACGTGTATACTCGTCCTGAAAAATATAAAATTACCATCGACTATAAAAACTAGAAATTTCAATAAGATACAATAAGAATATTATTATAAAATAGGACCACTAAAAAATAAAATTAAAAAAATAGAAAAATAGAAAAAAATTTATAATAGGACCATTTTGCCTTGCGTTCGACGTGTATACTCGTCGTGAAAAATATAAAATTACCATCGACTACAAAAACTCGAAATTTTAATAAAATACAATAAGAATATTATTATAAAATAAGACCACCAAAAAGTAAAATTAAAAAAAATAGAAAAAAATTTATAATGGGACCATTTTGCCTTGTGTTCGACGTGTATACTCGTTGTGAAAAATATAAAATTATCATCGACTACAAAAACTCGAAATTTTAATAAAATACAATAAGAAAATTATTATAAAATAAGACCACCAAAAAGTAAAACTAAAAAAAAAATAGAAAAATAGAAAAAAATTTACAATGGGACCATTTTGCCATGCGTTCGACGTGTATACTCGTCGTGAAAAATATAAAATTACTATCGACTACAAAAACTCGAAATTTTAATAAAATACAATAAGAAAATTATTATAAAATAAGACCACCAAAAAGTAAAACTAAAAAAAAATAGAAAAATAGAAAAAAATTTATAATGGGACCATTTTGCCTTGCGTTCGACGCATATGAACGTCGTTGCTTCATTTTAATTCCGCACACTGTGGGGGATTTTTAACACTGATTAAAATAAGTTTAGTCGGTTCAGAATAATACAAGAACAGTTCTGAACTCTTCCAATGCTTACACCGTTTCGCGTCTGTCCCATACATGTTTATTATAAACGCATAAAACCTGCGGTCCACTTACAAGACAAGGGGTTGTACTCGCAGAGAACAGTCTCGCAACGAACGGCGCGGCGGTATTATCTCGAGACGGGAATCGGTGATTCGCGCGTGCGCGAGGCAGATTTCGTTCACGTAACCTTGCAGATGGAATCGAGACCGGTCTTCGGGATTAGGATCCGAGTAGGTTCGTCGACCTGCGTCGCTCGACTGATTGCGAGAGAGGAGTCTGCGTCTAGGTGGACGAAAAAAAGAGTCGCGCGCATCGATCGACATTTTCGTCGTTTTGTCCGACGAACGTTACCGATCTCGGATCTTGATCCAAATTCGATTCGACGATTCCGTGAACTGAGTGCGCGTTCCCCAAACAAAAGAAACAATTTCCTCGAGGATCGGGGGAGGGAGGGGGTAGAGAGATTCGTGGGAAGCAGGTAACGAGAGAATTTTTATTGTAGTGACTATTCTTATCGGATTATCGGCTCGACTCGGCCCGTGAATCGCGACGTCTATTGTCGCCCGGCGGTTTACACCCGCCGCGGGGAAAAACGTTTCGGAAAGAAAATCGTTCGAGCTTTTAGATTCCAGACCAGTCTCGATCGATTTCGGCCGATTTACATTCACGCGGCTCGTACGTGATCGGTGTATGCACCGACCCGTGAATGGGAAGAGAGCGTGTCGGGGGTGGGCAAAGGGTGGCGCGCTGGGGTTAAATGCACGTCCCCGTAAAGGGGTTGCTGGAGGACAACGGACGAGGAGAGACCGTGCGAGAGGGACGCGCCATAGAAAAACCGCTCGCTCGAGCACACGGCGAACAAGGACGGGGAGAAAAACACCGTAGGATTTTTGTAGACGGTCGTCTGGCTTGAAAATTTACCAGACCAGAAGGGATCGTACCTCGATCCCGCAACGATCGCTTCGCCGACGCGATCCGGCTGACCCGAAGCGTGCGATTTCAATTTTCGAGAAAGTTATCGCGTCGTTTGTACGCGAAGACGATTAACCCCTTAACTTGTACGCTCGAGGTAATCCGAGCGCGCTGAACAGGCCAAACTGTGCACACTCGAGATAATTCGAGTTGTATTTCATGCTGCTACGATTTTTCACACTCGAGTATAATCGAGAATTGAAAATGACAATGTGAAAGCTCACACTCGAATATAATCGAGAATTGAAAATGACAATGTGAGAGCAGAGAAAGAACATCGTTTTATTGGTATTTATCATTTACATGGGATTGTAAGCTGTAACACTTATTTATTCAAGAATAAAATACAGCCTTTTTCTGAGGAACAAAAGCGCAGTATATAAAAAATTGATCTTTTTTTGGCCGGTTTTTTTTTTAAAAAAACTGTGCGTTAAGGGGTTAAACATCAAATGGCCTGAAGGACAAGTCAAGCAAACACGGATTGGCACTTTCCAATCAATCGAAGATTGAATTCAAGGATTGAATCTTTATGCGAAAGAAAACTGGAGCCACTTAACACGTTCGCGGAGGTGAATGCTGTAGCATTCATTTTCGTAGTGATGCAAAACGACATGAATGCTGTACCACTCAAATTTTAAAGCCAATTTGTATTCATTTAATTTTATACAACCTTGAGTTTTTGTAATTAACCCCTTAACTTGTACGCTCGAGTTAATCCGAGCGCGCTGAACAGGCGAAACTGTGCACACTCGAGATAATTCGAGTTGTGTTTTATGCTGCTACGATTTATCACGCTCGAATATAATCGAGAATTGAAAATAACAATGTGAGAGCAAAGAAAAAAAAATCGTTTCATCGATATTTATCATTTACATGGGATTGTAAGCTGTAACACTTATTTATTCAAATATAGCCTTTTTCCGTGGAACAAAAGCGCAGTATATCAAAAATTGATCTTTTTTGGCCGGTTCTTTTTCAAAAAAAAAAAACTGTGCGTTAAGGGGTTAAACTCGTCAAACGTTCGTCGCATCTAGACTTCCCAGTGCGAGGGGTTGCTATAGAATCCTATCTCGTTGTCTCTCGAGGACGCTGGCCTGCTCGTCGATCCTGCACGAGGCTCCGCCGGTTCCTTAGATCATTCGCCCACGTATCGATCTCCGAGCGTTACATAAACCACCCCCGGCGTTACAAAACCCCGAATCCTCTCGCGGGGCTCCATTCGAATTCTCCTCGAGTCGGGGATGTACGAAGAGGCTGCTCTAACTCTCAAAAGGACCGTTGCCGAATCGTTAAAGGAACGCTGGACCAACGAGACGCGTCGCGTCTTGTCGCGACGTCGAGCGTCGGTGGCTGACGGATCCCATGGTGCACCGCGTCGATCCGCGCGTCTTCGGTTTCATTTGGAACGCATCGGTGCGAGCGAGCGTTACGGTCGCGAGAGAAGTTATCCGAAGAATTAAACTTAGCAGCGGCGATCGGCGCATGCACCCTGTCGGCATCGACGAACAGAGACACAGAGCCGACAGAATGGAAAATCCGAGGACGAGGGAAAAAGCGAGAGACCGAGGGAGGGAGGGAGGGAGGGAGGGAGGGAGGGTGACGATAGACAGATAGGGAAAAGAAGCGGCAGTTCGAGGGAGAAGAAGGGAAGAGAGAAAGCCAGAGAGAGAGAGAGAGAGAGAGAGGGAGAGACACGGCTGCACGCGCTGAAGTAGAGTTGGAGGGGTTGAAAGGGGTAACGAGAGCGCGTCCGACGAAGAGGGGATGAAACGCGCGCGGTGCACCGAGCAGGACGGAAGAGGGAAATGCACGACGGGCGAAGGAGGGTGGGAGGAAAAAGAGGAACAAAGATAGAACGGGAAGGGGAACGAGGGCGGAATGATCGAACGGAGAAAGAAGGAGAAAGAGAGACCCGGACAGCAGGGAGAAAGAGAGAGAGAGAGAGAAAGAGAGAAAGAGGGAGGTTGGAAGAGAAGGAAAAGACCGAGAGCGGTAGCACAGCAGGGTGGGCGAGGGAGGGTGGGTGAGTGAGAGGGGCAGGGGGTGGGAGAACCTCTGGCAACGGGTCGATCGAAAGCGCAGCGCAGAGAAATGCACCACCTCTGCTCTGGTCTGGCAGCTTTGCTGGCACACCACCGCGTCCGCGTTCGAGAGAGAGAGAGAGAGAGAGAGAGAGAGAGAGAGAGAGAGAGAACGAGAGGGCGAGAGAAACGGAGAACGACGTAGCGGAGAGGGATCGAGGGAGAGAGAAACAGAGAGAGAGAGAGGGATAGCCAGCGACCAATACCGACGCAGGGGGAGGACGAGCCAAGCCGACTCGCGTTGGGCTAGGTCAGGTCTACCCGAGTTCCACACACTGCTCTCTGCGTGTGCCATCCAAAGAGAGACCCCGAAGGCGGAGACCACCCTCGAAAAAAAGGGTTGATACGCGACGGTACTCACGGGGAAAACGCGTGTCCGGTGTATCCTCGTCGATTATAGTTGTTGTGCGCGCCGGTTCCGCGCGTAATTCCGTGTAATTCTGCGTCTGGTGCTCGACGGAAATCTGCGTCGCGAGCCGAGTTTTGTCCCGGCGTTATCGGCGCAAAGCGTGCACAGTGTGCTCTCGCGACTCTCGCTCGTCCTCGATATCCGTCGTGGTTTCGTCTCTGGTTCGACCAGAGAAACATCGTGTCGTCGATCGGTCAACCGATTCACCGATTTACTCCGTTTCCGGTGCATAGTTCGCCGTTGCTCGTCAACTGCGAACCCGATCGACCGGCTCACCCCCGTCCGAGTTCGAGCGGTTTCCCGTCCCGGTTGTTACACCTGGGAAAGTAAAATAGGGCCGGAGGAGGGGGTGCGAGACGGAAAGAGGTGAAGCACGTCCAAGTGGTTCGTTCTCTCGCGTGTGTGTGTGTGTGTGTGTGTGTGCGTGTGTGAGCGTGTGCGCGCGAGTGTGTGCATTCGAGAAGAGAAGGAGAGAGTGGCGAAGAAGCGTGTGCCAACCCGGACGATTTTCCTCTCCGGTACCGGAACGATCCCGACGATCTTCGTTACGATCCCGATCGGAAAGAGCGGCCGACACGCAGAAGAGAGTCCTTCCGCGAGCAGCATAGTTGTTGACAAACAACGTGAACGAAGAGAGTGCGAGTGGTTTGATCGAGAGTCGGGTGCAACGGCAGCAGCAGCACCCCGCGATCCCAACAACTACTTTTCCTCGATGTCCTGATAATCGATAAGCGTGTCGTATAGGTGGCAGAGGACCGCCTAGGTCGGCAGCGATCGGCCTTATCGACGTCGAGAGAGAAAGAGATTTCGCCTTGGCTTCGGACATTTTCAAATAAATGTTGAACAACACCGGCGCGTTTCGTCCCTCGACGCGAGGCCGCTGCTACTCCAGGCTCCCGAGTCTGCCGAGAGTCGTCGGGATGCCGATCTCCCTTAAGAATCACAGGATCACGTAAAGATACCGGTTCGCCAGGAGCGTTTAGTCTCTCCTCTGTGATAAACGGCACACCGATCTCGAGCGAGATCCGATACGCGACCAGAGCACGGAAAAGCACCGAGCGCAGCCACAGGGGCCAAGGATCGCAGGGGATTCGTCGACTCTCGCAGGTCGCGAACCGATGCGTCAAAAGGCGTGAGTAACGTGCCTAACGGTGCACCGCCACTCTCCGATCATCGGGTACCACCGTGATCGTATCTCGTCTCTTGGAACGCGCGGAGGGATCGTGCGACTTCGAACTCGAACTCGATCTCGATCTCGAGGCAACGATCCTCCGGGCTGTCCCCGAGATTTTCCCATCGGGAACGGGTTGGGTCGTTCACCAGAAAAAAGTTGGTGCAACGTTCGGCCCGCGGTCACAGGGATGCGAGAACGGCTCGATCGTCGCCGAGCAGGAACATTGATCGGTGGAGCACCGTCGATGCGTTTTCCAAAGACGCGAGAAAGAAAGGGAACGCGTCCTAAGGGCAAAGTGAACGTGGGAGTAATAGAGAGGGAGGGAGAAAGCGAGAGAGAGAGAGAGAGAGAGAGGAGGCTTCTCGTCGTTCGTGGAAAAGAACGCCGAGACTCTAGAGAGCGAAGGGAAAAGGGTTGAAACGAGCGGGTCGGGCGCGAGGGGGTGGAGGCACGAGGGTGGCAAAAAGTTACGCGGAAAGTTAACGAATAGTGAACGGGGCTGATAGTGCGCGATTTCCACGGAAATGGAAATTCAACGAGTAGCGAAAACCCCCGAGCGCGCGGGCGTGCGGGGTCGCGCGAGGGGTTGAAAGGGGGTGAAACGGGGCGAAAGGAGGGGACGGGGACGGGGGTGGACTTCGGAGTTTATGCCCCGTCCCGGCCCCCTCCCTCTCACCCCTGCAGTCGATCAATGCGTGGACGGGTTTCACTTTCGCGGTGTTAAAGTGTTGCACCGCCGCCGATTCAGTGGAAGGAAAAAAAATGCGATTTTCGCGCAGCACGTGACTACGTCTCAATGGGACAGGATTCGCGTGGACTGTTTTTCCGGTTAGGGCGCAACGTTCCCCGATGCGTTTCTTCTTTTTTTTTTCGACGAACCACGATCCGCGTTATCAACCGGGTGACACTTTCGAAACGTTTCGAGGATTATCGATCGCATCGATTCACCGGGCCGGAGGGAATCGAAACTATTTATAACGGGCAGCGCTCGCGCCGGCCGTCATTACGCGCGAATTATTATTCTTTTTTGCCACGCGGAAAACAGTCGGCGACCCTCGCGCACAATGCTTGCAAATTCGCGAAACGTCTCTGTTTTTCTCTCTCTCTCTCTCTCTCTCTCTCTCTCTGTCTATCTCTCTGATCTATGCGTACCAGTCGCGTTGTTCGGAACAAGCGAGAAAGTCGATCGAAGACGCTCGCGCCGGGACTAGAACATAACGGCGCCTGGATATGTGCTAAACTTTTAGTAAACAACTCGCGGTTATAACGGTACCTAGATGCGTATCGAATCGCCGGGTTCCCGAGGTGTACGGTCGAACAACCGCGCCGGTCGATCACGAACTTTGCTCGGTACACACCGCCGCCTCGCAAAGAGTATACATGCATCGAATACATACATCGCGAATACATACACCGCCGTTTCTCCGGCGGTTTCTTCTGTTTTTAGCCGGCGTTAAGAGTCCAACGAACCCAAACTAACGTCACCTTTTTTTTTCTTGTGTGTTTCTCTGTGCAGTGAAGGATGGAGGCCAGCGAGTGGGATCACGCGACCTTGAGGGAAGAGGAATTCGAGCAGCATGCCGTGTATTTGGTACCGGACGTGGGGGCGTCGCCAGGCGACGCGAACCGCGCGGAAGCGTCCCTGCCGAGAAATTTGGTCCTCAAGCCTTCTCAGGCCCTCCACGATGTACGTTCCTCCGCCAAAGAATCATTTCTCGAGACCTCCTCGGTGAGAGTCGCGAGAGACCCTCTTACAAGCTCACGCACGAATCTCCCTTTCCTCGATCGATTTCGGCTCGATTAGGATCGACACGTAGGAAACCCTTGGAAAATTGTTTTGCGTCGGGTCGTGTCGGGTCGGTCAAGTTGAACGATTCGGATACCGATCCGGCTCCGTCGAGCTAATTAACTTAGCGAGCGTCGTGACCTACAGTCCAAGTCAATCGTCACACTTTCCTCGGTGACAGCGATCGAGCGACGAAGAGAGAGGACGATAGCTGCACGATTCTCGCACGTATCGGGCTCGGGCGTAACTGATACGCGTCCGATACCCGCTGCTACCGGTTCAATGTCTCCGGATCGCTTCGCCGGAAGCGCGATTTTCCAGTCGATGGTTCACGCTAGACCGGCGTTTTCCCATTGAAATTTCCATTAGTCTCGTCAACTCGCGTACAACAAGAAACGTGGAGCATTTTCAAAATTATAGACACGCGATTCGGAGAAGAACGAAGGTGTAACTGTTTTTTCCCGGCTTTTGATCTCTCCTACGCGATACTTCGATTCCGATAACCGGCGTTCTTCCAATTTCGATTACTTTCGAATTACTTTTGCCGTGCAACGGCGAAGTTGAACATTCGCGAAATCGTATAGGCGCGTTAATCGATTCGAAGAACGTTTGCTTCGAACCTGGAATATAAGGTGTAACTGTTTTTCCCAGCTTTTGATGTCTCCTACGCGATACTTCGATTCCGATAACCGGCGTGTTTCCAATTTCGATTACTTTCGAATTATTAGGTTGGCAAGAAAGTAATTTCGGTTTTCACTAATAGATAGCTTTATGTTTTGTTCGATTGATTTCTGTTAACGTTGCGTTTGTTTTCCTTCTGACATTTCATAACTGCATCTCTTAGGTTACTTCTGAAGCAAATTGCACGTAATTTTGATTAAAATTGTTAGTTCCGTGTCAATTTGAACATGGAGTGCAAGAACGAACATTATAGGCACATATTGCTTTTTTATTTCCGTAGAGGTAAAAAATCTGCCGAGGCTCACAAAGATATATGTGAAGTTTATGGCGTGGATTGCTTAACAGAACGCACGTGCCAGAATTGGTTGAAAAAATTCCGTTCTGGAAATTTCTCACTTGAAGACGACCAACGTTCTGGTCGACCATCCGAAGTTGATGATGACCAAATGAAAGCCATTATTCAATCGGATCGTCGTATAACTGTCCGAGAGATTGCAGACAGGTTAAATGTCTCGCATACAACTATAGAATATCGTTCAAAAAGTCTCGGAATCGTTCAGAAGCTCGATATTTGGGTTTCACACGAATTGAAAGAAATTCACTTAACGCGACGCATCAACATATGCGATATGCATCTCAAACGAAATGAAATCGACCCTTTTCCGAAGCGAATCGTCACTGGTGACGAGAAATGGGTTGTTTGCAATAACACAACTCGAAAACGATCATGGTCGAAGCGTGACGAATCAGCCCAAACCACGCCGAAAGCTGAATTGCACCAAAAGAAGATCATGTTGTCAGTTTGGTGGGATTACAAAGGTATTGTGTATGTTGAGCTGCTCCCAAGGAACCAAACCATCAATTCAGATGTTTATTGCCGACAACTAACAAAACTGGACATAGCAATCAAAGAAAAACGGCCAGAGTTGGCAAATCGCAAAGGAATCGTGTTCCACCATGATAACGCTAGGCCACACACATCTTTGGTAACACGTGAAAAGTTATTGGAGCTTGGTTGGGAAGTGATGTCACATCCACCGTATAGTCCTGACATTGCACCATCAGATTATCATTTATTCCGAAGTTTACAAAACTCTTTGAATGGTAAAACTTTCACTAATGATGATGGTCTGAAATCGCACTTGGATCAGTTCTTCACCGAAAAGGATCAGAAGTTTTATGAGCGCGGAATTATGAAGCTACCAGAAAGATGGCAAAAGATCATAGAACAAGATGGAAAATATTTTATCGATTAAAATTCATTGCTTTGATAGAAAAATTGGTTTTTATTTCACCTAAAAATACCGAAATTACTTTCTTGCCAACCTGATACTTTTGCCGTACAACGGCGAAGTTGAACATTCGCGAAATCGTATAGGCGCGTTAGACGACTCGAAGAACGTTCGCCTCGAACCTGAAGAAGGTGTAACAGCCCGATAGAGTTCTCCGCGCACCTTCTCCCCAGCTTTTGATTGCTCGTAGGCGCGAGGAATCGTTTGCGCCGCGGAAATAGACGGTCGCGGGTCTCTAAAAATATTCCTTGGATAAAACTGTTGAATATGACGTCTATTCCGACGACGACCCGAATCGACGATCGTTCCTCGCCGAGTATTTCGGTTCGGCAGTCTGCTGGAAGCTCGACGTTTCGAGCTCGGGAGAAAGCATTCCGTTTTTATCCGACCGTCCGGATTATTATTAACGCTCCGAAGGCGGACGTTTTTCACGAATTTATGCTAGCCGGTGGCCAAGCCCATTCAGATCCTCGCTTATCAATTCTTCGGCATCTATTCTCTGCACCGGGATGCATCGATCTCCTCGTTACACCCTCTACGACCGACGATATTTTATATCGTAGAACGGCGCGGACGGTGTCTGAGGTCGCGCGAGGGTCAGACGAAAGATTCGTGTGCGAGAATTCGTGGCAGCGGTCCTAAGGAATCGAAACGATACCTCGAAAGATCGATCCTTGCGTCGGTACTCAAAATCGTAATAACCAAACCGCGTTCAACCCATTTGCATCATAAGGAAATATGAAGAGAACGCCTTTATCACCAAACTTTTGTTTTATTATATTTAACCCTTAACGCTCCGACTTTGAATTGTGTATATACCGGCAACTCCAACTTATTCTCATCATTGGACTGCGGATCTTATGCATTTATGACAAAAATGGATAGACGTATTTTAAAACAGTAGAAACATTAGAAAACTTTTAAAATACTGTTACATCATTTTCAACCTATTAAACATATTAAGAAAGAAAATAAATTTCTATTTCACTCCAGTCTGTTGCAATTCGGGTAGAAAATTTTTATTTTGCACGAAGATCCGCAGTCTACTCATCATACTTCGACTCGCAAGTTTAAATCCGACACTTAAAATGATACAATGACGTATGAATAATAATATCAAAGGCATTCAAAACAATCTTTATTCATCTCGGGAGTAATATAATTTTGATTACAATATTTATATTAATCGGTCGCACATCGGTGGTGCCTCAGAGGCACACTTGGAGCGGTAAGGGTTAAGTACAAGAATGACTACAAGTATAAGAACTTCATATTTCAGCATTATAAGAAAAAATAAATTGACCGCATACATACGGTGACAGTGACCAGGAAAATTGAGGGTACGTGCACGCTAATGATGCAAATGAATTACAGTACACCGCACCGACTCCGACGAATATTCAAAAATCGATTACACGTGGTCAAATTATAATCGTTTGCTTCCTCGAATTTGCACTTAGCAGTGAGAAATATCAAAAAGTCTATAATCACCAACAAATTACGGTGACATTCCCAATATCGTACAGTAAAGGAACTAACGATCGTCCTCGGAAGGCTAAGAGTAGAAACGATTTTCTTTTTCGTAAAGAAAGACAACTCGAACGCGGACACACCCATAGAGCATCGACGCAGGGATCAAACAATTGAACGACTTTCTCGCGGGAGCAAAACGAGCTTGCCTTAGCTTTGTCGACGATGGCTAATCGAAAGGTTCCGTGTGTGCGCAGGTGTTGGGAGTTTGGAGCACGAGTTACATACCGAAGGGGACCCGGTTCGGTCCGCTGGTGGGCCAAGTGTACACCAAGGACTCGGTGCCGGCCGACGCGAACCGGAAATACTTCTGGAGGGTAAGGACACCAATTCTGACCGGACACGAAAATTCTCGGTGATCCGAGGACGCGAGCGTGTTGTTATCGGTGGTCGGGGGCCCGGTCTCTCGCGGGATCGGTAATCGGAAAAAGGCGCAGAGGGAGCGAAAAGGGAAACGGAGAGGATAGAGAGAGAGAGAGAAAGAGAGAGAGAGAGAAGCCGGCTAAGACCAGAAACTGGTTTGAACCGATCTATGCGAGCCTTAAAGCGAAACCCGCGAAGCCATTGATGCCTCGTAACGAATTGATGAGTTACGATAGGGAACTCGGATTCCCTCTCGATCCTCCCTGCTAAATCGTCGACGTTTCCCAGCCGCTCTGCGATAACCACCGCGAGAATCAACTTCGATCGCCGGCGTGTTCGCGGACACGTAGAACCGTGGAATACAGTCTCCGTTTCTGATCGACAGGTGTACAAGAACAACGAGCTGTTCTATTACATCGACGGTTATGACGTCCAGAAATCGAATTGGATGCGTTACGTAAACCCGGCTTATTCGTCCGAATCGCAGAACCTAATAGCATGCCAGTATAAGGTGAGTCGGACGACGCTCCGTCATCCTGATCAGTGTACGCTGTCTCGACACCGACACCGAAGACCTTGTTGTTTCTCGTTGCAGATGAACATTTATTTTTACACGATCAAGCCGATACTACCGAACCAAGAGCTGTTGGTCTGGTACTGCAGAGAGTTCGCGGAGAGGCTGAATTACCCGTTAACTGGCGAGCTGATGCTTCAAAGAATACGTGAGTATGCTCGAGGAATTGTTACCGATCTATACCGGTTTTCCACTCGATATTAATCCTTCTGTAGGTCTGCCCTTTTACAACTCAAGTCTTTCTGAAAATTCGTTTTCTTATCGTTAGGATGTTTGTGCAATTTGTTTGTAGACCAATCTTAAGGAAATCGAACGAAAGAAAACCCTATTTTTCATGGGAACGGCCTCTGTGGATCCAAAACAAAGAAAAATCGTATTCGATTCTACTGAATTCTGTGTTATAGCATTTTTTGAGTGACTCCCTGGTCACTCCCTTTTTTGAGTGACTCCCTCCCAAGTTCTGCATTATGTTATGTTTGTAAATTGTATATCTTAACCCTTTGCACACGAAACTAGTTTAATTCCAAAACGGAACATTTCTTCCGACCTAGAATATTTCCCTTCTATACAGGGTATCCCGAATTTAAATGGCAAAACTTTGACGAGATTTGCTCGTTTTTGCTTCGTTTTGGAGAAAATCGCAAAAATAGAAACAGAACAAGTTTTCATTTTTGTACTTATTTATTTACATTTTATTTACGTTATCATCTATTTAATGTGGATACTGTTCAAAATGTTGCCCTCTTGCAGCAATGCAAGCATTACATCTAGCACTGACTTGATAAATTATATCAGTTAAAACTATATCGTTGCTTATTCAACAGTAGAATATGTACGCGGCATTGTGGCTGAAGTTATTCACTCCAAAATATCTAACTGACTAAAGACTGATTAAGGAATCATAAAAGAAAGCAAGAATGTAAACAAACGAAAGAATGTAAAGGATAACTACAAGTGTTTACGTATCTCACTGTCACAACTCACACAACAATGTCAAAACAATCAAAAATACAAGTGTATACTACTCAAGAGAGCAACTGACAACGAGATATTGAATTTTTGCGATTTTCTTTTTGTCTTAGTTTTTCAGTCCCCTACAATTTTTCTACGGCTACAGATTTTGTTCAATAGAAAAGCGTAACGTTCCACTTTATAAAAGTTTGGTTTCAAATAAATAAATTCATCGGTTACATTCAGCGTCTATTTTTTCCTTGTTTTCATGTACATATAGAACAGGAATAAACACCGAGTTAAAGTTTGTTGCCCTTTCGATAAATATTATTAACGATATTCCAAATATTACAAGTTTCCGAATATTTGTTTATTTTATTAAAAATTCTCGAGAATTTTCGAGAAATACAGGGTGGTCCACGCAATTGTTACAAGTCATAACTCCGTTATTATTGCATTTACGAGAAAATGATAAAGGAGAAAGATAAAGTAAAAAATAATTAGGGTAGCATGGCAAAAAAATTAGATCTCGAGATATTTTCAAAAAATGTCATACATTTTCTTGTATTTAGTGAAATACAGCTACACTTTTTCAAAATTTTAGTTTTCGTACTCGAGTTACGATACTGAATGATGAAATGCTTACTCGTACAAATCGGTGTCTGTTATGATAACGATGTCGAAAGGGTGTTTACCTTCACAACATAGCCATGAAGTGTTCGAGTATCTTCTTCAATGAAGACATTTTTCGAAAATATCTCGAGATCTAATAATTCTTTTGCCATGCTACCCTAATCATTTTTTACGTAGAATGAACGGAAGAATCGATCTGTGCAAAACAAAAATATGCATTTCTATTTAAAGAAATGATGCAATCGTTAATCGCACATGCACTGCTGCATCTAAAAAAAGAATTTAAAGGCCTACAGATGTAATGCTCCTCGAACCGTTTATCTTTCTCCTGTATCATTTTTTTCGTAAATGCAATAACAACGGAGTTATGACTTGAAACAATTGCACGGACCGTCCTGTACAAGTCTTATTTCTCATTTCTCGAGAAACGAAAAATGTCGAGAAACCAGGAACGCTAAGAATTTTACGCTAAGACACGGATTTCTCTCGTTTCCAGGACAACAAGTACAACAATCGGCGTTGCCGAACGAGCTGCCGCCGAGCGTGGACTCGGTCTCGCCGCTGAAGGACGCGTCGATCTACGAGAGACGATCGCAGATGACGCCGACCGATGGATCGGTGCGATCCGACGAGGGCTACCACTCGAACGGCTACCACGACGAGGTGCTCACGCCCCCTGAGGAGAGCAGCGAGTCCGACTCGGAGAACAACTACGTGCTGGACTTCAGCAAGAACTCGAAGACGTCGGTGTGCAGCAACGAGGTGCTCGACAAGCAGGACAACGCGGCCGCGAAGAACGAGTACAGGAAGGTCAAGATCAAGATCACAAAGACCTACGGGAACTTCCAGGCGTCGAAGACCGGGCTGGACGGCGCCGTGAAGGACAAGGAGCAGCAGCAGGAGTTGTCGAGCAGAGCGGTGACGCCCGAGTTGCAGAAATCGGTAACGCCGCCGATGCTGTTGCAGAAGAACGCGGTGGTGCTCTCGACGGTGAACGAGGACGAGATCCACGAGAAGAACGCGAAACCTTTCTACGAGCCGGAGGTCAAGGGTAACATGCCCGGTTCCGGGAGGCCGGCCTACCTGGCCAGTCCCAGCAGTTCCATCCTCGAGAACATCCTGCTGCGCAGCAACACCGACAACAACAACAACAACAGCCACAGCCACGTGCATCACCATAACCCCGCTGCCATGCAGCATCATCAGCAGCAACAACAACAGCAGCAGCAGCAACAACAACCGCATCATCAGATCCACCATCAGACCCACGTGGACTCGGTGACTCCTCCTCCGTCCAGCCCAACGGAGATGGCCTACTCGTACAAGAAGTCTCATCGTTACGGGAACATTCTCCCGTGCAGCCCGGACTCGAGCTCGAACCTGCCGATGCAAGCGGACACGTGCGTGAACTCGACCACCAGCGGGAACAGCGCGCTCCCGATGCAGAGTCCGACGAGCAACTTGCACTCGAGCACCGGCCCGGGGAACACGGGCCTGCAGTCCCATCCGGGGAGCATCCATTCGTCCAGCAATCCGAGCAATCACCACTCGAGCGGGAGCGTGTTGTCCTCGAGCACGATACTGACGTCGAGCACCGGCATACACACGTCCCCGGCGACCAGTAGCGGCGTCGGCGTCGGCGTCGGAGGTGGTAGCTGTCCGACCAAGAGGAAGAGCAAATCTCCGTCGCCGTCGGGGACGGGCCAGGGTGCCGCGACGACCTCCACGATCCTCTACTCGAGCTCCGGCGGCTGTCAGATCGAGTCGAGCCCGGTCTACCCTAACTCCGCCGCCAGCGCCAACCAGAGCGTGTCCATCTCGCCGATCCAGTCGCCGTCCTCCTACCCGTACGGCATCTACCATCAGAACAGCTCGTTGCACCACAACGTCGCCCCGTTGTCGATCAACTGCACCGCCTACTCGCCGACCCCGAGCGGGAACGTCGTCTACGAGAGGTCGGACGGCAGGAGGCTCGAGGCAGTGACCAGCAGTCATCAGCTACCCACCTCCTCCACCATGCAGATCGACACCAACCAGGCGTTGATCGCCGGCACGCACAATCTACACCTAGGACACCATCCCGGCCTCACCATACACGCGAACTCCTCCTCGTTGAACCGGTACTCGCCCGCGAGCTCCCTATCACCGGACGACCACGGCTGCTCCCAGAGCGGCTCCCTCAGCCCGAACTCCCAGGGATCCAGGGGATACAGGTCCCTACCCTACCCGCTCAAGAAGAAGGACGGCAAGATGCACTACGAGTGCAACGTTTGCTGCAAAACCTTCGGCCAGCTGTCCAACCTCAAGGTACACCTGAGGACGCACTCCGGCGAAAGGCCGTTCAAGTGCAACGTCTGCACCAAGAGCTTCACGCAACTGGCGCATCTCCAGAAACACCATCTCGTTCACACCGGTGAGTCTTTCGAACGATGCCACTTTGCTTCCTCCGGCGTGAAAACCCTCTGAGAAGGGACATCTGCATGACCGCGAAGGTCGACTAGACTAGACACCCGCCGCATAACGACCATGACCGACATGGAGAACCTAGCATAGTTTAGAGTAGTACAAATTCCGAATGAACCTCAGCTGACCAGCTCATGCTGAACTGCGAACCGTTGGAGTACCGAAATTTATGGTTTTATAGCCGTAGTCGCCTCTAACGAAATGTACCTCTACGACTACTCTTCCTAATTTTCCACCACTTCCAACACCTTCGAAAACACACCCTTCAACCGATCATAGACAACTTCCTAAGACCACACCTACCTCCGAGCTTCCCTAATTTCTATACGATTATAGCAAGATCAGAACTGTTTCCGAACTTCCAACGGCAAGCCAAGTCTTGCATCTAGCAATAAAGATTCATGTTCTTCGGAGTTTGACCCTACAATCATTCGACGTCAGCCTACCTAGCCGCGATCCGATTTTCCCAATTCCGGGATCGACGCGACACCACATTGCTTAGCCGAGAGCCTGCTCTGAGCTGTTGTTGTTGTTGAAGAAAAGGGTTGTGGACCTTTACGGTAATTGTCACAGAAATATTCGAACCGGAGAATTTGTTTCGTTGATTAGGATTATTTCTTGTGGGGACGGTCAAGTAGAATGTCCTTGCGAGGAAAGGTAGCCTAAGATAGGCCTACGTTCAGCCTGTATGTATCTTACGGAAGAAGAGTATGTACTTGCGGTAGCATTTGTGATACTAGTTGATTAAGAATTGTGCTTTGGAAGAAGAACATTTGCAGTATTATCACCAGTACCGCTGGCTACTATAAATTGCATACAACCTAGGTGCTGGTCCAAATGTTCGGATTGGGAGACTTTGCGCAAAACTCCAGAGTCGATTGTCAGAACCAAGATTTTTTATCGTGTTAACCCTTTGAGCGCTATGAACGCATACATGGGTTTTCACACAGCCATTCAATTTGGGCCATGAACACATATATGGGTTTTCACACAGCCATTCAATTTGGGCCATGGACACATACATAGGTTTTCACACAGCCATTCAATTTGGGCCTTTTATTTTTTTATATTGTTCATGTTATTATTGCTTAATGAAATAATTTAATGAACAATTTGGGCCATTTATTTTTTTTTTATATTGTTCATGTTATTATTGCTTAATGAAGTCAACGGTTCTGTTAAGGTTTTTCGCGGTCACTGCTCAAATTATTTCAGCCACAATCAACATATTTTGCAATGAAATTTTAATCATCCCAGCATGCGCTTCGTCGTAAAAAGTAGGCGGGCAACAGCACACTCAAACTCAGCGCTCAAAGGGTTAATACGTCGAAAATAATGTAGTAAAAGTTCTTCTACTGTCTTCGCGATCGTGTACTTCAACAATTCATTCTCGTCATAAATGCATCCGCAGTCTACAAATGTGAATAAATGCCTAAAGATCTAGCGCAGTAGTGTAGGATATCTACAGGCTGTTCCACAAGAGCGTGGACGCGATATCTGAGTGCATAATCTTTTCTGTAAAAAAGGTTGTATAGGTCGAAAGTGCATTTAAAGAACTAATACACACTTGCTTAATAATGTGTCCAATCACCACCATCAGCGATTATTGCTTCGCAACGTCTGGGCATACTTTGAACCAGCTTTGCAGCGTATCGGACAGGAAGAGATCTCCATACTTCTCGAAAACGGCGAACTAGCGTCTTCAATTTGAAAATTCGCTTTCCTCGGAGTTTGTACTTCAGGAGAGACCAAACGTTTTCGATTGGATTGGCATCGGGGGACCGAGATTGGACATTGTTCCAATCACGACAAACGTTTTCATGTGCCCACGCCGACCGTTTTTCGACGCGCTTTGTTGAAAGCAACGGCTTCGAAAGTGTACTACGCCGTGCAACTTTATTTTCTTCCAACCGACGTTTAATCGTTACCATGCCTATTTTTATGCCCTTTTTCGCTAACATTGCTCGCGCTTTGCGTAAGGAAAGTGTCGGATTTTTCGAAAAAAGCTGCAGAATTGCTTCATCGTCCCTTTTCGTCGTAGCTCGCTTCGAACCTCGATCAGGGAGATCGTCGACGCAATTTGTCTCTTTGTAACGTTGCGCCCACTTATTTACAAATTCGCGAGACTCGTGCAGATATTTTGCTGCATTTCCAACACTCATTTTTGGCCGTTTCGGGTGCTGGCACAAGAATACTGCTTCGAATCGTTTAGCGTATACGGCACTCGTCTCGAAACGACTTGAACCTCTCGGTGACAGAAATGATACTAAGAGAATCGGGGCTATTGCGTATTAGAGGAGACATTGCATGTTTGAATTGGCACAATCTTTGCTGTATTGGGTATCACACAGATATCGCGCCCACGCTCTTGTGGAGCAGACTGTATAAGAAAAGAGATTTAACGACGGAATCTTCGCAGGTGAGAAGCCGCACCAATGCGAGATCTGCAAGAAGAGGTTCAGCTCGACCTCGAACCTGAAGACGCACCTGAGACTGCACTCGGGTCAAAAGCCGTACGCCTGCGACCTATGCCCCGCGAAGTTCACTCAATTCGTTCACCTGAAGCTGCATAAGAGGTTACACACGAACGAGAGGCCCTACACCTGCCAGGGCTGCGACAAGAAGTACATAAGCGCGAGCGGCCTTAGGACCCACTGGAAGACGACCAGCTGCAGGCCGAACAACATCGAGGACGAGCTCGCTCTGGCCGCGGCCGTTGGCTCGCCGACCTACTACGAGTACGGGCCTGACATGAATGTCGGTGAGTGAACGAAACCTACAAATATTAAACAAAACAATCGAACCCCTCCTCCACGAACCTGAAAATTCCCAATTGTGATCAATCATCGAAAACAAATTTGGCTCCTTTTCTACTCCTTTTTCAAATAAAACTTTTTGCTTCCGGTATGAAACTAGCGTTTCAACTCCCGTGTGACGTTTCGTTAAACTCGTCGATCCTATATAAATGGTTGCTCAGTTAAATCGGATCAGAACAAGCTTTCGTTCAAGCATACGCAAGCTCGCTTTCATGTCCGTGTCACTTTCTCGGTAAGCTGATAGAGCGTCGGGTCATTAGGTTCGTCAGATCCCGGAGGATCGATCGATTCACAGGCGACAATAGAAACGTGAAGAGTCGAAGAATCGTTGTCGATTTTGAAACTGTCCTTGTCGCGAGCCGTGGACGCGGCTCCCCCGAGGTGTTCACCGTAGAGGATGAGCAGACTAGGCTAGTTTGATAGGGGAACGTTTGTTCGTTTTCGGTTGCAGGAAACATGCCGAAGGAATGCGAACTGGAGCACATCGAGAACTACGAGAGGCACGGATCGACGCACGGGCCGCACTCCACGTCACTCCACAACCTGGAGAACTCCGTGGGCAGACCGAGCGTCATAGAGACCTCCCAGCCTCACATAATCGAGTGCACCTAAGAACGGGGGTATGAGCCCTTTCGCTCCAGCGCAGAACCTAGCCGTGGAATAGTAAACGAGTTGCTCACGACAGACGAAACGTACTCGTACCCCTGCTTCCCTTTCGAGAGCTATTCCCGGAACTGTAATAATTTCCTGAAATTTCATTCGTTGTAAGCAGCAGCGTGTGTAATGATCACGAACTCTGTGTGTATAAAGTACGGTGAGGGTGGGTGTGGGAATTTTTGTTTGGGGGTAGGAAGGGAGGGGGGGTTAATACGAGAAAAACACCGTAGGAGAATATCGTGTGAAAGAGACGCTTCGAGATCGAAAGAGAGAGAGAGAGAGACAGAGAGAAAACGAGCGGTGTTCACGCGTACCGAGAAGCGACCCGAGATTGTTGAATATACATTGTTGCTTGAATCGAAGCTTTTAGTAGACACACTGCATTCCCGAAAGCTGATTATACTTTGTCGGTGGACCGGCGTTGTCTTATTCGGGTAGGACGGGATTCCCATCTGCATACACGAGCGTAACAAAGTTCCTTCCTTGTAAATACTCGTTTCTATATTTTTTCTATGGTAGCGCCCGACCAACGAACACGAATCTGAATCCGAATCCGATTCACGACGAACGCGGTACAACGGGGATCGACACGGAAAAGAACCGATATAGGATCGTTGATCGCGAACTCGATACTCTCGAGTTTGTTGCACGCTGTCATTCGCGGGACAAAATCGAGAAAAAGAGAGAGAGAGAGAAAGAAAGAGAGAAGAGAAATGAATGCAACAAAGTCGTTCGAGCATCTCGATTATCCTTCCACGGTGCATGCCTCAGCGACGCATAGAAAACGGTACCGTAACCGCAAGGACGAATCCGTGCCGTTCCCTTTTTCTACTCGTATACAAATACAAATCGCTACGCTTCCACGAATAACTTCCGTCGTCCAGCCGAAACTCGATTTTGGAATCGCTCGGCCACGGGAAAATCGAGCATTCTCTACAAATTTTCTCCCTCGATTTGCCGACATGCTCTTCGAAAACACTCTCGTTCTCACCTCGCGCGCAATTCAACAATCGATCGGAGCGATTCCAAAGTTTCCCCCTTTCCATCCGAGACCCGGCGCACGCGATCCCGCAACGTTCACGCTGCGCGATTGCTATCTTTGCGATTCGCCGGTTTGTTGATACTCTCAGGACCGATTCTTCAACCTTTTTTATTTTTTATCTATTTTATCTCGAAGCTCGGTTCGACGCGAAGCTGTCCTGAACGCGTCAACGAACGGGATCGAAACACTAGATCAGACCATAAGTCCTGTCGTTTCCCGACGCTAACGTGCTTCCACGTACCGGTCAACTTTTCGATCATGAATTTGGAGACACGTTCTCCGTACGCGTTACACACACTGTGGATTTTTATGCGATTTTTATGGCAACATGCCTGGATTTTTATCCCACTGTGTATTTTTTAGTAAAATTTTCCGCATTTATTGCACGGATGCAGGAGCCACATTTCTTTACTCAACCCTTTGCACTCGGCGCTATTTTCAATCTGAAACTAAAGTTCGACGAACTGATCACGATACGAAACTGATCCGATTTCTGCATACAATATTTAAATGTTCAGTAATCCATTTTCTTTTGTAATTTCTTTGAAATAATACCACAACAATTTCTAGCGGTGCTTCAGAGTGACCACTCGAGTGCAAAGGGTTAATCGTTCGAATCGATTGAGAAAGAATGCCGTAGAATTTTTACATTCTTGAAACGGTTCTAGTCTCCTGCGTTCGACGTACACATTTCCGTTGTGAAATCCGCAGTTTATACAAACATTTCCGTGCGTTTCGGAAATTCTAGACTCGCAAGAACAGGAAATGGTTCCGACAAGAATATGGCGTAAACAGAACAGAAAGTTGAGAAACGACAGGACGCGTGACCTAAACGAGAACTATCGCGATCGCGCAGCGTCACGATACGAGACCGCGGTGTACTGTCGGTGGCCGAGAAAATGGCAGTCGGCCGTGATTGGCTCAAGTTTGGCGGAGCAAGCTTGTAGGACAGAGACGAAATAAAACGCGCGCGCTCCCCTATTGGGGAAAGGGTGGTGGAAAGGCGGGGCGAGCAGAACGATCTCTCTCTCTCTCTCTCTCTTTCTCGCCCCCCGTAACGTCTCGACTGCGAATTTCTCGGCTCCGAATGGCACAGGCGGAGTCCGCGCCGCGTTATCGCGACGCGGGACGCGATGGTCCAGACGATCGAAACCGGCCTCCGTCCTCGTGGTTGGTCGATAACGCGACGTGCAATTATTTTCGTCCCGACGCGACGTCCTCGGTCCGACGGCGCGACGGTACCATTTTCTACGCGTCCCGTGCTAGAAAAATGGCGGCGGACTTGGTCGGCGTCCGCTCGCCGGAGAAATTCCAAGAACCACAACGAGCGAGAGCGACGCGACGATCGAACGAACAGCAACCAGTGACGACACGACTGCAAACTATACGAGACCTGTACCTGTATATACTAACATTACTATTAATTATTCGATCTAATTTAAAAGGTAAATTATAAGGAGCTCTAATTTATGAATACCTTTATATAATTATGTATATGTATACATCGTCGTCGGTTGGCGGGAAACGGTAGGCTGCGCTCCACGACACACCCCGATACGCACCGGGACGAAACAACCCTTTCTTTCTTTCTTTTTCTTTTTTTTTTTTTCTCTCGGACACGTTCGATCATTTTCGGTACGAGACAAGGAAAACAAGCTTTCGAGTACTCTTATACACCTGTATTTATACGCGCTCCTATACACACACACATACACACACACATATATATATATATATACACGCATGCATATATATATTTTTTAGGCGCCCTTTTGTCGTGAAATTTTCGCGAACGGAAAGCATCGTCTCTCGGTCCAACCGATCTTTTCATTTCCGTCTGGAAAAGACTTTCCATTTGTCCCGTCTTTCCTCCTCGTCGAAAGCCTAGAAACTATTAGCCGAGAGTTTCTTCGCGTTATCTATCTATCCCGTGATCTTTTTTTATCGTGATCGCGCGCACAAACAATCCCCCGATCAACGACGAACGATCCACGGAGTAGTTAGGCGATTTTTTTCTCGCTCGCGAACGAGATTCCACGTTCGGGACGAAGACTCGGCGGCGATCTGCCAAATCCGGGAACAAATCGAAAGCGCACATTAACACGGGTAGCAGATTCTCTCGCGACGCGGGAGAGTGAATTGAAACGATCGCGTGTAACCAGGGGCGGGAGGAAAAATTCTAGTCAAAAAGATACGAACGCACCGTTGCGTCCCGCGGCTATTTCGTAACGTAATTTAAACGAGATCGGGCCGAGCCTTCCCTCGAACGCCGGATTCGGAAACGAGTCGGATCCAATTTGCGTTTCCGGGGAGAAGTGATCGCGATCGACGCGAGAAAACCGAGACGAGGAGGGAGGAATCGATATCCTTGATCGAAAGGGATCCCTCCCTTCTCCCTTGTTCTTCCCATCTTCCATTGGAGATTTCAGACTTTCACGGCCCGGCGTCATACAGTTTTGTCTGTTGAGGTTGAAGGAAGAAATTTCCCAACGTTTCGCAAGCGTTGCAGCTAGCTAATACTAATACTAATTAGTATCACTGTGTCTTCTGACCCCCCGATGAAGCTAGCCGCAATGCTTGCGAAACGTTGGGAAATTTCTTCCTTTAGGACACGGCTTGCACCCGAAAAGGCTGAAGGAAGAAATTTCCCAACGTTTCGCAAGCGTTGCAGCTAGCTAATACTAATACTAATTAGTATCACTGTGTCTTCTGACCCCCCGATGAAGCTAGCCGCAATGCTTGCGAAACGTTGGGAAATTTCTTCCTTTAGGACACGGCTTACACCCGAAAAGGCTGAAGGAAGAAATTTCCCAACGTTTCGCAAGCGTTGCAGCTAGCTAATACTAATACTAATTAGTATCACTGTGTCTTCTGACCCCCCGATGAAGCTAGCCGCAATGCTTGCGAAACGTTGGGAAATTTGGACACGGCTCACACCCGAAAGCCTCAACAGACAAAACTGCATCTTCCATTGGTATCGCGGGTATGTCGTCGCGTTTTCGATACTTCCACTCTGATTTTCGTCGCGCCGCGAGAAAGCGCAGCCTACCATTAAATGCGAAACGATAATGGTCGTCGTCGGTCGGTGATTCACGCGCGCGCGCGCCTTCCAAGCGGGATTTTTATCGGAACGAAACACTGACCGATCGTGACAGCACATCACGATGTATCGCAGACTGATATACGCACGGTTATCGATTGTCTACGAGCGCGAGACAGACAGAGAGAGAGAGAGAGAGAGAGAGAGAGAGAGAGAGAGAGAGAGAGAGAGAAAGAGAGAGTGTGTGTGTGAGAGAGAGAGAGAGAGAACGAATGTACGAGCGAGAGACAAAGCGTGTGCGAAAGAGAGAGAGAGAGAGCGAGAAATTACGTGCATCACGTTTCGAATTCCAAGAGCGAACGGCCCCGATAGACAGGAACGAGAGAGAAGATCTCGAACACACAGACACCGCGTTCTAGAAGAGATAACGGCGAACTTCTTCCGTTTATCGAAGCTCTTCACAGTTTCTCGACGATCAAAGCCTCGTAAAGCTCCCGATCGCTGATCGATAACGTGCACACACACGCATCCACCGTCTATCCGTTTAGCTTGGAACGCGACAACTCCGATGGTTCCCGCAAATGTTCATGGTGCTCGTCGTAGGATTTCTAACGGACAGGGGAACCGAATTATCGCGTTTAGTTGTGGTCTCTTCCGTTTCGCTGCGCCCCTCTTTACCGCTTTCGCGCGGCCCTATCCGGGAAACGATACTTCGCCGGCGTCGTACGTTTGAGGCAGCTTTAAACAGACAAAGAGAGAGTGAGAGAGAGAGTGAGAGAGGGCAATTTTTTCTTTACACACCGCGGCGGCAGATACAGCGAAAAGATCCGACGAGAAATGGCAAGAGGAGATAGGAAATCGAAGACGATTCGTAAGGCGTTCAGCAGACAAGCTGGAAGATTTTACCTAACTGTATTCGTCGCTCGAAAGACAGACAGAGAGAGAGAGAGAGAAATACAGTGATTTCTGTATATATGTCGCCAAGGCCTGGACGATAAACGACGCCGAGGAGTGTAAACATAACTGGCAAGACCCGTGTTGCTGACATATATCGAGAATTCACTGTATGTCACCGCTGCGACGAACAACATCGAGTCGTCTTCGTCGAGGACGAAGAGAATCTTCACGAAGTTCTTCGCGCAGTTGCTAAATTCGAGGCGAATTTGTTACAACATTCAGAGTCTCTGTTAATTTTATTCCAAATTCGGTGGACGCGCGTGGAGCTTCGTGACCGGTTCCACGTGGATAGGTTCGACTGCTGACACGTCAAGGTCGCCGCGCACGCGCCATCTTGCGGTCTCTTCTGCTTGCGCCAGCCATAAGTTGCAACGCAAAGACGGGAGACTTTTTTCCTGCGTCTTGCGTTGCAACTTGCGATTGGACGAGCAAAAGGGACGCGACAAGACGGGGCGTGTGTCCCTCGAAGAAGCAGGAACTCGAAGCGATCGTGTCGCTTCCGGTAGCGAGTCCGCGAGAAAACGACACTGGAAACGCGGACCTGCGGGCCGACAGGAAATTCAACAGTTCGTTCGTACGATGCGCAACCCGCCCAGGCAACGCATTCGTTTTTTCTAACCGAGGAGGAGATCGGACGGGGATTTTCCGATGGTAGAGCTTGTGAATGCTTTTCCCGCGAGCCGAAACCGAGAACCGAGAACTGAAACCGAGAACCGAAACCGAGAACCGAAACCGAACCACACAGGCGTCGCCGAGACGGACGTCGTCGATCGTCGCGAAAGCGTTGAACGGCCGGATCGATCGACGCCGAATATATTTTTTTATAACGCTATTTGCAATCTGGAATCGCGGGCGATAGTTTCCAGTGACGTTTCGTCGATCGACATTCCGTACGTTGCCTCGATTCCCTACCTTGCCTGCATTAAACGCACTTCATTAGAGATAACGAGACGAAGAGATCGCGTGAGAAAGACGGTGTGAGAGAGAGAGAGAGAGAGAGAGAGAGAGAGAGAGAGAGAGAGAATGCGTGAGTATACGTGGCAAAATGGAGAGAAAGGGTGAAAGAAAGGGAGAGAATGAGTTACACCTAGCAAGTAAGAATTAAACTGCGAAGGAAAGAGCAGAAACGAGAACGAACGGTGTAGAGAAAGGGAGAAGAGGGGTAAAACCAGAAAGAGAGAGGGGGGGAAGAAGATCGTGTAAATACCGCTGAAAGTAGAATGATCGAAGGAAGCAAGCGACTAACCGCCTCGACAACAAACAACAAGCAATATTTAGTTCTTACCATCTCGTAATAATTAAACGATAACTCCAAACTCTGTACTGTACACGCGTGTACAACGCTCGTAAACGTATTTAAACGACTATAAATTAAATGTTAATTATCCTTACACTTCGTATATAGTAAAATTGTTACGCATTTATTATCATTACAATTATTGAATAGGTAATGCTCAATTAGCATTTGTTTCTTAAAATAAAGAATAAATATATGGCTGTTGGATATTTATATTGCACATATCACTACCTATCATTTCGCACCTAGCCGCCGCGGCGGCACGCGGCCCCGTAGAACAATTACACGGTTTTCATTTCGATTTTCGAAACCCGTTCATGTTCGGCGACTGCTCGCGGAACGATGGGACTAGTGTTCCTTCTCGAGAATTTCTCGGGAAATTTTATAATTGATCATTTCTCATTTCTCGAGAAATTCCAGTATTTCTCGGGAAATTTCAATCTAGGAAAATTCTTATGAATCTCGTTTATTTTATAACATATTTTCGGAAATGAATTTTCGGTTAACTCAAATTGCATATTGCTAATCAATGGCGTACGTATAAGCATATCCACAGGCAGCGTATCAATGCCTACGTATGCATGTTTGCAATGTGAAAATTTATAATAATTGTTGCGAATGCGGATTTTGGATGTTCTGTATACGATAAAGCCAAACATCCACACAAAATGAAAGAAATTTTTCTACAACTACAAATTTTGTTACAAAAAAAAAAAAGAAGTGGATTGTCTGATTCTACATTAGACACATTACGCTTCTTAAGAAGTCATTTAAAAAAAAAAAAGCGTAACGTTTCACTTTATAAAAGTTTGGTTTTAAAGAAATAAATTTATCGGTTACATTCAGCGTCTATTTGTTCCTTGTTTTTATGTACATATTGAACAGGAATAAACACCGAGTTAAAGTTTTTTGCTCTTTCGATAAATATTATTACCGATATTCCAACTATTATAAGTTTCCCAATATTTTTTGATTTTATTAAAAACTCTCGAGAATTTTCGAGACATATAGTCTTATTTCTCATTTCTCGAGAAATGAAAAATGTTGAGAAATCAGGAACACTAGAATGGGACGGGAGATCCAGGGGTACGACGCGTTTCTGGTCGGACGTCTGTCCGTCCGTTAAGGAGCTACGGGACTATTGGATCGCAAAAATCAATGGCTCGAGTCGAGTTGGATCGCTTTGCTAATATATTCGTATAGATTGGGCAGAATGTTCTCAGAAACATGGAAGCACGAAGATGTCTCGGCTTCGCTCCATGGAGAATAGTGCACTCTACGCAGTTAACATTTCAAGCGAAAGTGATTCCTCCTTTCGCGAATCGCACACCGTGCTCGAGAGTCCAGTTTTCGGATAAACAGAGCTTTAACCTCTTAAGCACTGTACGCCACTATAGTGGTTTCCGTGGAAAGCATCACTTTGAATGGTACGAACCACTATAGTGGTTTCCGTGGGAAACATCACTTTGAATGGTACGAACCACTATAGTGGTTTCTATGGAAAGCATCAGTTCGAACGGTAACGCCACTATAGTGGTCTCCGTAGAAAGCATTAGTTTGAACGGTACGCCACTATAGTGGTTTCTATGGAAAGCATCAGTTTGAACTGTATGAACCACTATAGTGGTTTCCGTGGAAAGCATCAGTTCGAACAGTAACGCCACTATAGTGGCTTTTGTGCCATCCGCGGCCAGACGCGCCGTACCTGGGAAACAGAGTTGCGGACGAGCGCGCCGTGCTTAAGAGATTAAAGTTTGAAGCGATGTTTCTTCCAACATATAATTTAAAAAATCTGTAGATAATCTTTTCACGATTGCTGGTTGACGCAAAGCTTTCTTCAGCTACGAAACCTGGTTTCTCTCTTATCTCGTACGAGGCCTAATCCATAGATACACAGCTGCCATACCTATGTATAACTTCCAAGTAACTGTTCAAGCATCTCTATGATTTTCTACCTGAACATTCTCGAAGAACGAAGTGACCAAAATCGATTTCCCTAAGTACTCAATAGTCCTGTACACCCTTAAACGCGCGACAACGTTGTCCTCGCGTCTACCCGCGTTATCGTGATAGAATAGAGACCGATAACGTGGACAGAGGAAACGGAATCCCACTGGCAGGATGTGAGTCCAAGGATATGTTTGAAACTTAGAAGGCGAGGCATGTCGTTTTCAACCTTTTATTGTAAATTGATCTACAATCACCATTCGTTTACATCTTCGTCGTTTATAAATAGGGAAAAGAAAAGAATGACATGTTACAGCAGCACTATTGCTCAGTTATCATAGTGTGTGTATGTTCGTGTACGTGTCTGCACATACGCAAAAAGTCTATTTCGTTTGCCTCACGGATATCGAGGTTCGTGTCCGTAAGTTTTCAATTGATCAAATTTTTCAGACTTTATCAGACTTCTCGTCGAATTGATTATTTTTCTATTTCGGATTGAACGGCATGATCGCCGATTCTTAGTTTATTGTACAATTCAAAGGACACTTCGAAACGAATTTCCTCGGTTGCTCGCGGCCCGTGGAAATCGAGACGAATCGAAACGGAACAACGGGGATACTGGGAGAAGCTACCTAACTTACGAGAAAATTAACAGTTAGTGTGTTTGTGTGTTTTTTTTTTCGTTTTTCCTTGTTCTGTTTGCTTTTTCTTTTGTTTTCTCTGTTTTGTATTCTCAGCCACTCGCATCCTCATCCCCCGGACGTAAGAAAAATGCGTAAGATCACACGTCTACACGCGTTCAGAACAATATACATATTCCTATATTAATTAGAAAAATAATACAGATTTTGCCTTGTTAATGGAAACAATTAGCTATACGTAATGTACCACATGATTTATGCGGGTATGGACATTCGAGTATGTTGTCACAGCTAACCAAGTCCCTGAAAACAATGTTAAGAAAAAGTCTTTCATCTCCCGGACAAATCTCACACGTTCATCAACTACTTTCTTTTCGTGTCTCGTTTTTTTTTCTTTCTCTCATAGGAACGGACACTCGTTTAGAATATACGCGCGCGCGCGCGCGATCTCCTCGAGTGGAAAATCGCGTAGCACCGATAACGAGGAAGAAAGACAGAGACGAACAAAGCTGAAACCCGAATGAAACTTTCGAAAACCGCTTTGGCGCTCGCGGATCGCTGTCGCTTTCCCCCGAAAACTTCGGAAGGACTCGTCCCTCTCGAATAGAACAATAGCATCGAGGTAGCAAAAATAATATATACTGTTATTACCATACGCGTACTTGCGAAACGCTGGATCGCGACTAAAAGCAGAACAAATCTACAACGGAATCGTTCTCGATAAGTTTCTTTCTCTTTTTTCGCTCCGGAACGAAAGATCGTCAAGTCAAACGCTAAATACTCGTACAAGTCGATTGTAAAACATTTTATTATTATCGTAAAGGATATGTTACGGCGACCAATTGAAAAATGATAAATGTAATATAGATATCGTCCGGACATTAATCGGCGAACGAATAAATGAGGATTGTGAAATAATGTCCTACCTTATCAAGGTACAGGACTGTCTGTTCCGCTTCCGCTGTTGGTCCCAGCTTCCGTTTTCGTCGCGGCCACTCTGTCGCCACGCTTTGAACTCTTCGACAAGGAAGCGACTTCTTTCAATAAGCTAGAGATCTTGAGCTGCATCGTCGAGATTTTCGTCTCGTACTCTTTCTCCGTTGCCTTCATCTTGTTGCGCAGCTCCGTCTCGGACGTGAAGTTCTTCGCCTTCAACTCGGTAATCTGCCGACAGAAAGGGTCGTTCTCATTATTTTCCGGAGGCTGACTTCGCAGAAAGATCATGTTACAGTTTTATAAAGACATCGTTTAGAAAATCGTTGCCGATTTTATCTTCCCTCTTAGTCTGAAGACATTTGCGTCCGAAGACAATCTTTCAAAAATATGAAAGCAAATTTACATTACTTACACAATGATCTTACACTCCTGACTGTTCAGGCTTTCAGACGTGTCCTTTTGGAATTATTTCCCAACGCTTCGATGCATCAGTGTATCTTCCAACCACTGATCTAGCTGCAAAGCTTGCGAAATGTTGTGAAAGCAATTCCAAAAAGACTGGCGCACAACCTCATATGTCTTACGAAGGATCAAAATTACCTGTCTATCCTTGGCGAGTAGTTGGCTATCCTTGATGGAGATTTGCTTCTGAAGGTGGGCTATCTTCTCTTTGAGTTGCGTGACCGCGACCACGTGATCCGAGCTGTTTGGATCGTGGGGATCGTGCACGCCCACCATCCTGGCTGCTTTGACCGGCGTAGGTCCATTCGTGTCACCACCCTCGGACTGAGGTGGTGGCAGCTTCGTCACGTCTACTCTGTGCGGTCTCTTATTGTGACCTTTCAGTCTGAAGCAGAACGAACGAAATAAGGCCGCTGAAATTAAACAGAGTCAAGAGGTTCGCACGTGGAAACGTTACCGGTTCTTCGCTTTTCATCGAAGCGATACTGAAATTGTGCAGAAACACAATTAAAACTACCAAGCACAAAGTTACCTTGTCACACGCAGTACGTATATGGATAATTACTTTTGTTCTTTGTGCTTCGCTGCCCGCTGCTGCGCTAATTTCAAATGCGCCCTCCTTTCCGCGTCCGACTGTTTTGTTTTCGCCAGTGCTCGTTTGTAAGACAACGTGCACAGCCAACATAATAATTTTCCATCGACCTTCAACAAAATCATGACTCGGTTATCTTAGATAAATGAAGATATTACGGGTTTCTTTCGCGTTACCTTTTTATCTTCGTCCTGTCTATCAAAGGCACACTTCTGTTTGCATTGCTCGCAAGTAACCGGAGGTCCGTATCGTTTCTCGGAATTGGTACATCGTTGGCATTTGCTGCCGATAAACGCAGCTATCGTGTTGCAGTATTCGCAGGCCGATGGCTTACCGTAGGATTTCACGTTCTGCTCGCATTTTTTACATATAGTGCTCGTGTTACCCTTTCTGCAAAAAGAGGAACAAAGTTATTCGTGACCAACCCACCGATCCGATCGTAATAAATAGAAAGCAAGAGTTAAGAGTGCTTACATTGTTTGCTGGAATTCTGACCTACAATACGTACATTTCACCACTGGAAATGCACCTCTGCACTCCTAAATAAGCAACACAATATAGAGAAAGTTTCTAAAGAAAATGTACACATAAAAGTCTCAGTGTTCGCACAATGTGTGGGTGCTATTATACAAAATGCATAGCGTAAAGGAAGAAGAGATCGAGAAAACCGTGTTTGAAAAATTTGGTTGCGACAGAGAGTGTATGTAAACATTAAACAGACTACAGAGGTTACGTGCTTGTAGTGTAGACATAATTCTCTACAGCGAATTAAATAAAAACGATATTTGTGTGAGATGCAGAAAATTCGAGCGCCGTACGCGACGCGTTAGCAAAGCGAACAAATTTCCGGTTCCTGTAAATTAGTCCTGGAATGTATATTCTGTGCTCGGTCCGGCGATTAATAAGAATTCCCAGGACTAATTTCTTTGCCGGAATTTCGAACGTGACGGGAAGAGCATCATCGGTTAAGGGCGAAACGCGCGTTTCAATTGAAAGTTCTATTATTAGCGTGGTGTTTCGCGAACGAGAAAAACGACGCTCGCGTGGGAATTGTTGGTGTATCGTGTAAAGAGAATTTCTCGGTTTGGGGAAAAGCACGGGGAAGACACGGAGAACGATACCTTGCACAACTGTTGTCCCGGGGATAGCTCCTCGAACGGATGCCTCGAAAAGCATCTGGAGCACGCGAACATTGCCTGCACATTGTTCGCGCTCATCGTCGTGCGTCGACTCGTGTTTGGCCTCGGCACTTAACAAAACCGTACGTCACCGATGTGATAAATATCGATTCGTGAAGTTCTCGCAGCCAGAAGCCGAGCGGACGTTTTTCGTTTTCGATGCTAACGGCGGAACAAAAAGGAACGGAAAATTTGAAGGCGACGGCAGCACTGACAGGTAACAACTCCTTACATGTTTCAGGAGGTTTTGCGCGTTCGACGCGATTGTTTTGCGTACATAACCGCGTCACTTCACTCTCGTTCACCTGCACCGGTTGTTGATTTCAGACGGCTGTCCGTGACTTCTTACGGGAGAAACGTTTTTCGCTGGTGACCGACACCGAGCAGATGTCGCTTCCGTTCGCGTCCAGTGCAACGATGCACGCGCCGCAAACCAATCGGCATTTTTCAAACCGAAAGAATCAAGCGACAATTGGTTAAACCGTTATCGCCGCTACGACACCGCGAGTGTTCGTAGAACTTGTCCTTTTTGACCTTTACAGGTTGCCACTGGCCAATCAACGGTCGTCGTTCGCCGATTCGTTGAAAGAATCTCCGCTACGGAATATTCTTACAAAGACGAAACTCTGAAGACTAGTTTTCACTGCGCATGCGTCCTCAAGCTAGTGATGGGCACCATCGACTAAAAACTATCGACTAAATCGATAGTAGCCAACTACTATTTTCAGTCGACTGATTTTTTAAACTATCCACTGAATTTAGTAGTGGTTGGGTTACTATTTTCAGTCGACTGTTTTACATGTCGCCATCTTGAAATTTCAAATGTCAGTGTCACACGATGAAACGAAAAGGTTAGAAATACATGATTATGTATAGAAATACATGTAATAGATATTTCATGTTAAAATCTTATTGCTATTTATGCGGTATAAACTATATATGTGATATACGTAGGCATAGACTATAGCCCGCAATCTAGACGTAACCACTAAAACGAAATTTCAGTCGACTAAAAACTATCGACTAAATATTCGATAGTATGTAGTAACTGAATAGTAATTAGTCGATAGTTGAATTTAGTCGATAATGCCCATCACTACCTTAAGTTCGCTCGCCATGAACATCCACTTTTCTTCTCTAATTTTTAAATAAATAAACCGTTTTAATTAAAAACAACGCTGATTCTGTAGGACAATGTAAGACGAGAATTCATATTACGATATCCTCTTACATTGTTTTGACGAATCATCCCCTGAATTTTTTCAACTCGATTCTAAACACCCTACATACAGGTTAGTTGGTTTATTCTTTACTCTATTATACATAGAGATGGCGTTGGAGAGCCGGAGCTCTATTTGCCCATACATACAGGTATATTTTTGTAAAATTGTAGCAAAAAGTATATACAGGGTGTCCCAAAAAAGTTGTACTTCCTTAGAAGGGGTGATGCCTCAAGCAAAGAGGATATGAGAGCGCTCACGCCCGGGGTTTCGGCGTTCCCGATACGGTGCTGACCCCTACTCATTTTTAGCATGGAACAGAACCTGGACAACTTTTAGCATGGAACAGATACCTCGTCGGGGGGATCTGATCCAAGCTAGAATTTTGTGCGGGGGCAGCATTATATCGGAGGCATAAAAACTGATAAAAACCCCGGGCGTGAGAGCTCTAATCTCCTCTCTGGTACATGTATTTAATAAACCAAATAATGTTTTTTCTTGTTAGTTAACTGCTGAAATAATGTTTATTTTAACAGTCCCTCTGTGTTTTTAATTCCACCCTCCAGCTATTCGAACATATCCAATTCTAATGTTCATGGAATGGTGTAAGCCGGCAGTTCTATTTATCCTTTTAACAAACGAAAGAAACTTTCGTTGTCATTATATAAATATGTGCACTACAGCAATAAATTGTTTAAATTTGCGACTTACAAATTTGTTCGGTTGATCCTGCGATATATAACGTGTGAAAGTTCAGTGTAAACATTCAATGACATTGTCTGTTACTCAAAACAAAATGATGTTATCTAAGGCAAATTCTGAATTGCCTGGTAAATAAATTCATTTCCGATGCAGTATATTGATGTTATGTACAGGAATAACTTTTCAATTAATAATTTTATACTTGCAGCTGTTCCACTGCGACTTTCTTTGTTTATAATTACCCTATTGTCGCTGTGTTTCGCAAATAGTTACGATGGTGATTTCGTATTTGATGATTCTGAAGCAATCGTTAATAACGAAGATGTACAAAGTACTCCTCTAAAAAATTTGTTCGAAAATGATTTCTGGGGTGCTAAGTTGACCAACAAACAAAGTCATAGATCGTACAGACCTATCACAATTCTAACTTTCAGGTAAGAATTTTTTACCAAACAAAAATAGTATATTCATACGTAATTATTAATTATTTAACATTGTTTTTAGACTGAATTTCTGGTTTCGTGGTAGTCTGGTTGCCCAAGACTATCATCTAATCAACATTATTCTACATACAATTGTCAGTATCCTCTTACTGGCTGTATTTATTGTAATTTTGGGTTCAAAAGGAACAAATACTGCATTTTATGCAACAGCATTGTTTGCTGTTCATCCTATACACACAGAAGCTGTATGTTGTACATGCATTAAAATTATTCTTTGCATCTACACGTAGCTAATCATGTCTAATAGTGTTTTGGATTTTAGGTTTCAGGCATTGTGGGTAGAGCAGAGTTGTTATGTGCTCTATTTATGTGGCTATCCATCCTTTTGTATTATCAATCGATAAATGCAAGTAGACTATTCTATAGGTGGTGCAGCATGTGTGGTTGCATCGCATCCATTGCTATTGCAATGTTGTGCAAAGAGACAGGCATCACTGCAATTGTAAGAAAAATAATACAGTTTTAATAAGAGTGCATATTCCTCTAATTCTTTTGTGTTCATAGACTAATTGAAATTTTCTACAGGGAATTTGCAGTATATATGATATCATAGTGGTAAATAAAATATTCCCATCCGATGTAATCAGATTCATGAAGACAAAGTTTTCTTACATAGAGACAAAAGAATTCATGAAACTAAAACAGAAGCTCATAACTAGACTTTCTATACTCTTGATATCTGGCTTATTGCTGATAGTCCTAAGATTCAGTGTTATGGGATTTAAAGCACCAACATTTCAATCTGTGGATAATCCAGCATCGTTCATGGATAATATATTCCTACGAGTACTGAATTATAGTTATATTTATTGCTTAACCATATGGTTGCTAATATGTCCAGAATGGTTGTGCTTTGATTGGTCCATGGGATGTGTACCTCTGATCACCAGTTATGACAGTAGAATACTTATTGTAATTATTTTTTGGTTGATACTTAGTGCAATGATTATATGTACCTTTATCCACCGTGAAGACATGTTTTTAAGGTAATAGCATTAGCCTGAGGTATTACAGCTGCGAAGCCCTTCTATATAAATTTTCTTTCTCTTTTTAGATCCTCGATTATGGGACTAGCATTACTGATCATTCCATTTCTACCAGCTAGCAACATCTTTTTTACTGTCGGGTTTGTCTTAGCAGAGAGAACTCTATACATTCCCTCTGCTGGCTATTGCCTCTTGTTCGTCATAGGATTACAAAAGCTTTGTAATCGTGTTTCTGTGCAATCTATCCTATTAGCTTACATAGTTCTCGTTTCGTTGTTCTTCGCAAGATCTTGGATGAGGAGTGAGCAGTGGAAAACCGAAACTACGCTTTTCAGATCAGCGTTGCACGTTTGTCCGCTAAATGCAAAAGTTCACTATAATATTGCTAAGAACGCCGCTGATGTCGGGAATATTACGTTAGCGTTATACGAATACAAAGAAGCTCTAAGGTATAAAAACGTAGAAAATACCTGGAAAATATAATCCCGTTGATTAATTTAATTTGTTTAATAGACTGAATCCCAACTATGCTCAAGCAATGAACAATCTTGGTAACTTGCTCAAAGATCAGGGAAAGTATATAGAAGCAGAGACATTGTTTAAACGGGCTATAGAGCTCCAGTAAGTCTGTTTACAACCGACTATTTAAGATGCCATGTGAAAAATGGAAGAGTGAATGAATCATGTTTGATACTTTCCAATTAGAAATGTAATATCACTGAGTTGTGAGTTTTAGGGACGACTTTGCTACAGTATGGATGAATTTAGGTATCGTCCTGTCGGCTCTGAAGAAATACGACGAATCTGAGAAAAGTTATTTGACGGCACTGTCTCATAGATCCAAGTATCCCGATTGTCTCTATAATCTAGGTCTTTTGGTCAGTAAATTGCTATTGATTTACAAAAATGAAACTATCCGTACCAAATCGAACTTTATCGATTGCAGTTCCTGGAACAAAAATATTATGACAGAGCTTTAAAAGCTTGGGACTCTGCGATCAAGCAAAGAAAGAACCATAGAAGAGCTTGGACAAACACGATTCTGCTGTTGGATGATTTGGGTACGCGGGAATAGGCAACACCGTGTTACCAAATAGCATAATCATTTGTATTTTAGGTAAACGCAACGATGCGCTTAAAGTAGCATATCGAGCTTTGGAGTTTTTACCCGACGACGCTTCAATCCACTTTAACATTGCCAATATATTGGGTAAAATTGGAAATTTCGTGGAAGCAGAAGTGTACTTCAAGAAGGCGATATCAAAAGATTCTACCAATTCGATGTTTTATACGAACTTAGGTGAATGTTCCGTTTTAAGTGAAGTGGTTAAGATTTATCATCAAGTGTAAAATTAAATTTTATAATTACAGGAGTACTGTACCATCGGTGGAATAAACTGGACGATGCGGAGTATATGTACAAGAAGGCATTAGATATCAAACCAGAATTTAATAGTGCCAGGGAAAATTTGAGAAAATTGTACACCTTAAAGTCATCAATAAAATAATTAAATAATTACAATTATTACTATTATACAACAGTGTCGCATGTTCTGTGAAAACGAAATTACTATGTTACTTCTTCTTTTCTTTTCTTACTGCTTCGACATTACGCGGATACGCGAACGCTTTAAAATTCCCGACTTTTTCCCCGTCGACGTAATTGTAAGACTTGAAACAACTATTACAAAAATAGCAAGGATTATGCGGAATCCTTTCGTGTTCCACAGTGATCCATTTTGCATTGTACACGCCACATATCATGCAATACTTGGAAGACAAGGGTCTTAGTCTCACAATTCGTGGGTATGCGGTTACAGCCAAAGCATCGTTGTTATTGATCAATCTGAAAACGATTAAATGATCGAATTTATTAATTTAAGTACCTACTATCGATTTAATGAAATTACCTTGCGTCGCTAAACACGATCAAATGTTCACAGCCGCCTTGGTGTTTGTATACCCATGGGAAACCGAATCTTAAGAGCAAGGAATCTATTCTACAATCCTCCATTGTGGCAGTTTTGAAAGGTCCTAAATTCGATCGCCTTTGTGCCCACTCGATAATCACTTTACTGTAATCAGTGTTTTTGGGACACCTAGAGTCATTGTAAAAAGTGTCCTCTATAAAAAAGAAACCGGATTTGTACACATCCTGAAAGAACGAAAAAGAATTAATAACAAATACAGCTACACAGGTTTAGCGTAAATACAGTTATGAATTACTTTTGCCATCGGTCCTATCGCATTTTTTAAATCTTCACTGCATTCTTTAGAAATGGTACAATCGGCTATACAAGATATTTTGTCACGCAAATGTGCCAAAGTCTGAGAACCTAGCACAGCTATAATGGTATTTAATCGGAGTATCGAAATGCATTGCTTTAGAGGATTTTTTTGGCGTTGCATGAAAGGATGGTAAGTCCTGACGAAGACCAAAATATCTTGTCCAGGACTAGCAATCTTGTCAACTACTTCTTTATCCTTCTCGTAATTCTGAAACAGAATACAATAGTTGCTTGCATATAATAGTTCCTTTTATACAAGTATTGTATTGGATAGACATTTACTATAAATAATTCGCTTTGGTACTTGTAACAAAGCTGCTTGTTTTCTTGTTTCAATCTTCTCTTGAGATTTTGGATGGTTTGCAAGTCCACGTCTGGTGGTTCTGTAGGAGCGAAAGTGTCCTTTTTCCTGAGCTTCCTACTGTCTTTGAATTTTGGCATCTCTCCTTCAACTGTCAAATTGTCAGTACTAATAACAAAATATGTATTTTATGTTCTACATGTCTGTATATACATATTATTTAATTAGAAAGAATACCTGCAATAATTTTCCAGCATAGACATTTCTTCCTCTCCAAGCTGGACTCCCATTAGATCCATAAAATTCGAGTCATTCTGTTTAATCGATATAATGTTTTCTGTGGACTCGATCATGTTAAGATATTCGTTGAAATATTCTTTTATGTGAACCTTCGGAGAAGCATTGCTGTTATAAAGTTTGTATATGTCTTCCATTGCTATTGTTTTTGAATTCTGCTAACTCGTACAATTACAAATTCTACAGAACAATAAAACAATGTATTAACGTCATATTGTTATTACAGAGCTAGAAATACATTGCGCTGTTACTAAATAATTTGAGAATTAATGACACTCTTTTGTTCATAAACTGTTTTTGTCGTCTGAGATGCGATAATTCACCACATTGTCCGAACTGTTTACCACTTTCTATGTTTTAGAATCGTGTCTACACTGTAAACACAGATATATAATTATAAACGAAACTTTATCTCAATCTGTACGATAGTTTTATTAGCATGTCGCGCTAATTAAATTGAATCAGAAGTTGTTATATTTATAGACCCAAACAGATGTAAATACAAACGAAACGTTTTTTCATTTAATTGGTTGGTTTCTTTTGTGTCTTATTCAGTCTTATGCTTTGGGATCAGCCAATGATCCGCGAAGCAGTATGTACACGATATTTAAAAACAAGTACATTATGAAAGAAATTGTTTAATAATAACATCAAATGAAAATTGAAAACTTTTTGAGAAATAATTCAGATGAAATGATTGGATAAGTACTCTGTGTTACCGACAGGAATAATTGACAGCATACTTCTTTAAAAAACCAACAGATGTCAGGACAATGTTGATTCATGTAGAGATATCTGGATGTACATCTATTTATTCTGTGCATGGAATATTTAACCTTGTTTCAGGAATCAAATAACAAACAGCTTGAATTACGAACTGTTTATATTATTACTAGCTTTGATTTTATCATATTAAGTTCTACTACTTATTTCTTAAACTAGCTTAATAAACACGGCAACGACTACACTATGTTGAAAACACCGGTGCACCGGTTTTTATCCTGCTGTAGATAGGTTTTTACATAATAAGCGTTTTCTATAGTTAAATAATTATACCAAAGACTTCATGTACAAGACCAAATTACAACCATCTGTACACGAACTGACTCTTAGTAGGAAGCAAAGAGCAGACGAACCTTTACATCTATGTAGGAACTGCGAAAATATACAGGGTGTCCCAAAAATGTTGTACTTGGTAAAAAGGGTGATTCCTGAGGTGATTCGAAGTAACTTTTTCCTTTGCGAAAATGCCCTCCGCGGCTTTGTTATTAACGAAAAACGCGGACCAATCAGAGCGCGCGGCTACTGCAAACGGATTTCAGCCCGGCCAATGCCAACGCCACGCTCAGCGGGACCTGTGCTCTGATTGGTCCGTGTTTTTCGCTAATAACTCCGAAATTGCGTAGGACATTTTCATCCCCAAAATCTAGTCTCGTAGGTCATTGAAGGACCACTGATTACATTCAAGTTTTGAAAATTGTGACCTCAAGAAAATTCTTTTGTCCTCCACCATGAGACACCGCGTATACTAAATTCGTTTCTGTACCTTATATTACACTAATAAAATACTTGGAATCTCTCCGAGTAAGACATCGTATTCATAAATGGTTCAAAAGAGCAATAGATGGCTAACATACCGCGGGCGATGCAACAACAACTGTCTACCGTAACAAAACAATTTACAGAAGCGACACTGTTATCGCTACAGTCTGTTCCACAAGAGCGTGGACGCGATATCTGAGTGCGAATAAATCTTTTCTGTAAAAAAGGTTGTATAGGTCGAAAGTACATTTAACACGTTCCCGCCGGCGGTCTTATTTGTAGTTCTCGCCATCTGACGGCTATATATATTTGTATGTAAAAATCGTTTAAATTTAAAGAATTGTTTTGATTCAGTCCATTTGCAATTTTTTTTTCTTTTTATTAAGGAAAAACAAATAAGATTGATTGCTTCATTTGTACCACTGGTGGTACATGCCGCCCGATGGGACAATTGTGTATGTACCACTGGTGGTACAAGCCGTCCCATGGTACAGCCCTCTACGTACCACTGGTGGTACATGCCGGCGAGAACGTGTTAAAGACCTAATACGCACTTGCTTAATAATGTGTCCAATCACGACCATCAGCGATTATTGCTTCACAACGTCTGGGCATACTTTGAACCAGCTTTGCAGCGTATCAGACAGGAAGAGATCTCCATATTTCTCGAATACGGCGAACTAGCGTCTTCAATTTGAAAATACGCATTCCTCGGAGTTTGTACTTCATGAGAGACCAAACGTTTTCGATTGGATTGGCATCGGGGGACCGAGATTGGACATTGTTCCAATCACGACAAACGTTTTCATGTGCCCACGCGAACCGTTTTTCGACGTGCTTCGTTGAAAGCAACGGCTTCGAAAGTGTACTACGCCATGCAACTTTATTTCCTTCCAACCGACGTTTAATTGTTACCATGCCTATTTTTATGCCCTTTTTCGCTAACGTTGCTTGCGCTTTACGCAAGGAAAGTGTCGGATTTTTCGAAAAAAGCTGCAGAATTGCTTCATCATCCCTTTTCGTCGTAGCTCGCTTCGAACCTCGATCAGGAAGATCGTCGACGCAATTTGTCTCTTTATAACGTTGCACCCACTTACTTACAAATTCGCGAGACTCGTGCAGATATTTTGCTGCATCTCCAACACTCATTTTTGGCCGTTTCAGGTGCTGGCACAAGAATACTGCTTCGGATCGTTTAGCGTATACGGCACTCGTCTCGAAATGACTTGAACTTCTCGGTGACAGTAATGATACTAAGAGAATTGGGGCTATTGCGTATTAGAGGAGACATTGTATGTTTGGACTGGCACAATCTTTGCTGTATCGGGTATGAAATTTCACAGATATCGCGTCCACGCTCTTGTGGAGCAGACTGGAAATCCGAGCGACTAGACAGCTCTGACTCTGACTTGGGGGAAGAGTGCACCCGACGGCAGTAGTACAAGACAATGATCCCGGCCGGCGCGGCGCGGCGCGGCGACACGAGGGCACAATGAAGAGGCGTAAACTACGGTGGCTCACGGTGCGGTGGTCTCGCCAATGGTCCGTGCGACCGCGGGGCTCCGCCTCTTAAGCGTGGCCAGTTTTCCCCCTTGGTGCTGGTATCGTGATTGTCAGCCGCGCTTGGTCGAGCGTGCGCAGCAAAGTGTACACCCACGCACACGCTCGCAGCGTCCATGGCCTAGGAGGCGAGGACGGAGGCTCACGCTAGAAGTGCGCAGAGAAGTGTGCGCGACGTGTCGATGTGACCGGGTCTATGGATTGGTCGGCTCGACCACTTGCAGCCCTCCCGAGAGACGAGCTGGCGCTGTTCCTCTCTGGCTGGTCTCTTCTCGCTTATTCCCCTCTGCGTCGGATCGTATGCCCTCTTTCAGCCAACCGATCTCGCGTCGGAGCGACTCTTCTCCTCCGTCTTGCTCGTTCCTCAATGATTCCCGTTCTCCTCTCGCTCCACCGTCGCACACTCTTGCCGGAGCAAGTAGGTGGGCACTCGCGCGTCCTCTTTGACGCACACACCGCCACCCGCTAGAGATAGGCTCTCTCTGGCCGTATGTACGTGTGTCTCACGCACGACGGAAAGAAGCGACTACCACGGGGAGCGGGCGGGGGCCGCGTTCTAAGGCCACGCTAGCCGGAGAGGAGATTTCTTATTTCTGCTCTGGTAAATCTGTCGCCCCAGTCAGTGAGGCAGCGAAGGGCGAGCCGCGCACCATTGACCGTGTCCGTGCTTCTTTTTTCGTCTCCTCTCGAAACACCACTCACGCTACCCGGTGTTTCTCCTCGCTCTCTTTCTCTCCCTCTATTTTTCCTTCTCTCTCCAACTCACGCGCGAGACGTCTCTCTCTCTCTCTCTCCTTCTCTCCGTCTCCGCTACAGAAGCACGAGACGGTGTACACGGACATGGTACCGCACCCCGTTTGCACCGGTTATTTACTATCGCGCTTCATTGTCGTCGTTTCACCCTCGAGTGGCTCTCATCAGCTTGCCTGAATGAACGCCGCGATCCCGTGAACCCCCGGCTATTCCACGATAGTCATCCTTTCGTCGAGTGTCCCGCGAGTTAACGGCGGTCCCGTGTCAGAACAGTTCCGTTCCGGCTACATGAAGAATCGGTTGGTGGTTGCGTCTCGACTTCTTCCGCGTTGAACCGGTCGAGCGGCTTCCGGAGCGCTCTTCCGATCGTTGTACATATCCACTTCGCTGTCGCGACGAGACGCGACGCGTCGTTCTCTTGCCGTCGCGATTGTGAACCGACGATCATGCCCGACACCTCCTACGGAAAAATGTAAAGTTAGGGGATGCCGGCGCGCGAGGGAACACGGTGGTGCCACGTGAGAACAGTGTAGAGGACACGGAGGGAGACCCGCTCGGTGCGATACAACAGTTACCCGGAGACTCGGGCGTTCGATCCAGCTTCGAGAGAAGATTTTTCTGGATCGCAAGCTCCGCGGAAGGGATCGAGCTGCTCGAGGTCCGCGGAATCGCGGGGGAACGTCGCGCGTGGCCGTCGGCCGCGAGCTTGCTCTTCCCGATGGATCCCTTGGTGCTAGGTGAGCGATCCTCTTTCGTATCGAAACGCGGCCATGCAAATACCGCAGATTTTGCAGCGATGCCTGATTATGTAACGCGATTGTGAGAATCCGCTCGCGGAGATCCTCGGCGCCGATTCCGGTTGCGAACGTTGAATAACAGACGTCTACGGTACTCGAAACAAGCGGAACGCGTCATCGTGATCGACTTGCAACGAGCAGCGTGAACATCGATCGAACGGTTACCCGATTATCTATTGTGGCTTCTCCTTTTTGTTCGCAGCGTTTTCTACGACGATAGATTGAATCCGTCGATCGCGCGCGCGCCGTGTATGTACGTGTCAATCAACTTCGACCTAATTGAATTTATAATTAAATGAGACGCGGTGCTCGGACGAATGTATCTCGTGGCGCCGTCGGCCGGTCGCACTTATTAATTTCGCGTGGCACGATAATGGGATAGGCTGGCGCAATTATTATCACCCGATACGGACCATCGACGGAAACAGTGGAGAATCCGCTCGCCGCCCGTTTTCTCGTCGTTTCTTGTTTCCAATTAACGGAGCCTACACCGGCGGCCTTCTGCGCGATGAACGCGCAATAAACCGTCTCATTAAAGTCTCTCCGGCTTGCATCGCGCGTCGATTTCCTGGTTTGAATATTCATTAGACGCCCGGTGATCCTTTCGCGCACCGTGACAGCTCTCGAGCGAACTCGAAGGTTAATCTGCGGCGGAAAAACAGTTAGGAAAGCTGACTATCGTCTATCGCGCGGACTATGCCTACGCGCGGGCACAGCTCCCATTCATGGAAAATCGACAGCGTTTCGACTGCACTCACATTTCTCCGGCAACCTTCGACCTCGCTGGGTCCCCGCTCTGCCATCACGCCCCTTATCGCCCGGCTTTACGTCTTCTTTTTTCTTGAAACTCTCGACAAGACCGCGCTACCGTACGGGACCCGTGCCGTCACGTCGATACCGTGCGCCCAGCCGAACGATCATCGTTTAACAACCATGTCACGAATATCGAAACTGACCGGTCTAACGAGCCTGTTTCATAGCTGGTTTCCGATGAGAACGCTCGGCTCGCGTGATCTATGCGCCGGACACCGGCCCGCGTCCAGCCAGCAAGGTATATTTATACTCTTCCCGAAAGTTTCGCCATACTTCCGAAAGCGACCAGTGCAGGCCGCGGTACATTTACGGTGAAACTTCCTCGAACTCTTCCTCGATATCTTCTACGAACGGAGCGATTCGTTGATCCGCTCGGCCCCCGAAGGCACGGGAGTTTTCGTAAGCTCGGCCCACCCTGCGAAGAAGAACGGCGTTATCATTAACTGGGAAATGGCGGTGCCGGAGCAAGTCCGTATCATGACCTACATTTTGGTAACGCGATCATTAATCACGGAGATGTGCCACGTTTGTTGTGACGCGTGAAACGTTGCCGATGACCCAGATCTAACGTCATCCCAGCGGCAATCTCTCGGTGGCTTTGCCACGCTTAATCGGTCGACGGACACGCGTCGCCGGTACGAATTATTCGAAATCGAGCGGGTCTCTTCGGGTATCGAAGCGATGAGGAAAAAAGAAAGAAAGAGTCGTGGAACAGGAGCCTTGAACCCGAGCGTGAACAGATAATCTTTCGAGAAATTCTGACGGACCCGTTATCGTCCGAATAAAAACGGACGGCCGAACTTTGTCCGGGAATGAACGTTCGGAAGCGAGGTGGTCCCCGGATTTACTTTTGCGGAACGACCGTGAGTATTGTGAGCTTCGGGTGAAAATAATACGCTCGCGGTTTAAAACGCGCCTCGCGTTATCGGGCCCGCGTCCGAGATCTCTTCCACTTCTTTTATTCCCCTCGGATGACGTTGACAGTCCCTCGGAGTCATTGACACCAATACAGCCGTAACCGCGCACGGTTCAAGACCTTGATATGTGAACGCGATACATCGGAAACGTACACACCGAGATAAACCCGTCCGATCGTACTCTTCCAGGCGGGAGATACGCTCGACAATAAAAATTTGTCACGACACATTGTAACGAACCGATTAACGTTAATGTTTCTGCATTATTTTCCACGAACCGGCATGGAATTGCGACGATCGCGAACGGGACGCGAACCCGCAAAATGCCGAGCGAACTCCCGTACACGAGGATAGCATAATATTAGATTGGCAAGAAAGCAATTTTTTTTATCAAAGCAATGAACTTTAATAGATAAAATATTTTCCATCTTGTTCTATGATCTTTTGCCATCTTTCTGGTACCTTCATAATTCCGCGCTCATAAAACTTCTGATCCTTTTCGGTGAAAAACTGATCCAAGTGCGATTTCAGACCATCATCATTAGTGAAAGTTTTACCATTCAAAGAGTTTTGTAAACTTCGGAATAAATGATAATCTGATGGTGCAATGTCAGGGCTATACGGTGGATGTGGCATCACTTCCCAACCAAGCTCCAATAACTTTTCACGTGTTACCAAAGATGTGTGTGGCCTAGCGTTATCATGGTGGAACACGATTCCTTTGCGATTTGCCAATTCTGCCCGTTTTTCTTTGATTGCTATGTCCAGTTTTGTTAGTTGTCGACAATAAACATCTGAATTGATGGTTTGGTTCCTTGGGAGCAGCTCAACATACACAATACCTTTGTAATCCCACCAAACTGACAACATGATCTTCTTTTGGTGCAATTCAGCTTTCGGCGTGGTTTGGGCTGATTCGTCACGCTTCGACCATGATCGTTTTCGAGTTGTGTTATTGTAAACAACCCATTTCTCATCACCAGTGATGATTCGCTTCGGAAAAGGGTCGATTTCATTTCGTTTGAGATGCATATCGCATATGTTGATGCGTCGCGTTAAGTGAATTTCTTTCAATTCGTGTGGAACCCAAATATCGAGCTTCTTAACGATTCCGAGGCTTTTTAAACGATATTCTATAGTTGTATGCGAGACATTTAACCTGTCTGCAATCTTTCGGACAGTTATACGAAGATCCGATTCAATAATGGCTTTCATTTGGTCATCATCAACTTCGGATGGTCGACCAGAACGTTGGTCGTCTTCAAGTGAGAAATTTCCAGAACGGAATTTTTCTGTAAAGCAATCCACACCATAAACTTCACATACATCTTTGTGAGCCTCGGCAGCTTTTTTACCTCTACGGAAATAAAAAAGCAATATGTGCCTATAATGTTCGTTTTTGCACTCCATGTTCAAATTGACACGGAACTAACAATTTTAATCAAAATTACGTGCAATTTGCTTCAAAAGTAACCTAAAAGATGCAGTTATGAAATTTCAGAAAGAAAACAAATGCAACGTTAACAGAAGTCAATCAAACAAAACATAAAGGCATCGATTAGTGAAAACCGAAATTACTTTCTTGCCAATCTAATAATTGGCGTCAGGTCTTTCTGACGTTTTTTAATCAAATGGCTATTGGTTTGCTACCCGTCGATTTAAGTCGATTATCAGATTACTCTCGGCCAGAAGTTCCACGACGAGGCGGTGTTGACAGTGCCGGGAAATGTGCGGTTACAGATTCATTAGCGTTCAATTAGTAGCGTTTGTTCCAGCTAAACAAGGAAGCCGGCTTTTAAAGGGTCCGGTTGACAAAGGACTGCGCAAATAGTTGTATTAGCTTCTGGAGTTCTCTCTCTCTCGAGTCCCGAGCTACCTACGGGCCGTTTGCCCGTTTGCTCCTCTTCACGATGTTACATGCCAACAACCTCTCGAAACTTTAAAAGGGTCCAGGACAATTCGATGTCGCTAATTTTGTTAGTCTCTCGGAGAGTCGAGCGCTCTTGTTAAATAAATTTGAAAGCTACTAATTATTCCGGGAGGCATCCCAAATATTTCTTCTGTCTTCTGGCGGTGTCCGAAGTCTGGGTTCGTTCCTGAAACGAAGAGAATAGGTTTAAGTATAGTTAAAACTGTGCTCACACGGTATCGCCGAGGGCATGAAGCGGTTGGCCGAGCATAAATCATGCAGGAACGCGGGTGACCATCTATCCGTTGATCGCAATGTTAAGCAACTACCCGATGCGCTCGATCGTTTTATTTTCAATGTTATACGACGTCTAATTGCTAGACTGCGGATCTTAATGCGAAATAAAAATTTTCTGCATCAATTGCAAGAAATTCCAGCCTGGTAGAAAATAATGCAATGCATAACATCCGCAGTCTACTCGTTACACACCGTCGATGTCGATACTGGCATAATTCAAATTCATGATCAAAACGTGTTATCCGAATCTCGATGGTTCCCAGGCTCGATCAAAATGACCGGTTCCAGATTTTTTATTCTACAATTACTGAAATTATAAAAATGCTTTCGCGGGAAATTCAATCTCGTCATTTTTATAAGACAACATGTATCGGATACTTTTAAGGCTCGGTAGGTTTAGTGTGAAAGAAAACTGTCTGCAGCGTTATCGGCGGCTTCGACCGACTGCGAGCTGTAAATCAGCTCCGAGCTGAAAGCTGTACAGGACATTCTGGCTGAAGATATTTCGAAGATCGCGGTTGGATCGCGTGCGATCGCGTGACAGAAGTTGGCTGAGGACCGCGACAAGGTGGAACGTATCGCATGGACTATTTCGTCTACAGGCAACGATCCCACGGCGAGACGATCCCGAGATGTATTGTCGACAAGTTATTACTTGCACGATTTGGAGGTAGAGTTCTGCATACCTGTCCCGTGACTGGGGAAACCTGGCGGACCGCCATCGGGATACCTTCTAATAACGCGTCCCAAAAATTCGGAATCCTATCCGAAATCACGTGTCCAAAACATTGGGTTCTACGTCCCAATCGAAATCCGAGTCTGAGAAGTTCTTTCTTCAAACGGTGTGCTGCACCTGTGGACATTTTAATTCGTCAGATTCATTAAAATTGAAGCTTTTACTTAGAAGAATCTGTCTTGATCCGTTCCCATTGATCAGGAACGCTTTGCTGCATCTGTGGACATTTCAATTCGTCAGATTCGTTAAAATTGAAGCTTTTACTTACAAGGATCTGTCTTGATCCATTCCCATTGATCAGGAACGCTTTGCTGCACCTGTGGACATTTCAATTCGTCAGATTCATTAAAATTGAAGCTTTTACTTACAAGGATCAGTCTTGATCCGTTCCCATTGATCAGGAACGCTTCGCTGCACCTGTGGACATTTCAATTCGTCAGATTCATTAAAATTGAAGCTTTTACTTAGAAGAATCTGTCTTGATCCGTTCCCATTGATCAGGAACGCTTCGCTGCACCTGTGGACATTTCAATTCGTCAGATTCGTTAAAATTGAAGCTTTTACCTAGTAGAATCTGTCTTGATCCATTCCCATCGATCAGGAACGCTTTGCTGCATCTGTGGACATTTCAATTCGTCAGATTCGTTAAAATTGAAGCTTTTACTTACAAGGATCTGTCTTGATCCATTCCCATCGATCAGGAACGCTTCGCTGCACCTGTGGACATTTGAATTCGTCAGATTCGTTAAAATTGAAGCTTTTACTTACAAGGATCAGTCTTGATCCGTTCCCATTGATCAGGAACGCTTCGCTGCACCTGTGGATATTTCCATTCGTCAGATTCATTAGAATTGAAGCTTTTACTTACAAGGATCAGTCTTGATTCAATCCCATTGATCAGGAACGCTTTGCTGCACCTGTGGACATTTCAATTCGTCAGATTCGTTAAAATTGAAGCTTTTACTTACAAGGATCTGTCTTGATCCATTCCCATTGATCAGGAACGCTTTGCTGCACCTGTGGATATTTCCATTCGTCAGATTCATTAAGATTGAAGCTTTTACTTACATGGATCTGTCTTGATCCAATCCTATTGATCAGGAACGCTTTGCTGCACCTGTGGACATTTCAATTCGTCAGATTCGTTAAAATTGAAGCTTTTACTTAGTAGAATCTGTCTTGATCCATTCCCATCGATCAGGAACGCTTTGCTGCACCTGTGGACATTTCAATTCGTCAGATTCGTTAAAATTGAAGCTTTTACTTACAAGAATCTGTCTTGATCCATTCCCATTGATCAGGAACGCTTTGCTGCACCTGTGGACATTTCAATTCGTCAGATTCATTAAAATTGAAGCTTTTACTTACAAGGATCAGTCTTGATCCGTTCCCATTGATCAGGAACGCTTCGCTGCACCTGTGGACATTTCAATTCGTCAGATTCATTAAAATTGAAGCTTTTACTTAGAAGAATCTGTCTTGATCCGTTCCCATTGATCAGGAACGCTTCGCTGCACCTGTGGACATTTCAATTCGTCAGATTCGTTAAAATTGAAGCTTTTACCTAGTAGAATCTGTCTTGATCCATTCCCATCGATCAGGAACGCTTTGCTGCATCTGTGGACATTTCAATTCGTCAGATTCGTTAAAATTGAAGCTTTTACTTACAAGGATCTGTCTTGATCCATTCCCATCGATCAGGAACGCTTCGCTGCACCTGTGGACATTTGAATTCGTCAGATTCGTTAAAATTGAAGCTTTTACTTACAAGGATCAGTCTTGATCCGTTCCCATTGATCAGGAACGCTTCGCTGCACCTGTGGATATTTCCATTCGTCAGATTCATTAGAATTGAAGCTTTTACTTACAAGGATCAGTCTTGATTCAATCCCATTGATCAGGAACGCTTTGCTGCACCTGTGGACATTTCAATTCGTCAGATTCGTTAAAATTGAAGCTTTTACTTACAAGGATCTGTCTTGATCCATTCCCATTGATCAGGAACGCTTTGCTGCACCTGTGGATATTTCCATTCGTCAGATTCATTAAGATTGAAGCTTTTACTTACATGGATCTGTCTTGATCCAATCCTATTGATCAGGAACGCTTTGCTGCACCTGTGGACATTTCAATTCGTCAGATTCGTTAAAATTGAAGCTTTTACTTAGTAGAATCTGTCTTGATCCATTCCCATCGATCAGGAACGCTTTGCTGCACCTGTGGACATTTCAATTCGTCAGATTCATTAAAATTGAAGCTTTTACTTACAAGGATCAGTCTTGATCCGTTCCCATTGATCAGGAACGCTTCGCTGCACCTGTGGACATTTCAATTCGTCAGATTCATTAAAATTGAAGCTTTTACTTAGAAGAATCTGTCTTGATCCGTTCCCATTGATCAGGAACGCTTCGCTGCACCTGTGGATATTTCCATTCGTCAGATTCATTAGAATTCAAGCTTTTACTTACAAGGATCAGTCTTGATTCAATCCCATTGATCAGGAACGCTTTGCTGCACCTGTGGACATTTCAATTCGTCAGATTCGTTAAAATTGAAGCTTTTACTTACAAGGATCTGTCTTGATCCATTCCCATTGATCAGGAACGCTTTGCTGCACCTGTGGATATTTCAATTCGTCAGATTCGTTAAAATTGAAGCTTTTACTTACAAGGATCCGTCTTGATCCAATCCTATTGATCAGGAACGCTTTGCTGCACCTGTGGACATTTCAATTCGTCAGATTCGTTAAAATTGAAGCTTTTACTTACAAGGATCTGTCTTGATGCAATCCCATCGATCAGGAACGCTTTTAAAAATCGCTCTCCACGCTTCAGAAACGCTTTCCACGTTTGAAATAGAACCTTTTAAGAAGTTCCAGACGTTTTCGGACCTGTGCAAGGTTGCGAAGAATTTTGCGGTGTTCCGTGTCGTCGGCGCGTTTGTTCTTCTTTGGGTGGGACAGGAAACGTTGGTTCATCCGGAACGGTCCTCCTAAGCGGAAGTTTGCGAGCGTCCCGAGCTGCGAGATCGATTCTATTATTACCACTGGTGTTCGTATCGGCTTCTGCTTTTGATTTTCGTCGTTTCGCGAGACGCGGGGGGACCGTCGTTCGCCGGGATCGAAAACGAAAAAGAGCAGAAGCACGCTTACGCCGCGGGCGAGTTTTTTGTTCGTCGATCGGATATATTTCGGTCCCACTGTCATCGCGTATTCCAGATGTGAGAGCGGGCTCTCGCGCGCGCGCTCTCTCCTGCACATACGCGCGAGATAAATTTCGCGCGGATGTATTTTAGGTGCACGAAGAAAGGTGCGGCCCGCGGGGATGAAAAAGGGGGAAAGAATTAGAGGGCCGAGCTGGTGAAAGCTCGGCTGACGTTTCGCGACTCGGGGGCGCAACAAATCGATCGTGCCTCCTTTTGGAAAAGATTTGGAAAACGAAAAATCCACCAGAAAGAAAAAGCGCGGATACTCCGGAGTAGTAGAAGAGAATTCGATTCGCGGTCGGAGCCGCACGCAGACGCGTCTTGGAAAGTGGCGGAGTTGCGATGAAATTGAACGAGGTCAGACGGTTATCGTGAAAAATGTACCGCGATTAGCGCATAATTAATTTCCTCTTGCGTCAAGTTGCATAAATTTCGCAGCTATAAATACATCCATCGGAGATCGAAGGAAAAAGGCAGACGTCCATACACTTTCCACGATATCGCCGGGCAACTTCTTCGAAGCGGTACAAAGAATTCGATTAATTGTAGGTTTTCGCGCGGTGGCTCGGCCATTGTCGGGCCACGCGATAACACAATCTCGGAGAGCCTCGGCTCCGTACGATTTTAGCCGCGAACGTTCAAAAATCGCGTCCGGCTGCCAAGAATCCTTTTCGACGGAAGATAACGGCCGTTTGGCCGGGGCCCAGGTTTACGAGGCTACTGGAAATAATGATGAAGCTTGACAGGACTATTTCGAAGCCGTGGATACACGGTGGCACAAATCCATAACGGTGCCTCTTGCCACCATTCTTTCACGGACGTTCCATGGAACCGCGGGCAAAATGGCTCGTTTCCCCAAAAAATTGCAACACTTGGAGAAATTAAATTACCGCCGGGCACCAAGGGTTGTGACTCCGGACGAACAGCATCAATCTCGCTCCTGAAAATGGTAAAAAGTCAAGCTTTTAGTTTCTGGATGTATCTGGTATCAGGCGTTTTGTTTAACGCTACATTAGTCTGGATCGTTCCGGGAATCGTTTAGCTTCCGAGTTCTGGTTCGCGGCGAGGAATTAAGAATGTTTAATTTCTGACGCGGCGACGCCGCCGGCAAACTAATCACTGACATATGCGCGGTGCCGCGGAAATTAAATTAAAGATCCGTTTCTATAGTAGCGAGGAGGCCGACAAAGGGGACGGTGCCCGAGGGGCCGATAATTAGCGAGTGAGAATGGTAGACAAACACTGGTCGCGTTCGGGGCATCTACGTAAGTGAAACACGTGTTTTCGAGGGTGACACTGACATCCATCACTCGTTCCGTGCACGCCCACGTCTCGGACGATGCCTCGCCGTTCACTCTTCTACTTATATCCGGGCCCTTTCCTTCGTCGTCCTTTTGCCTGCGACGATTTGTTTTGCCCCTCGCCTCGGTATCGTTTTCGCCGATTTCCAGCCACCGAATTACGCCGGTTCGCTATACAATCAAGTCTTGTTGGTCGAAATTTTCTATCGATCGCATTTCAAATCGTAGTAGTAGCATTTCAGAAAATAGTAGAATCACGCCTTTGGGACCTGACCGGTCGACATCAACGCGTTTCCGTCTTTGGTCCGTTTCGGCGCGGGACGAGGAGAGCAAGCGCACGTGACCTGTCGCCTTAAATTTTCGGAAATCTCCGCGGATTCAGCGTTCTCAAAGGGGCGCGCTCGTCATAAAGCGCGCTAAACGTCTCGCAACATCGCGGGCCCGAACGTTATCAATTACCGTCACGGTGAAATTACCGCAATCAATCTGGATCGCGAGCACCGTGCCGACTCCCGCTATTTCGCGAGCATAATTCACCGTCTGTGACGGGGAGTCCGCCGGTGATCCTCTCACAATGCGCCCGCTGTTGATCCGCTCGGAAAGCGAAGAGCTGTTCCTCTCCCTTCCGCTTCGGGGACACCGGGCTCTTTCTCGAGTTTCCACGGCGGATCCCGCCGAATCGAGGAGGAATAAATCGTTGCCGGAAGATCGAGTGGCCGCATAGATCTGCGGATCGTCGCGTGGAACAGCATTTCACGCACGCACACGCGTGAAACGTCGCCGTGCACGCAATATTATTAGACTTTTTCTCGGGGCGCGCACGGTGATGAATGGCCGAGATCAAAGGGCCCGACTTGTGTAGTCATTTTACACGCGTGTAATACACGTATTTAAGACCGAGGAGACGGGGCTGGCGAGCTCGTGTGCGTGGACCGTCTTCTCGCACATGCCACGCACAAGGAGGATTCCTCCCGGGACATCGGAACTCTTGCTCGTCGCTAATTCGTCCTCGGCGCCCAATCATCCCGGCAATTCGCTGCCTGGGAATTCGGTTTTTAAGATCGGACGACACGGAACACCGAAACGCTCGATCCACCTGCTAACCGGGCAATCGTTCAATCCTAAACGCTCGCGAACGCGGTAACACGAATGAAATGTTTGTCGTGGCCAACTCGATTAACTCGGCTTTTTGAAATATTTTACATTTAAGCGTCTGAGCACTTGGTTCAGTCACGCTTATGCAGGGTGGCACACGTAACGGCTGAATATCTCGAAAACTATGCCATCGATTTTAAAGTTCTTGGTCTTAAATTGCATGTTCTTGGTCTTGCATTGCTGTCCCTTCAAAGGGGGCCGGGGTACCTTTATAATTTTAAATAGAACCCTCTATGGAACGTTACATATTCAGATTCTACAGGAAAAAACAAGTAAATTTTGTCGGAAACATGTTTCTGTCGGATGTTTCCATAATGAGATGTAACAGTACTTACTATACAGTACGGTACTATACGGTACAAGCCGAAACTTCAAACTGTTGTCAATGCAATTTAAGACCGAGAACTTTGAAATCGATGGCACAGTTTTCGAGATATTGAACTGTTAAGAGTTGGGTGGGCCACCCTGTATATTATTTCATCACATTACTCCGCTTTCTCTTCTTTCTTGTCTTTCGGTGACTTTTCATCTGTCTCTCATAACAACAAATACCTTCTTATGACAAACCGCTTTCACCGTTTTCAACGTACATTGCAGCTCCATCTGATCTAGCCGTGTAAAGTGTAACAATTATTTATTGAATTAGGAGTTAAATGAAAAGTTATGAACACGGGCGAGGAGTGAACTCGTCACCCCCGGTTGAAAGGTTGATTTTCGAATGATTTAGCTGCGCGTGTTTGGAAAGTGCAGGGTTAGCTTCGTGCGAGTAGACGTTTACTGCTGACCCGTATACGATAGAATTTCTCTTAGCCAAGGTTTCCGTGTCCAAGAGACCGATGCTTCGAGGGACAAGAATAACAGTGGTTCCCGATTGATGTTGTAGAAGAGACTTAAGAACAACATACTGAACGTTTTCCGTAAATACTGTATCTCTCGCTGGTTGCTGCTCCGCGCCATCCTTCTCGCAACTTTCGGAGATGGCGTTGACAGAAACATCGTCCTCCTGGAAAATTCGTCGTACTTATAAATCCATCGGGCGAACGGTTTATCCCCTCATTAATTACTCACCTACGAGAGCGAGAGCCAACCGAGCTGCGTACAAACCACGAGGCTTGTCCCTCCAGTTTAACGACCGCTGCTCCCTCGCGATCGAACGATCGTTGGCAAAAAGACAGGGCCTTTAATGTAACGCGGCTCATTAAATTCAAATCGTTGGAGTTTAACGGGCCACGTCGGGGTCGTTCCACGAATCTGCGAGCCATTCCCGCTCTTCAACCGATTCCCGCGGCGGGATCGTTCCCCGAAAACCCTCTCGCCGATCGAACCTTGGATTAAACTCGTTGGATCGTTTCAGGGTTCATCTGACCCTCGGAGTCGTCTGAAAGCTCCGTCCGTTCCATAATGCGTACGCAAGATCTTCAAGAACAAACGCAATGGGGCACCATAATATGATTCAGAAGCATTTTGCACCCCTTCTTCTCCTCCAAAAGATACTCTTTCACTTGAGAAAGGTCGCGAAGAGCGTTTCGATCGAACCTTGGATCGCTTCAGGGTTCATCTGACCCTCGGAGTCGTCTGAAAGCTCCGTTCCATAACGCGTACGCAAGATCTTCGAACAACCGCCATGGGGTACCATAATATGATTCAGAAGCATTTTGCACCCCTTCTTCTTCTTCTCCAAAGATACTCTTTCCCTCGAGAAAGGTCGCGAAGAGCGTTTCGATCGAACCTTGGATCGCTTCAGGGTTCATCCGACCCTCGAAGTCGTCTGAAAGCTCCGTTCCATAATGCGTACGCAAGATCTTCAAGAACAACCGCATTGGAGTACCACAATATGATTCAGAAGCATTTTGCACCTCTTCTTCTTCTCCAAAAGATACTCTTTCCCTCGAGAGAGGTCGCGAAGAGCGTTTCGCGCCTCCGCTCCGCTAAAGAGATTCGACGTTAGGAGGCGAATCGCAGGGATGCGAAGAAGGATGGTTGTGAAAAAAAAATGGCGGACGATGGGTGCGCGCAAAAACGCGTCTCTACGGTCGGCGGCGTCGCAGCGTCGACGAAACTCTTGTTCCAGGAATCGCAGGGCCCTCCTTTCCGCCGTGCGGTTTTCTTCTTTGCTGTTCTATTTTTCTTCGCGGTACTTCCACCGGCTCGCTCGGTGCGCAGAAACAGAACCAAAGGGACAACGAGGAGGGCCGCATAAATTTCTTTTCCGCGGCCGGAAGAGGAGTCCTCCGTTGGGACTGCCGCGGATCCGTCCGCCTCCAACCCTAGAATTTATAACGATTTTATCGAAAAGGAAAAAGAAACGAACAACGTTCTCGCGTCGATATGCAACCGAGAAGTCTCGTTTTAGACGGTACCAATTTTTCGAGTATTGTTAAGTCGACTGGTTGAGTCTACAACGACGGAAAAATAAATGAATTGTGTTAGTACATGGTGGTCTCTTCCACAAGAGCGTGGAAGCGATATCTGTGTGATACCCAATACAGCAAAGATTGTGCCAATTCAAACATACAATGTCTCCTCTAGTACGCAATAGCCCCAATTCTCTTAGTATCATTTCTGTCACTGAGAAGTTCAAGTCATTTCGAGACGAGTGCCGTGTACGCTAAACGATTCGAAGCAGTATTCTTGTGCCAGCACCCGAAACGGCCAAAAATGAGTGTTGGAAATGCAGCAAAATATCTGCACGAGTCTCGCGAATTTGTAAATAAGTGGGTGCAACGTTACAAAGAGACAAATTGCGTCGACGATCTCCCTGATCGAGGTTCGAAGCGAGCTACGACGAAAAGGGACGATGAAGCAATTCTGCAGCTTTTTTCGAAAAATCCGACACTTTCCTTACGCAAAGCGCGAGCAATGTTAGCGAAAAAGGGCATAAAAATAGGCATGGTAACGATTAAACGTCGGTTGGAAGAAAATAAAGTTGCATGGCGTAGTACACTTTCGAAGCCGTTGCTTTCAACAAAACATGTCGAAAAACGGTTCGCGTGGGCACATGAAGACGTTTGTCGCGATTGGAACAATGTCCAATCTCGGTCCCCCGATGCCAATCCAATCGAAAACGTTTGGTCTCTCGTGAAGTACAAACTCCGAGGAAAGGGTATTTTCAAATTGAAGACGCTAGTTCGCCGTATTCGAGAAATATGGAGATCTCTTCCTGTCCGATACGCCGCAAAGCTGGTTCAAAGTATGCCCAGACGTTGCGAAGCAATAATCGCTGATGGCGGTGATTGGACACATTATTAAGCAAGTGCGTATTAGTTCTTTAAATGCACTTTCGACCTATACAACCTTTTTTACAGAAAAGATTTATTCGCACTCAGATATCGCGTCCACGCTCTTGTGGAACAGACTGTAAGTGGCCCTATGTCACGAAACACGGAAGAAACACGCAAATTGGCTTGACAATTTGTTTCGGGGATAATTGAAAGGTGGGACGCGTAGGTGGATTCTTGTCGGCTGCGAGCCCTCGTCGGGGATGGTCGAAAGTGTAACTTCGTTACGCCTGTCTCCCGGTTAAAGATAGCCGATCTTATTATGCTCGTAACGGGTTGTTATGTTCGGTTACCCGCGTGTACGGAATCCCGGTGGGTTTGGAATGCAGTTAGGGTCAATTTCGAGGGCATCGCTTCGCTAATTAAGGGTTGTTACAAGCTTGCCCGAGCGGACAGGAGAGCGAGGCACGCGGCGCGCTCCACCACCGTGTACATCTGCATCTCGTTAAAACGAATCCCGGCGCCAGGTGTAAGCCCCGATGCGGTATACAATATATTATCGTTGCGTTATTTCGGCGGCTCGCTGAATCGATGCTAGATTGCCCGGACCCCTTCGCATTCCGGATCTTATAATCGAAATCGTGCTGCTCCTTTCGCGGCGGAAACAGATCAAATTCAAATTGGGACTCGAGTACATTGGGGTCCACCGTCGCCATCGGTCGCTATAATAAACGGCTAGCTTCATCAAAAGCTGTGCTCCAGACACTTTAACTTTTTATAGGCTATTGGTCACCGCACAGACCACTGTGCTCTACCAGGCGAATTTTATATTGTATTTAACCTTTTGCAATAGCTGCAATTGGTAGTCAACGCTAATATGGGCAATAACACTTGCGCGGACAAGCAAGATATAGAAATGAATATATATAGAATTAAGCACTCAATTGTCCACGGAAGGTTTAACAGTACTACTTTATGTGCTCTTCGCGCAACGAAATCATTGAGAATAATTTTTTCCAGCCTTGCAAATATTTTTGCCGAATAGTATCAAGATCGTCGTACGATTACTCTATTTGTAGCCATGAAATCGAATGGATAGCTGTTACAATAGGAACTAATGACAGACTAATGGGTCTACAAGAAGTACCTCTAAAGACACACTTCAACAATTGCTAAATGAATCCATACGTGGTCGGTCTTAACACGTTAAGTGCCAAAAATCAATCCCAGAGAATCTCACAAAATCTCACAAAATGTACTAGAGGTGATGTTGTCTTAGCCCTTCTGAATTCTAAAGATCCCAATAAAATTACTACCAGTAACTGTCAGTCATATGCGAGTGACGTGGCGGTTAACGTGTTAATAAGCATCATCAGTTCTGCAGTTAGAAAAACGAGATCGGTCTTTCAAGGGTTAACGGTAGTTTTCTCCTCTGTTTCGGGAACCAGAGAGCAACGCGTCCGAATTGGGTGGCGACCAGCACCAACAGCAGCAGCAACAGCAACAATCCCAGCATCAGCACCAACAGCAACAGCAGCAGCAGTACGGCGAGGTGAACCAGTTGGGGGGTGTGTTCGTGAACGGTCGACCCTTGCCGAACGGGGTCAGGATGCGAATAGTGGAGCTTGCACAGCTGGGCATCAGGCCGTGCGACATCTCGCGGCAGCTGCGGGTCAGTCATGGTTGTGTCAGCAAAATCTTGGCCCGGTACCACGAGACGGGCAGCATACTGCCGGGAGCGATCGGCGGCAGCAAGCCCCGGGTGACCACCCCGAAGGTGGTCCAGTACATCAAACAGCTGAAGCTGAAAGACCCGGGTATCTTCGCCTGGGAGATCAGGGACCGGTTGCTATCCGACGGCGTCTGCGACAAGTACAACGTGCCATCGGTGAGCAGCATTTCCAGGATATTGAGGAACAAGGTCGGCGCGGCGACCGCGATCCATCATCATCCCCATCACCCAGCGCATCATCACCATCATCACCATTTGTACGCGGCCGCGGCTGCCGCGGGGGCAGCGCTTTGCCCTGTCCCTTACCCGCCGACGCCTTATCACGCGACGCCGCCGCCGGTTACGCATCATCATCATCATCACCACCACCAAGGTTGGTAGCTCGAAATTCCTCCCTTTCCTCGCGCGTGCCGCACGATGCACAGTGGGCCAAAAGCGCCAAAACGTGGCCAAAATAGAAAGGAGTAAAATTGATACTCATAGGTTTCTCGGGTCGCTGATTATAAATCTGATGTCAAAATTACAAAAAACAAAATGGCGGATTCAATATCGCGGATGCGTAAAAAAAATTATTGGACTTTCTTAAAAATTGGTATTCCCATATTTTTCAGGCCGGCGAATATGAATCTGATGTCAAAATTATAAAAAAAAAACAAAATGGCGGATTCAATATCGCGGATGCGTAAAAAAAAATGATTGGACTTTCTTAAAAATTGGTATTCCCATATTTTTCGGGCCGGCGAATATGAATCTGATGTCAAAATTACAAAAAACAAAATGGCGGATTCAATATGGCGGATGCGTAACCAAAAAAATTATTGGACTTTCTTGAAAATTAGTATCCCCATATTTTTCGGGCCGACAAATATGAATCCGATGTCAAAATTACAAAAAACAAAATGGCGGATTCAATATGGCGGATGCGTAACCAAAAAAATTATTGGACTTTCTTGAAAATTAGTATCCCCATATTTTTCGGGCCGACAAATATGAATCCGATGTCAAAATTACAAAAAACAAAATGGCGGATTCAATATGGTGGATGCGTAACCAAAAAAATGATTGGACTTTCTTGAAAATTAGTATCCCCATATTTTTCGGGCCGACAAATATGAATCCGATGTCAAAATTACAAAAAACAAAATGGCGGATTCAATATGGTGGATGCGTAACCAAAAAAATGATTGGACTTTCTTGAAAATTAGTATTCCCTTATTTTTCGGGCCGACGAATATGAATCTGATGTGAAAATTACAAAAAATAAATTTTTTTTTAAACAATAAAAAAATTATTGTTAAAAAAAATTGTTATATCAGAAAATTCTATAAGTGGAACCATACAATGCTCATTTAACAAATCTTATTATAACTTCTAAATTTCTCGAGAAAACATGCTTGTAACTAGTGCCATGTCTACCTCTGCGTCACAAAAATGGATCGCATTACGAAAGGGGCAGTTTTGGGCAGCTACTTTTTCAAAATAATGTTAAATAATAGTATCTACTACAAGACTCGACAAGAATCTCCGTGGAATATCGTGGAATATACAACTTTTAGTATACATTTGTAAAATCTGTCCACTAAGTTTTATCGTTGACTTCATACATTCCAAACATTAATTAATACAAATCCAATGTTACTATTATGTATAGTACTTGCTTCCAGAAACAGCATCCATCGTACACGCACGAAAAAAAATTCAATTTCCGTAAAATTGTAAGCTTGACACCTTTTTTTCATGACGTAGTTCACTGCACGAAAACTGCGAGACGACTGTATGGGATATTTGTACTCCCACCCTTTAACAGTTATAGGTAATAAGACCTTTTAACCTTCGGCTTCTTATACAGTCATTACCTGAGTATCCAATACTTCAATCGCCATACCCCTAACGTGAAATTCATTTTTTGCATTTTGGCCACGTTTTGGCGCTTTTGGCCCACTGTGCGATGATCCCAACGTGCGATTCCAGCCGAGTAAGATTCCTCCTCCACGACTAGTTATCACTCGGCTGGAACCGCATTTTAACATTAAGTTTACGGGACCTGTTCTCCATTTAATTTAGGATTACCGAGATCGTAAAGACGCTGTTCAACTAATTTATTTCTTTGAATATAAAACTTTCAGTGCTCCGTAAACCTAGTGTTGAACCAAATGTGCGGTCGCACAGTGGCGAATATCCTGATGAAAAGTGTCGACGCGAAATTAGAAGATGGACTCCTCGAATTTATTTGTTGTAGCTGGCGTTCGCGAGACTTCCGTGCACGATAGGCTTTAATGCTACGTGAATTTCAGCGATGTTCGCCACCGTGCGTGCGGGTTTCGAGCAGGAATTTTGCGCGAGTCGCTCGCGCGCGATCTCCCGACAAAACTCGATGCTCGAAACGACAAGCCACCGTCGCGCAACCGACCGATGCCAACTGAATCGAGCGATTCGCACGCGAATGGTAGATCGGTTGCTGTCGGAAGGATCGGGTGCCGTCTCCGCTGCGCTGGTTCCGCGACACGATACTAAAATCTAGCTCTCCGTTCGACGACGACGACGACGACGACGACTGGCGCGAGCTGACGATGTGCGTGCGTTCAGTTTTAGCTGCGAGCTCGCGGGATATCAGGCAACAGTCGGGTCTGTTCCTTCCATCGTGATACCGAGCGGTGATTAGCGAATGTCGAAACCAAGAACCAGGTCCCTACCAATTCGGTACCGGTGCGTTTCCAGTTGGGCCGACGACGCCGAGCAAGCTGTCGCCCTCTTCGCCCTCGTCGATCCACGCTGGCCATCAGCCGACCACCATGGGCACCCTTCACTGGCCTAGTCCGCACACGGTCCACGACATTCTCGCGACCGGCTGCAATCTGACGAACTCGCCGTCCTCTTCGTCTCCGACGTCGCCGCTCTGCGTGTCGGTGAACAACAATCATCATCATCAGAGCAACGAGAACGTTGCCGGTAACAACAACAACAATGAAGAGGAGGGTTACCATCATCCGCATCACCATCACCATCATCATCAGCAGTATTACGCGTCCGCTCTCTACCATCATCATCATCACCACCATCATGGGGACACCGTGACGCCAGTGGTCACAGCCTCGCCGGTCCTCGCCGTCCAGTCCATCATGATGCAATCCTCCGCGGCGAGTAGTCAGCCCGCCAGTCCCTGTAACTGAAACGATTCAATTAGGAGACAATTGACAGACAATTGAAAGAGGTTTCGTAGATTTACGAAGAAGAGGAAAGAATCGGAGCGCTGTGAGTGGTGCGAGTGTAACGTTGACTCTGGGAACGAAGGGCAATCGGCAGAATCGTTCCGTGTCACTGTGAGACCGACGCGATCAGAGAACGTTATTGTAATTGATCGGTGTCTGGAACGACGAACTGTATCATCACCAGTATTATATGTTTTGATCGTCGTTTGCCATTGATTGAACGCCAAGAGTGCCTTTTTTGCGAGTGCCATAAAGAAACTATTACATGCTATTGTATATTCTAAATTGACCGTGTAGCCAGGCGAGGAGACAGTGGTGCAAACGTTGTCGAAACTTTCAGAAAACACTGTTCACGGTTTCTCGCTCTCAAACGCGCGTATTTTTAATGTTTCTCCGATCATTTGCATGGACTTCACGAGACACAATTTGTTACACGGGAGCGTTGTCCTCGAGAAAAGACAGTGATCGACGCCGCGAACCGCCGTAGAACGAACTATGTTATATATCGATGTTATTCGAGCGACGGACGAGTACCGATCGCTTCGCGATTACGTGACTGTAATCCTCTGTCATGCTTTTTTTTTTTATGAAATGTAACTTTTGCCATCGGGAAATATAAATTTTCCATCGAGTTAACCGGCAGAGCGTCCCTTTCACCCCTTCAACGCCTGGCAGCATGATCATTCCACTGTCGGGAACAGTCGTCAGGTAAGTCGATCAAGTTCGTATCGAGCGTGGCTGCAATTAACAGTATAAATTTAATAAAGGATTAGCATCGAATTACTTCGGAACGACCGAAGAATTAGATGGTAACGATGCGTCTCGGGAACGTCTCTAGCTCGCGCTCTGCACCCGCCACTATAATTAAACCGAAATTTTTCCGCTTACGACATTAATCTGCTTCCTAGCTCACGGCTCGGTTGGCACGCTGAAGAGCTCGAGAATACAGCGGTGCTTTGGATTCACCGCGATTCCGGTATTTACATCTTGGCACGCCGCGCCGGTACCTTCGGCTACAGTTCCTTAGGGCCGTGGATCGTTCGAATGGCCCCCGATCGAAAGAGCCATTGTTCTCTTAACAGGAAGTTGAGTGCCCGCGAAACCCTGGGGAAACCTCTAGTCGAAAAGCTAAACGTTTAATCTGTAATCGTTTCTATCGGTTCCGTGGAAAGTATGCACAATCTTAACACTTTATCCACCGGAAGCCTATTAGGGTAAAACTATACAATACGCCCCATTTTTAACACTAGGTTTACGGAGCATTACAAGTGAGTACTTTACATTACTTTATAAAAATAAGAAGGTTGTGTCTATCCAAGTTTTCAGCCATTTTTTAAATAATATATACCTAAGGAAGTAAGTTTGTTGAGTAATTCCACGTAGATGGATCTTCACAATCTCAATAATCGTAAATTAGAAATATTAGAACCCGCCATTTTAACGGGCCCCGTAAACCTAGTGTTAAAGAAAAATCAATAAAAAAAATATTTTTCAGTAATTTTTTATTTTATCTGCGAAATCACATAAATTGTTCATTTCTCTTCACGACTATTCCTTGATCATGAACAGAACGTAATAAAAAGTAGCAGAAAATAATTATTTTTGTTAACCTTCGGTGGGTCATATTGTAACATAGTAGACGGGTAAAATGCCTCATCCATGTGGCAATACGCCTCTACATAAATTATTCACTACCTTAGGTATATTATGCTTAATAAAGTATTATAAAAGTTTAAACAAAAGCAACAAATACTATAGTTACGAACAAAAATAGAGTAATATCTAACGAAATTATATTATTTCTTATTAAGGGTTGCTCTTTTGGCTTTTCGACCACAACGATTGCAGAAAGGATTGTACATTGTACAGAACTCATGTAACCAAGCTAAACATGATGTACATTGTATCCAGTCTTCTGTTGATTTAGTACAATAATAGTATTCAGTACACTCTACGCACTTATCAGTGTCTTCATCGGAAATTTCTTCTTCCGAAGTATCCTTATTCACTTCTATCTCATTGCTACTTTCAGAAGAAGATGTTCTATTCTTACTTCTTTTTGTCTTCGGTTTAGTATTTCTATACCTTTTTTTGTCTTTGGTTTCTTTTCGGGATGTTTATTCTTGGCTAAATCTTTAGTATGTTCTAAAGAACAGTGTTCTGTTTAGCATGTTCTTTGCTAGGAACTGTTGAACGACCTAAAGGAACTTTCGATTTTCCTGTACTAATGTGCCTTCTTAGAGTCCTTGAAGGTGTACTGAACACTCTAGAAGCTTCGTTAACTCCCATTTGTTTGGTTTTTACCTTCTCCATTGCCTCATTCAGATCTTTCTCAGACCATGATGCCCTTGATGTAGTCCTTACATATTTACGCGGCATTTCTTTTAACAATTAAGAAAAAAATGCGTCATAATACATAAACAATATGATTATGAAGGTGGGGCGTACTGTCCAATAACGGTTGGGGCGTTTTGTAAATTCTTGGATACAAAACGCCTCGGCGTAAATTTGGCAATAAAGCATTGACAAAAGGCGTGGGTAATATCGATTTAAAGAATTCGATTAAAGAGCGTGGGTAATATCGATTTATCATACAAGAAATAGTGACTTAGAAAGATGAGTTTGTTTAGTACTCGAAATTTTTGAATATTTTTCGATGAAATATAATAATTACGCATATACCTTAGCAGCGTCTGTGGGCGACTAAGGTAGGTTCGATCTAATGCTCCTGATTTCTCAACATTTTTCATTTCTCGCGATTGATTAGTAATATGCAATTTGAGGTAATTGAAAATTCATTTCCGCAAATATGTTATAAAATAAATGAGATTCGTAAGAATTTCCCTAGATTTAAATCTCTCGAGAAATTCTCGAGAAGGAACACTAATACGATCGTGTCGTTTGCAACGGCGTATCCTTACTTATATCAATAATACAATGGTGAGGCGTTTTATCAACCGAGGCGTATTGTATAGTTTTGTCCTAATAGGATTTTCAATAATTCCGCTGTACCAAAAGGAAGCTTATAAATCATAATTTACATATTAATTCTGAGCAAAACTGATTATGTTACTGGGGCTGCGTTGGACGTTCACAAATTTCTATAGTCGCTGAAGGATCTATTAAAAAATCCATATTGCCGGTGGATAATATGCTAAGGGTTCCACGAGTCGAAGACCACAGTCTTAGGAGAGATCCGATGGGGACCGCGATAGTCTACAATAGTTAGTTGCAGCGAAAGTCAATCTCTCGCTGCGATCTGCTTAATTACCGAGGCTTCCGCGAGCCAAGTGGGAAGTTTTCGAAGCGGCGATCGAACAACTGTCGGGGCCATTGGGATTTAGTTGCGCGTGCCTTCGCGATCGATCGGCGCGCACAAGCTGTGCATTCATTTCGATTAACCGTTTCGAAACGATCGAGATCCACCATTTCTCTTTCTACGCTGATTCTTCGAGGCTATCGCATCTCCGCGCCCTTCGAACGCGATTAGTTAGGGATTTCCTGATGCGGGCGCATCTTCGACCAGTTAACGAACCAGCTGCGGTTTCCGGAAAGCCTTACATCCGGGCGTCTTTCCACGGATTCTAACTTTTCCCTCATCTTAATTGACGTTTGTTGACTTCGGACGCGTTTCCCCTCGATCGCTAGTCGACTGCGACTTGTAAGATGCCCGCGTAACAACCGATAGAGCGCCGCGGGCTGCCGTGATTGATGCTTCCATTTCGAGTAATCGAGGCCCCTTCTGCGTAATCGATGATAATGCGCGTGCAACGTTTAATGAGCTGCGATATCGTTCTTAATGCGTTCGCGATTGCAACGAAATTAATCTTGTCCTCTCTTGTTTTTCCAGAGAAACGATACTCTACGAAAAACAACGCAGTTAAACGTTTAAGTTCGGGGTAAAGTACTCTCTCGTCGCGCGCACCGCTAGACAACTGTTCGATAAAACGGATCGAGCGTGAGAGTTTCCTTCTTCGTCGAATTATCTGCCAAATCGGTTTATCTTTTTCTGCGAGAACAGTTCGATACACGTTGCGAAAACAGCAAGAGGAGTCACCCTTAGCGCTCGCGCGCAATCCAAGTTATAAAAGCAAACGGGCCGGCGCTGCCCAATCAGCGTTGATCGAGCGTGAAATCCCTCCTCTCCGACGAAATTAGACACCCACTCGACGTTCCCATCTTCACGGGACTCGGCCACAATAACCAATGATAGTTTTTCCAATGGAAGATCGCAGGGACTCTGATCCTCGGACTGCGCTGTTTGGATCCATACCGTGATCCATCTTTTCAAATTCTTCGTCCGTTTCTTCAGCCTCTGCTCCTGCATCCCTCTTCCACAGCTTTCGAATTCGTAATCTCCTACGGGCAGTTTTTCCTCGCTGAAAAGAGAAATTTATGCAGGGTGATTCAGCTATTCATAACTAATAATAATAGTAAACTATTTCCAAAGCGCATCGCTTGCTCTTATCGATCGAATACGCAAATGTACCTAATTCTAAGGGAGAACATGTTAAGCATAAAATCACGATCGAACGAATGTTCCATCTCGAGAATTCATTCTCGTGAATTTCTCGAGAAATTGTATAATTGATTATTTCTCAATTCTCGAGAAATTTCAATCTAGGGAAATTCTTACGAATCTCATTTATTTTATAACATATTCGCGGAAATGAATTTTCAGTTAACTCAAATTGCATATTACTAATCAATCGCGAGAAAAATCATTTATGGTGAGTATCTCAGTAACCATTAGTTTCTCATCCCATAATATCCTTACAAATAGTTTTGCGTCTCTTCGACCGAGAGATTAAAATTTTCCCTTTACGATAACGACCTCAAGGCGACCTTCACATCTTGATAAAGAAAGCAAAACGGAAGAACACGAATTATTACAATTGTATGCCACTCTTGAAACCGCATAACTTTCATTTCAACCATTTTCTTCATATACCAAATAATTTACAAGCAATTTTGGGTGTACCATACTCTGCAGGTATATTTACGCTAATACAGTCACCTAACGTTTGCAGCTCAAATATCTTCGTTGTTTCTAAAGACACGTAAAATATGCTGAGGACAAAGTTGAACGGTACAATGGGGCTGACACAATGCCATAAAAGAATTTTGTTTTTATGTCATTTTTTTAGAGATATCAAGGTCACCTTGACGTTTTTTAAACACCTACAATGATAGTCCCTTTCATTAGGAATGCGGTGACTGCCGTGCACGTTCTTTCTTTGTTCCATAGAAAATGTGTTAAAAATTGTCGACTGTATGGACATCGAGGAACGATGTGCCGTGCTGTTTGGAGTGACGGAATGATCTCAAAAAAGAACGTACTCGGTGGGCGACATTCACGAGCCGTTTCCGCGTAAAAGTCCCTCGGCTGTCGGTCCAGCTTTCGACATGTAGGCGCGATCGTGTTTTTCTCTTGACATTTAGGGGCGCATAACATAATGAGAACCGTTGCGGCGTGACGGGCCGTCCCTTTGAAATACGAATATCCCCTTTCTGCTCTGCGGTAAGATAGCCCGCCCCGTGACTCTATTACTCTAGTCAAAGGAGCGGCAGAACCTGCCCGCCGGGAGCTACTTCTTTGGAAATCGTTCAGTGTCGGCTTTCTTCGGTCTCATTAACCGCGCGCCCCACTTATTAACCAATGGGAACCAAAGGGAAAAACTGATGGGAATTTCTTTCTCCCGAAAAACTGTGAAGGAAGTGCCCCCTAGAGGTAAGGAACACCTAGAAACTGTAATAAACATTTGGAATCTCTTTAACACTAAACCTACCGAGCCTTAAAAGTGACTAATACGTGTCGTCTTATAAAAATGACGAGATTGAATTGATTTGGATTTTGTGGGGTTCTTGAATATATTTATGTAATCATTTCCCACGTAAGCATCTGTACCGTTTCAGTAATTGTAAAATCAAAAATCTGGAACGGTCATTTTGACCGGCGGTGGTAGGTTTAGATTCGTCAAACGATTTTCGCTTCTAATATATCAGAGGCGCGCGTTAACATTCGGTACGCACGGTTGCATAAGTTAAGGCGTTGGGTCGAAAGAAAATGTTGACCGTAGCCTTTATCATAGTAGAAGTCTTAAGTGTATTTCTCTTTTTCCTAAATATTCATGCAGAAACTGTTAATATTTCTTTCTTCTTTCAGCTCAATCTACGCTACTATCGCCGAGAGGGTCGTTCAAATTCGTGCTGTATCAAGAGGGTTCCAGTCTAGCCATTTTGTAAGCAAGAAGCAACAGAGAAATGTAAAACTGTTCCTTAAGATTTGTATAATAAAGGCCAGATTCGAAAATCTTTGATTTCATTCTTTCACGAGAAAAATTGCAAACCCGATACGTGAAAGACTAAAAGGTTTATATTTAAAAAGAAAAAACTTTGCTGAATTAAACTTAGCCTTTTAGCAGTGATTTTGAAGGTTGAGGCGGCAATAAATAGTTTTATGACGTTCTCGGGAATAAGAGAAAAAGCGACGGGGCCCTCTTTCCGACGGGGGACTCTTTCCAGAATTAAAATATGGCGACTTGTACGGGTAGCGTGCGGTGTTTCGGCACGCGGGTCTCGCGAACTCCGTCGCGCTCGATTAAAAGCCCCGCCACGACCAAGATGCGCTAATAAATTAACGGGTAAATAAACCCGGCGAAGAAAGGGAACAGTCCCGCGCGTATCTGGCTCGCTTAGAATAGAATAGAATGTATTAGAAGTGTACGCGCGATTAATGGACCGAGAGGTTCTACGGCTTTCGAGCCCGAGCGTCAAACGTCGACCAGAGAATGCTCGATTTCCCGAGAACGAGGGCCAGCGATCATCTTGACGAACGCACTTTTGCTACACTCGAAAACCTCTGAAAGAGCTCCACTGTAGCCGGAGACTTTCTTCCGAGGATCCAGATCCATTGCGACGGAAGTGGTTTCGTTATTCCGTTTGGAACTTGGCAACGGGAGCCGCGTCTCACTCGGCGAGAAATGATCGCTATTCAACTTTGAATTAACGAGAAATACAGCTGCTCGCTGGACAAAGATCCTCGACCATTTTGGTCCGCGGGCTGTCTTCTACTCTGGAACGATTGTTCGATATTTTATAATTATCTGAATCAATCATCTATAATACTGTACCTGAAGAAGGTGCAACAGCATGCTTAAGAATAGTCTTGATAAAAGCTTGTAGATTATCTGACTAAAGAAATTACCATCGCTATTAACACTAGGTTTACGGAGCACTAAAAGTGACTATTCTGCATTACTTTGTCAAAATAACAAGAACGTGCTACCCACATTTTTAGCAATACTTTAAAGATAATATATACTCAAAGAAATAAATTTGCTAGATAATTTCTCATGTATGCACCCTTAGAATCTTCATAATTTTCAATTAAAAATACTAGAACCCGTCATTTTGACGGGTCCCGTAAACCTAGTGTTAAGTGAGTTGTTAAGAAAACCTTAATTATTTACCTTCGATTTGCTAACTCTTTAATGCACATGTCCGGTGCGAATAGTGTTAACACTGATAAATAAGGGGTTAACTATTAACTGTTGGTCAGTAAAGCGTTTAGAGGTATGAGGAAGACAATTGATCGAAAGAGGACGAAGCGAACCTATCGTTTTCCAGGAGACTTGGGTTCGTTCTGTTACTCTGGAGCACCGAAACAATAGTGTTTGAAGGAAAGAGAGCAACCACGGAGGAAGAGGGCGACATGAAAGCGGGGTGGTGCGTGGTAATTAAGAAAGCCTCCCGTTCCTTTCGTCTGGAGGCGAGTCGGTCCGCGTTTTCCATTCGGTGTACAAATAGCTCGGATACCCCCGACCCCTGTCGGCTTCTCTCATGTCTCCGCGACGCTCTGCGTCGCGACGCGTCGCGTCGCACGCTTCACGCTTCCGCGCTACTCGATGCCGAGCCTTGTCGGTCCCACTTTTAATCTCTTTCTATTCCCATTTCGAAGCCTTCCGCTAATAAGAATCGCCTGCCTAACGATCGATTTATTTCGAGCACTCCGGGGAAACGATCCGCCTCCGTTCAACGTCTTCTCCATAGTTTCCGCTTATTTTTCAAGGTTTCATATTCAAAGCATTCAAATTTCTAATTCTTTTTGAATCTCCTGGAGGTGCACCGATGAATGGTGATGAACGGATCCTAGTACTCTGCGGGATAAGACGATTGAAACAAGATGAAGTATTTGGTGGAAGTACAGTCTGTTCCACAAGAGCGTGGACGCGATATCTGTGTGATACCCAATACAGCAAAGATTATGCCAATTCAAACATACAATGTCTCCTCTAATACGCAATAGCCCCAATTCTCTTAGTATCATTTCTGTCACTAAGTTCAAGTCATTTCGAGTTGAGTGCCGTATACGCTAAACGATTCGACACAGTATTCTTGCGCCAGCACACGAAACGGCCAAAAATGAGTGTTGGAAATGCAGCAAAATATCTGCACAAGTCTCGCGAATTTGTAAATAAGTGGGCGCAACGTTACAAAGAGACAAATTGCGTCGACGATCTCCCTGATCGAGGTTCGAAGCGAGCTACGACGAAAAGGGATGATGAAGCAATTCTGCAGCTTTTTTCGAAAAATCCGACACTTTCCTTACGCAAAGCGCGAGCAATGTTAGCGAAAAAGGGCATAAAAATAGGCATGGTAACGATTAAACGTCGGTTGGAAGAAAATAAAGTTGCATGGCGTAGTGCACTTTCGAAGCCGATGCTTTCAACAAAGCGCGTCGAAAAACGGTCGGCGTGGGCACATGAAGACGTTTGTCGTGATTGGAACAATGTCTAATCTCGGTCCCCCGATGCCAATCCAATCGAAAACGTTTGGTCTCTCGTGAAGTACAAACTCCGAGGAAAGGGTATTTTCAAATTGAAGACGCTAGTTCGCCGTATTCGAGAGATATGGACATCTCTTCCTGTTTGATACGCTGCAAAGCTGGTTCAAAGTATGCCAAGACGTTGCGAAGCAATAATCGCTGATGGCGGTGATCGGACACATTATTAAGCAAGTGCGTATTAGTTCTTTAAATGCACTTTCGACCTATACAACCTATTTTGCAGAAAAGATTTATTCGCACTCAGATATCGCGTCCACGCTCTTGTGGAACAGACTGTATGGGAGAAAAATTGCGTGCAATTGTAGTGGGAAGCTTACGTGTTAGAGATGTGCAGCGGGCAATTCCGAATCGTATTTAGGCGCAGCTTCTGTAAAAAGATGACTATTTACCATTCCGTGTGTCTATTTCGCCGGGGTGCTCGAGAAAGAGAAGAGCGAAGGATAGAGACGACGGCGCAGAGACGCATTAGCCATATTCCGAGGTTGCATGGCGGAACGCCCCTTTCATGCCATCCACTCCTGCCCTCGAATATTACCGGGAAGATAGAAACTCTCGGCGAATATGCCGAGGAAGCTTCGAAACCGCGTTCCACGTGTAAATTGCTTAATAAATTGCCGCGTTTAATCATGCTGCTCCCTGTCCCTTCTTTTCCCATTGCTAGATCAACCGGCAACGAAATCCTCCAACTCCAAAATCGAAAAAAAAGATCATTCTAATATAATCGTTCGTCAAAAAACAAAGAAACACAGATTCTACTTACTCGAATGATCGGATGCAATATTCAATTCACCGATAAGCTCATTCATTGTCTATTGTTAATGAAACAATAGTTAAACTCTTGAGCATCCGAAATTTTAATGCAATGAAGTGCGTCCCGTATTGATCCGATTTTTGAAACGGCCATCGATATATCGATCGAAGATTACAAATTTTATTCCCGCGAGAAACAAATCAACTTCCGGTTCATTCCATCGCTACCGGAAACAGTCATTATATGAATGAGCAGTCAATATGTATTCATTCGTCTCATTTAGGCGTCCGACAAACGAAGCGCGCCCCCTGCTAGACCGATTTTCGGAACAGTGATCGATTTATCGATCGAGAGCTGTGGTTCGAAAACATCGAACCCGGGAAAATCAAATTGATCGTGGTTTAATCCCATCGCTAGCGGAAACGGTCATTGAATGGCGCGATATACGATGATGCGTAAGGAATTTGGCGACGAGCACCGAGTAATTGAAGTCATTTTGCACCGAGCTCGTGCCATGATCGTCGGAAGAATGCGCGAGAAATGGCTGGAGGATGGCTACCACCTGAAATAGATTCCATGTCCAGTTGAAATTCCAAGAAATTGCAATTCCATGAAGTAATTAGCGTTCAGTTTACTGATAAGCTTTATTAATAGTATGTAAACTTAGTAAAAATATTTCTGAAATAAAATTAAACAAATTTCAAATAATCATGTACATAGAAGAGTATTCTTTTGAACTTAATTCAGCGCGCTCTTTAATTCTGCTTAGTCTTCTCGATATTGTCGATGGAACGAAAAATAAAGATAAATGGTCAAAGCCTATTCGCTAAACAGAGTGTAACTCGAATACTTATTCTTAATATTGCTATTTGAAAAAAAAAGAAAATCGTAACCGCAGAAAACAATCAAGTTCTTCGTCTGTGTATCGTTGCAAATATACCAATTTGCATTGAAACTCAAACTGCGTTACATCATTAGGAGATGTTTGTATTCATACATTTTATTCCACCATACACGTGTAAAGCATTAAATTGTTTATTTAACGCTTCTCTTCGTCGCATACGTATTAAAAGACAGACACTGTGTTACAAAGGAAAATATGAGCGTATTATTATACATAATTTTTCCATTCTAAAAATCTTTCGACTTACTTACTTTTATCGTATTTTGCCGACATACTTATTCTTCCACCGAGTTACTCCGTTCTACTTTGAAATGTGGTTATTACTTAAGTGATACGCTACGAAGAGTCATAATAGAAATATGTAACATTTAAAAAATATTGGATTCTGATCAACTGCATCTACTCTCTTATATCTACGGGATAATTTGAACGGGACTTGTCGACGCAAGATGAAAAAATGAGTATGCAATCCGATGATGGGGAATGAATTTATATACTATGTGAGAACAAGTAGAAAGTGACAATTCTTTCGAAAAATTGTAAAATTTATCCACACGCGTCAAATGTGAAGTAAGAAAGACTCCATCGTTTTCTTCGTTGGACCATACAATGTACGTAATATGTACAAGCATCGTAAGTACATTTAATACTAGCCATTATTTTCGTCCTTCGCTTCCTCTACTTGTACTTCCTCCTTCTTCTCAACTTCGTTTGAGTTATTATCATAATTCTCATCCTTCTCCGACTTCACCGAAACGTCCGCCGTTTCGTTAATCTCGGACTCAGAGTTCTTCTCCGGATTCGGATCGCGATTCTCCTCTCCTTCTTCTGCGGATTGCTGTACTTCCGCCGCCGCGTTCAGCGACGTGGATCCATCAAAGTTCTGTTGGTGTTTTCCGAGGCCTACTTGTACTTCTATTAATTCCAACTCCTCGACCAATGCTTTCTCCCGTCTCTCGATTTCCTCTGTGAAATAGAACACGCAGTTAATGAGGGAAGTCAAGTTATTAACCCTGTAAAAGCGCAGAAAATGATACGGGAGTCTGAGAAACCCCGGTCTGTACCATGTAGTTCTTTAGCAGATTGAGCCAGAAGAATATCAGTTTGTGGATGTTTGCGTTTCGGTGCATAATAGATAGGAGGCTGAGCCCGAGTTTTAATGAACGATGCAAGCGGCAACTGAGCAGCACGCCAGTCCTGGAATTGCCGACTGCGTGCCAATTTTGCTTCCAGCGCGCGTACTTCTGCTAATTGCCGTTTACGCGACAAGAACAACTGCTGCCTCTCCCTTCGCAGTTCTTCCTTCTCCTTTCTTCGAGCCTCTTCTACTCTTGCCTCCACTTCTGCCTTTTTATCTTCCTACAAAAATACACAGCATTTAAAATTATTATTACACAGTACACATGTGCAATACTAACGGAAAGTGTACTTTTGCTTTAAGTTTGGTTTCCTCCTGCCGAAATTTCTGTAGAGTGCCTAAAAGAGCACCGAACATCCTCTTATTCCTTTGTCTACTTCTTTCATCTATTCTTTCCCTTCTAATTACTTCCTGTCTAGATGGAATTTCCCTAGGGGTTGCTATTACTCTTGAAGACACAGCCGGCTGAAATAAACATTGATTAACTCACGAACGAATAATATATCGCTTGCTGCATCGTATATAGCACTACCTTGATAACAGTATCATCTTCATCTGCGCTATCGTCAGCATTGGAAGGAACTCGAGCACTTAAACGACTGAAAACTGTCTTTGGTTCTCCATTGGATCCCTGCCATCGACGTTTCCCACTGCCAGGTAATTCATTATTAACAAAATCCGATACAACACGCCGTCTGTCCTCTTGCAACGGTCTCTTCTGTGATAGCCTACTGAAAATGGATTGCAAATAAATACATTATACAGCAAAACACTGATACCATTTATGCTAACAAATGATACATTTTACTTATAGTTTTGTGGAATACGAATCGCGACATTAGCATTGCATAACATTGGGATTTGTCAAAATGTTACGATTAAACGCAAAAGATTGACACGAAGCTGAATAAAATAGCTCGAGAAATCTCGATTGCAAAAGATAGGTTATGACAACAGTGTTTTATTGTATGATCAATGAATTATCGAATAGAACGTGTTGTTTGGAGCGAGTGCGATTTCGCAATCATTTTAGGGGACGTTTTGCTAAGAATGATCTTGAATCGAACCTGGGAGGCGGTTGTATTGGACCATTTTCTCCGTCGGGAAGATCCCGGCCGAGGATCTTCCGGATACTGCGATCGAGTCCTCGAAGACCATCCCTAGCGGCTTCTAACTGCGCTTCTAATTTATCGGCGCCCCAGGCCTCTTGTGCATCTAATTTTCTCATCTATTTATTTTCGCCACGTTCACTGAGACCACAAAACCAATTTATTTAACAAGCCACAACGATTGTTGTCGAACCGCATCACTGTCGCTGGAGCCACCTACAATGTCGTTCCCTTTTTCCTATAATCGATAAACCTTGGGATTTTTCTTATACCCGTAGATCGAAGATCTAGTAAATTTCCGATAGAGCCAGACCAATTCTATAAAACCATTGGATTGCTGTTTTACCATTCGAATCTGAATAGATTCGTTATGAATTGGCCTTAATGTTTAGTTTATCGTATTAAATGCAGATGTCGCTTGGTACGATTTTAAAATGGCGCCATATTCAAATTGCGAAACTGAAGCAGTAACAAAATTTATAATATATTGGTTTATTGTTGTTATATACATATTGTGATAGAATAATATAGGATTAGAAAGTGATAGTGACCCTTTTTTGTTTTTTACTTTTTCGTTCACATCGAAGTAATGATGAATTCGTGTATATGCAGACACCCTGTATGTTCCCGGCAAAGATCTATTGGCGGGCAAATTACAACCTGTACACATTTTGTTCGAACATTACAGTGCTTTCACGAATAACAATTCCTAGTTTCATTTATATCATAATAATGTTTTTATTGAAAGTGTGATATTATCTTATTTCTATTTTATGCGACTAAAAACTATACAACATGGCAAGTTTGCAGAATACCGGGAGATTCCAGCCAAATAGATTCAACTTCAAAAATGATCAAAATCAAGAAGGAAATCCATCAGGGTATTGTTTTTAATTGTGTCTTATAAAATGATGTACATTTTGTAAATTTTTATCATGCTCTTTTATAGGGAGGCTTCAGGAGGAAGGTTGAACGATGCCAATGAAAATATCAGAGTGGATGGATTATATGGATTTCACAGAGTGACAGACATTAAAGAAAGAACAGGATTTCTTATTAATATGCATGCAGTAAGTTGCATCATGAATAATCGGTTATTATTTTAATAATTTTTCAGTATTATTTCCAACATCGTGTTAATTCTTCTTGTAGACAGAAATCATAGAAGATGATAAAAGATTGCTCAGTGGAGTAGACTACTATTTCCTCGAAGACGACTGCACTAGATTTAAGATTTCTTATCCATACTGTCCATATTTTTATATCCTATGTAGAAAGGACACATACGAAGAAGTGTCGACTGGATTAAATAAAAAGTACAGTGGGCTTTTACATAAAGTGGAGACACTGTACAAAGAAGATCTTGATTTAGTAAGATGAACTTGAAGACATAATGCATGTCAAAAACATAATATTGTATTTTTATATCTTTTTGTAGCCAAACCATTTAGTTGGTTTAAAACAAAAATACCTCAAGTTGTCTTTCTTGAACACAGTGGACTTGACTAAAGTTAGACGCGATTTAATGAAAGCTGTAAAAGTTAATAAGGAAAGAGAAAAAAGTCATACTTATTATACGGATATGTTGTCGAGTGTGTTGAATAGAGATCTGGAGACCATAGACTTGAAAAAACAAACTATAGACTTCACAGACAATGTTCTCGATATTAGGTATACATTCTTAACATTACATCTTGCATATGATAATACATATACTTCCCTTCTGTGTACAGAGAATATGATGTACCGCATCATGTGAGGGTATCTATAGACCTGAAAATCTTTTGTGGTAATTGGTATTCTGTAAAAACAAGAGGAAACGAGGTGCCAATTATAACTAGGAGAGAAGATATCATCGAAACACTTGAACCAATTGTGCTAGCTTATGATATTGAAACTACAAAGCTGCCTTTGAAATTTCCAGATGCTAACACCGACCAAATCATGATGATATCGTATATGATAGACGGACAAGTACTTTTCTTCTACTAATTATTTCCTACAACGTTTTGCTCGATATCAGACTATGTGTTCATTTTTAGGGATACTTAATAACGAACAGAGAAATTATTTCGAAAGATATCGAGGACTTCGAGTACACTCCAAAACCAGAATTCGAGGGTTTCTTCACTGTTTTCAACGAGCCCAACGAAAAAGCTACAATCCAAAAATTTTTCGACCATATAAACGACATTCGGCCACATATATTCGTCACGTATAACGGAGATTTCTTTGACTGGCCATTTGTAGAAACTAGAGCAGCTTTTCATAATATGGAGATGAAAGACAGGATTGGTTTCTCGAAAAGTCGTGATGGAGTTTACTGCAGTAGACCAGCCATGCATATGGATTGCTTATGGTATTGCACAATTGATATTTTCATCGATACAGTAGACCCTCCAATAACGCTGAGCAAAAATTGCGATTTGATCTGTATCAAGTTTAATTGAATTTGATCTAATTTGTACTAATTCTGAGTTTTTTATAACCCGGTGCGAATTAGTCGCTTTATAGGAGGGTTGACTGTAATATCACGTAGAATATTGTTCCTGATTCTGTATTTGATGTAATGTATAGCTGGGTAAGACGCGACTCATACTTACCTGTAGGCTCTCAAGGTCTGAAAGCTGTTGCAAAAGCAAAGCTCAGATATGATCCCGTGGAGATGGATCCTGAAGACATGTGCAGATTGGCGTCCGAAGAGCCAGAGGCTCTTGCAAATTATTCGGTTTCTGATGCGGTTGCTACATATTATCTGTACCATAAATATGTTCATCCTTTCATATTTGCCTTGTGCACCATCATCCCCATGGAACCGGACGAAGTAAGTTATTCGATGCGTAACAAATTACATTCACGAACTACAGCTATTTGTCTACAGGTACTTAGGAAGGGATCGGGAACATTGTGCGAATCCCTTTTGATGGTGCAAGCCTTCCAAGCTAACATTATATTCCCTAACAAGCAAGAATCAGAGCTAAGCAAATTTACCAAAGACGGTCATTTATTGGATACGGAAACCTACGTCGGAGGACACGTGGAAGCGCTCGAATCTGGCGTGTTCAGAGCCGATATTCCTTGTCGTTTCAAAATAGTACCGAGCGCGGTGGAACAGCTAATAAACGGCATTGAAAATGCCCTAACCTATGCTCTACAGGAAGAAGAAAAAGTTCCGATGGAGATGGTTACAAATTTTGACGAGGTAGTTCAGGAGATCAGGGGGAAGCTGGAATCTCTGCGAAATCAACCGCTGAGATTAGAAAATCCTGTGATTTATCACTTGGACGTCGGCGCCATGTATCCAAATATTATTCTAACAAATCGTCTTCAGCCGTCCGCGATGGTGGACGAAACGGTTTGCGCTGCGTGCGACTACAACAAACCAGGGGCCCTTTGCCAAAAAAATATGCAGTGGATGTGGAGAGGAGAGTATCGTAAGTAGTGAAAGAGCACTCAAAGACCGAAGTACTAACTCTTTATTAATTTTGACACGACTGCGGTTCTTGATAATAGTGGCTGCGAGTTTAAGCGAATACCAAAGAATGCAGCAGCAACTGGAAACCGAGAAATTTCCTTCGCAGTTTCCTGGCGGCGTTCGACGAGCTTATCACGAGCTATCGAAGCAAGAGCAAGCAGCATTCGAGAAGAAGAGACTTACGGAATACTGTAGAAAGGCCTACAAGAAACCTAAAGTGACGCGATTGGAGGAAAGGACGCAAACAATTTGTCAAAAGGAGAACTCGTTTTACGTCGATACTGTCAGAGCGTTCAGAGATAGGAGATACGAGTATAAAGCGCTCACCAAAGTTGCCAAGCAACAGGTAGCAGCAGCGGTAGCGAAAGGAGATGCTGGTGATATTAAGTCTGCTAAAAATCGGGAAGTACTCTACGATTCGTTGCAACTCGCTCACAAATGTATCTTAAATTCCTTCTACGGATACGTAATGAGAAAAGGGTAGATATTTCTACTTCATATTTGCTTCACTCTTGCGATCTGGGGTACATATTAACGTTGTCTTTACTGCAGATCCCGATGGTTCAGCATGGAGATGGGAGGTATAGTATGTTACACAGGGGCACACATTATCATGAAAGCCAGAGAGATTATAGAACAAGTTGGGCGGCCCTTGGAATTGGATACCGATGGAATTTGGTGTGTGCTACCCGCGTCTTTTCCCGACAACGTGGTGGTGCACACCACTCATCCGAAAAAGTCGAAGGTTACGCTGTCCTATCCTAACGCTGTTCTGAATTTTATGGTGAAAGTAAGTCCTAGTCGAGTGTTTTCAATAATTTCGCTATGAATCCTCCAATATTATGTATCGTATGTGTAGGACCAATTCACTAACGACGCATACCACGAACTTGTCAGCCCCGAAACTCTAACGTACAAAGTCAGAAACGAGAATTCCATCTTCTTCGAGGTGGACGGACCGTATTTGGCTATGGTCTTGCCCGCAGCAAAGGAGGAGGGCAAGAGATTGAAAAAGCGATACGCTGTCTTCAATTTCGACGGTTCTTTGGCCGAATTGAAAGGGTTCGAAGTGAAACGAAGAGGTGAACTTCAATTGATTAAAATCTTTCAGACCTCCGTCTTCGAATCCTTCCTGAAAGGGAACACATTGGAGGAGTGCTACGCGTCCGTGGCCAAAGACGCGGATTATTGGCTCGACATTCTTTACAGCAAGTGCGCGGACATGCCGGACGCGGAATTGTTCGAGCTGATATCCGAGAATAAATCGATGTCGCGAAAATTGGAGGATTACGGGAAACAAAAGTCCACCTCGATATCCACTGCTAAGAGGCTGGCCGAGTTTCTGGGTGATCAAATGGTGAAGGATGCCGGGCTAGCGTGTAAATACATCATCGCTAATAAGCCCCAGGGTGCACCGGTCACTGAACGTGCAATACCATTGGCAATCTTTCAATCAGAACCGGCAATCAGAAGGCATTATCTGCGCAAGTGGTTGAAGGATCCAGGTTTGCAAACCGATAACATTAGACAAATCTTGGACTGGGGTTATTACATAGAGAGGCTTGGAAGTGCTATTCAGAAGATCATTACCATTCCGGCTGCGATGCAAGGGGTTTCGAATCCGGTGCCCAGAGTGAAACATCCAGATTGGTTGCACAAAAAGATAATGGAGAAGAGCGCGACCCACAGGCAGAAGAAGATTACGGATATATTCTCAGTGATGCCAAAACCCGTGGCAAATGATAACGAGGACGACGAAGAAGCAGGACCATCTGAACCGAGGGATATTGAAGATCTGGCGGGTGAAGACCATCCGTTCAAGCGACCGCTGCCGGTAGTGCATAAAAGGAAAAGACAATCGGACAGCGAGGAAGAACAGAATATAAACAGAAACTGGAAGGTAGTCCTAGGCTCGCCACCACCTATGGGAACAACAAAGGAGGAGAGGATCAAATGGATAGAGTTTCATAAACAGAAATGGGCCTACCAAGCGAAGCAAAGGGGTGAACATCAAAAGAGTAAAAGGAGTAAAAAGTCCATGAACGATACGGAACAAATCAGCTGGGGTGTTGCGAGAAATACTGAAACGAATACTCTGGGTGGTTTCTTGAGAAAGGCGCAAAAGAAGTTGCTCACCTCGGCCTGGCAAATCATTCAAATATCCCCAACCAATGAACCTGGTTTATTCAGGATGTGGGTATTGGTCGAGCATGATCTTCATCCGTTGCGTCTCGTAATACCTCGCATATTTTATGTGAACACGCGGAAACCGAAGCCTGATCCAGAGCCTGGTAAGAAGGTGTCCTGGACGAAGAGTTCGAAAGTTCTGCCTCGATCGCGGCCGATACACAATTTGTATCGCTACTGTGTCCCGGAAGCGCTGTATCAAATGCACAGTCAAGAGTTGCTGGAAGATTTGAGTAAACCAGAAATCGAGGGGATATACGAGACTCAAATGTCATTGGAATTTAGAGCGATTCTGCAGTTAGGATGCATTTGCATGGTGGATCCAAAAGCAGCGAGAAACATGGTCGATGGCGCGGATACCTTTAACCTGAATCAACTGGAGTATAAAAGTATCGCTGTGCAACCGTACCTCCCAAATGTTCAGAAAATGAATTATATATTCCTGTACCATCACTGGAGCTCCAATCATCAGAGAGCATTCTGGGGACTTTTTTTAAATGCGAGCAAAAGGGTTCACATTTTTGTCTTGGACTCGGTTTCGTCGAATCAGATGCCCAATATGAACACACTGTACAGCCAAGAACGAAACATAGTTGTATCCATGAACGGAGAAGACAAGATGAAAGCCTTGCCGGAATCGATGCAATTTGTTCTGAGGTTCGAGACAAGTTTCCAGCAGGTCTGTCGAATTCTACAAGCAGCCATAACAGCATATAAGAACGAGGGTCACGGTGCAACGATATTCGTCACTCAAACTGCTCTAGACAAAACAGCGCTGATAACTCAGATGCCATTGCTTAACGAGTTCCCGTTGATCAACACCCATGTCCAAGATATTGAGAATTTGTACAATACAATCGAGTGGCAGAAAGTCGGCGCAAAGATAATGATTCGGCATTATTTTAAGAGTCAACAAATTCTCGAACTGATGGCAGAACAGTGCCGATACTTCCATGCACCTATCGGAAACATTCCTGCAGATCCCACGCTCTTCGGTGCAGATCTCTTCTTCGCTAGACACTTGCAGAAGCATAACTTTGTGTTATGGTGTTCCACCACAGAGAAACCGGATTTAGGGGGTAGCGAGAACGACGATAATAGATTATTGACAGACTTTGAAGAGAGCTCCCATTGCGCTGCGAACAACCCCGGGACTTATTCCAGTGTATGCATTGAACTGGAAATAGACAGTTTAGCAGTGAACACCTTGCTGCAGTATCATCATATTCATGATATCGATGGGACAAGTTCCTTTGTAGCGTTTCATAATCAGCAAATGGCGTCTGTTCAAGCGAGTACAATTTTTATATCGAAAAGACTAATCGTGTGAGATACTAAGCTAATTTGGTCGATTGTTTTATAGGAACTAGCAACGGGTGATCCTATGGCAAATATAATCCCCAGCTACGATGAAACTGCTCTTTGCAGTCCTGCTTTCAGAGCACTGCGGAGTATGGTAAATGCGTGGCTACTGGATGTTTCAGTTTACAAGAACGTATTTGCGGATTATCAAATTATTCATTTCTATAGGTAATTTAATCTATCATATATTACTGACTAAATGGAACTATATATATTTATTACTGTCACGCAATATCCAAAGTTAAGACAAATGTAGCGCCTCCTATAATATTACGACCTTCGCGTGACCTTGACTAATATATCAAACGTAATGGCCGCTTTGTTTCCAGATGGTTGCGTTCACCTAACGCGTTGCTTTACGATCCAGCTTTGAGAAGAACCTTGCACGGTTACATGAAAAAATTATTTATACAGTTGTTGGCCGAGTTCAAAACGTTGGGTTCCATCATCATTTTCGCGAATTTTAACAAGATCATTGTATGCACCAAGAAGAGATCAGTCAGCGACGCATTGGGTTACATGGAATTTGTTGTTCAAACGATACGTAACAAGGAATTCTTTCATAGTATTGAAATCACGTTCGAACAATGCTGGGAGTATTTAATATGGCTTGATGTTGTAAGGATAACAAACTTTAACATTACACTAGTAAATATTTCTCGGTTAACGATTAACAAAATCGTTTTTAATCAATAGCATAATCACGCTGGTGTGAAAGGAAAGCTGCCGAAAGACATGGAGGATAATACTGAAGCGAATACCCTCGACGACGAGAACGAGGACGAGGATGACGATTCGGTAAGTTTTACATTTTACATGTACATCGTTGTTGTAAAATATTGTTGTTAAATGTTTCGTTCTACTTAGCCCGAAATCGTAATGAATTGGAATTTGATGGAGTGCCTGCCAAAAGAAGCTGCGTGTCAGTCAAGTTTCAATGCTATAATAGCGGGATACATAAACGCTATTTACCAATTCATGATTGAAAACGAACAGCTAAATTGTACTATACAGCCTAGAAGGAAATCCATTAGTATGAGCCAAAGTTTGTCGGCGCAGCTAGGATTAGGAGCACTTCAGAATACTGCAGACTTCGCTAAGAAGCTTATATCGGGAGACATGTCTCAGAAACTTTTTCAGTAAGCCTCTTTCACTATTTGATTCGATAAACGAGAATTACGCCTAACATCTAATCGAAATATATTGTAGAATTGTACAGAAAATATACAAAAAGCTTCCGGAGAAGGAACTAACTATTCAAGAATATCCAAACTTGGACCTAGATGGTAGAGAAAGTAGAAAAATCAATCCAGCTTTGGAGTTAATTAAATCAGTTTGCAAGGTACTTGTGCATGTATTTAATCGCATTCGTATTCGATTTTGTTGTAATCGGTGACGAAATTCATTTCAGGTTTTATCCTTGGATAAAGAAATCGACACCGAAGTATATCATTTGCAAACGAATATGTTACGATTGGTCAGAATCGGCAGTTTCAGCGATTCAGTTGAATGGAAGGATCCATGTATTTCGTTGATTCTGCCGGAAATCATTTGCAAAGCATGTAATCATACGAGGGACATCGATCTATGCAAAGATAACTATTCTATTATGGAAAACGACAGGTATGTAGCATTGTGAAAGTAATTCTGAAATGTTAACTTCAATAGACATTTATATTTATTGTAGATACCTGTGGAAATGTCCCCTTTGCAAAATGACATACGATAACGAAGAAATAGAATTCCTTCTTATAGATGTATTAAATCGCAAAAGTATGGGTTACATGTTGCAAGATTTACAATGCTGCAAATGCAAGGAAATTAAAAGAGAAAACATGAACGAACTCTGCTCCTGTTCTGGGAATTTCAAGACTTTGATCCCCAAAAATGATCTAATCAAATTTGTGAAAATATGTAAATCTGTTGCCAGGAAGTGTAACATGGAAACATTAATGGAAATAGTCGAAAATACGAAACTTTTTGCAGGTGTCACATAACTTCAAGAATTTGTATTTTTATACTATAAATGTAATGTTGTAAATTATGTTTATTTATTTTGTTTTTAATGATTTCAAACATAAATACGTGTATACGAGGAGGATGGAATTTAATATACTTACATTTACAATATCATGTATGTATTTTTACAACTGAATACTTAATATTAAATATAACCATTTTAATGCGGCTGTTCTATTTGCATGTACTTCGTATAGTTCTAATTCTTTACCCTTTTTATAATTTTGGCTCTGAAAATGAGTTAATTTTTACAAAACCCGAATAAAGTAAGTTTATATTCCTTTCTTAACACATTCACGACGAGATGTACCACCGATGGTAAAAATATAACTGTCAAAATATGGCCCTGTCGTGAACGTGTTAAAGGTCGCTTACCTTGGAAGGTGATCTTGGGAAATTCTTCCATGACACGTCTGTCGGCACTGCCAAACTGTTTAGCAAGCCTTTCTAGTTCATTTTTCCTTTCCATTTCGATTTCAGGAGTGGGATCGACCAATTTTCCACCACTGGACCAAATAATTTAACACCATAAGAATACTATCATATATTCATTGATATTTTAATGGCACTACAGTTAATTTCACAAGGAAAAAATCTACTTACGCGCTCTTCGCTGTATATTCACGGAGTTTGTCAAGAAACAGTTGTTGAATTGGGTCGCTTGCTTTCTGCAATGCAGGTGCAACAATACCAATGTTGCGTTTGAAAATCTTTGGTACACTGGTGGCTAAGCGTTTGGTAAGCATTGTGCCTTAAAAATCCATGTATAAATGTGTGAAGACCTCGAGGGACATCAAGTGACAAGTATCAAATGACATAAACGATAACACTAGTTAATTTATAAAATAATACCCTTTTCCTTCAACTACGAAATGAAACCTCCAAATACATAATAGATTACAAAATTATTCAGTTTCTCTTACGTAATAAATTACTTTAGAATCAATAAGTAGGTTATGTTCGTTTCACAAATAATACTGTCCAAGAATTATAAAATTATAACATGCAATATTCGAGTAAATATCATCAAACGATCAAATACTATTTCAAATCATTCAACGTAATTCATTATTCTTACCTTTTATATTACGCACTGCTCGAGATCACTCGTCGATGATGATCAGCTTAGAACACGTAATAAATTATAGAGTGTCTTCTCACTTATATTATACCAGTCACACGAAAAGGATCATCTCTATGCCTCTGTCTAATTGGTCAAACTTAAAATCTGTCTAAACTATGTTCTAATTTCGCATTAGTTTTTTAAAAAGTTCACGTTGTTTGTTACATTTTTCTCCGATATTAAATTGAATAGGTAATACTACGAAGAAAGTATTGATTAAAAAATTAAAACTGTTTTTAAAAAAATATACAGTTTATTCCCACGAGAGTTTGAATCATTGACGATAACTTTTTCAGCAATATTCAATCATGTAAATTGTGTGTATTTGGAAAATATCGCTTTCGACCATACTACCTTTCAAATATAGCCGCGCTTCCAACGTTTTCAATATTTCGAATGTAGTCTCTTCGTTCACATAAATTTAATATTTCTTTCTTTTATATGAATTTAAAGAAACAACAACACTGTCTGTATGCACATGCAAGGTGTCGAGGTCTTCCAATTTAGAAACACAAGTCACTGATATCAAAGATTCCGACAAGAGTTTCCCCTCTGCAAGTGCGTACCGTGATAAAGGCACGACTGTCCCATCTATCTATTCGCGAACATCGGCCGAAAGACCGCTCCAGCGGAAGGAGTGGCGCACGCCGACGAATCACGGCACGCGATGCTCAGGCTGGCCACTGATTGGTCAACGACACGTTACCGCGGGGCGGTGGGGAGGAGAATCCCGCTCTTGGTTTCATTCATGAACGCTTGGACTGCAGCCATAATACATTTGTAATCTGTATTGTGTACGGGTACACCGCGTTAGTGGTGCCGATGTGCGTGCCCCTCACAGTTGTACACGTGATTCTTGTTTTGTGTTCGTTTCACTTTTTGTGTTTTTCCTGTGCATTATTCGACCGGTTGACACTGTTGCATTCCCCATTGGATTTTACGTCGGAAAACAGGTAAGCGAGCGTGTTAACCTGCGCGCTCTCCGTGTGCACGTAGCGCGCGAACGCGAATCTTCGAAACTTTTGAACAAACCGATTCGTTCGATTTACGATTTGGTAACCAGCAAGCGACGGGAAAACGAAACGAAAAGTCGTCGCTGTCTCTTTCGAAAGGCTAGATCGTAACGTCACGAGAAAAGTGCACGCCTACGTGCGGACAGGCCTATATTTGTTTTGACGGAGCGTTCACTGGCTACTTTGCATCCCACGGGCAATCGGAAACGCTGACAAGACGAACACTATAATCTAGAATTCATGTACGCAGAGACACATCTGTTGCGCGCGACGTTTGACAAGTTTAGATCTTCACGATAACGCGTCTCTACCGGCTACCGTGTTCGAGAAAACTGTATTTTCATTCCGTATCGCTGTCCCTCCCGTTGACCCGGTCTTTCGGACAATATTTTTCCCCAGGCTGAGTAATAACGCAAACTATTTTTTATGCGCTGCAGCTCCATAGAGTATACAGTGGTTTCACTAACAATCTTGACGTTCTCTACAAGCGTTCTTTCTGTTTATCTTGCGTCATGACATCGGTGATTTATATCTCCAGTCGATGTTAAATATACATCTTCGAGAAAAATAGATTGCACAACTCTTCTAGAGGGTGTGATTTCAGTCTATTCGAGGATCGGTGTTTATGGATATTGTACGTGTGTACTTTGAACAAGGCTCGTTCGCAACGAAGTGGAGACCGCGAACTTTTTTTTTTTTTTGTCAAAGATTAATTTCCTCTCCTCAGGTATCGATCCCGTATCGATCGTAAATATCGCGACGCTCGCGATAATCATATCTCATCTTCTTGCGTCACGTACAATTTCGATTTATCGTTTCAACGTATAGACGTGTTTCGCAGAATTTTTTAACGGCCGCTTCTCGTTCCAAGTAAGTGATGAACATTATTTTTCTCGCATAAAGATCGAGGGCTCGAATTTGTTGCATTTTACGATCGAGAACAATGCGAAACATTGTACGAGAATTCTGCTGTATGATTAACGAACGAGCGTGCTACGTAATCCATAGATAACGAGTGTTCATGACAATCTCTCGCGTGCTCGCAAATAGCACCAGTGACCGGTTCATTTAGTGACGAATCAAAATTTGAAAAAAATCATCAACACATACTTTTCCGAATTAGTCGTCGAGGGGTGGGGGTATTATAAAATTGCACATGCAATCAAAGGGAAAGGGAATTGTGGGTTGGAAAGGGTTGGGGACTGATTGAAGGCAATAAAAATGAACGATCTCGATAAAAATCCACGGTCAAAATGGCAGCGGGACGAGGCTGCGCGTTCAAATTTATTTGAATATATTTTACGGCTCGGGTAAACAGTTTCTGTCGAGTCTGGATTAAGTTTTTATACGACGTCTGCGTAACATATTTCGCCGGTAACGCGCGTAGGTAATATTTCCGTCGAGCAGCATTTGAAACGCATACGAAGAGAAGACGAGAGGGAGAGAGAGAGAGAGGGCGGCGCGGGTGTTCGATGCGTTGAAGCGAGAGAGGACACTGTGCGTCGGACAGTGTGTAAGTTAAGCGTGTACACGAGGGGATGGGATGGCTAGCCTGGCAATTTAAAAAAGGAACGCGATGCCCTCGGTGTTGGTGGGTCGAATGGTTTTTGTACACTTTCTCGGATCTCGAGGAGCACGGCATGGCAACGTCGCGACCTACCATGCTTCCCTCGTTTGTCTTCCCGGCTGTTTCTTCTCTGCCAAAGACGCGACAAATATCAAAGGCCAGAAGACATACCGCTATGACAAAGATGCGCACGAATCTTCTTGAATCGGGATGAACCGAGCACCGACCAGAGAAACAGATCGAAACCGAGAAGATACGGGGAGGATAATCGTCGATCATTTTTGCGTTGAACATTCTCACGGGAACGAAGTCGAAATAGGAGGTTAGGTTCTAGATCACTCCTACGACTTTGCGAACTGCTCGATGATAGGCCGAGGGACCCAATCACTATGTTAATTATACTTATTTTAAAAGCAGAATGAATATTAAGAAAAATTATTAACCGATTTTAATGGAAAAAAATGTAATATCTTTTTTTTTTAACACTAAATCTACCACGCACGGTGAAATGACCGTATTTGAAATTTCGTTTAGAATTTCTTGTACACAACGTTACTGTATCGCCATGTAACTTATTGACTTGAATGTATTGAAAATGCATAAATGTAAATAAAACTTTTCTAAGTAGAAAAAAATGTTTTGTTTACTATCCCATTGGCTAAAATCTCTTTCTATATTAAGATAAATGAGATTTTTTTTTGAAGTGGTCATTTGACCGCTCATGGTAGGATTAGGTATACATGAAACGTCGGTAGGTTTAGTGTTAACATTCATTACGCTTTAAAAGTAAGTAACATTACTATAGGCGCAGTAATTGGATCCCTTATCTTAGGGTAGTTGATCGGTGCGTGTTTCGATAATGAAAGGAATTGTTTAAGAATTCCTGAAGTTTGAACTCGCCCGTGAGGTTAGTTTTTAGCGGCAAGAAGAGGCCGACGAAATTACTGTTTAGAAAAAGGTAGTCGGTTTAAACGAGTTGGAGAGTCAAGGGCACATCGAGATTTTTCCCCATATGGGCTCGTCGTGGGTGCCCGGGACTCGCATACGGGTCCAGGCGTCCCGTGACCTGCAGGAACGTCTGCCCGCATCTGGAAACCCAACGGCAGAAACTCCAGAGATATTATATCGCTCCTCTCGGCAGACTTGAAACAATAGACACTTGAACTCCTCGAAGGACAGGCCCGTCTCTACCCGGTATCCCAGAAAAACCAACCCGACACCCTTCCTTCCTTCCTTCCTTTGGAACAGGACACCTCCCGAACCGCGGTAGCCTCGATTTTTCTTCTATTTCACATTTTCCAACCATACAGTCAGTCCCATAAGTATTCGTACGCTCTTAAAAATCGCATAACTTTGTCAATATTGGACTATACAACTCGAATTTTTTTCAGAAGTTAGATCAATTGGATCACTAAATACAGTGAAAAAAATTTTTTACAATAATTGCAATTGGTTGTAGAGAAAATACTAATAGTTGTATTTTGCAACTTTTTTATGTGGACTTACATTGAAAATTTAGAAGGTACGATTTGTAGATTTGGATGAATTGTACATGTTGTGAGAATTTCATCAAAATCGGTCAACGTTGCAATGAGCTGCGGATGTTCGAAAATGATCACAAGGGCGAAAGCTTCAGTTTTCATCGTTAAACGTTTGTAGCCCAGTGCAATGTTGCCGGTTTAGGTGAAATATTCAGAATATGGATAATTGATACAGATGTACAAAACGTACTTTTTAAGTTTTTAATATAAGCCCGCATAAAGAAGTTGCAAAATACAACCTTTAATACTTTCTCTGTAATTTCGAACAATTTCAATTTTAATCAAACATTTTTCTCACGTTACGTAGCGATCCCTATGTTCAAACTTCTCCAAAAAATTCAAGCAGTATAGTCCAATATTGAGAAAGTCATGCGATTTTATAAGAGCGTACGAATACTTATGGGACTGACTGTATATTTCGCCGAGAGGACCCTGTCAGGGATAATTACAGGCTAGATGGTACAGTAGCGGCACCGACTGCGGAGGCCGGGTCAATTTCGACCGACCATAAAAATTTATTGTGCGTAGAGGTTTTGAAAAGTTGCAAACAACAACAGTAATCAATTCCAGTAATTTTCTTTTTGTTCTGGTAAATAGCGAACGACAAAGACATTCGAATCACTGTGACCGTAAAATCAATCAAACGATTTACTAGCCAGTAATCATTATTTTTTGTTGAATCAAGTCGAATGAAATCTGCCATTTTTTGTGGAATATCAAGAGAAACCTTCGGAAGTGCCTCCATTGAGAATCACTGGATAGAAGAGCGTTAGTTACTGAATTAACTTAAAAAAAAAGAAACGGTACATTGTATACTCTGATCTGTCCTCGCGTGGGATACAGTAATGTGAAGTTTATTGAGGTTCGAAGAGACAACGTTTTTGTTCTGCATGCACGGAGTATGACAGAGTATGCAAGACATCTGTGCTTTGTTGCGCGTCTCCTGCTCGGTCCAGGGGCCTGGTTGTCTCGACCCTCGAATTTATGGTCGGAAAATGTAAAATCTTTCGGGGGCCACTAACTTCTCGTCTAATGTTGTGCGTCTAGTTACAGCCGTGTCCTCGGTATTCCGGTCGGGAAAGCTACGCCGAGTGAAACAAAATCAGGAGCGTGTTACCGACTTTACCCACCGTATCGAGCGATCTTTTCTTTCGCTTTCGTTGCTGCCCCGGAACGCGCAGGTAGACGCATCCGAGTGGAAATCGCATCGTTGTGTTTGCGCGGAAGCCGACCGGACACTTTAAACGCCGATCGTGTCCCGCCCGACCTCTACACAGCCCACAGATTCCAAGATAGAGCGGAAACACGCGTGAAAACCGACCCGCCGAAAACAACACCCTAATCGCCGACTTTTCCCGACCCCTAACCCCTTGCGGCTACACTATCGAGTAGTGTTCCTGATTTCTCGACATTTCTCATTTCTCGAGAAATGAGAAATGAGACTATATTTCTCGAGAATTCTCGAGAATTTTTAATAAAATGAAAAAATCTTGGGAAACTTATGATATTTGGAATGTCGTTAATTATATTTTTCGAAAGGGCACAACACTTTAACTCGGTGTTTATTCCTGTTCAATGTGTACATAAAAACAAGGAACAAATAGACGCTGAATGTAACCGATAAATTTATTTCTTTAAAACCAAACTTTTATAAAGTGAAACATTACGCTTTTCTTTTGAAATGACTTCTTAACCAGTTAAGCGCGTTTGACGTGTATACACAAAATTCTATTGCGGTGCGGTTAACGTTAATGAATTGTTAATTTCTTATCGAATAAAAATGTAATTCTTTCTCATTTTGCTTTCCTTTTTTCGTAAAATTTATAATAGCGGCATTTGGCCAGCATTCGACGCATATATTCGTCATTGCTTGATTTTAATTCCGCGCCGCGAGGGGTTTATAAAATTAAATTCCACAGTTAACTGGTTAAGAAGCATAATGCTTCTAATGTAGAATCAGACAATGTATTTCTTTTTTTTTTTGGAACAAAATCTGTAGCGTGTAGAGAAATAATCAATTATAAAGTTCGTCGAGAAATTCTCGAGAAGGAACACTGCTATCTAGTCATGCTCGTGATGAAGATTCTGAACAGAGTCTATTAAATATGTACACTGCCGTCCATAAGTATTTGAACACCTTTTCAAGCGGAATAACTTTTTTAAAATTGATCGAAATGAATTGAATTTTTTTCTAGATGTTGGACCGACTAGTTTGCTAGACAATGAGTAAACAAAAATTTCTTTAGATTGCAATTGGTTGGAATGCATGTTCGAACCATGTGCAAATGCTACTGTTACTCGCATGCAACGCATCTTCGACGTACGAGCACGATTTCTGCGATACTAAGAGCAGTCTATACTGCGGAATTCGTTTATTATGTTCATCGTATTAAAATAAGCAGAAGCCTCGCAACCCGGGATCGATATCCTATGCTAATTTTGCACAGAGATCCGCAGTTTAATAATAACTTTGTAAAAAGATACCGCCTTGAAAGGGTTAAACGAGAGAGCCGAGAGCATCGTTACGTTCTATCCCGGTAGCTTTTCGCTTGTCTTGTCTTATCGCCTGGCGATTCTTGTTGTCGAGAGCTTTTATACTATGTATATTGGTACGGTTTACCTCGAACACGTGCTTGTCGCGAGATAAAACGAGCATGTTCGAGTACGCGTTACAGTTGTTGGCCAGCGAGAAACGCTTTATCATCTCGAATCCTCGTCGATGTAGGAAACGCGGAATCGGTGTGATTCTATTAGGTTGGCAAGAAAGTAATTTCGGTTTTCACTAATCGATGCCTTTATGTTTTGTTTGATTGACTTCTGTTAACGTTGCATTTGTTTTCTTTCTGAAATTTCATAACTGCATCTTTTAGGTTACTTTTGAAGCAAATTGCACGTAATTTTGATTAAAATTGTTAGTTCCGTGTCAATTTGAACATGGAGTGCAAAAACGAACATTATAGGCACATCTTGCTTTTTTATTTCCGTAGAGGTAAAAAAGCTGCCGAGGCTCACAAAGATATATGTGAAGTTTATGGTGTGGGTTGCTTAACAGAACGCACGTGACAGAATTGGTTTAAAAAATTTCGTTCTAGAAATTTCTCACTTGAAGACGACCAACGTTCTGGTCGACCATCCGAAGTTGATGATGGCCAAATGAAAGCCATTATTGAATCGGATCGTCGTATAACTGTCCGAGAGATTGCAGACAGGTTAAATATCTCGCATACAACTATAGAATATCGTTTAAAAAGCCTCGGAATCGTTAAGAAGCTCGATATTTGGGTTCCACACGAATTGAAAGAAATTCACTTAACGCGACGCATCAACATATGCGATATGCATCTCAAACGAAATGAAATCGACCCTTTTCCGAAGCGAATCGTCACTGGTGATGAGAAATGGGTTGTTTGCAATAACACAACTCGAAAACGATCATGGTCGAAGCGTGATGAATCAGCCCAAACCACGCCGAAAGCTGAATTGCACCAAAAGAAGATCGTGTTGTCAATTTGGTGGGATTACAAATGTATTGTGTATTTTGAGCTTCTCCCAAGGAACCAAACCATCAATTCAGATGTTTATTGTCGACAACTAACAAAACTGGACATAGCAATCAAAGAAAAACGGCCAGAATTGGCAAATCGCAAAGGAATCGTGTTCCACCATGATAACGCTAGGCCACACGCATCTTTGGTATCACGTGATAAGTTATTGGAGCTTGGTTGGGAAGTGATGTCACATCCACCATATAGCCCTGTCATTCCACCACCAGATTATCATTTATTTCGAATTTTACAAAACTCTTTGAATGGTAAAACTTTCACTAATGATGATGGTCTGAAATCGCACTTGGATCAGTTTTTCACCGAAAAGGATCAGAAGTTTTCTGAGCGCGGAATTATGAAGCTACCAGAAAGATGGCAAAAGATCAAAGAACAAGATGGAAAAGATTTTATTGATTAAAGTTCATTGCTTTGATAAAAAAATTGGATTTTATTTCACCTAAAAATACCGAAATTACTTTCTTGCCAACCTAATATGTATTCGTAATACGCGTCAGTCAACTACGAAACCGCTCGTTGTCGGGAATTTCCGGCGCAATAAATTCGTTTATCGGTATCGGGATTGCGACGATCGATAAACCGTGTGGTTGCGGCCACGGAGACCGGTATCGCGATATCGGAAATCGGTCGAGAGGTTGCGTCTGCATTATTTTTGATCGTCTGGAAAGCGAAACCGATTCATCGGTGTGTTTCCTCCCGGTGGAATTCGACCGTTCGTTATTTCGCGACTCGCTCTTTAGAAAATTCGTCAGATAAGCGAATCGCGACTCCTTTGATCGATCGATAACCACCGCCGCCGCCTGCTCGTTGATAAGGATTGTTATCGCGTCGAGCTTCATTTATTATTAATGCTCTCCGGCCAAAAAAAAAGCGACGGAGCCACGGGGGAGCGGAACCACGATCTCTGGCTTTGTGTTTTCGATCGGAAATCTTGGATGATTATCGATACATACGATTCCCGGGAATTGAAAGTTTATCGCGCTCTTTCGAATCGAAGAATCGCGGCCCGTTATTTCATATTTCACTCGGTTCGAGAACCTCCATTGAAGAGGAATAGATAGAATAGGGATATATCGGTTTCTGATAGACACCTTGCGCCGACCGACAGGGTTAAAAACCAGAATTTTGAAACGCTTTGTATACCGGCGAGCAGATTTTGCCCGCGTCTAAAGAGCCGTGAGAGTCGATGGCACGGTGCTCGAGCACTTTTCCACCTACCATCTGTCGTTCGGGCTTCTCCAGCCGGAGTAACCTGATCTTGGTAGAAACCAGGGTTCGAAAACCTCCTACGTACGCTATGGTGCCTGCGGTTCGCATCCCCTTACACGTGAACCTTCGCAAAATCGCGCCTGCGCGTCCCGTGAATATAATATTTGCCACGGCCCGATCCGTTTTCGTTGCAAACATTACCGTGCTCTTCCTCAACAAAAATTTCCACGACAATTTAATCTGCATTGCTCCGAGAAAATTGGAAAATTGATTGTTGCACCGCACGACCCAGTTCATCGGTTCATTTTAAATGGCTTCCATGCAGTCAATTATTTGAGAGTAACTGGAAGTCGGAAGTAACGGCAACGTGTGAATCTTTATGCATTTACGATTAAACTGCGGATGCAATATAAGAATGCATTATTTGCAAATTACAGGATCCACATAGACGTTTGTATCTTCTCTTGCCAATTTTAACGCAAATAATCCGACAACATTTCCAAATCCGTTGGATGTCTTCATTGCTTTGCATTTATAGAAATTATCGAAATTTTCGAAGAACACAGCACGGTACAGAGTACAATGATGAAACAGACACAACTATTCCTAGTTGGTCAATGGAACGAGGATATTTATGCAGAATCGCGAGAAGGAGGAATTATTAATATTTTTGTTAATGCAGCGAGGGGATTTCAGGCTTCTCCCTTGTCCATTTGGAGAAATTCAGTCGCGATGTTTCACGCGTTTCGAAAAAGAGGGGGGGGGGGATACTCGTTCGACGTCATGTGCCGGAGAATTTAGTGTGCAGGTTGCAAATAAAAAGGGAACGCCGGTGATTTAGCATCTCCAGACCTGCTCAGAAGCGCGGTTCGTTGAACGTCTGTTTTTAAAGCGACCCCAGTTAACCGTCCGCGTGGAAAGTTATGCTTTTCACGTGCGGCCATCGCCTAAATAAGAAATTCACACGAGCCAGTACGAACGAATTGTCCGAATCGCGAACCGAGCCGCGCGCTATAAACCAACTCTCACGATCGGGCATAAGGGAATTTATTTAGGAACGGGGCGGGTACCAGCACACGGGGGAAGCCTAATTGGCAGGGGATTCAATTCCTGGCGCGTTCATTGCCAAATCGAGACCTAGCTGGCCTTCGTCCGCGGCTTCCGAATTGCTTTTCTTTTAACGCTAAACCTACCACGCGCGGTCAAATGACCGAAATTTCGTTTAGAATTTTTTGTGTACAAGGTTACTGCATCGCCATGTAACTTATTCCTATAATATACATACAACCCATTTTTCAATATTCACAACTTTATTGTTCACTTGCCGACAAAATTTCATAGCATGTCTTTCTATGTTAACGCTAGAACTACTTAGACTTATCCCTTTATGATAACAGCAAGATTGAATTTTCGCAGATTTCGTACGATTTTTATGGTAACTTGTACTACAAAGAAGAGATATATTAAAAAATTTCAATATTCACAACTTTATTGTTCACTTTCCGAAAAAATTTCATAGCATGTCTTTCTATATTCACACTAGAACTACTTAGACTTATCCATTTATGATAACAGCAAGATTGAATTTTCTCAGATTTCGTACGATTTTTATAGTAACTTGTACTCCAAAGAAGAGATATATTAAAAAATTTCAATATTCCCAACTTTATTGTTCACTTTCCGAAAAAATTGCATAGCATGTCTTTCTATGTTAACGCTAGAACTACTTAGACTTATCCCTTTATGATAACAGCAAGATTGAATTTTCTCAGATTTCGTACGATTTTTATAGTAACTTGTACTCCAAAGAAGAGATATATTAAAAAATTTCAATATTCCCAACTTTATTGTTCACTTTCCGAAAAAATTTCATAGCATGTCTTTCTATGTTAACGCTAGAACTACTTAGACTTATCCCTTTATGATAACAGCAAGATTGAATTTTCCCAGATTTTATGGTAACTTGTACTCCAAAGAAGAGATATATTAAAAAATTTCTCGAGAGAACGTTTTCATAGTTTCAGTAATCGTCAAAGAAGAGATCATCCACCAGTCATTTTGACTGGTTCGGTAGTTCTAGTGTTAAGATATTTTTTTGAAGCGACCATTTGACCACTCATGGTAGGATTAGGTATACACAAAATGTCGGTGGGTTTAGTGTTAAACAGATCGAGTTCTATGTTATGGTACGCATTTCTGAGAAACTATTTGTCAGTCGTCAAATCTTTGGCAGATAAAAAGAATTCGATTGTATTGCGTAGAAAAACATTGACAAGGTTGATATGACTTATCTCGCTTCATAAAATGGCAGTATCGAATTTAAAATAAATTAGACTGCCGCGAATCATGTGAAATTAAGATCAGGGATAAAAGCAAGCGTGAAATGTATACCATAATACGGGACAGAGGTAGCGTAATTGAAGACCTTGCAAAAATCGGGTTAAGTCTAGATTTTGAAAGTTGTTTAATACATTCTGCCAACAGTCCGCGATAAAAGTATATAACACTTTGACTGCCATACTAGAAACCTCAAAAACCCATAAGATCAAAGTAAGTTACTCGATGAGATAAAAATTGAAATAAATTCAACGTATGACATTGAGTAGTCCCCCAGCTTTCTTGCAATTTTACAGATCCTAATCGAATTTGGTACGATGAATATATTAACGTAAACATTCATTTAAAAACCTGTAGAAATCATTCCGTCACCCACATATGGGTGACATGGCGGTCAACGTGTTAAAGCTTGAAGAAGTGTGTGGCCAGTATGTGGGACTAAAAAATGGACTTGCCCGGTTTCTGCAGCAGGGTTTTGGATTGGTCTCGGGATAAATTCAAGGTTGGCCGATTTTTGATTTTTCGACTGACCGCCTCGCTTCCGTTGCAGCCGAAATGGATATGGAATCCCTGTACGACTACGGGGACGAGGAACAGGACTTCTACGAGGAGAGTCCCGGCACCAGGAAGGGCTACCCGATCGATCACAGATCCATCAAGGTCAGTGGTTAGACACCCTTTAATCGTTCCCCGGCGGAGCAGGCGGAAGTTAAATTTAATCGTTCCCACAGGTGAAGCGTAATTCACGCGGGCTCTAATTTTAAAGCGGGTTTCGGGCCATTTCGAAATAGCAGTTTTCTCGGCGAAAAGTGCCCGTCCCCGCCAGGACTTCTGCCAGCTTTCGATATCGTATATTTATTTCGAGATGCGATTTCGGCGACAATCGGCAGGCGATCGGCAATTTTTCGCCGGCCGAACGTTCGTTTTCGAACTCGCTGAACGGTTTCGTATATTCTTAGATATTCACGAGGTGCGAATCAACGTGGATCGCCCGAAAGCGTCCGGTGCTCGAGAGTGTACAGCCGGTGTTCGTAAACAAAGAACAACTATTTATAATTGGATATTCGCGGCTCGTTACTTTGCGACATTTCGACCGCGAGCTGCGTGCTCGATTGTGTGCGAGCGCTCGCAACGTTTCTCTTGTCGATTCGCTTCTTGATCGATGTGTACGATTCAAGGATCGTTAAATTTTCGTTGAATAATTTGGCCAAAGAAAAAATGACCGTCGAGGGCTCGTTTTAACATTAGGACTACCGAACCAGTCAAAACGATTGGCGGATGATTTCTTCTTTCAGGATTACTGAAAACTATGAAAACGTTTTCACGAGAAATTTTTTAACACGTTCACGGACAGTAAAAATTTCAGCGTGCTGCGAAAATAGACAGGCAATTTTTCTTGAAACTAGTTGTACTGTCCGAAATCTGATTAGATATAAACGATAATAATAAGTGAACTGTCACTAGTGATGACAGTTGGTCATTTCTGTGAAATGTATATTAACCCCTTAACGCACAGTTTTTTTGAAAAAAACCGGCCAAAAAAATCAATTTTTTATACACTGCGCTTTTGTTCCATGGAAAAAGGCTATATTTTATTCTTGAGTAAATTATTCTTGAATATAAGTGTTATAGCTTACAATCCCATGTAAATGATAAATATCAGTAAAACGATTTTTTTTTCTTTGCTTTCACATTGTTGCTTTCAATTCTCGATTATATTCGAGCGTGAAAAATTGTAGCAGCATAAAATACAACGCCGCTCGAATTATCTCGAGTGTGCACAGTTTGGCCTGTTCAGCGCGCTCGAATTAACTCGAGCGTACAATTTAAGGGGTTAATTACAAAAACTTAAGGTTGTATAAAATTAGATGAATAAAAATTGGCTTTAAAATTTGAATGCTATAGCATTCATGTCGTTTTGCATCACGAACGTGTTAATATATCTCTTCTTTGGAGTACAAGTTACCACAAAAATCGAAAAAATTTTAAAAAAGAAAACTTAATCAATAAAAATTGGCTTCAAAATTTGAATGCTACAGCATCCATGTAATTTTGCATCACTATGAAAACTAATGCTATAGCATTCACGTCCGCGAACGTGTTAGTATATCTCTTCTTTGGAGTACAAGTTACCACCAAAATCGAAAAAATTCAATCTTGCTGTTATCATAAAGGGACAAGTCTAAGTCACGTTTAGGGCTCGGCAGTTCCAGTGTTAAAAGCGAGATGTTATAGTCGGTGTCATTCACGAGAACAACATGTGTCCACGTGGACGTTGGAGTTTGCATAAAAGTCTTGTTCACTTTCTCGCCCGTTGCACACTGCAAAAAACATTGTTAGAACCAGATCAGAATCCACGACAGTAAAGTTTCTCACGAGGTCGCGATACTTTGAACGTGGGCAATTTAGTGGATCCATTAACTTCGCAGTGTATTTCGAATTGTAGGAAGACGACGGAATCAGGGTTACCGTTCGGTACATCTTTTCGTTTTAGAAATCGTTAATTAACCCTGACCCGTTAGCGAGGGAAGCCGGTACGGTCCGTTCGAAATAGGCCAATCCTTCTCTATTTTCGCGGTGATAGTTGACGTTGGCAGCCGCCGCCTTTGGCAGCGCTCGGATTGTACGAGTGCCAGTAACAATTCGTTCTGCTCGGTGCTCTCCGACTTCGCCTCATGAATGAACGTAGAGCCGGCGGCTCATTCACCGTCCCCTCGGTTCCCCTCTGACCTCGCGTGGTCACCTAACTTGTCTAACGCTCCTAACGCCCCCCCCCTCTCTCTCTCTGTCTCTCTCTCGTGTTCCCAACCTTCTTTCTCGCACGCTCCTCTGCGCGTGTCCTCTCGTTCCTTTTGGTTTCACTCCCTCGCCTCGGTCCATCCGTTCCTCCTCTTTGTTCGCTTCTCTCTCTCTCTCTCTCTCTCTCCCTCCCTCCTCCTTTCCTCGTCTCCGTTCTCGTTGCTGTACGCGGCGATCCCGTGACTCTTTCGCTCCGGGGAGCAGCGAAACGCTCCTCTAATCGTAATAGATAACGGATAGAAACGACCAGCGACGATAGCGTCTAACAACTCGGCCGACACGCAACTCTGCGATCGCACGAAGGATATCTCTTCTCGATTTCGAGCCGAAGATCAGATTGATCGTCTCACCCTTCGCGGCCCGGTTCGACGCCATCTTCCCTCCGAGGGTTCCTCGGAACCTTTTGATCGTCCACTCGCAAATAGAATCTCATCGTCGAAGCCTTCGAGTACACGAACTGCAAGCAAATTTGTATATCAACCCTTTGCACCGGAAGCTATTTTAACTCGAAAACCAAACATTTTTTCCGACTTGGAATATTTCCATTCTATGTATACAAGAGCCCCGTCGGACCAATACACCCAGTGGAACTGAAAATTTTCTTTTTCAGTAGGACGATGAAATTATGATTTTCTTTTTAATTTTATAATAGACAAACAAATTTAATACCGTAAACGATATTTTTAGTGGCGAGAGTCGCCGCTCGAGTGCTAAGGGTTAACACTTGGTTGACGGGACCCTTCAAAACGAAACATATAATAATCGTAATTGTGTTTTCGTTTGATAAAAGAATGTACAATTACATAAAGAAACAAATTTCCAAGTCCAGTAGATCGTCAAATTGAAACTTCAATTTCTAGAATCAGAATTGGGCACTCGGAAATAACCCATTCATTTTTGTTAAATAAGAAAGATAATACGATCTGCGATATGTGTAAAGTACCAATTAACATAAACCACCAAATAATAGAATGCAAAAAATATGAGAATGAAAGGAAAAATGCTAAGTTGCTTAGATCCTTACCCATTCTGTTAAGTTCTAAGGAGTATATCGCCGGTCTTGCCAAGTATATCAAGGATCAAATATGTATAATATATTGTAAGAAAATGTACCGTGTTGCTAATGACCTTTGATGTTGAAGCAACATTAAACAGTTAAATTATATATATATATATATATATATATTTATATACATAAAGAAATATATGGTTTTCTAAAACTATAAGAGGTGTACGAATACTTTTTGCACTCACTGTATATCTTTGTGAGCCTCGGCAGCTTTTCTACCTCTACGGAAATAAAAAAGCAATATGTGCCTATAATGTTCGTTTCCGCACTCCATGTTCAAACTGACGCAGAACAAACAATTTTAATCAAAATTACGCGCAATTTGCTTCAAAAGTAACCTAAAAGTTACATTTACGAAACAAATTGCAACGTTAACAGAAGTGAATCGAACGAAACGTAAAGCCGTCTATTAGTGAAAAGCGAAATTACTTTCTTGCCAACCTAATAGAACCGTCGGCCGGCGAATGTGATAAAAGGGAAGGTATAACGCGATATTGTTCGAAAGCGAAAGGGACATTGAAGAGAAACGGAAAGTCGGGGCTCGTTAAAGAGGAACGGGATGCAGTAGCGGCAGAAGAGAGCCGGAGGAGAGGAGAGCAAGCAGCGGTAGCAGCATCAGCATCGGCAGGGAGGAGAAGAAGAAGAGGGAGCACGCGTGTGCACGGCAGCCGTTGGTTCGGTCGGCTCGGGGGAGGAGAGAAAGGAGAAATCTAAGTCGCCAGAAATAGCATCCCTTCTCGCGTGAAGCGGGTCCCGGAGCTTCTGCATGCGTCGCTCGTTCTAGTCGGATGCACCGTTGCCTCACCTACGTCACACGCACTATACCGACCACCGCTTCTTCTTCTCTCTGTCTCTCCATCGCTCTCTTTCTCTTCTATCTCTCTGTCTCTCTATCGCTCTCTTTCTTCTCCTTCTCTCTGTCTCTCTATGGCTCTCTTTCTCTTCTATCTCTCTCTCTATCGCTCTCTTTCTTCTCCTTCTCTCTGTCTCTCCATCGCTCTCTTTCTCTCCTATCTCTCTGTCTCTCTATCGCTCTCTTTCTTCTCCTTCTCTCTGTCTCTCCATCGCTCTCTTTCTCTTCTATCCTCTGTCTCTCTATCGCTCTCTTTCTTCTCCTTCTCTCTGTCTCTCTATGGCTCTCTTTCTCTTCTATCTCTCTGTCTCTCTATCGCTCTCTTTCTTCTCCTTCTCTCTGTCTCTCCATCGCTCTCTTTCTCTCCTATCTCTCTGTCTCTCTATCGCTCTCTTTCTTCTCCTTCTCTCTGTCTCTCCATCGCTCTCTTTCTCTCCTATCTCTCTGTCTCTCTATCGCTCTCTTTCTTCTCCTTCTCTCTGTCTCTCCATCGCTCTCTTTCTCTCCTATCTCTCTGTCTCTCTATCGCTCTCTTTCTTCTCCTTCTCTCTGTCTCTCTATGGCTCTCTTTCTCTTCTATCTCTCTGTCTCTCTATCGCTCTCTTTCTTCTCCTTCTCTCTGTCTCTCTATGGCTCTCTTTCTCTTCTATCTCTCTGTCTCTCTATCGCTCTCTTTCTTCTCCTTCTCTCTGTCTCTCTATGGCTCTCTTTCTCTTCTATCTCTCTCTCTCCATCGCTCTCTTTCTTCTCCTTCTCTCTGTCTCTCCGTCGCTCTCTTTCTCTTCTATCTCTCCGTCTCTTCCTCCTCTTTCTCCTCTGTCTCTCTTTACGACTCGCTTCGCTTCTTTTCACTAACCGGGAGGGTTGACGGGGAGTAACGTCGTTATATAATCTAGCGTGCGATCGCCGATCCGTGTGCGTTAATTGAACTAAAGGACCTCGAACGTTGCCCGACAAAATCGAGTTTTTAGGCACCGCGTGTACCAGCCCAGCCTACCATTCGACGTTCACGTTGGAACTCGGCGAAATTGCGGAAGAACCACGCCGCAGATTGCGTTACGCGTTATTAAATGAAGCACGCTTCTTGGAGACGAAGCTCCGCGGAAAGTCGAACAACATGATCCATTCCGAGCGAGATGCTTCCCTTCTAACCCTGAGTTTTCTTCGTGAAACGTTTTGTTACACTCGTTTCGGGTCAATTAGCATGTTTTTCAATTTTTTATCTATCACGACGTATTTATGGGAATTTGTATTTTCACTACTCAGTCACGGAAGGATTCAGCTAGTTAGGTATTAACCAGTTAACACGTTGAACGCCACGTCAGCCATATGTGGCTGACGGAATTATTTGTGCAGGTTTTAAAATGAATTTTTACGTTGATATATTCATTGTACTAAACTTAATTAGGATCTGTAACATGCAAGAAAGTTGGAGGATTACTGAGTGTCGTACATTTAATTTTTTGCAATTTTTATTTCGTTAAATAACTTACTTTGATTTTATGGAATTTTTCGGGTTTCTAGTTTGGCGTTCAAAGTGTTAACTGCGTTCATACACGTGTCAATCCAAAACTCTATCGCGGTGCGGTTGACGTTAATGAATTGTTAATTTCTTATAAAAATGTAATAATGTAATTCTTTCTCATTTTGCTTTACTTCATTCGGAAAATTTGTAATAGCAGCATTTCGCCTGCGTTCGACGTGTATACTCGTCCTGGCTTGATTTTAATTCCGCGCCACGTAAGGGATTTTTCAAAATTAAACTCCGCAGTTAACTGGTTAAATAAAAGAAGTAGAATTGTGTGTTGCCGTAGAAAATGACAGTTATCCAGTTTCTATTATAATCTATGTATAGAAGAAACTAATTTCATTAAAAACGGACGATGATTCATTTCGTTTGTGAGTCTAATAATACTTCTTGAAATGCAAATTTCATTCCACGTCATAGTATCTGTGTGAATAACTCTATTACGTAAGATGTACGTATGCATGCACGCAACATTGTTCACGTAGAGACGTGCTCTCGTACGTTGGACTATTTATAAACAGGCTGCGGGTCTTTGTGCGCGAGATAAAAATTGTCCAAGTCAATTTTACGGAAACAGAAGATAAATGAATATTTATTTTCTCTTTTAATCATTTCAGCAAGTCGAAAATATAAAATCGTTCAAATCTTCTCATGTCTTTATAGTTTTGTATTTGACCACAGTACATTTGTGTTATTTGCTCATACATTCCACTATTATAAATGGACTGTAGGCCTTTATGCGCAAGATAAAAATTGTCCAAGTCAATTTTACGGAAACAGAAGTTAAATGAACATGCATTTCCTCTTTTAATAATTTCAGCAAGTCGAAAATATAAAATCGTTCGAATCTTCTAATGTCTTTATAGTTTTGTATTTGACCACAGTACAGTTGTGTTATTTGTTCATACATTGGACTATTATAAATGGACTGTAGGCCTTTATGCGCAAGATACAAATTGTCCAAGTCAATTTTACGGAAACAGAAGTTCAATGAATATGCATTTTCTCTTTTAATAATTTCAGCAAGTCGAAAATATAACATCGTTCAAATCTTCTCATGTCATTTACAGTTTTGTATTTGACCAGTCCATTTGTGTTGTAAATGCATGAAATCCGCAGTCTGATTGTAAATGTGCGTCAGATTTTTGTGATTGTTGTACGAAACTGTGATGCAATTATGAGACCGACGGAGGAGATTGAATTCTTTTTTATGATTATGATTATGAAATATTAGAAGAACGTTACCTGTTTGTAGAAAAGCTGTTCGAGTGGTAGGCAGGTGGGAGTAATAGAAGCAATTTCGAAGCTGATTGATGACGGAGAGGGGGCCAAGTCCGAAGCAATTAGGGATTGAAATGGCGGCTTGGTTCAACATCGATTCAGGATTAAACGATTCGGGCGTGGTGCATCCGTTTCCTTTCCTAGGTTCCCGTGGCATACCGATCACGCTCGTTTTCCCGTGACCGTGGTCGTCGTTCGCCGATTTGATCGCCGTGACCACCATCGATTTATCGGACCGTCTTCGAGAGTGTTCGCGATCGATTTACAAATTAGTCGCCGTCGTCGCGGACGAGTCTCTCTCTCTCTCTCTCTCTCTCTCTCTCTTTCTTCGTGTCTTGGCTCATAAAATTCCACGTGCACGCGATGCAATCGTTTGGGTCCACTTCGCGCCGGTGCAACACTGCACCGATGCACACCAACGCCGTGGAAAAGAACATTTCACACTTGTAATTGCATATTTGTCCGGATTCTGTCACGTCCCGTATTTGTGTGGTCTTGTTCGCACAGAGTGATCTATAAAACATTTATTTTTAACCGAATGCTCATGGATGTATTCTTACATACCGTGCGCAGATTTTCACGAAGCTTTACACATGGCTGGAACATTAAGGAATATCTTTTTTGTTCTTCCGCGTTATTTTTTCACGTCTGCACGCCTCTGTATTTAGATAACCACCCACTAGAAACGATTTTATCTAGATTTAGTTCAGTTGACAAAACGACGAAAGAATAAATTGGACAATAAAAATAGACATTTACAGCTGAAGCGTTGAACTGACTGTGATTTGCTGCGGCCGACAAAACAGGAGAAGAATAATTGGAAAAACAAGAATGGTACTTTGTAGATCAAATATTGAAACGACTGTCTGTGATTTGCTTCGGTCGACAAAACTGACGAATTATTTGAGAGAAGAATAATTTGCGAAACGAAAATAGTATTTGTGATCTGTGATTTGTATCTGTTCGTGATTTGTTTCGGTTGAGAAAACCGGAAAAAGATTAATTGGAGAAAGAGGAGGCGTTGAACTCTCACTGGCTGTATCGAATTTGTTGTTATCGGGACAATTTAGTAAAGGGAAGCGTTGATCGCGTTTAGGCTGGTTCGGGCTGACAGTGCGTTGCCGAATTTTAACGAATTTTACCGTAAGACCAGCCTCTTTGCTTTTCTCTCGGCCATCTGTCGATGAATATTAATAAGAGGAAAGCAGGGCAGCTGTTGTTCGCCGCGCGCAGGAACTGGCCACTTGGCCGGTCGTTCCTCCACCGGAAGTCCTCCGCAGAACTCGCCGAAAAACGATCCCTTCTTCGCCCGGGATATCCAGGTCCCTTTGATTTCCTCCGGAGATGCATTCTCTTCCATTATTTCCAAAAATCGGCTCCACCGTTCTCATCTGTTTCGTCGGTAGCATTCTTTACCGAGATTTTTATTCGTTCGAAGTTTCGGAAAATTCTTCCACGAATAACTAACTCGGTAAATAAATCTTGTTCCGTACCGTCGACAGTTTTGCAATATTGTTCTCGTTTTTAGTGGGGCATTGTACTGCGAGGAAGTAAAGTAAGGTGACGAATTGATTCCAAAATAGAAGATTCATTAATTTCTACAATTTCTCTGTCTCTGAAGCTTTCCAACCAAAAAGACTCCATCTTTTTAGCATTTTTGTGCTTGATAAAATTAGGACATGTTCCGAAGCAACTCGGAACAGTTTTCGATCTACCTTCCAGTAATTAATTTGATGGTTCGCGATCGGAATAGATCTCGGTACGAGGTCGGCACTGAAAGACAATTCTGCTCGAATTTAATTCACGAATATTGAGATTGCAAACATGAGGAATTTCTCTAGGTATATATTATTTAAAAAATGGCTACAGATTTTGATATATATATTCGTGTTATTTTGATAAGAAAATGTAACATAGTCATTTCTAGTGCTCCGCAAACCTAGTGTTAAGAAAAGTGGCATTAATCCTTCGGAGTAAAGTCGAACGAGTGGAAAGAACATTGGAGAACTTCATTTATTTATTTGTTTAATGCTGCTTCAACATGAAAGGTCATTAGCAACGCGGTACATTTTCTTACAATATATTACACATATTTGTATCCTTGATATACTGAACTTAATTAAATTAGAACTTAACAGAATGGGTAAGGATCTAGGCAACTTGGCATTTTTCCTTTCATCCTCACATTTTTCGCATTCTATTATTCGATGATTTATGTTATGACGATGTTTATGTCGAATCTTTGGGGTATTGTTCGAAGCTCATATTAGTTTCCATTGGAGAACCGTCTTGGTTCTCGAAGAGTCATTTAATTTCTCTGTTTCTGCCTCGAGAACGGCGCTTCTCGATTTTTTCGCAGGCTTGTATTTTTGTCAGGCGATCGATCGATCCATTGATCCCGAAGGAATGCGGTTCACGAGGGCCCGCGTTGATAACCTTTCCGTCTTCACCGAGTGTCCAATAAATCCGCCGGGTATTTATATCTAGGGCCGGCCGATGTAGCGGAAAAATTTTTAATCGCGCGTGTCTTCTGTCATTCATTCGGGGATAAAAATGATCCGGCGTATAAATAGTCGGGGAGCGATGAATGGCGGCGATCGCGCGTCTTCGTAGCCTTGTGCATCGATCGGTGGTTGCGTCGCCGGGCGGGAAGTTCGTCGGTTTCCTTCGCGGATCCACGACAGAATGGATCCCCCGATCAAAACAATGAACGACGAGATCTAACCGGGGGATCGTTGCAGATTTGATCGGGCACAGACGTCCGCGAATATTAAAGGAGTTTTTGCAATTTTGCAAATTTTATTAAAGGAGCCGTCTGAACGGTGAAATATTCCTGTCGCATCGGAAACGGATCACGCTCCGCCGATTAATTAACACCCGGACGGCGGATCATTCTTACGTATTGATCGATGATATTTCGGATTATTCGCTGCTTTATCTACCGATTCTTCGAATCATATTTGTCGAGGTAATTCCGTTTCTGCTCTAGCTAATGCGAAAACTGTTCACCTCATTCAATAGCCAGAACCCGAGCAATTAACACTGGAACTACCGAGCAATAAATGCGACTGACGTATATTGCTTTGCAACTGTGGCAAGACTGTGCCCATTTAGACTTCACACAACTTTTATTGTAATGAGTGCTTCTATGAAGAAGTACATTGAAAAATTTCCGATGAAAACATTTTTACAATTTCAGTCATTGTAGAAGAAAAAAATTAGGAACCAGTCATTTTTGATCATTTAGTTCTAGCGTTAACAGCCAAGACTCGATAGATTCGCGATAAGGTAGAGTGACCACGTTACCGACAACAAAATAGGCGAAAAATGGTTTTACATGACTCAACTTTTCGTCTTTATATGAGAATATTGAAAAAAGTATAGAAAGTAAAAGCGACTTATAAAAGTCACGTGACTAACCTTGGCTCTGAAGGGGGGGAACCTTGTGTAAAATGAAATTTTTGAGCATTTGTTTTTTAATCGATAGGAAATTTCCTTAGGAATACGATGAAAATCGTTAGAGATCAGAGATGTTCTTGTGCGTTATTTTCAAAATAAAGTGAAATTGTGCTTCTCGAAAACAAGAAAAAACGGATGAACTACAACTTTCTGAGAAAGAGGAAGATCGCGATTAGCAAAAAATCGCGTGAGGTTAAAATGAATTAAGATTTTTTCACGATGTACAAACACGCAACGTGTGTTTCACGTTACTCAAACTTTAAACGCGTTTTTCTCAAAACACAACATTTCGCACGCCGTGCAACGTAGCTCAAAAACTGATTACTGGATCTGTATGAAACTTCGTATGTATATTCTATAAATAATTGTCCACAACGTGTCCGATTTTTTAATTTTTAATTTAAAACATTGCTATTGACAGAATATCATGACAGAAGATCCGTTTTTTTTTTCAAAGCTTCGCCGTTTTTGCAATTTTGCAAATTTTAATAAAAGAAGGATGTCACGTTGTGCGTATTTGCATAAACTAACGATTCCATTTTGATGTTTTTGTTTGAGATCATTTTCGTGCATTGTGCACGGTGCATTTCCAGGATGCGATTTTCAAGCCGCCATTGCCACCATTGATATTAACGATTGAAATTTATAAAAAATATTTTTGTTTAACACTAGAATAAACTAACTAACGGATAACTAACGGAGCACTAAAAGTCACTATTTTGCCTTACTTTATAAAAATAACAAGAACGTGGTACCCACATTTTCAGCAATCCTTTTAAAACTATATATACTCAAAGAAATAAATTCGCTAGATAATTTCTCATATATGCATCCTTAGAATCTTCATAATTTTAAATTAAAAATACTGATACCCGTCATTTTCACGGGTCCGGTAAACCTAGTGTTAAATTATAACGTTAGTAAATGATACCTCAAATTTTAAATCAATCTACGCTATCTACATTTCTAAAAAAAAAAAAAAAATCGTGAGAAACAGGCCATTTACACAAGGTTCCTCCCTTAACCCTTATTTCAATGACCAAAGTTTCCTACGATACTCAGTGATGCTGCAGTTGACAGTTCGAACGCATACGTTTGTGCCTGAAATGGGTTACAGAAATTGAAACGGTGTTAAATGAATTCTTTCGATACTGTGGGTCAGAGTAGACCCACGTTCCGTCGCCGGTTTAGTGAAGTGGAACTCGTTTTCCCGATGGCGGTTGGCTCGTGATTTTCCGTCGACAGCGTTGCTAGCTCGGGACACACGCTGCGTCCGATAAACACGCCGATTAATCGGCTCGTGGAGCGTGTTCCGGCGATCGCGAGAATTGCAACGATCAGTATATATATTTACCCCCTCCCTTTCCTCCTCCTCCTCTTCGTCGTCGTCGTCAGGTTTATCTTATCGATGAGGCATTTCTTCGTACATGCGCACGTGCACCGGGCGACATTCGGTCTAAGAAAACATCGGCTTTACGTTCATTCATGGTTCTAAGCGTTAAAACCGACGCGCGAACCGCTATCGGAAAATCGATCATCCGCGAACGATATCGCGCCGTCAACCTCGGAGACACTCGGGACCTGTTCCTCGCTTTTTTTTTCCACCAGTTCGACGAGGAACCTCTTCGAATTCTAGATCAATCGTTTCCTGCCGATCGACAGCGTTACCGTCTCTTCGATTTGTAATTACGATATAATATTTAATAAGTAGACCACGGATTTTTGTGCAAAATTCTCTGCATCAATTGCGGAAGATTGAAGCCAGATACCTGCACACTCGATTCTTTCTTGAATACCGTTGTCTTGCCAGCGACATATATCGTCCAGGAGATACTACTATTTTTTCATTCACGTGAACGTCGTAACCGACCTGTATTATGTTTACACTCCTCGGCGTCCGAGGCCACGGTAGTGGGGATAGTTCTACGACTTTTATCAGCCAAATATTTGCGACATATACCGAGAAATGACTGTAGCCTGACTGTGCCCTTTTAACCCTTGCGCTCGGAGCTGTTTTAACGGAGAAACCAAACATTTCCTCGGACCTACAATATTTTCATATGATAGATAATAATCTCACATGATAGATAAATGTTTAGTAATTTATTATGAACGTAGCAATGTCAACAATCTTTTGAATAATGGTGTAGCAATTTTTAATGGTGCCTCAGTCAATTGAAAATAGTACTTGAAGTGAAAATGGTACTTTTCTCCTGTTTGAAATTGTATCGATCGATTTTTAACATTATTCATCAAATCCTGTCTATTAATAAGGGTCGATACGGTCTCTGATTCTGTACGAGCATCCGATATAGACCCGATTACTATTCTATTATAATCCGAGGATCCGAAGTAAAGATTCGCGGCAGTCGAGTAATGGTACAGTTAATTTATAGCTTGTTAATTCATGCTATTCGTTTCATTCAGCTGCGTTGCCGCAAGTGTCGGGTCGTTCACCCTAGGTGGTTGATATACGATTGTTTCTCGATATTTCGCCATTCTGGCCAGTCATAGTGTGTTCTGTGCAATCGCGTTGTTAACAACATTAAATGGCACGTTGGTCCATCAACACGGACCGCCACCTGTTACTGAACAGCACTTTGCAATCCCGACATTTTGCTTTCACTGATTTGTGTCGATTCAAATTTCTAGACAGCGGATTTTTACGCGAAATAAAAATTGTTCGAACAGCAGCGAAACAGAAATTTTTACCATTATTAATTCTGATAAACTGGTACCGATACATTTGGAGCTCCTGAATTCTTTTAATCCTGTGTAATAATAAATTCAAAATTTGACATTTCAATATGAAAATATAAAAAACTCTTTAACCCTTAGCACTCGAATGGCGACTGCAAGGCGCCACTAAAAATTGCTGTATCATTGTTCAAAATATTTTTTACATTATTAAATTCGTTTGTATTTAAGACTAGGTTTACGGAGCACTAAAAATGACTATTTCACATTACTTTGTAAAAATAACATGAATTCATCTATCAAAGTTTGTAACCATCTTTTTAATAATATGTACCCAAAGAAATCAATTCGTTAAATAATTGCTCATGGATGCATTTTTATGCAATATTCCCAATTTTTAAATATTAGGTCCCGTAAATCTAGTGTTAATAAATTACTGAACACTTCAGAATTGCACGAGTAAATTGCACCATTTGCGTATGTATAACACGAAAAAAAAAAGTATATAGAAATATTTTAGATCGGAAGAAATGTTTCGTTTCGGAGTTAAAATAGCTTCGAGTGCAAAGGGTTAATTACAGTAAATTAAGGAAAGCTATTTCGATATCTTATTGTACATGTAAACTTATAAAAAATATTGATTTTCGTACGCTTGTTTAACGTATAAGGGTACATGAAATAATATTTAATTTTATTAACTGTACGCAAGTACACTAACGAGCAAAACTGAGTCTACACTATTTGAAGCAACATAACTTTTTAAAAATTAGATCAAATGACTTGAATTTTATTGAGAAGTTAGAAGGATTAGCTTATTAAACGGGGTGTAAAAAATTTTTGAAAAAAGTTTGAATTGGTCGGAATCGCAAAAGAAATAGTAAAAGTTGGTTTTTTTCAGCTTTTTTATCTGAGCCTGTATTGAAAATTTAAAAAATGTGTTCGATTCGCTGAAAATTTCACCGATATTGGTTAATTCGTTTACGAGTTATAAACGCTTAAAAGTGGAAAAATTGCCATTTTTCACGATTTTCGACCTAAAATCGCACTTTTAATCGTTTATAACTCGTAAACGAATTGACCAATATCGGTGAAATTGTTAGCATGGATATAATTTATTCGAGCGAATCAAATACATTCTTGAAATTTACAATACAGGCTCAGATAAACAAGCTGAAAAAACCAACTTTTACTATTTCTTTTGCGATTCCGACCAATTCAAATTTTTTACACCTCGTCTAATAAACTAATCCTTCTAACTTCTCGATAAAATTCAAGTCATTTGATCTAATTTTTAAGGAGTTATGTTCTCAGTGAAAAAGTAGACTCAGTTTTGCTCGTTTGTGCATATGGTCACTGTAAGTACCTAACGACGTCGCTTCGTCGAACGTTTTAAAATGAAATCCCACAGGAGTTGGCTAACTATAGCGAACACACGAGAGATAAAGGGTTTCTGAATAGCGTTCGGCCGATTCGGTGGAATGGAAAGTCGCCGGCGAGATTGTGGGCTACCGGGAACGGAATCGCGGTGAGATAAGGTGCTCCGGGGCAGAACGAGCATAATCGAGGGGTCCTTAGAAAGGAACGGGGGTAAAAATAGCAACGAATTGTGCCGGCCATGAGAAAACGTGCTAATAGCTTCTTTTCGTTTCTTCCTTTCAAGGGCGTTTTCGAGGATTCTCTCTCTCTCTCTCTCTCTCTCTCTCTCTCTCGGTCGCACGTTGCTCGGTCTATCCTTCTCTCTGTTCTCTCGTCTCTTTTGACGATTCTCTCTCCTCTCCTCTCCCCCTCTCCTCGGCGGGCCTGTTACTCATTCATTCAGAGAAGCGGCTCTCGGGGCCGACTCGCAAGAGAGCCGAGTCCGTTCCGAACGAGCATAATGCCGGTTCTTATACGAATCGGGTCGTCGATGTCTCGACTCGACGAATAATAAATGGGACCTCGACGCTCTCTCTCTCTCTCTCTCTCTCTCTCTCTCTCTCTCTCGCGTTTTTGGCATTAATCGTTCGTTGCATATCGAGGCGGCGAGCGATCCCGAGAGCTCCCTCGTTCGCGCGGAACGCAAAGTTATTCCTGGCTCCGGTGAATACCGAGAGAGTCTTATCTGGAACCTATCGAGAAAACGCTAGCCGTGAAATCTTGAAGAAGCGGATTCGACTCCTCCGGATTTGTCTTCTTCGGGACGCCAGTGCGCGATCCGATCGTATTTAACACTAAACCACGGTCAAATGACCGGTTTTCTGTGTCACAATTATCGAAATTATAGAAACGTTTTTGTAGGGAATTACGGAATTGACTGCTTTATTTAAGCATATATTATAACGAAAATCGTACGAAGTTTGAGTAAATTCAGTCTTTTCCCTTCTATAAGACGTTTCAGTTTTATATGTCTTGTGCTTGGTAGGTTTAGTGTTTAAACGGTGAAAATATTCCTAGAATTTGGAACTACTGTTTTATTAGTTCCAACACATTCAAATTATTTTAACACTGAACTTGCCACGGTCAAATTTTAGAAATTATAGAAACGTTTTTGTACGAAATTACTGAATTGACTGCTTTATTGAAGCACATATTATAACGAAAATCGCACAAAGTTTGAGTAAGTAGGCTTGTGCTTGGTAGGTTTAGTGTTAAAACGGTGAAAATATTCCTAGAATTTGAAACTACTGTTTTATAAGTTCCAACACATTCAAATTATTTTAACACTGAACTTGCCACGGTCAAATTTTAGAAATTATAGAAACGTTTTTGTAGGAAATTATTGAATTGACTGCTTTATTTAAGCATATATTATAACGAAAATCGCACAAAGTTTGAGTAAGTAGGCTTGTGCTTGGTAGGTTTAGTGTTAAAACGGTGAAAATATTCCTAGAATTTGAAACTACTGTTTTATTATTTCCATCACATTCAAATTATTTTAACACTAAACCACGGTCAAAATGACCGGTTTTCTGTTTCGCAATTATTGAAATTATAGAAACGTTTTTGTAGGGAATTACTGAATTGACTTCTTTATTTAAGCATATATATTATAACGAAAATCGTACAAAGTTTAAATAGATTCAGTCTTCTCCCTTCTATAAGACGTTTCATTTTTATATGTCTTGTGCTTGGTAGGTCTACTGTTAATCTCGATTTCAACTTCTTCTCAGTCTTCTCTGCTCGGATCATTCGTTCGCGTGCCTACGCTTCTCTGAAACGCGTCTACAGTGTATCTCGAGCGCTATAGTGCTCGCAGTCATTTCGACTTCGTTTTGAACTGATCCGATCGAATGTTCCACTTAGTCGTCAACACGATAACTGCCACGTCAGTCACATATGACCGACAGTGATTTTTGACTATGTTTAGAAATTCATTTTTATCGTGACGTATCCAGATAAACCAAATTTTATTGGGATCTTTCGAATTCGAAAGGGTTAAGAGAGTATCCCCTGTAATACATTTGAAATGTCTAGTTTCGGGTTCATTAATTAAATTGCACTGATTTTGTGAGATTCCCTGGGATTTTTGGCACTTGACGTGTTAATTAGTGCGCTTCATGCACGAATATTAACGCACAAAAATGAATATCGAGCACATTGTTCCCCCAAAATGTGAGAATACTCATATTGGATGCGTTGAGCGCGAAAATGAATATCTTGAAATGTTACATTAACTGGCTACAATTGTTACAAGAATAGAATTCTGTCTATTTTAATCTAATCTTTGTTGATCTGATGCAGACAATATTTAGTTTTCGTGGAGGTTCGCAATCAATCGTACCTTATCGAGCATGACGTTCCTACTATCTGTCATGTCAAACACATAAAGGTGCGAGCCGAGACATTTTGAGGATTATTTTTAAAAAATCGTTGCTTGCGTACGGAATGAGTGAAATACCGATCAGAAGAATTTAAGAATATTGCTGCATTGTTTAAAATTATTCAAACTATTAAACGAGGAAGTACATTGCTCCTTACGACCGATGCAGAAAACTTTTATTTTTCATAAAAATTCGCGATCCCACTACACGTGTAGCATGTTAAAAAAAATTTTTCCGCGCGTGGTATTGGAAAAACTAAAATTTTCTTGAATTTGTGCGCGTTTAACGAATTTTCTCGAGGTTAAGAAACGTTCGTACCACAATCTCTCTATTTTTCCCATATTCTACAAAGTTGCAGCTTCCATTTAAAAAAAAATTTCATCGCTCTACCTCATTCCTATCGAAAGTTCCTTGATTTTCAATCCGATTTTGTCCAAATTACCCACTGTGCGCCGTTTCTAGGATCGTACAGAAGAACGCTCTGTGTCGCGCGGAGATAAAATTGAACAGCGATCGATCCTTTCCGCGACGATGTGTTCGCGACAGCCAAAGATAGAGGCGTGTTCCCGTGGTCTCTCCGCGAGTTTTCCGCGCGCGAACGTTCCCGCGTCGCGTCGGGTTTCATGAAATCTGGTCTCTCGTGCAGACACTTCGATATTCATTCCGAAGTGCGAGCGCGTAAGGACAAAAGAGCAGAAGACCGGGATATTTCGAGAGCCCCGTCTCTCCCGCGAGAAGGAAGAAGATGAAGAAGAAGGTGAGCGAGGAACGAAACGAAACCGGCTAGTAACTTTCCGAGAAATCATTACCGGGTTGCATCACCGGCAATTCGTACGACGATTAATTTATATAGGCGCGAGTTGCGTGCACACGATGCACCGTAATCGATCGTCGCCGAGCTGGATCCGCCGCGTGGGCGGTCCTCTTTTCGATTCTTTCGATCCTCGATCGCTACGAGGTTCGCCTAAAATATTCAAACTGAACATTCAAACAAAACTATTAGGTTGGCAAGAAAGTAATTTCGGTTTTCACTTATAGATAGCTTTATGTTTTGTTTGATTGACTTCTGTTAACGTTGCATTTGTTTTCTTTCTGACATTTCATAACTGCATCGTTTAGGTTACTTTTGAAGCAAATTACACGTAATTTTGATTAAAATTGTTAGTTCCGTGTCAATTTGAACATGGAGTGCAAAAACGAACATTATAGGCACATATTGCTTTTTTATTTCCGTAGAGGTAAAAAAGCTGCCGAGGCTCACAAAGATGTATGTGAAGTTTATGGTGTGGATTGCTTAACAGAACGCACGTGCCAGAATTGGTTGAAAAAATTCCGTTCTGGAAATTTCTCACTTGAAGACGACCAACGTTCTGGTCGATCATCTGAAGTTGATGATGGCCAAATGAAAGCCATTATTGAATCGGATCGTCGTATAACTGTCCGAGAGATTGCAGGTAGGTTAAATGTCTCGCATACAACTATAGAATATCGTTTAAAAAGTCTCGGAAGCGTTAAGAAGCTCGATATTTGGGTTCCACACGAATTGAAAGAAATTCACTTAACGCGACGCATCAACATATGCGATATGCATCTCAAACGAAATGAAATCGACCCTTTTCTGAAGCGAATCGTCACTGGTGATGAGAAATGGGTTGTTTGCAATAACACAACTCGAAAACGATCATGGTCGAAGCGTGACGAATCAGCCCAAACCACACCGAAAGCCGAATTGCACCAAAAGAAGATCGTGTTGTCAATTTGGTGGGATTACAAAGGTATTGTGTATTTTGAGCTTCTCCCAAGGAACCAAACCATCAATTCAGATGTTTATGGTCGACAACTAACAAAACTGGACATAGCAATCAAAGAAAAACGGCCAGAATTGGCAAATCGCAAAGGAATCGTGTTCCACCATGATAACGCTAGGCCACACACATCTTTGGTAACACGTGAAAAGTTATTGGAGCTTCGTTGGGAAGTGATGTCACATCCACCGTATAGCCCTGACATTGCACCATCAGATTATCATTTATTCCGAAGTTTACAAAACTCTTTGAATGGTAAAACATTCACTAATGATGATGGTCTGAAATCGCACTTGGATCAGTTTTTCACCGAAAAGGATCAGAAGTTTTCTGAGCGCGGAATTATGAAGCTACCAGAAAGATGGCAAAAGATCATAGAACAAGATGGAAAATATTTTATCGATTAAAGTTCATTGCTTTGATAAAAAAATTGGATTTTATTTCGCCTAAAAATACCGAAATTACTTTCTTGCCAACCAAAGATTTTGCAATTTCCTCGGACCAAGTTTTTCAAGAACGAAACCTAGAGTCGAATGAATTCTGCAAACGAACCGAGAGACACGGTTTTCGTGTCGCTTTGTTTGTTTTTTTCTTGGTTCACCTGTCGGTCGTGGGCGAACGGAGGAACGCGACTATTTTTCATCGTTATGTTTGATCGTAGTTTTCGTGGATCGATTATGTCCCTCGGGTAGCGAACTCTCGGACGTTCGATCACGTAGCCGAACGTTCTGCGCCTCGGAACGAAGAACCGCCACTCTCGGCCGTGTTGTATCGTTCGAATGCCGATGATGAAAGAGGAAGAGATAGGTAAACAGATTAGATGCGCGAGGAGAAAGACGGCGAGCGAACGCGTGACAAGCATCGCGACCCGGCCCGGCTCGGCCCGGCCCGGCCCGGTTATCTGCATACACGTGTTGCATGCAGTACGCTGGTGTAACAACCACGGAGGGGAAAATAATGATCGTGGAACACAGAGGGGCCGTTGTTCGCCACGAGATTTAATCGGCCCTACGCCTTCTACGCCCGGTTCGCCGAGAAATCGCTTTTATTTTCGCTTTTGGTCTCTCCGCGAATCTATTCCGTCTACTTTACCGAGCCACGAGCCTTTTCGCTAATGCAAATAGTTCCGCGAACGATCCAGCCCGGTAATTGCAGAATCGAATCGCACGATTCATTCAGAATTGCTCGCGCTTATCGGGCCGATCGACCGATTCGATTCTTCGAGTCTAACGATCTCGCCGATCTCGATCCTCGACCGATCCGGAAAGTTACTCGAACGCGAAATCGATCTTCACGGTTAATCTGATAGGAATTGGTTGACGGTGGAAGTGAATTACTGTGGGAGAGCCAATTACTGTGCCTATATTAATTATACTAGTTTTTCAGTTCAATGGATAGTAAAAAAGAGATATACAGTAAGGAGCAAAACTGATTACACACTATTTGAAACAACATAACTTTTTAAAAATTGGATCAAATGACTTGAATGTTATCGAGAAGTTAGAAGGATTAGTTTATTAGACGAGGGGTAAAAAATTTTTGATAAAAATTTGAATTGGTCGGAATCGCAAGAGAAATAGTAAAATGTTGGAAAGAGAAATAGTAAAATGGTTTTTTCAGCTTTTTTACCTGAGCCTATATTGAAAATTTAAAGAATGTGTTTGATTGGCTCGAATAAATTGTATCCATTCTGAAAATTTCACCGATATTGGTTACTTCGTTTACGAGTTATAAACGATTAAAAGTGGGAAAATTGCCATTTTTCACGATTTTCGACTTAAAAGCGCACTTTTGACCATTTTGGTCATTTGGACCACGCAAGGCAGGAACAGGTGTCCAAAAGTACCAAAGTACCAAAGTACCAAAACGAGAAGTACCAAACGAGAAAACGAGAAGACTCGTCGATCAAATATACTAGATCGAGTCAGAAATAATTAATTTTTCCGAGAAGCAACCAGCGGTGATGCATTTATCATCTCAATGACTCATCGCTCTCGAGCAACGGACAACAAACGGCAACACGTTGCAAATATGTACTAGCGAACACGTGATCAATAGATTGCGAAGTTTTATATGTCTATGATAAAAACTGAGCAGATCGGATGCAAAACAGTAAAATCATATCAAGAGTCTAGCCAACCAAATTGTACTACTTCCAAATTTTCTTTTACGTTATAATCTGAAATGAAATTCTCAGATGACGTTACCGTAGATGACTTGTATGGTGCATAATTGAAATTGTTGTTGCTGTTGACGGATCCGCTAAAAATTCTTCAGCCACGGACCATGGGCTTTGAAAAATTATGAAATCATTTCCGGAAGGAAATTTGTTAACGCGTTAACTGCCAAGTCAGTCACATATGACCGACAGTGATTTTTGACTGGGTTTAGAAATTCATTTTTATTATAAGATAAACCGAATTTTATTGGAGTCTTTCGAATTCAAAATAGTAAAGATGTTTTTGTTTCATTAACCCTTTGCACTCGAAGCTATTTTAGCTCCTAGAATATTTCCCTTCTATAAATTTTTTTTTTAATGTTATACATACCGAAATGGTGCAATTTGCTCGTACAATACTGAACTGTTTAGTAATTTATTAAATACAAACAAATTTAATAATGTAAAATATATTTCGAATAGTGATACAGCAATTTTTAGTGACGCCTTACAGTCGTCATTCGAGTGCTAAGTGTTAATTCAATTATTCTGATTTTGTAAGAATCTCTGGGGTTGATATTTGGCACTTAACGTGTTAAGAAAAGAAACAGATGTGCATTCTGTATCGCGCAATGAATCCAGGCAATCGTTATTTCAAAACGCGCAGTCTAATCAAGATATTATCGATTAGTGTTCCTGATTTCCCAACATTTTTCATTTCTCGCGAAATGAGAAATAATCAATTATAAAATTTCTCGAGAAATTCTCGAAGAAGGAACGCTGTTATGACACGAAAGATCGACGATTGAAATGGTTCTATCCGTGCCCGCGACAACATCGAGTGCCTCGATCCGTGGATCGAGGATTTCGCTGTCTTCCAGATTCCACGTCGGGGTCGTAAAGTGACGGACACGGAGTCGTCTATCTCCGATTCACGAGTGTCTCTTGGTTAGGTTGTCGGAGGAGGAAGGGTGGACTGGTTAGGCAGCGGGGCGACGTTAGAATGGAATGAATTAGAGGGGAAACAGCGTGACGAGAAAGAGTAGGAGAAGCCGAGTGCGTAAAAGGGACGGCACACGAGAGCTTGTGTGGGAGAGAAAGAGAAAATAACTCGTAAAGAAAAAGCGAGAGAGAGAGAGAGAGAGAGAGAGAGACAGAGAGAACGATAATGCGAGTCGTCGAGACGGCGGAGAGGAGAGTAGAGGAGAGGAGAGTAGAGCGTAGGTACGGCGAGGTTAGAACGTTGCATCGCGTCGCTGCGCTGTCGTTGCATTGCGTACCGTTGCGTCACTCTTGTGCAGCGTTTCATTCAACTTGGAGTCCGTCGCGCGAAGGTCAAGCGGTCGTCGTTGCCTGTCGCTCTGCGCCGCCGGCACGGTGCGTCCTGCGATCTCGCTTCCTCCCCTTATTAATTAAATTATCGCCTTTCCCCGCAGAGAGACATTTCGATTTCTCGAGCGATTTTCGTTGCAACACCATTCTCGAGAGGGGAGCCTGCGCCGCGCTCGCTCGACTTTGATTTCGTCTAGATCGCGTTTGCGGTTTCTCTCCGTTCTCCGCCGTCCGCTTTCTTCAGCCTGTCTTTGTACCCCGAAGCCTGCCCCCTTCCTCCGACGTCCCACCGGTCATCCGTCACGGCTCTCTCTCTCTCTCTGTCCTTCTTCCTTTCTTATTCACCGATTTCGTTCCTCCTCGTCCCACCTCCGCCTCCTCGTCCTCGGTCTCGCTCGACTCTTTCACGTCCAGCAGGGTTCACCCCCTTTGTCGCTCCAGTGGCCATTCTCCTCGTTCCCCTCGCTGCTCTTTTTCCGCTGTTCTCCCCTTCCGGCACGTCAACTTCAACAGGTTCACCGTCCATTCATGCCTCCGCAGAGACCGCGTCCTCCTCGCGACTCTTTGATCTAGCACTCGGCGAGATCCGCGACCTTCTCCCTTCGGCTCCGATCCACCGATCCACCGATCTTTATCTGCCCCCACCCTCCCCGGTGCTCCGCGATCCGCTCAATTGACGCGATCTTGTTGCCACTGCTGCTCGCTGTTTCGCCGACAAGAAAATCTATCTTCGACGATCGACGTCCTCGCGACCGGTCGATGAACATCTACTCTTCTAATCGTCGGCCGGAACAGCTCCGTTCTCGCGATAGAATCGTGCCGCGAATTCGCTTCGACGATTTCCGGGTTAAATCGGGATTTCGAATTCGATTTGCTCGTTTGCCTGCACGGGAAAAGCTTCCCGCACGAGGAACGTACCGTCGCAAGAGGATGCAGTTGAATATCGAGAACAAGCGATGCGGCGGTAGCTATTGTTCCATACGAGTCGTCTTTCCGCGTAAGCGTAGGCTTAAGTTCGTAGACTTTAAGTTCTCTTAGGTTTCGGTCTGTAACCAATTAGCTGTTGCGACCTCTTTGAAAAATGTGTACCTAAGTTGCGTCGCGAAAATTAACCGCTGTTTGAATTGTAGCGGTTTTGACGAGTGTACTCGTCATGGCACAAAATATTGCCATTTCTTCATGACGAGTATACTCGTCAAACACAGTTAACCGGTTAAGTTCCAAATTGATCAAATTAAAAATTGCCCAAATTGCAAATTGACCAAGTTGCAAGTTGCTCAACATTGCCAATGTTATGAATTGGCATTCAGTCGTATGGAAACATTCGAAAGCCAATAGCTGAAGCCCCAGGGGGGGGGGGGCAGAGGTATGATTGCAGCGCGTTTGCCCGAGGAGTCGATCATGTTGACCTGCGAATTTCGCGAAAAGACATGATCGCGGAGATTATGGTTCCCCGATGGGAAGGAGGAACGGACCGGATTGAAAGTTGGTGGTTTTGTTTCAGCGCGATGCTAGAGGCGTGGGCAGCTATCTGGGAGGCGGCGGCATTAACGACGGCGGCGGCATGTTGACGGTTATGGCGAAGCTGATGAAACAGGAGCTGGCCTCCGACGCGGAGGAAGAGGGCCTGGTGCCTGCCCTCTCCGGCAGGTTCACCTCGATGCGGAAGGTGCCCTCTCTCTCCGACCTGTCCGATCCCGAGAGCTCCCTGGGTGAGTTTTTATTCGACTTACGACTTTGGTTGTTCGGGAACGTGGCGCGTCGCGTCGTGTCGCGAGCGAACGGTTCGTTGAAGATCACACCGCTCGTAAATTTCCTAAGTGTCGATGCCGGTGTTCTTGCTCGTTAGAACCCCTCGATCCGCGCTATCGATCTCTTCTTGCGACGCGTCCTTTCGTTCCGCTGTATTCTTTCCCTTCGACTTCGATTTCAATCTTTCTTGCGACCTCGCTGCGAATCGGCCCGTTCAGAAAATTCTTTATTCGAGCACCCCGACACCTTGAATCGCAGCTCGAACGATCCTCGGAGAGTAAGATCGTTCCGGTCCGAGTAGCGTTTAATGGAAGATCTTTATCTCGAAATGATAAGAGAAGGATCCGCTTCCTCGGGAGCGATATTACATTCCTTTAACCCGCTCGAGAGTGCCAGCGTGTACTGGTGTATCAGCATGGACTTCTTCTACGAACCGATTGTTCAAATACACGTTTTATCGTGCACGGTACAATGTCTCCGTAACTAGTAATCGCGTTCTGTGATGATGAACATTTTCTGTTCAAATTTGGATTCACGTTTTATCGTGCACGGTACATTGTCTCCGTAACTAGTAATCGCGTTCTGTGATGACGAATATTTTCTGTAGCGTTTACAAGGCACTGGAAACAAAACAAAATTTGTTTCTTCCAAGCCACACAAATCAAATCCACAGTATAACGATCACGTTCAGATCGCGGATCTTCGGACATGGTCTACTCGGATTGCAACAACCAGGAGCGAACAGATTATTGAAATTCATCTAGCGTCTGTTCCGTGTTTCTCTCACCAATTTCCGAACGCATAAAATTCACAATTTTTGACTGGCAAACTAGAAACCTCAGAAATTCCATAAAATCAAAGTAAGCTATTTAACCCTCCGTCGGGCACGACTGATCTAACAGGCACAGCCAATGTTTGTTGTTTTGTCTTTTTATTGTAATAAATGCTCGGAAATTGCTTTCGCCAATGTCGTAAGGAAATAGAATAATAAACATGTTTTTATTCGAGTAAAAGTTGTTTTTGTAAAAGTGGCCTATCAATGCACCCGATCCTGTTCTTACTCATATTGCGCCTGACTGAGGGTTAATGAAATAAGAATTGAAAATTAAATTAATTATTATGACATTGAGTAGTCCCCCAACTTTCTTGGATTTTACAGATGCTAATCTTTGTTACGGTGAATATATTAACCCTTAGCACTTAAAATATTTTTTATATTATTAAATTTGTTTGTATTTAATAAATTATGTATATCATGAATTCATCATTATGTATGTATAGCATGAAAAAATATATACAAGGTGCGGCGCGAATTAGTCCCCAAGATTTTTCAGCCCCTTCGGATGGTCGGACAGAAAAATGTTTCCTACCAAAGTTAATCAGTATTTAACCGACAAGAAATTGCAATATTTTAAATTTAAAAAAAATCGATTTTCAACAAAAAATCAAGGTCGCTGTGATATCTTTTAATGGAACTGGGTATTTTTAACTTGATAATATTGTAGGCGACGTCGAAACGAATTCAACGACCAGATGACCTTGAAAGATAATATCGCCATGAATCAATTGCCAGAATATTTGAAACATTTCGACGGTACGCAATAGCAACGCCTCGCATTTAGAGGTAAACAATTGAACGTAAACAATTGCTTCAGAACTGAACTCACGAAAAACCAAATTTCTACGAAGCCACATTGAAAACACAAATGTTAAACGTGTACATGTAATTAATTGATAATTAAATTACATTTTCGAACTGCATCCCGTCTTGTGTAACGCAAAGTTCTGCTCTTCGTAACAAAGTCTTATGTGTAGCTTCCATTAGAGAACTTCTTTTTACATTTCTACACGCTTGAATTATGCGTTTTTAAAGATTTTCCACATTGTCCACAGGCCTTTCGTACACAATCGATTGTAAATATCGCAAAAGATAAAAATCTTAAGGGTTCATATCCGGCAAGCGAGCTGGCCATCGAATTGGACCATATGTTCCGATCCACTGATCCCCAAAAACTGTAGTTAAGTATGTTTTTACAATTGCAGCATTACGAGCTGGGCAGCGATCGTGTTGGAAATACATATCTTCTTTGATGTTTTCCGGGATCTCTTGCAACAATGTTGGAAGTTCATATCGCAAAAAATCGATGTATCGATGTGCTGTTAATATTCCATCGTAAAAATATAGTCCGATTAGGCAGCCGTTCATTTACCTTAAAATGCGAGGCGTTGCTATTGCGTACCGTCGAAATATTTCAAATATTCTGGCAATTGATTCATGGCGATAATTATCTTTCAAGGTCATCTGGAAGTCATTTTATAGCAGGTCGTTGAACTCGTTTCGACGTCGCCTACAATATTATCAAGTTAAAAATACCCAGTTCCATTAAAAGATATCACAGCGACCTTGATTTTTTGTTGAAAATCGATTTTCTCTTAAATTTAAAATATTGCCATTTCTTGTCGGTTAAATACTGATTCACTTTGGTAAGAAACATTTTTCTGGCTGAAAAGGGCTGAAAAATCGTGGGGACTAATTCGCGGCGCACCCTGTACATCAAATGGAAATATTCTAGGTCGGAAGAAATGTTTCATTTTACAGTTAAAATTCATATTATAACCTGGACAAATAATTCCGTCAGCCACGCGAGGTGGCAGTGAACGCGTCGAGCAGTATTACCATTAATTTGCCGATGCCTATAGCTCTGCATATCTAGGCGCAGTTTCGGGTCGCAGAAATAGAACGCGTTGGTCGGTGGATTTCCAGCTGTTTTCCGCGAGCTGGCGAAGCGTCTAGGCCCCGAGGATCGCATGTTTATCGAAACAGCTCGGCTGGTAGATGGCAACGTTGCCATTGGCCGCGGCACCGAGTGTTGGCGTGAGAAAATTGCATGGTCCCGCGTGTGTTTACCCGGCCCGGCCCGGCCCGGCCGGGGTCCAGCAATCGCCGAGGCAAATGTTTCAATTAGCCGCGTTCGCGGCCATTGTAGTTTTAGCGCGGTACGAGATACCTATTGTGAGCGGCGAGGGGGCTCGTTTCGAGGCCTGTGCCCCCTCCTGGTCCCTCTTACACCCGCTCGTTCCCTTTCGATTGCTTTAATTCATCGCGCGTTTTACCACCGTGGCAGAGAAGGGGGGAACCCACACCACGGCCCGACACAAGCCCGCTGAATTTCCCGCCGCAGCCCGTCTACCGTTTTTACCCTTGTCCCGGGCTGATTGCGCGCCACGAACACGTAACAGATTTCCGGGCGACACCGTGTTATTCGAATCTCACTGTTTATCAGTGTAAAACGCTCGCTAGCCCCTTTTTGGGACAGCAAAGTTTGACGAACACGATCCCCGAGGAAATGAAGTCCTTTTCGAGGAAATCAATCTGACGCCTCTAGCTCCCTCGAGTCGTGCGTCACTTTATTTGTCAGCTGTGTATGAATTGCATTGATTGCATGCTTTAGCTGTTAAGCTGCTTCATTTAACCGTTGCGTCAATAACCCAAGCTTTCCACGATGTTCAACGATATGCACTTGATAGCTTCAATGCATAATTTTAGAAGTTCGTGGTATTTAGGGGAAAAACGAGTTGGTGGAATTTAACACTAAACCCACCATGTTCTGGTCAAATGACCGTTTTTGAAATTTCGTTTTGAATTTCTTGTATACGACGTTACTGTATCGCCATGTAACTTGAGTGTGCTGAAGATGCAGAAATGTAGATAAAACTTTTTTAAATAGAAAAAAATATTTTGTTCACTATCGAATCGGCTGAAATCCTCTTGCTATATTGAGATACATATTTTGTTTTTGAAGCGGTTATTTGACCGCTCATGGTGGGATTAGGGATACGTGAAATGTCGGTAGGTTTAGTGTTAGAACAGTGAAGAAATTAAGGACTGAATCAATTTTTATTTTTACTTTGAGTAAAGATCCGCAAGAACACGAGAATCTACAATAATTTTGCGATTTGTCGACAAACATATTAAAGTAGTTATATATATGTACAAAGAAATGGCAAGTGGGTATCCAGGAGCTCGGTTATTGACATAAGTGTTAAGTTGTATTGTGTTGGTCCACGAGTTCCAAACAGACTTTCCGGTTTGTATGACTTGCAACGACTATGTCTCGCGGCTGGAGCCTCGCGTAAGAATGCACATACCAACAAGGACAAGTAAGAACAGGACAGAATTCGTGGAAATATTTTAGGTTAACGCATTGTTTACGGGACACTTCGCCCGCGGCCTTGAGCATGAAATTAGACACTTTTAGAAATCGGTATAACTGTAACACTAGGTTTACGGGACCCGTCAAAATGACGGGTTCTAATTTTTTTAATTTAAAATGATTCAGATTCGAAGGATGCATACATGAGAAATTATTTAGCATTTCTTTGGGTATATATTATTTTTAAAATATTGCTAAAAATGTGGGTAGCACATTCTTGTTATTTTTATAAAGTAATGCAAAGTAATGCAAACTAGTGTTAAAATAACGCTATAAATAGGGTAAGGGACCCAATTACTGCGGGGGTACCAATTACTGTTCCTTACCACTTATTTTAAACCCTAATGAATAGACCGCAGATGTTCATGCAATTTCCAATTTTCATAGACAAATTTTAAGAAAGTGGAATCAAACAAAATCCTATTTTTAATGGGAACAGCCTTTGTGGATCCAAAACGAATAAAATTCGTATTAAATTCTCCCGAATTTCATACTGTAGCATTTTTAGAAAATTTCCACAAGCCATAAATGCATAAAGATCCACATATATCCACGTACGAACTGATTTTTATAAGATCCATTAGGCTTTAAAAATAAGTACAGTTAATATAGGCACAGTAATTGGGTCAATATTACAAGTTCCTGTGGAACTGCCACAAAGACTATGACAACATAATCCGTCGTAAAAAATTCACGTGCCCCGCAAACCACCACCAGTCTCAAAAAAAAAAAAAAGAAAACGGATTCACCCGTGTCCCGACAACAATGTGTCGAAGGAATAGCATGTTGATGCCAGAAATTTCTATAATACTTTAGAAGCGAGTTCTTCATCGCGTCGAAGAAACGATGACTCGGAAAAAATTCTAGTATCAGCTTTTCGCGAGCACGGTTGAAACATGATCGATCCACTGCGCGCGCGCGCGCGCGCTTGGCCGATGTAGCGTCCTGTTAACCGTTGGGATTGTGACACTAAAAAGTGCACTTACATCGAGTGACGCTTGCATAATATGAGCGCTGGCTGCATAAGCACTTACTCGTGTATAACTTGTCCGATTAGATCAGGCAGGCAGACCGGGCTCGCACAGGGCGTCGCGGTGCTGCAGCCGCAATTTTAACACTTTGCGCTCGGAGCTGTTTCATTCTCGAATTCTCTAGAATTCTCTGAATTCTAGACTTCAGACATTTTCGGAGAGACACGACGTCGGGATTCTTTCAAATGATAGGACAGTAATTTTTGCAGGTGCCTTAGCGGGGACTTGGAGTGGGGAGAGTGAACATTTTGTACGTTTCGCACGAGAAGCCGAGAAACTGTAGCGTACAATCTTCCTGCGAGGTCCGAATGGTCGATCGATCGTAAATTACCGGACGGTAATCGATCCGGACCGCATAAAGACTCGCGAAAAATTGCTCCGGTCGATTTGCATACAATTCTCTCGAAACTCGAGACGCTGCTTCGAACAGAAACGGAATGAGAGAGAGAGAGAGAAGAAATTCCATGGACCCCAGCTTTTGTACGGTGACCTATAGAGACAAGGAACAAGAAGTACGATCGAGTCGGAATCGTTCCGAAGGTAACCTATGCCAACCTATGTTCGCGCGCTATCCGATCCCGTGGAAACGCGACTCGTCGCGAACCGTCGTCCACTCTAATTGGACCCGACGCGCGTACCAGACTCTGTTGCCGCTAATTAACGCCTTTCCACCGGTGACAATTAGTTGTGGGCCGCGACTTGGGCGGATCTCGGACGCACGGGATCGTCGATCCCCTAACCTGTTGACTTGGCTGACTTACTCCGCACAGTATCTCGTCTGAAACTAGCAAATTGTTGACTGAGAAATATCCATGTGGAAAATTGACATTCATCTGACGCTTCTAAAATGCGTACAATCCGCAGTCTAATTTCCCAAAGTTCCAGACAATACAAATAAAAAGCAGGGAAAATAGATGGAAAATGGTAGCAGGTTAGTGGAAAAATTTGTGCTGGAATTCCACGTTGCATTTTAATATGAAATCAGGCAAGTACTGTCGCATTGACTTTAACACTAGGTTTAGGGAGCACCAGAAATGACTATTTTACATTTCCTTATCAAAATAACACGAACATATCTATCAAAATCTGTAGCCATTTTTTTAAATAACATATACCTAGAGAAATCAATTTTGCAAAAAATCATGTTTGCAATCTCAATATACGTGAATTAAAAATATTAGAATCCGTCATTTCGACGGGTCCCGTAAAACATATAAAACTAAAGCGTCTTATAGGAGGGAGAAGATTGAATATACTTAAACTTTGTACGATTTTTATTATATAATATCTGCTTAAAGAAAGAAGTCAATTCAGTAATTTCCTACGAAAACGCATTTATAATTTCAATAATCGTGAAACAGAAAACCGATCGCTTCGAAAAGGTCGATCGTCGTCGAATCATTTTAATCGCTCCAGCGCGAACGACTCGATTATCGAAAGAGATGCGGGTTGAGCAAGACTTGCGCGCAGTCGAGAGATTTATGCGGCCGCAATGATCGATAAACGCGTTCGCCGTCCACCGACGTAAAATTACGTCCTTGCGAGAAGGTGTCCGCGGTGCCCGTATGTGGGCAAGGTGACGCCCGACGCGTTAAAAAGGATTCCGATGCGAGATGGGTTGCACAGGCAGCCCACGTTTGCAGTATTTTATTATACCACACCGCTATTGTCTCGACTCAACGCGACGCGACGCGACGCGACGCGACGAGACGCGACGCGACGAAGACGATGCCGCGCCGGTCGAAGAAAGGAACACGGCGTTCACCTTGGCAATGAGCACTCGGACGGTGGTGCAATTGCGTCAATGCACGCGTCGTCGGGCCGGCAATTAATATGCACCGTGCACTCGGGCTTCCTCTTCGAAATTGTTCGCGAAAATATCGATTTACGATCCCTTCGCCTCCGTCGCAGGAAAACCTTTCTCTCCGCAGAACAGTTTCTGTCACCATAGAAATACTGGTGTCTGCACTCGTCACTTTTAACATTGCAATCGCATTCATCCCCTAATTGAATTCACGCAGATTTCCTGAGCTTTTTCATTTTAATAGCCGAGAACAGAATTAGGAGAACATTTTTGCGAAAAGAAATCTGGAGGAAGTTTTATTCGCCACTTTTCGTAAAACTCTGTTCACAACGTTAAGAAGGTTCCGAAGTTATTGCTAACAGTGCAAATAAAAATAGTGATCCAACAGCCATGGTCAAGCCTTGGAAACTTGAAAGAGCATCGGAAGAAGCCGAGCGTTTTCGGCTGCCCGACACTCCGCGAGATAAGTACCGATTCGAGTTAGAATTGTAGAATTATAGTGAGCTAGTTGGGTCCCTTTCGGAGAGGCAGAAAGTATGCAGATCGACCGATAAATCGGCGCAGAGCAGGGCTAGATCGGCCGTCATTTTTAACATTGCAATCGCATTCATCCCCTAATTGAATTCACGCAGATTTTCTGAGCTTTTTAATTTTAATAGCCGAGAACAGAATTAGGAGAGCATTTTTGCGAAAAGAAATCTGGAGGAAGTTCTATTCGCCACTTTTCGTAAAACTCTGTTCACAACGTTAAGAAGGTTCCGAAGTTATTGCTAACAGTGCAAATAAAAATAGTGATCCAACAGCCATGGTCAAGCCTTGGAAACTTGAAAGAGCATCGGAAGAAGCCGAGCGTTTTCGGCTGCCCGACACTCCGCGAGATAAGTACCGATTCGAGTTAGAATTGTAGAATTATAGTGAGCTAGTTGGGTCCCTTTCGGAGAGGCAGAAAGTATGCAGATCGACCGATAAATCGGCGCAGAGCAGGGCTAGATCGGCCGGCATAGAAATCGGAGGCAGTAATTCTTGTTACTCGCGGTTCGGCTCGGCACGATCAAAATGTAGCGAGAATTTACGAATTGGATAATCAGCAGCATCCTCATTAAGGCCCCCCCACTGAACGCCCCCGCCTTCCATTCTCCTTCAGTGGCGTGTGTACGTGCGCGTGTACGCAGCGCAACGCACGATCCTCTCTGCGACTGCTGCGAGTGGTATAGTCGTCGTTCCGACGACGTGTCCACCCACTTATCTGCTAGCTAACCTCCAGCACATCGAACCAGCCATCTCGCCATCCGAGACTCCACTAATTTTTCCATCTATCTCACTTTTCTCGATCCGCTGATCTTTGGGAACTCGGCTCTCTATTAACGATTTTATTCAATCGATCAAGGTTATCGGGAAAACTAAATTTTCCCCCGAGTCGACATAGCATTTTCTGGTTGCTATTCTGGTCACTGAAAGTGGCTGTTTTGCATTACTTTATAACAAATAACAAGAATGCACTGCACAAATTTTTGTCCATTTCTTTTTACAATGTGTACCGAAGAACATAAATTTGTTGAATAATTCCTCGTGGATGTATCTTTAGAATCTTCATAATTGTAAATTCAATATATTAGAACCCGTCGAAATGACGAAAACAAATGCGATCCAGAATTGGAGAGCTATACTCGATTCGACTGATCGATCATCGCAAATAGTCGCAAACACGAATAGTATGTTTCCTCCACTTTGAATGCGTGAAATTAGACTGCGAATTCGATGCGTTTATAATAAAATTGACTCGACGAAATTGAAAATAGTAGAAAGACTAAACAAATCGAAGGTTGTGTTGTGTTGAATCTATTAAAATTGTTGAAGAAAGAAACTTTCTATTTCTTGTAGTTAATGCGGAAAAAATTCATTTTACATGGAAATCGGTTTTATAGTGCCTGGAACCAACGAATAAGGAACTTTTTGTTTTTGTTATTAACCGTTTACCTACCAGCAGTTGTTTAGCAGTTCTTGGAAATAAATAATTAGACGTTTTCCGAGGTTTACGTTTAAAGATACGGCACCACGCGTTGCAGCTCAAAGTAAGGACACGCGCAGAATTAGTTTGACAATTATAAATTTTCGATTTTTATAAAAAAAAATTATTCTTGTATAGCCTAATAGTGCTAACAATTTTCCTGGGAATTTATCAGTTTTCAGTGCGATAGTTATGTAATTACTCCGCCTATAATTGAATACTTAGGAGTCTACAAATCATATGGGTTGTTGCAAATGGATTCAACTATTAACTGGTAAAAAAAATTTTTCAAAAAAAGTTATTTAACATTAAGTAATGTGGACTAACCTGAAGCCCCTTTGCGTTACGCTAATTTTTTATTTATGGAGGAATAGAAAAAATCCTTTGAAAAGCTTCGATCTGGAACTAATCGTTTTGGCAAGTTGTAATATTGATCTAGCTTTGTGCAAAAAATCATGAGACACTTCGAGACCCTTTCGCCGCAATTTAAGTTTAAATATCAACCTTCGGAGTTTCCAAGAATGAATCGCGCGGATGTCACGATTATTTGATGTCTTAGGTTAGCCCATAGTACTTAATGTCAACAACTTTTTAGAAAAGTTTTTTTTTTGCCAAATAAGCGTTCTACCTGTGGCAATCTCTCCACAAATTTTCAAACAAATTCGTTGGATGGTTTCGTTTTTACAGATTTTTTGCCGTTTTTTGGCCATTTGGCACCACTGCGCGCCGCACAGTGGGCAATTTGGATGAAATCGAATTCAAAATTAAAGAACTTAGAAATGGGGTAGAGCGATGCAATTTTTTTTAAATTAAAGCTGAAACTTTGTAGAATATGGGGAAAATAGGGAGATTATGGTACGAACGCTTTTTAACCTTGAGAAAATTCGTTAAACTTGCACAATTTCAAGAAAATTGTGGTTTTTCCAATACCACGCGCAGAAAAATTTTTTTTTAACATGCTACACATTATTTCCCATAGATTTTTTCATGCTGATTTCAAATCTGGTCTGAAAATTTGTCTACGACCTCAGGATTTTGCAAAAACTAGATTTTTGTGACAAAAACTAATGAACTCATTTTTTCGTTGAAATGATTGGATGATAATAATCTTCCTATTTTTCCCATATTCTACAAAGTTTTAGCTTTAATTTAAAAAAAATTTCGTCGCTCTACCTCATTGCTATCGAAAGTGCCCTGATTTTGAATCCGATTTCGTCCAAATTGCCCGCTTCGTAGTTCGATTTCCGAAGAAAATAAACAGGTCCGTTGGGCAACCGGTCTATTAACAGTGGCTCATTGTTCGTCGAAGCGGGTGCCGCAACAGTCGAGAGATCGCGGATTGGTAAATCGACCGTGGATCGAATATTTCTCCTCGAATTTCTCGAAAGCCGGCGATCCCCGCGACACACTAACTCGTTTAACGCAGTCCTGTTACCTCCTTAGAGGATCACGGAGAAGCTCGTTCTAATTTTTGCGGCACGTCGAGGAAAACCGAGTCGCATAACCGACCCACTTCCCGTCGCGCGGTTTCCATTCGGAAAACTAAGAGAAGCGAAGTCGCATTTTCCCCGACGATCGCGCGGGAGGCCATTGAATAATGCAGGCTTCCTTCGACTTTGCCGTAACAACTGTCCGCGCGCGCCATTGTTACTCGATCCCCTTCGCACCCCTGCCACCTGATAGGAGACGCCGATGACAGTCGGTGGCCGGAATGTTTTATGCAAATAGCCATTGTCCTCGGCGACGTTGCCCGGCGCGCACGATCGCGAGAAAATTTGTTTCTTTCGCGTTTCCTCCCGCGAAAAAAAGAAAAGAAACGTGTGCGCAAGCCGTTTGCTGTACAGTGGTCGCTCCTCTAGCTCTCTCGTCTGTCTCTAATGAGAAAATTGCGTACGAACTCGTCACCTCGCCACCGTTGCAATCGCGACTCCGGGCTTTCGAGTTAATTAACCGAGGCTGCTTCTTACACCGGATTAGTCTCGCGACTAATCCCGGAGCTGGCCGCAATTGCTCCAGCTAATTCTCCGTTTAGCTTCGCCGTTTCGAAGACGAACACGATACTCGTGTTTCGTGCCACTAAATCTGCCCCTCACCTGCATCCGAGATGCACTCCGCGATACAGAACGCGCGTGCAGGTTACTTTTCCGAGCGGTTGCATCCGTAATGGCTCTCCTGACCGTTCCATCGGCCGATCTACATCGATTTCCGCGACGCTTGTCCCACCGATCGCGAACACAAAGAGTCCGGACGATACTAATCTTCTACTCTCGGCTCGCATTCCTTGTGGAGGCCCTGCGGGAATTTACTTACTAAAATGAGAGGCAAAACAGTTTATGAATTGCTGGATCAGGGCAACTACAAACGTATACGGTGATTTCTCTATGTATGTCGCTAAGGTCTGGATGATAAATGTCGCGGAATTATCCCCACTACCGCGGGGTACATACAGTCAGTCCCATAAGTATTCGTACGCTCTTAACACTAGATTTACGGGACCCGTCAAAATGACGGATTCTAATATTTTTAATTTACGAATGTTGAGATTGTAAAGATGCATCAATGAGGAATTATTTAACAGATTGATTTGCTTGGATATATATTATTAAAAAGATGGCCACAAATTTTGATAGATACAATCATGTTATTTTTGTAATGTAAAATACTCATTTTTAGTGCTCCGTAAACCTAGTGTTAAAAATCGCATAACTTTGTCGATATTGGACTATACTACTTGTTTTTTGAGAAGTTAGAACAATTGGATCAGTACATAAAGTGAAAAAAATTTTTTCGAAAAATTGCAATTGGTCGCAGAGAAAATAGTAAAAGTTGTGTTTTGCAACTTTTGTATGTGGACTTAGATTGAAAATTTAGAAAGTACGATTTGTAGATCTGTACGAATTATACATGTTCTGAGAATTTCATAAAAATCGGTGAACGTTGCAATGAGCTGCAGATGTTCCAAAATGATCACAAGAAATTCCCAAAATTCTGCGACTTTCGCCCTTCACGTTCGCGGACGTGAATGCTATAGCATTCATTTTCATAGTGATGCAAAATGAAATGAATGCCATAGCATTCAAATTTTAAAGCCAATTTGTATTCATTTAACTTTATACAACCTTCAGTTTTTGTAATTAATATACATGTCAAAGTAATGACCGACTGCCATTACTAATGACAGTTAACTTATCATTATTGTTTATGTCCAATCAGATTTCGGATGGTACAACTAGTTTCAAGAAAAATTGCCTGTCTATTTTTCCAGCTCACTGAAATTTTTACTGTCCGTGAACGTGTTAAGTTTTCATCGTTAAACATTTGTAGCAATGTTGATCGATTTAAATGAAATATTCATAATATGTATAACTGATACAGATGTACGAAACGTACTTTTTAAATATTTAATATAAGCCCACATAAAAAAGTTGCAAAATACAACTTTTACTACTTTCTCTGCAATTTCGACCAATCGCAATTTTAATCAAACATTTTCCTCACGTTACGTAGCGATCCAATTGTTCTAACTTCTCAAAAGAATTCAAGTAGTACAGTCCAATATTGACAAAGTTATGCGATTTTTAACACTAGATTTACGGGACCCGTCAAAACGACGGATTCTAATATTTTTCAATTGGGAATATTGAGATTGTAAAAATGCATCCATGAGCAATTATATAACAAATTCATTTCTTTGGGTACATATTATTAAAAAAAAATGGTCACAAACTTTGATAGATACATTCATGTTATTTTTCTAAAGTAATGTAAAATAGTCATTTTTAGTGCTCCGTAAACCTAGTGTCAACCCTTAGCACTCGAATGGCGACTGTAAGGCGCCACTAAAAATTCCTGTATCATTATTCAAAATATGTTTTACATTATTAAATTTGTTCGTATTTAATAAATTACTATACATTTCAGTACTGTACGAGTGCATTGCACCATTTTCGTGTGTACAGCATAAAAAAATATACATAGAAGGGAAATATTCTAGGTCGGAAGAAATGTTTCGTTTTAGAATTAAAATGTCTCTCGAGTGCAAAGGGTTAAGAGCGCACGAATACTTATGGGACTGACTGTATTTCGGAAGGTTGTTGGGTAGGGCAATTCGGCTCGGAAGCTCTTGTTTGTGTCGGGAAACGGTGTTGTTGTTATCGTGACCGGCTCGACGCCTGTTTCGAAAGCTGGAGAGGATCCGGGGGTAAGGTGGCGGCCTGTCGATCGCGCAGTCAATTTGTCATTCCGAGAAGCGATGTCGAGAGTCACGGGTCTACGTGTTTATATATATCCAATTTATTCCGCAGCCAGGTAGCTCGCACCGGATGAGCATGGCTGTCGGAGAGGCTTACGTGCCCTGCGTGACGAAGGGCTCGGGGACCGGACCATGGGCCCAGGCCCCAGAGAGTCGTCGTTACACCATGCCTCGACCATGTGTTGTCGTTCTGCTGTCCGAGCTCTGCTCGCGAGTAAATTGGGAGCTTCCCTTGCCCTCTCGGGCTCCGTCGTCGAGGAAATCGAGACGCCGAGCGTGACGCCGTCTGCTGTTGTCCAACCTGCAATCTCGGACCCCGCTCTCTCTCTCTCTCTCTCCCTCTCTCTCTCTCACTCTCTCTTCGCTGCCACTACCCTTTGTTAGCCTGGCGAGTGGAAGGGGCGTGCACCAATGCAGCAAACGTGCAAATCGAAAAAATCATTCTTTAACCCTCGAGGTTCAAAGTATTCCTTCTACGTTACATTACAGAACTTGCTGCATCATCCCTATTCTGGGACCACAACAAAATTTCTGTGCACTTTTCGCTAGCGTACAGTCTTTACTCGATATTTGTCCCGAATATCTAGCCGATAAAAGTCACAGAACTATCCCCCTACCGAGGGCTATACCCCGTGAAAGGCTAAGAAGCTTCGCTATCCTTGTTTAGGTTCGACAGTCTATCAAAGAATAGTATCTTCTAGCCGATAAAAGTCCCAGAACTATCCCCCATGCCGAGGGGTATACCCCGTGAAAGGCTAAGAAGCTGTCCTCTACGTTCGACAGTCTATCAAAGAATAGTATCTTCTAGCCGATAAAAGTCCCACAGCTATCCCCCATGCCGAGGGGTATACCCCATGAAAGTCTAAGAAGCTTCGCTATCCTTTTCTAGGTTCGACAGTCTATCAAAGAATAGTATCTTCTAGCCAATAAAAGTCCCAGAACTATCCTCCCCTGTCGAGGGGTATACCCCGTGAAAGGCTAAGAAGCTTTGCTATAATTTTCTAGGTTCGACAGTGTATCAAAGAATAGTATCTTCTAGCCGATATACGTCCCTGGGTAGACCCGTGTTGTGGACGTATATCGAGTAAACATTGTATCGCACGATAATTTGGAAATACGAAATGTCTTTGAAATGTGTTAAAACTGTCTTAATTAATTTTTAAAGAATACTGTGCAGGCCCCCCAGTGTGATGCATCATGGTCTGACTCTCAAGGGTTAATTCAATTGTACTCTCATAGACTGTAGAACTGTGGCAACCTATTTGGAACAGTCGGGAAACGGTGTAATTGTTCTTACAATACCGTTATCCGATGAACGTAACGCAAGTCAGTGAAATAAATAACCATTGATCTAAAGGTCAATGTCGAGTCAAGCTTGACGTAGGGCCAGGAAGGGTTAAGATCGATCTAATAATACGGTTAACCCCTTTGCACTCGGGGACTTTTCTCGGATCACATGCCAGCCGTTTAAACACACTTGTCCGCGAAGTAAAGAGCGACGCAGCGTTTCGTACAAAGTCGTACACCGTTGGAAACAATAAATTATTCAAAGCGAAATTGGGCCCGAGACTTTATCGATACGTAACTTACGAAAACAGAATAAAATTGTAGGCTTTACATTTTGCACACGTATCATATCTCGCAAAGTAATCGCCTGTATACACTCTAGGCTCCTTCTAAAAAAATGCGTCGGAATAATAATTCGTCCGTCGTCTGACGATGGTCTTTTCACAATGTTTATACTTTTCTTTATCGCGCATCAACCGCAACTTCGGAATAGCCGAAGGCTGTCGACGAGGAATGTAAAATCGAAACGTATTTTCATGAGAACGTTCATCGCGCGCGATTATCGTAAACACAATAAACGTCAGGCTGTTTTGCGGAGAAAACGGGCCGTTTGGCCGGCAGTGCAATGGGGCCCCACCCGTGGACAATCGCGTTACGGTACCCCGAAGGACGCGGGGCCCGTTTCGTGCACAGGCTGCGTTTGCGACACGTCCCTTTCACGCAATACAGCAAAAAGAAAGCCTGCTGAGATCGATCAGGCTGTTCGCGTCCGAACGTATCCGGCCCCCTCGCGACTTCCGGCATCCTCGGGCAGAATTCTGCGAGGTCTGCTGGTCACGTGGCCCTTTCGACACCCATAACCCATGGGGCCACCTATCCTCGAGCCCGTGTGGCGCACACTTGCCTCTGCAATCTGTCCGAAAGGTCTATTGCCCGTTCTACGGGATCAGCAATACCTGCGGATCCGACTGGGCCCCGAGAATGGGCCCGAAAGATTGCCCCGAGCCGATGCCCAGTTCCCTCGTAAAAAGAAGATCGCATAATTTAGGGTCTATAGATCTTGTTGCAGGCTCTCGGCCCATGTGCGCAGGCTCCCAGAATTTTACATAAGTTTCACCGGAGTTCCGCAGCTGTTAATTTTCGGCAACATGTGCTGCGGACAAAACTAACTGCTTTGTTTTCTTTCGGGTCTCCCTGATCCTATCTCGCTCGAGGTGCGAGGCAGTCAGGGTTGAATTGTACCGTTTCGCTTTACCTTGAACTGCCCGCGAAACACATTTTTAAACTCCGATTTACACGGATAGTTCTTTACGTCTCTGCGTTTGCAGATTTTTCTCGGATCAGTCGAACGCATTTGTCTATTTACAGTGATTTCTCGATATATGTCGCCGAGGCCTGGATGATAAACGTCGCGAAATTATCCCCACTACCGCGGGGTATGCCCCTTGAGGGGCCACGATTCTCGATGAGGCCTCGGACACCGAGGAGTTTAAACAACAGTTTATTGTGTTGTTGACATATATCAAGAATTCTTCTTATTTGTGCATTACAATTTTAAAGAATGATCTGCACAAGATTTATCGATACAGCGAAGGCGAGAGGGTGAAACGGACGTATTGAGTTGCCCGGAAAGTTCGTGCCGATTTAAATTAAATAAATTTCGATATACATTTATTGAATTATTACAAGTGCCGTTTTGTTGCATAATCCTCCTCCATCTTTCACGCAAGTTGCGTTTTTCGGCGAAAAACTTTTAAATATGATTTTTCATGTCGACCGAAGAGTTAAAGTTTTTGTCATTATAGGAATTTTGTATTGACCTAAAGGGATGAAATTCCACATTTAAGAGCGTACAAAACTAACAAAAATTCATGTATCCTAATGAAACTTTTTCCTAAAAATGCCCGAAAGATCACCTGTTTAGACTACAGTCAGTCCCATAAGTATTCGCACGCTCTTAAAAATCTCACAACTTTGTCGATATTGGACTATACTACTCGAAGAACGGCGCAAACTTTCCGGACAACCGAATAAAAGTAAATCGAAGACGGGGAACAGAAAACGGTAGCCAAGGGGGAAGGCGTTGGCATTGTCGAAGGATGTCGACGGGGTCGGACGATGAAAATTTTTAAGATGGCGCGCACGGGACGGTGTCGCGTGTCTCGCGAGGCGAGAGCGGACCGCCATTCCAACGAGAATCCGATAGAGAAATATGCGTCTGCGTTTCCGAGTGATTGACAGAAGATTCGCCGGTAGCCGACCGGACGACAGTCCAGTCACGTATCCGCACGGCAAAGTAGCGGAGGCATAGAAAGATACGTACACCCGAAGCCCCGAGATGGCGAGACACTCGATCACAGATCCTTTTTGCATTTTATCCGACGCGCGGCGACAACCGGGTGCAGACGATTCTGCATATCGACGAACGATTGCGGCCGTGGAAGACTCCCGGCCAGAAGCAAATTTATTCGCCGACGTCTTCTACCGCGAAATCCGCGTTTCTTTCAACCCTGGCTCGCGGCCGGAAGTCGACGGGAAACGAGCACCGTGTTTCCACGAATCGTGATCTGTTTCTCGAACGCCTCTCTTCACCGCGAGGAAAACGATCGTCGGATATTGTGTTTGAGCACGAGGCTCGTTCGATACTTGCTTGAACAACTAAACTGTTAAACAATCGTAATTACAGTGATTTCTCTATATATGACGCCAAGGCCTGGATGATAATACAGTGAAATCTCGTTGTATGTCAGTGCCAACCTTGCCTTTCCAAGGTTGTGTTATGGAAAGACTTCCATCGTTCATTACACGAGTAAATATCATCGGAATTATATCACATTTCGATTCATTTTAATCAGAAAAATGCCACGAATATGTTGGTAAAAGTTTCCTAAAAAAAAATAACGAGAAATAAACAGCGTCAGTAACGTTTGTACGTCATAGGTTTCTTATGACTTTCAAGCGGTATGACTCTTAGGTTTCCAGCGTGCCCTGTGTATTTCGAATGGGACGCTCGGCGAGAACCACCGATTTCGTATGAGTGTCAGTAAAAAGAACGGCGGGACTGACATACAACGAGATTTCACTGTACCCCGTGAGGGTCCACGATGCTCGAGGGGCCTCGGACGCCAAGGACTGTAAACATAACACGATACATTACGCTGGCAAGACCGGTGTCGTTGACAAATACCCAGAATGCACTGTATTTACGTATCGCGGTCAAGACACATTGATTTGGATACCGGTCTGCTGTTTTCTTTTTTCTTTTTTGTAACAAAATCTGTAGCCGAAGACATTTCTTCTTTAATAACAACAAGAATCTCATTACTCGATTCGGTATTCAGTTTTTCCAAAGTTTTAAATAAGAATTTAACACTAGGTTTACGGGACCCGTCAAAATGACAGATTCTAATATTTTTAAATTGCGAATATTGAGATTGTAAAAATGCATCCATGAGCAATTATTTAACAAATTGATTTCTTTGGGTATATATTATTTTAAAAAATGACTACAAACTTTGATAGACACATTCACGTTATTTTTATAAAGTAATGTGAAATAGTCATTTCTAGTGCTCCGTAAACCTAGTGTTCAGAGAATTTAAGAATTTATGTTATAATAATAATAATAATAATAATATTGCTTTATTCAGCCTTACGGCCAAGAATTGGACTCGGTTTACAATAACCTATGATTACAAAAAATAACTATCTTAACCACGCATTAATTCTCTCCCTCTCTCTCTCTCTCTCTCTCTCTCTCTCTCTCTCTCTCTCTCTCTCTCTCTCTCTCTCTCTCTCTCTCTCTCTCTCTCTCTCTCTCTCTCTCTCTCTCTCCCCCCCCCTTCTCTCTTCGACTCACCCATCCCTACCCTGACTACTCTACCTATATTCTGCCTGTTCCTATTCTTATTCCGATTATTGCACCATTTCCTACTCTGTTATCTTTGGTTTACGCTTCCTTATATTACCTTTATATTTCTGCTCGCTTATCTCTCTTCTTTCTGAGCTTTTGAAGCCACGCTTCAACATTTGAATCTATTCTCCCACTCACTATGTCCTCCATCCTGATCCTTCCCCCCATTTCCCTGCATTCTCTTGTTAGATGCTCCAGATCGCCATACCTGTCCCCACACAGGTCGCATCCTCTTGCTTCGTCTCCCAAGCCAGTATTTGTTCCAATTTTCTGCATTTCCGCGAATTTATGTTATAAAATAAATGAGATTCATAAGAATTCTCCTAGATTGAAATTTCGCGAGAAATGCTGGAATTTCTCGCGAAATGAGAAACAATCGATTATCCAATTTCTCGAGAAATTCTCGAGAAGGAACGCTATTACGGTGGCAGTGTCTAGTTGCAGAAAGCGTCCGAGTCGACGAGGATCGTTGCAACGCGACCAGGGACGGTTTTAGGAACGGTGGAGGTCGGGTCGGGGGTGTAGATTGCCGGTAGTTAATTCTGTTCGCGATTCCTCGAATCGCTCGAGATCAAAGGCTTCGCTGAACATCAGAGAGGACGTGTAGAGGCCGACGTGCGGCGGGACACCGCGACGGGACACTGCAGCGGGATGGGAAAACGGCGAAAAAAAAAAAATGCGGTCGAAGCCCGACGAGTGCATGAGAATGCGTTATGGGACCGTGGGGACGAGCTCTGGACTCTGGCCGACGGGAGAGGGTGCAGTGCGCGCACGCTCGTCGAACGACCGTGGAAGGGAAACGTGAACCGATGGGCCGCGTCCACCGGTCCCACGCTTCGATATTTTTCGATTTTTTTTTTTATCGCTCGTCGCTCTTTCCACGGAAATTCCACGGAAACTCGACCGAAAATTACCGAAACGAGTAATCGGTAACGCAATCGGATTGCCGTTCTCTGCAAAAGCCGCTGGAAAACGAGCGTTGGTCTTGCGAACGAACCGGCAACATTCTTATCTGATAACAGGACTGCGGATTGTTTGCGTTTCCAGCACGATTGATCCTCCGGCAAGCTCGATTCTAGTGTACAATCGGGCGCGTTCCTCGGAAACGATCTAAACAAACACAAATTACGACAGAATCTGAGAGAAATCAGCAGCCTCGGAAATTCCGTAAACTGAAATCTGTCGTTCATCGAACGAAGTAAAAATCAAAAAGTTAAAGAGCAAGAATACTCTCACACGTATATACAGCATTTTTTAGAACCCAAGCGATACATGAACGGCAAAAATGCATTCACAAATTAGGACAAATCGTTCCGTCTCCCGTGTCTGGTATAAGAGGCGGTCAAAGTGAGAGTGGATAAATGTTGACCTTGGAAACCCTGTACGAAGCTTTACAATTTTGATGCTCTTTCGGAGCAAAATGACTGGCTCCTAATTTTTTCTTTTACAATTGCTGAAATTGTAAAGATGTTTTCATCGGAAATTTTTTAACGAACCTCTTCGTCGAAGCACGTATTACGATAAAAGTTGTATGAAGTCTGAATGGGCACAGTCTTGTCACTGTTACAAAGCAATGCGTACGTCAGTCGCATTTATTGCTCGGTAGTTCTAGTGTTAAATTGAACTTTCTGAAAAATTTGAATTCGCAGGAAGATTGACATTGGCATCGGTAGCTAGTGATTTTTCGGATGCCGTCGGCGGTGGATCGCACGAACAAGTGTTCCCGATCATTGTCTCGGGAAGAAAGAGCAAGGGTAACCGGTGTCTGGAAATACCTTCTCGCGTAATTATACTCGAGCGACGAGGTTTTTCGTGTTAGTTCCCACTCGGACGAAACGGGCGTTTATCATCGATGGGAATCGATCTCAGGCGTGGACCGTTCTCTCGGAGGCGAGGCGAGGCGAGGCGAGGCGCGGCAAGGCGAGGCGAGGAGAGGCAAGGCGAGGCGGTGCTGCACGCAGCATTGCGCGAAATGCGTAACCGCAGCTGTACGTGCGGTCGAGAAACCTCCCCTTTCTCCTCCACGCGTCACCTCGACGGTCCTCTCTCGTTCTCCGCTCTCGCTCTCCTCCACTGCTCTCTCACTGTCCCTCCTTCAGCCCGGTTTGCTTACTTACCGGCGACCAGACGCAGATACAGTTCTCACGTCCTCGATCCCCGGAGACGACGATTTACAGTTTCAAACAAACCCTCCGCGCCTCCTCTTTCTTCTCTTTCTCTCCTCTTCTTCTCATCGGCCCTCTGTTAACCATCCCTCCCCTCCCTCCTCCCCTCCCCTCCCTTCCTCCTCTTCGCCTGGACAGATGCTGCGTCCGAGAAAAGAAATTTCATGATTTTCGTAGCCTGCACGCTTCGCGTTCTCAGGCTCTCCGTGTTCAAGTCTCCGATCAGCTGGCCGAATCGTTCGAAGTGACAACAAGCCGTTCCTCTCGCGACTCGTCGTTTCATTTTACTAGAATCTGTCCGCTAAGAATATCAGTTAAAGGCCCGGGATAGTCAGGTGACTCTTTAATTAATAATTTCCATCCACAGCCTTCAGACACAGACTCGAGATCCGTCTTGGTCTTGATCCGACGGGTCTTAAGACGTTCGGCGCCGCGTCACTCATATTTGGGTGACGGAATTATTTGTGCAGGTTTTAAAATGAATTTTTACATATATTCATTGTACTAAACTTGATTAGGATCTGTAACATGCAAGAAAGTTGGAGGATTACTCAGCAGCATACATTTAATTTTTTGCAATTTTTATTTCATTAAATAACTTACTTTGAGTTCATGGAATTTTTCGGGTTTCTAGTTGGGCGCCGAACATGTTAAGTCTGTGATTAAACTTGTCACAGTTTTTCCTCTGTATTGTCGATATTATGAATTCTGACTCGCCAGAAAAACGTGCTACACGTTTTTCGCTTTATTTCGCTGAGAATCAAGACAATTGCATCGTCAATTTTTGGCCTGTATTACCAAATATCCGCATAATCTCGGTAGCTCCTGACCAGCGCGCACTAGATTGGACTTTCCTCTTTCGAACGAGCCCTGTACCAGCGACAAAATATTCTTGTATAAGAATGAAAACTCGAGGCACGTAAAACCATTTTTTGCCGGTAATGTAGTCACCCTACCTTATCGCGAATCTACGAAGACCAGGTCCTTAACTTTCCGTAACTGCAAATCTACTCTGTGGACGGTTTAGTAGATATTGTTGATTCATTAAATTTATATTCGTGTAGAATATTTCAATTGTTAAACCCCTCTTACGGTAACTATAATATCTTCGCCGTTTTTAACGTTTTCGAAAGAAGACAATATATTGTAACGGAAGGATCACGACCTCCGCTTATTTCCAGGCTTGGCCGTTTACCTTGTTCGCTTAATAATTGACGACCTCTCTCGAAGCGGTTATTGTACTGTCGGCAAGTGACAGCTGCCACTCGACTAATTTATGCGATGGCTGGTTCTTCGAACCGAGTAATCCGACGCATCGATAAATCTATTCTCGGGGAGCCGTGAGTTCTTAAAGCGTCGATTCAGCTTGTCGCGAAGGTTCGTCTCGTCGATTGCATCCTCGGCGACGCGACAGAGAGACGATCGGATCGATCGCTCCACGCTATTCCGGATCGCTCCGAAAAATCCCGCTTCGTTCTCGCGGCGCGTGTCTGTTGCGCAATTCGATTCGAGGAACGAGATCACCGGGCCCGTTCTCGGTAGATCGTTGTCGGCCGATAAGCGTCCGAGCGATAGACGCCGATCGACGCCGATCGACGAAGCCGATCTCTCGCTGAAGTCGCGAAAGAACGAGAACGCGTGCCACGAGCGCGTCGTCGCGTCGCGTTGTGTCGCCTTAAATAGTCGTTGCCAGGGGCATCGGTCGGAGGCGTTCGATAGAAACGAACCTTTCTCTTCGTTGCCTTATTCAGCGGGATTTAAAGATAGTTTAGCTCGTGAAAAATGCAACCGCGTGTCGCCGATCTACGGCGACCGGCTAACGGATCGGGACCGGAGAGTGTCTACCTCTGACGGTCACCGTTCCCGTCCTAGCTTTCGACCAGCTTCGATCGTTTTCCCATAGGTGGCACGACGCTCGGCGAGATTACCGACCGCCGGTAAGGTAGGAATTCGCTTGGCTCACGAGTATCCTTGAAAATCGCGAGCGACGCGCGCGTTACCTTGAATGAACGGCCGCTCGATTCAGTTCCGATCTAGTACCGGTGTGTGCTTCCATTCATAGAGTCGTTCTTTCAGATAGGCTCTCCCATTCATTTCGTGGAATTGAACCGCAAGTCGCGAGCCGCGAGGTGGGATATCCGCCGAGAGAAAGTTCCGACAGGTTCGAGATGCGCAATCGAACGGCATTGACTCGTTCAAGAGCTTCCCTCGTGGATTCCTCACTTTCGAAGTACTGCGATGTACCCGATACACTGAACTCTCGATATATGTCAATAACACGGGTCTTGTTACGTGTCTAACCCGAGCCGTGTTACGTTTATGCTCCTCGGCATCCGAGGCTTCTCGAGCATCATGGGGTATACCTCGCGGCAGTGGGGATAATTCCGCGACATTTATCATCCAGGTCTTGGCGACATATATAGAGAAGTCACTGTATGTACGGTTGTTCCGGTTCCTCTGCGTGGAGCGCTTCGAGGAGGCGTGGCTTCGTTGCTCTGGACTTTCTCGGAGCCGAACCGAGGGGCACCAGCCCCTCAGGGCAATTTGTACCCCAGAGCAGGGAAATTGAATGGAATGCAGTCACCCTCACCCTTTCATTACCGGATCAGTCACGTGACATTGGGACACATGCACGAAGGAAAAGAAACGTGTCGCATGATCGGGCCGTGGCGGAAGCGTGGAGGGATAAAGTCGTAGAAGGGGAAGGGGGAGACAAGTCTTAATCTGGTGACTTTGACTCTGTTTTTCTTTTTTTTTCTTTGTTTTCCTTTTTGTTAGAATAGTCTTGTTTCCTCTGGGTAGAACGCTCTAACGGGGCGTGGCTCCGTTGCTCCGGATTTCTCCGGAGCCCGACTAGTAATCCCAAGGGTAACGTCGCTTCATAGTCTGGCATAGACTATGCATCCCTTATAAATCTAGCTCTGATGAGCGCAACGACTCTGAATTTCTTTTCTCGTTTCAGTGAAATAGTCTCGTTTCACGAAAGAAGGCGTGGCTTCGTTGCTGAGAAACTTCTCGGAATAGTGCTCCTGAATGCAATTCGTACCAATGAGACTGGCCTAGATCCTCCGAAGGTCACAGTGGCTGTTTGCTTCGAGTATTTTCCTTTTCGCCAGAGTAGTTTTGTTTCCGTCCTCCGGAACGCTCCTCCTCGTCGATAACAGAGCAACCTGTGCGCTTCGAGACAGAAGACCTAAGTTAGCGTATAATATCAATCCCAATGCGGATATTGAAACTGTATCACTCCATAGGCTGTCGTAGCTACTTGCTAAAGGCTACATTCATACTCGCGCAGGATGTGTAGCTTGTCGGTCGGTTCTCTAGATAACAGAAAAAGCTGTCGCCCGAAGTGGTAAACGGATAAAGCCAGAAATCGGGATTATTCTGGATTGAATGAATGGGATAACGACAGGGGGGGGGGACAGTGGGAATTGTGGTATCGGGTATCGTAATTGAGCTGGAAAATAGCGCGGTCTCCGGAAATCGTGGACGAAGAGCCGCGGGGCAGCTGAGAGGCGACTGCCGCGACATAGGCCGTCCGATAAGGAGCAGATAGGAGGGCGAAGGGAATAAAGGGAGAAGGAGAGAAACAGGTAGCAACAGGTTGTGACGTCACCAGGCGCCACGCGACTCAGCTTCATTCACCGCGGTGCGGCGCAACTCGGTTCTGCTCCGAGTGCCGGCGAACAGGGATATAAAGGGAGAGAGAGAGAGAGAGAGTGAGAAGGGGGGAACGATAGAGAGAGAAAGAGAGGAAGCTGCAACAGGCTGCAGTCAGGCTGCATGCTGCAGGCTGCAGGAGGGTGGACCAGGAACTAATAACGCCGCCGCTCCGCGGTGCCTTCTCGTTCGTGTTTTCTCACGTGATTCGACAAGCCGGTTTATCTGCCGGACGGCCACGAAACGACCCGGCCCGGCAATTAGTAGCCCGTAACGGTTTAATTCGCCTCGAATCCGAGCCCGATCCCCGATCCCCGATCTCCGGATCGATACGCGGGGCGAGCATTAACCGCGATCGTCGCGCGTTATTACGGATGTCGTTAAAACGAGAGCTCTTCCGCGGCAGGCACCGGTAGGACCGCCCTAACCTGCTCCTCTTTCTCGAATCGAACAGTTCTTAATTCGAAGACCGATTCCCGACGTGTTTTCGCTCCCGAATCCCTTCGAGGATTCCGACCGGAACGGTCGTATATCATTCCTCGAAATTCATCCTGCCTTTTCTTGCTCCGTTATTCGCGCTCCCTCCGCCGTTCTCTCCTCTCTTCGTTTCCTCTTCTTCTTTCCTCGCATCGACTAGCCTCCGCGGTCATTGTAACCCTTTTTCGCGCATCCGACGATATACGAGGCACGCCCTCCGGTTCGACGCTGTATGGTTTCACGGTGATTCGGCTCGGGTAAATCACTCCGTGGCCCGATTCGATCCGCTCGGGAGAACGTTTTCAATACGCCGGGGTTCGTTAACTTAACTAGAATACCGGCCGGTTTTTTAATCCTCTCGTTACAACACGGTTTCTACGCGATTAGGACGATCCTTCGGTCGTTTGTTTTTTCGCGAATCGTCGTTGTCGAGTTCTTGCCGAGACTGTCTCCCGATACACACGAGACGAACCGCGAAACGAACGTGCCGCGACGTCGGACAATCGAATTTTCATCGTGAAACTTAATTAGCGTTGGCGAGGAACGCGGCTTTTTAATCCTCTCGTTACAACACGGTTTTTCCGCGATTAGGATGATCGTTCCGGTCGTTTGTTTTTTTCGCGAATCGTCGTCGTCGAGTTCTGTCTTTCGATACACACGAGACGAACCGCGAGACGAACGTGCCGCGACGTCGGACAATCGAATTTTCATCGTGAAACTTAATTAGCGTTGGCGAGGAACGCGGCTTTTTAATGCTCTCGTTACAACACGGTTTTTCCGCGATTAGGGCGATACTTCGGTCGTTTGTGTTTTCGCGAATCGTCGTTGTCGACGAAGAGAATCTCTTTGCAATATATGTATATGAACTTGCAAGTGTGAAAATCTTGACAAATGGACGCTTCAATATTGCAATGAGCAGTTTAAAAGTGGTCACTTGTGCTTCCTAAAAGTCGAATCTACGTCTGTATGGAGCCCAAATTGCGAATTTCTACCTGATCGTGGAGTAATTTGTAATATTCGGCAGAAAACTCGCTTTCCGAAGCAAGTATGACGTCACAAGATGGCTGCCGCAGAGAGATTCTCTTCATTTCGAGAGATTTAGTGTTCGTATCGAAAAAAAGGCTCTGGACAGGCGTAGCAAAGACAAAACGGTGGAACAAACACGGTGGTACGCATTTTTAATTGATTACTTACTTATTTAAGACGTAAAATGTCTAGAAAAAAAGGCACAGCGTAACATAGCGTGACAGTCAAGGCCAAATGCCTGCCGGCCCCCTTAATCCTCTCGTTACAACACGGTTTTTCCGCGATTAGGACGATCGTTCGGTCGTTGTTTTTTCGCGAATCGTCGTTGCCGTGACTGTCTCTCGATACACGCGAGACGAACGGTCCCCGACGTCGGACAATCGAATTTTCATCGGTAAAACTTAATTAGAGTTGTCGAGGAACGCGGCATTTTTACGGGTAACCGTGGTGTCACCTGTAGAATGCAGGAAGCGACGAACACACGTCGCGGATGAAAGTGTTGGAGGCTTCTCCAGATACAGGACGCGTTTATCTCCGCTTTGAAAAGTTTCGTTCTTTTCTGGTCGCCGGGGAGGAAGAAAAGAAAAACCGTGTTCGTCTATCGACGAACGCATCGGTTGTTTAATTTATAAGGAAGCAATCGAGGATTTCCTATCCGGATCCGTGGAATCGAGCGTGTGGCGTCGCGGGTCCAGTTTCTCGATAATTTCGAAATAAATATCTCGGCTCCTCGGGATAACGTTGCCGCGTTAAATTACGCTGTTTCCCTCCGCGCGCTGCGCGACTCCGCGTTTATAATTTTCCAACAGGCGGTCAGATAAAACCTGCTCGGTTTCTTCCGCCGGGGGGCATTTAATCGAGATTACACACGAGCACGGCCGTTCAGCTACCGTCCACATCTTCGCTAGCATAATCGTCGAAACGCGATCCGATCCGGCGAAACGATCGAAAATTTCGAAAGCTCCTCGCGAGCCCATCGATCGACGACGATCGATACGCTGGCTCGTTCAACCGACAGTTTATCAGTTCCCAACTATTTCCGGTGGTCTCGTGTGCCGGTACCGCGATATTAACCGTCGATAAAAGTGTTACAATGTACTCGCGGGATCCATTGAATGCCAAGACTTCCTCATTGAAAAGGAAATATTGCTCCATTCAACGGACCCGAGAGATCTCGAGCGAGCCGTTGCCGACCAACGACAAGCTTCTGTTCGTGTTCGTCCATTAACCAACTTTCTATCCACCGGATAAACTGTTCCCGGCCAGAAAGACGTAGTAGTATAGGAGGACCGGTCCAGTTATCTCCAGGCTCCATGAATCAACCGCTTGAATCGCGCTCGATATATCCTAGCCTCTCTATAGTAATCGAATTGCCCGAGAATTTCCCTGGGAGGTCACCACTCCCCGGGGACAATCTTTGACAATTTCCCATGAAATTAGCCACTGGTCCTTTCTTCGTCTCGTTCTCAATGGCGGCTGCTCGTTCATTTCAATCTCGCAAACAATGGCCACCTTTTGTTCGCTCGCTGCAATTCAAAGCCGCGAGTCCGAGCTCTCAATCTTCTGGTACGAGACGGCTAAATTTTGCGGTTCGAGCTGCGAAAGCCACAAACATAACCGTGCTGTAGAAATTTGTACCGAGAAAGTTCGTTCGGCTTCTCAGGTTCTGATAAAAGACTCATTCAGACTCAAAAGAAATTCGATTATGTTCCAGTGGACGTTACCATTTTCTCGAATGCTTGATAGCAACTTGCGGACAGCTCGAAAGACTCAAAGGAAATTCGATTATGTTCCAGTGGACGTTACCATTTTCTCGAATGCTTGATAGCAACGTTACTCGCGGACAGCTCGAAAGACTCGAAGGAAATTCGATTATGTTCCAGTGGACGTTACCATTTTCTCGAATGCTTGATAGCAACGTTACTCACGGACAACTTAGCTACCGATTCATTCTGGTTTTTGCAATGTACAGTCCATGCGAATTTGCATAGAGATCTATCCAGATCTGTAACACAAGGCTTGCGACATTCGAGAAAGCTTTTGGATTAGACGGGAGTGTGCGATTCTTCAGAACGTTACGGAACTCGGTGCAGGACTGTTGTTATTTTTCATCGGTGTTCCGACGAGGAGCAACGCAATCAAGAGAAATTATGATTATGTATCCTTTCGAGGTCCAGGATGACCCCGAGTTCCTTACCCCCGAGGACGGGAGCCGCTTAGTTCGCCGTAGAAAGAGAAGCACTGCCGGGGCTCGTCGAGGAAACGGAGGGGAATGGTGAAGGGAACGGGACAAGGGTGCCCGGAGGGGCAAGGAGGAGGGGGATGGTAAAGTGGGGAAAGGAGAGTACTCTCCCCACCACGTGGCTCGCAGCCACGCGAGTTCATTCATGAGATCGTGGGAACGTGGCTCACGGTGGGTCCGTTTTACCCCATCCTCCGGCTCCTTCGGCCTCCCTCTTGCCCCTCTGTGCACCTCGCTGCTTTCTCTTCGCCGTCCTCGGCCGTCTTTATCTCCCTCTCTCTCTCTCTCTCTCTCTCTCTCTTGCCAGTGTCCGTCTCGCGCCTCGTTCTCCTCGTCTATGTCTTTGATACGTTCGCCTTGTAGCCTGGTTTTTGTATTTGCCTCTCCGGTCCACCTTTTGCCGGCCGCGACGTTTCGTCGCCCCGCGGAGACTTGATTTCGTTTATCGCGAACGTCCGGATATTCTCTCTCTCTCTCTCTCCCCCTCTCCTCTCTCTCTCTTGTTTGCCATCGGACAGGCCAGCAACTCTCTCTATTCATCTGGCATTGATCGAGACGCCGTACAGGGCTCGATAAGACGCGCCGATTAATTTACAGTTCCCCCGGAATACACCTGGGAAACGGTACCTCGAGCGGTCCGCGATCGTCTCTTCCTGCGTTTTTCCCTCGGCTCGCCTCATCATCTCCCATTAGAGCTTGTTTCCCTCTTCCGCCGGGCACTTTTGGCTCCTCCTTGTTACTCTGTTTCTCGCCGGATAAACGGCTACTAGCCGTCGCCTTCGCTCTCCTCCGCCTCGTTCTTCTCTACCCTTCTCCCCGTGCATCCCCCCCGGGGCAACCTGTGTCCAGACCGTTGCGAACCATCCTCGAGGTATCATCCTGCACGAGGTTGCAGGTTCTTCGACGTCGAGGGTGCCTCGCTGTCTGTTGCTCGCTACGTTTGCGCCGGGTGCAAACATTGCAACCTCGCAGCAACCGGTGCTTCCGTACAGCGTCCTTGCAATACCGAAGAGTACCCATTCTTTGGTCACTTTTGGGAAAATGTGGAACGGCAGAGTTTTGAAACTGTCTGTATATCTTGGTCGGCTACAGAAGAGTTCTCACCGCCTTGCAAGGATGCCTGACAGTGTCTGAGCATGAGTTCAGCTCCACAGCGTTCTCCTCTCATCGTTGTAACCGAAGGACTCGTGCGTTGGCAGCAGGATCCAGGCATTTGAGGCTGTTTCACAAGGATGCCTCGCAACCGTCTGAACATACTTGGAGTTGCCTCAGACCAGGCTCGTTCGCTGGCCGAGATCATCGAACGATCCCCTCGTCCCCGATTTTCCATCGGATCGATCGCCTAGCGATGACTTCCTCCCGCGTTGCGAAATTTCGGAAAAGGTTAACGCGTTCACGCAATGACGCACGACGAGGAAGGAGGAAATGGTGAAAGAATGGCTCGATCGGACCCTGACTGACTGACTGGCTGCCTGACTCGCGAGCCAGCTTGCTCGCTTGCTTACCTGGGACGCTCGTTTCGTAATCCGGTTGCGAACGAGCCTCGACGCTTCCTGCGGCACCCCCCTTGATTGCGGGACCGGCGCCACAAATCGGCCCGATTCCACGCGGACGGCCTTGTAATTTTCTGCTTTGTGCTGCCGTCACCTACGGCCCGCTCAATTTCCGAGCTTCGGTCGCCAGACTTTTACGGTGGACAACCCGTTTCTTTACGCGTCGGGTCCCGTTCAACCGCTAAAATCATTTCACTCGACACCGGAAGCCGGAAAAGACCGGATTTGTTACAGCAATTTCGTAACCCTCTTGCGCCTTCTGCAGCCTGACGAATTTTAGTACACACGATGTAGATGTAATAAAAATTGTCAACGTCGTTCGTACTGCATAGACCCAGCCAATCAGAGCCGATCTTAATAGGGTTAAACCATTCGGATCCTAAAGAACAAATCGCAACGGAACTCGCCACACACATACGTGTGTTAGGATACAAACGAATCTGGCAAAAATTCCGACCAGAAAGGCGAACATGTTACAATAGAAATGAATCTCCGAGCTTCGGTCGCCAGATTTTTAGGTTAAGAGCCAAGACTCCGTAGATTCGCGATAAGGTAGAGTGACCACGTTACCGACAAAAATAAGCGAAAAATGATTTTACGTGCCTTAACTTTTCGCCCTTATATGAGAATATTTTCCACTGCGGAAGGACTCGTTCGAAAGAGGAAGGTTCAATCTAGCGCACGCTGGTCACGAGCTGACGAGATTATGCGGATATTTGTTAATATAAGCGTTAGAAGTAGGCCAAAAATTGAGCCAACCGTAGATTCGCGATAAGGTAGAGTGACCACGTTACCGACAAAAATAGTCGAAAAATGATTTTACGTGCCTTAACTTTTCGCCCTTATATGAGAATATTTTCCACTGGGGAAGGACTCGTTCGAAAGAGGAAGGTTCAATCTAGCGCACGCTGCTCATGAGCTGACGAGATTATGCGGATATTTGCTAATATAAGCGTTAGAAGTGGGCCAAAAATTGAGCCAACCGTAGATTCGCGATAAGGTAGAGTGACCACGTTACCGACAAAAATAGACGAAAAATGGTTTCACGTGCCCCAACTTTTCGTCCTTATATGAGAATATTTTCCACTGGGAAAGGACTCATTCCAAAGGGGAAGGTACAATATAGCGCACGCTGGTCACGAGCTGCCGAGATTATGCGGATATTTGCTAATATAAGCGTTAGAAGTGGGCCAAAAATTGAGCCAACCGTAGATTCGCGATAAGGTAGAGTGACCACGTTACCGACAAAAATCGGCGAAAAATGGATTTACGTACCCCAACCTTTCGTCCTTATATGAGAATATTTTCCACTGGGAAAGGACTCATTCGAAAGAGCCGGTAGTACACGCGATACACATAGATGTAATAAAAATCAGAGCTGATCAGATTAGGGTCAAACCATTCGAACCCTAAAGGAAAAATCGCAACGAAACTCGGCACACACAGACGTGTTACGATACAAACGAATCTAACAAAAATCCCGACCAGAAAAACGGACATGTTACAATAGATATTGAGATAGAAGATGGACGAAGGTCACCCACATACGTCCGACGTGGCAGCGAACGGTTTCGCCGAGTAAAACGAGTAGCTGGCCGGTTGCTGATGCTCGGCAACATTCTAACTATCCTCACCAGAGGATAAATCGCGTCGTGGGTTTTTTTCTTCCTCGGAGGATCGTTTCTGGTTAACCACCCGGTTAATAGGGGTTTAGAGGCTCGAAAATAAACGACGCTCAAACTAGATCCAGAAACTAGTTTGCAGCGCAGCTTGCAACAGGATAGCGCCTTCGAGTTGCTCGCAGGCTACAATGCAGCCGTGGAAATGGATCTGCTCGGATCGGCGCTGTTAACCGCGCGGATACCGTTCGTCAGGCTTCTCGGGACTTCGAAAGCTATACTTCGTGCAATGACTCAAGTCAGTAAAGTTAAACGAATGCACCGATGAACCTCTCGAGCGCGACGTAAATCAGATTTCAAGATTTTCTGGTGACCCATAAATCTTGTCATTATTCATCTGAGATACGGTCTTTTGTTCAAAAAGGAAACGAAAATGAAACGAAATCATTAGAATTGTTCAAATTTCACGCAAACGGGGTTCTCGTTGTCGAAATTTGGTACGCATCTTCTCACCAGGTGTCACAATTTATGGGAGTCAGAAAATTCTCAGAATCAATTTTTCGGCCAAGTACAGTGAATTCTCGATTTATGTCAACAACAGGGGTCTTGCCAGCGACGTGTATCGTGCAGGAGACATACCCTAGCCGAGGCCTCTCGAGCTTCGGGGTATACCCCGCGGTAGTGGGGATAATTCCGCGACGTTTATCATCCAGGCGTCGGCGACATATATAGAGAAACCACTGTACCACCGCGTTACACGGACTCGTCCCGTTGGATCGAGTATAGATGTCGAAGTTGGCGGGACAGCTCTGGCTCGCTCGGGGCGTCCGAGATCCGAACGGGAATAAATTGGAGAAATGACGGCCGGTTAGCGTAGCGTCGTTGTTACGCGGTAACAACCGAGTTCGACGTTAACTGCTCGTTTATAGGGCCCCGACGTCCACGCAGAAAGAGCAGATCCGTATCTCGCGCTGCTGCCGGCCAGGTGTTGCGTTACCACTCGGCGTAACTCGCCAGGTTGCGAGGTTGGGCATTGTGTGTCGAAGAAAAATGATTTAGCTCCCGGGCCGAGCCATTAACGATGCAAATAGAAAGATTCCGATCGGAGATTCGGCTCTCTCGATCGCCTCGAGGAAACAAGACAGAGAGAGAGAGAGAGAGAGAGAGAGAGAGAGAGGTGAAAGGACGGAGAGAGGAACCTATCGAAAGATAATCACCGGGTCTCGCTTCGTTTCGATCCGGGATACCGCTCCTGGACCGTGAAAGTGAATTATCGACGACACCGATGCTCCGATCGGTATTATAGGTCAGTGACAGCCGGAGAACGGAATTCGGTGTCGAGGCGATCGCTCGTTACTTTACGAACCGTGGAAGTATGCAAATTATATTGATATCTCGCTGTACCGTTCCGTGCGAAATCTTCTGACATCGCGGAGGATTCCAAGAGCTCGCGAATCCCGACAATTTCCATCAATTCTACTGATCACCAGACTCCGGATTTTATGCGTGCATGGCAAAAATGAGTAGGTGTAACTTAAAACGGTAGATAAGACAAAACGATCTAAGAATGCCAATTTATTATCTTCAGCTTGTTAAAATGATTGAAGCGAATCGGTACGGTGTACCGATGTCGACCCTGAAGAGTTAATTGAAACATTTGAAAGAAATGTATTAATGGGGACCATTTCGTACAATGATTAACCCTTAACGGTCCGACTTTGAATTGTGAATGTACCGGCAACTTATTCTCATCATACTTGCAAGTTTTTAAGTGTCGGATTTTAAATCTTTATTCGTCTCAGAAGTAATATAATTTTGATTACAATATTTATATTAATCGGTCGCACATCGGTGGTGCCTGAGAGGCACACTTGGGGCGTTAAGGGTTAAAATACAGGGTGTCCCGGGTTTAACCGGCAACAACTACGGGAGCATATTCTGCAAGTAGAAAGAAGAAAAAAATGTTACAAACTCTTTATTACAAAGTTATTTTTCGGAACGGCGGAGAACACTCTTGGTATTTTCATTTGTCAAAGCGACGCTGACGTTGAATCACTCCAACATGGAAATGCAAAACACCTGCGAAGGAAAATCTGCCGTTGCCAAATTCAATTCCATTTGTTCATAACTTTGCAACGAAGCGTTTCTGACCGAACTTCAAATAACATTTATTTCTTATTTCTCCTTGTAGAATATGCTCCCGTAGTTTTAAAACCCGGGACAGCCTGTGTCTCCCGCCATATTTAGCAGCTTTCAGTACCTACTCATTCGACTTAACATCGACATGTTAACCCTTTGCACTCGAAGCTATTTTACCTGCAAAACGAAACATGTCTTTCGACCTAGAATATATCCGTTCTATATATTTTTATTTTCATATTATCCATAAAAAACGAAAACGGTGCAATTTACTCGTTCAATACCGAAACGTTTAGCAATTTATTAAACACAATCAGATTTAATAATGTAAACAAATTTTGAATAATGGTACAGCAATTTTTAGTGGCGCCATTCGAGTGCTAAGGGTTAATAGAGCGAATCAAACTCCCTGTTAGGAGGATTTTTTTAATTAGGAAATCTCTTATGAGATTTATTATTACACAATGCTTAGTACAGAGTATTACAAAGTATATTGTATGGTATGTTAGGGGGATTATTGTCTATCTCCTTGAGTCTCCTTGCTTTTAAATTTTGGATTAGGCAATTGAATTAGCTTCGCCTAGACACGCGAACGTGTCCCGATTTGCGAACCGGGGAACAACAAATAAAGCCATCGTGTGCCGGTGCGCAGGTGAGTGACTAGAGAGATAAAAGTCGATTGTTTAATCGAGAAAGCGTCGGTCCCGGGACACGGAGCAGCCAGGTGTCGAGTCGCGCGATGGAGATCAGTGACAAATGGGAACTTTCGCGGACTACTGTACCCGACGACCTCTACACGGTCGGCAGCCGGCGGAGACATAATTGCGGCTCGTCATCGTCCCTCCCTCTCCTCTCCCCTCCTCGAGTTCTTCTTCTCTTGGTTTCCTCTTTCTCGGAAGCTTTCTTGCTCGTGTTCGCCGCGCGGGAGATGATTGGGACACACGATTCGCGACACGAGTCGATCGAAACCACCGTGTTCCGATGGGGGATTAATTGAAATCGATTTGCAATTAAGCGGAGCGTGCCCCGACGTCCGAAGGCTGTCTATGAACGTTGCGACGCTAACGATGGAAGATGGCCGAAGGAAATCGAACGGCGTAAAAAAGGATGGGAGGATCCCCCCACCCCCTCGACTCAGGTAAAAAGGAGGCAGGGAATCGGCGTCGCGTCTCTTCAGCTTGTAAAAAGTTCGGCACGTCGGTCTGGTCTCGTTTGTTCGCGCGCAGAAGACGACCGACAAAGCGGGGCCCCTCTGCTCCTCGTACCTGCGGACTTTTTCTCAATTAACAAATCGAACGCATTAAAGCGACCAGAGCGAGCGGAGCGAAAGATCCCTCGGCGGAGAGAACGGCTCTCCCGGGCAGAGGATCGGCCCCGAGCCGAGGAGAAACAGGCTAGAACGAACGAGGACGAGAGTAAGGTCGGAGGCTCTACACGCGGTGCGTATCATACGCGCCATTACTCCTAGAAGATACGGCTCGCCGCGCGTTTTACGAGCGAACGTTTATTCACCATTTCGAGCCTCTTAACGTCCGCCGAGCAGTATCGGCCCTCAATATGTCGGGACGCTGGCCTATCCTCTTCCGAAGCCGCGCGCACCGACGCTTCAACGTCGACGGAACCCTTCGAGGTACTCCGAGGGACAGGGCACACTCGTTTCCGATCGGTCGACGAGTTAATTCGCGCGATCATTCACCTGTCTTGTACCAATTGTTTCCTTTTTTTATTGTTGAGCTTAAATTTAACTCCCCGTAGGGGGTTATGGACCAGTCGAAATGACCGGTGGATGATTCTTTCTTTCGCGATCAGTGAAACTATGAAAACGTTTTCGCGAGAAATTGTTTGATATATCTCTTCTTTGGAGTACCAAACGATTTTATGTTGCCATTAAAATCGTATGAAACCTGAGCAAATTCGATCTTGCTGTTATCATGAAGGGATCACGCTTAGGGCTCGGTAGTTCTAGTGTTAATACGAATACAGCGTATTTGACATGTACATTGGGGTTAACTCTTTGCGGCACAGGATTTCAGGTAAAAAATAGACCCATGTTGCACAGGAATTTTGTCGGGTTTTAAATGAAACGAAATTGGTATATTTGTATTAATAAAGGTATAACATCATGTAGAAACACAACAAAATAGTAATAGTTAAAGAACGAATTCCTTTGCGGCGGGGAATTTTGTCAAAACACTTGAAAATTTCGGAAACTAGGAATAAATTGTACGTGAAAGAGGTTCAATGATGTTCTTTCAAATAATAGTTTCACGAAAGCTAGTTACGGTAAATTAATCGTAAAAATTGAAGTGCGAGTCAAGTTGCTTTCGAACAATTTATTGAAAAATTCTCGACTGTGGCAACAAGGCTTACAAAAATTACCCGAAGCTAAAATGTTAGCGTACGTAGAAACCGGTCGATGTTCAATCAGTTTACGTAGGTACTAGGTCGGTGCAAAAGTTCGTGCCCCATTCCTTGTATAATAACTCGACTGCGGATCTTTATGGAAAATAAAAAATATTTGCATTTGATTGCAAGACCCAGGAGCGAAATAAAAATTTCTTGATTCAATTATTTTATTAAGCTAACACGCTGGTGCTCCTAAATCTTTTTAATATGTCCACTGCTTTAAATTGTACTTAACCATTTTTGTTATGAATCCATAAAATCCGCAGTCTAATCATAACACTATGCCGTCCGGTGACGTCACGTTGGGGTCGCGAAATGATGCGAACGACATTGACACTCAATCTTCGGAAACAGAAGACTGACCTAATATTTCAGCAAGAAAAAAGCACCGATCAAATGATTCGACGGTGAGGCTGAGGAAAGGAAAACTAGCAAAAGGTTCGAATCATTGGCAAATTGCGACAGTTAACATTTTGACCGCCAACCTAGAAACCTCAAAAATTCCATAAAATCAAAGTAAGTTTTTCAATGAAATAAAAATCGAAAGAAATTAAATGTGTGATATTGAGTGGTCCTTTCTTGAATTTTACAGATCCTAATCAAATTTGGTGCAACGAATATAATAACCCTTTGCACTCGGCGCTATTTTTAAAACTAAATTTCTCTTCCGTCTTAGAATATTTTCGTTTCATTCATACGAAACTGATCCGACTTCCACATACAACATTTAAATGTTCAGTAATCTGTTAAATACAAATTTTGTAACGTAACAAACATTTTGTAAAATTTCTCGTAATTTCTTTGTGACAATGCTACAATAATTTCTAGTGGTGCTTCAGAGTCACCGCTCGAGTGCAAAGGGTTAACGGTAAAAATTCATTTCAAAACCTGGACAAATAATTCCGTCACCCACATATTTGAACACTTTGAACGCCAAACTAGAAACCCCAAAAAATTCCATAAGATCAATGTAAGTTATTTAATGAAATAAAAATTGCAAAAAATTGAATGTACGATACTGAGTAATCCTTCAACTTTCTTGCATGTTACACATCCTAATTCAGTTTAGTACAATGAATATATCAACGTAAAAATTCATTTCAAAACTAGGACAAATAATTCCGTCACATATGGGTGACATGGCAGTCAACGTGTTAACACTTTGAACGCCAAACTAGAAACCCGAAAAATTCCATAAAATCAAAGTAAGTTATTTAATGAAATAAAAATTGCAAAAAATTGAACGTACGATACTGAGTAATCCTTCAACTTTCTTGCATGTTACACATCCTAATTCAGTTTAGTACAATCAATATATCAACGTAAAAATTCATTTCAAAACTAGAACAAATAATTCCGTCACATATGGGTGACATGGCAGTCAACGTGTTAACACTTTGAACGCCAAACTAGAAACCCGAAAAATTCCATAAAATCAAAGTAAGTTATTTAATGAAATAAAAATTGCAAAAAATTGAACGTACGATACTGAGTAATCCTTCAACTTTCTTGCGTGTTACACATCCTAATTAAGTTTAGTACAATCAATATATCAACGTAAAAATTCATTTCAAAACTAGAACAAATAATTCCGTCACATATGGGTGGCATGGCAGTCAGCGTGTTAACACTTTGAACGCCAAACTAGAAACCCCAAAAAATTCCATAAAATCAAACTTAAGTTATTTAATGAAATAAAAATTGCAAAAAATTGAATGTACGATACTGAGTAATCCTTCAACTTTCTTGCATGTTACACATCCTAATTAAGTTTAGTACAATCAATATATCAACGTAAAAATTCATTTCAAAACTAGAACAAATAATTCCGTCACATATGGGTGACATGGCAGTCAACGTGTTAACACTTTGAACGCCAAACTAGAAACCCGAAAAATTCCATAAAATCAAAGTAAGTTATTTAATTAAATAAAAATTGCAAAAAATTGAATGTACGATACTGAGTAATCCTTCAACTTTCTTGCGTGTTACACATCCTAATTAAGTTTAGTACAATGAATATATCAACGTAAAAATTCATTTCAAAACTAGGACAAATAATTCCGTCACATATGGGTGACATGGCAGTCAACGTGTTAACACTTTGAACGCCAAACTAGAAACCCTAAAAATTCCATAAAATCAAAGTAAATTATTTAATGAAATAAAAATTGCAAAAAATTGAATGTACGATACTGAGTAATCCTTCAACTTTCTTGCGTGTTACACATCCTAATTAAGTTTAGTACAATGAATATATCAACGTAAAAATTCATTTCAAAACTAGGACAAATAATTCCGTCACATATGGGTGACATGGCAGTCAACGTGTTAACACTTTGAACGCCAAACTAGAAACCCGAAAAATTCCATAAAATCAAAGTAAGTTATTTAATGAAATAAAAATTGCAAAAAATTGAACGTACGATACTGAGTAATCCTTCAACTTTCTTGCATGTTACACATCCTAATTCAGTTTAGTACAATGAATATATCAACGTAAAAATTCATTTCAAAACTAGGACAAATAATTCCGTCTCATATGGGTGACATGGCAGTCAACGTAATAGAATCTTCGGGAAAAAAGGGTGGTTGGTAGGGTATCGGAGAAGCGGCGAATTTTTATGGGGCTCCCCATGGTTCCCCATGGTTCCCCGTGGTTCCCCGTGGTTCCCGTGCGGCGCTCGGCGGGGTTGGAGGAGCTCGGAGAGCTCGGCCAGCCCCTCCTGGAAAAGTATAAAGAGGCCTCGGAACGACCGGGCGTGGACGATTAGGGGTGCCATTAAATATACGCGGTTGCAACAGGTACACGACCTGCTCTCTCTCCGGCAGCGGCCGGGCCGATGTTATTGCTCTCGCGGGAAGTCGGTAGCTGGGGTAATTGATTATCTTGCGCCCCTTTATACGTTACGAGCCTGCTGGCCTATCCTCTTAAATCCATCCGTGGCGATCTAAGCCCGCGCGCGGCTCGTTGCGTTTCTCTATACCCGCAAATTATACGGCGGAATCGGGTGTGCTCCTTTTCCCCTCTTTTTTCTCTACGCTATACGCCGCGGCCTCGCTTAGCGTGCTCTCCGTAGCACGCTTGTAAAGAATATCGAAAGGGAAGAAGAAGACCCAGAGGATCTCTTCTGCCCGGAGAAACCCGAACGCGTCGTTGATGTCTTCCACGCGACCTGGCCAGACGGGAGAAATTCAGGGGAACAACAGAGAGTTGGGCCACTCTCGTTACCGGATCAGTCACGTGACATTGTGACACGTGCGCGACGAAGACGAAACGCGTCACGTGACCGGTCTTGCGCCGGAAGCGGGGGTTGTTGGCGGGGGGTGGGGGGGGATATATAGCCTGACTGTAGGAGGAAGAGTGGCAGAAAAGTCATGATCCGACTTCACTGGTTCCATGTCGAGGCCGGAGTATGCCTTCCGAGTTGTTGGGTCGTTCGAGGCCATTTGCATCGGACGGAACGCGTCCCGTTTATTGTACGAGTCGGTGCACTAAGAGAGAGAGAGAGAGAGAGAGAGAGAGAGAGAGAGAGAGAGAGAGAGAGAGAGAGAGCTCGGTTGATAGAGTATCGACGGAGGAGAGAGTGCCGACGAACGGTGCGTCAGGGAGCGCGTCGCTGGAGGATCGGGCTCCAAGGACACGGCGACGAGCATCGTCCGGCAAAATGGTAATTTCAGGGTAGCCGGGGAACGTTCTCTCGAGACCGCGTAAGGACGGGCACGCGAGGAAAGGCGAGTTCCACGCATGTACGCGCGCGAGCGAGCGAGCGAGCAGCAGATCCGCGTTCACGGAGTGGAAGGAAGGAGAGCAAGGAGCAACAAACAAGGAGGAGAGGAGAAGGAACGAGGAGAAGAAGAAGAAGAGGACGAGGAAGGCGAAGGAGAAGGGAGGAGTATCCTGTGCGCGATGGTGCGAGAGCAAGCGGAGCAACGCGGAGCAACGCGGAGAGAGGCAGCGCGGCTAGTTTTTCTCTCTATCGCGGAGGATGAATGAACCCCGCAATTTGTTGGGAGCGAGGACCGAGCAATGCTGCTATCCGGGCCCCATTATCTCTATAATCTCTCGCGAGACCAGAAGCTGCGCTCCAATAGAAGCCTCGACCGGCAACAACTTAACCATAATATACCGGCACCGTATCCCATAAGGCAGATACACACCGTATAAAACCTCACCGACTCTCGCGAGCCGGCTCGGAAGTGCGCCGTCCGCTTCTCTCTCTCTCTCTCTCTCTCTCTCTCTCTCTCTCTCTCTCTCTCTCTCTCACCGTCTTTCTCCCGCTCACTCCTCTCCTTCTCGTCTCCTTGCCTCGCATCCTCTCGCGCGGATCGTCCAGAATGAACGACCGGTGAGTCGGGACCGGATCGACTCGATCGCTCGTAGAAATTAATCTCGACCGGCAATGATTTCGTTTCGCAGCCACCTGTGCGGCGTTTGACCTCTCGCCTCTCCGCTCCTCTGCTCCTCGAACGGACAAAAGTGTCATCGCGAGCTTCGGAAAAATTCTTGCAAGAATAAGCTGTCGAGACGTACGTACGCGTCACCAGAATTTCTCCGGCAATTACAAACACGAAAATGTTCGAAATCGTGCGGATTCCTTACTGCTCGGAGACGACGTTGTTTATAATTTCCGCCGCGCCGCACAGTGGGCAATTTGGACAAAATCGGATTGAAAATCAAGGAACTTTCAAGGAAAAAGAAATTTTTTTTAAATGAAAGCTGTAACTTTGTAGAATATTGGAAAAATAGAGAGATCGTGGTACGAACGTTTGTTAACCTCGAGAAAATTCGTTAAACGCGCACAAATTCGAGAAAATTTTAATTTTTCCGATACCACGCGCGCAAAAAATTAAAATTGCTATACATCATTTCCCATCGATTTTTTCACGCTGATTTCAAATCTGGTCTCAACATTTGCCTACGACCTCAGGATTTTGCAGAAAATAGATTTTTGTGACAAAAACTAATGAACTCATTTTTTCGTTGAAATGATTGGATGATAATGATCTCCCTATTTTTCCTATATTCCACAAAGTCGCAGCTTTCATTTAAAAAAAATTTCAACGCTCTACCTCATTCCTATCGAAAGTTCCTTGATTTTGAATCCGATTTTGTCCAAAATTGCCCACTGTGCGCCGTAGCGATACATTGTCCTGTTGCTATGTTTCTTTTACACGTATATCTCATGCAAATGTCTAGGATCACTAGACCGTATGCATTTATAGAAAGCATGGGTTGAACAAACACAGAACAATTAAGGAATACTGCTACATCTTTGTCCACTCGTTACACCTGTGAACGAAGGAAATCAGTTTCTATTTTAATTTAGTCGAGTAATCATTCGATTTTATGCGAAAAATGGATTGCTCGAGTACGAAACTGTGAAGACATTAGAGGAATCGAATTACAGTGAACTCTAGAGAAATGTCAACAAGCATCGTGTATCCAGGAAACATAACCGAACACTGTTATGTTTACAGTCCTCGGCGTCCGACGCCTCTCGAGCATCGCGGGGTATATTCCACGGTAGTGGGGATAATTCCGCGACGCTTATCATCAAGGCCTTGGCGACATATATAGAGAAATCACTGTATTATTAGGGGGACCCGCAAGTGATCAATTATTTTGAAATCTAAAACAAACTTTGTAGTGAATTCAAGTTTTTATTTCTTAATTTAATCTCCATCATTATCAAGGACAGTTTGCCATCTTTCCTGCAAATTTTCAATCTCCCTCTCATAAATATCCAGAGTTCGTCAAGCAAAGTATGACTCAAGGTGCCTCCTAACATCTTCTACAGAATGTTTTATTTCTTAAATAATGCTCCAGAGATCCGAAAAAAGACACGTTCCTGAGGAAATCAAAGCAACGAAAAGTATTAAAAATCTGCTCAGGTGCCTATTTACATTCTATAAACTATACCTAATGGCAAAGACGTCGTCTAATTTAGGTCTAAAAAATTCGTTTCTGAGGTACAGAGAATATGGAGAAATTCCAAACGCCAAGCAAATCTAATTGCGAAGAGTTCGTTCCTGAAGAATTCAAGGGTACGAAAAATATTGACTTTTCACACGCGTACCTCCTTACTTAAACTCCAGAAACTAAAATTGCAAACAAGTAATCAATTATTTTGAAATCTAAAACAAACTTTGTAGTAAATTCAATTCTCCATCATTATCAGTTTGCCATCTTTCCTGCAAATTTTCAATCCCCCTCTCATAAATATCCAGAGTTCGTCAAGCAAAGTATGACTCAAGGTACCTCCTAACATCCTCTACAGAATGTTTTATTTCTCAAATAATGCTCCAGAGATCTGAAAACTGTAAAAGAATACGTGTTTCAACGATCGGTACAGAACTAAAGGGAAAACAAATTCTTTGCGAATAATTGATTACTTATGGGGGTACCCCTAATATATTATTCTGAACTTATTCAAAATAATTGAAATGGGGAAATGCAAGGTAACTTGCACTGCTCGCGAGCAGCTTTCTTTGCAAATGATTGATTACTTACGGGTACCCCTAATATATATAATGGTTTCCTTAATATGCAGGTTATTGGTGGATAATAAGCAGAATCGTTTCTCTGTAATAACAAAGTTTTTATTATTTTGAACAAATTAACAATATAATAACTTAGACTAATTATTAATCCTGTAATAACAAAGAAACAACATTCAATGCTATTATTCACACCGTTGTTTCTTGATTAATTTTCTTATACATAATTCTACAATTCTTATTTGGTTTCTATGATTGCACTTCGTGGCTCACATTGTCGTTCTCACGCCACATGTCGATTCATTCGGTTGTCTTGATACAGTTGGAGATCTGACTTATCGACCTATTTACGCGCTAAATTCGAGATAACTAAGGATGCTTTCCTTACATATATTATTCTGAACTTATTGAAATGGGGAAATGCATGCTAGCTTGCACTGCTCGCGAGCAACTTTCGCCTATGCAGCGTGTCCAGCAAGGATCGCAGGAGGATCAAGGCTGCAGGTCGAAGGTTTTTCCGCTGGATCTGGTGGAGATAGGGTTTGTTGAAACTTGCGTGGCTTTGTGGCCGGTCTGGTAGGCAGGTTCTCAGCCGTTTAAATACCTGGTCGGTGATTCGGATCGGCCTCGGCGCAATCGGCCGGTTCGATCGCGGTCTCGTTCTCGTTCCACGGGCATATCGCACGGTCGAACGCTAATAACCGGTCGGTTCTTGCGGGAAAATTCTCTCGGGCGAAATTGGGGCTCCATTCACGGTTCGAGCTTGTTTCTGTCGTTCTCTCGCCGCCGTCTGTTTCTACGCGTTCGCGATCGAGGCGAGGAGAAAATGATTCACGTATCGCCGAGCCCGATAATTTCCATATTACTCGGGGTGACTAACGCGCGATTAGAGTCGCGCCACCAATTTTTCCCTGGCCCCCGACGAACCAGTTCCGTTCCCGTTCCTCGTTTCTGCTCGTGTATCTGCTACCGAAGCCGAGCTGGCGCTCGATATTTCTTTGGAATTCACACGGCGTTTCCCAGTAACGATCTCCTCCCCTGCACCCCTTCTCGCGGCCGCGACTGTAATTACGTATTAATTTTCAGCTGCTCCTGAAACGAGCCGGCTCCTTTATTTCACGCGCTCGCCCGATCGCCCAGCGCTAGCGATGGCCACGAATCGCTCTCATACCCGAGAAATATCTGCCTAACTCGCGGACCCGTCGCTTCGCCTCGATCAATCTTCGATCACCGTCCAACGAGATCCATAACGAACCTCGCTAGACCACAGTTCCAACAGTTTCCAACAGTACCGGAGCTCCGAGCGCATAGATGCACCGATGCGCCGAATGCATCGTACCAAAATAACGTTCGTTTCCGTCTACCGCGTCTGCTTCTACCTGCATTTGTCACCATTCGTCATCAATCACCAGTTGGACACGCGTTACTCTGAGATGCGAAAATCTCAAAAGACTGGACTCCTCCGGATCTGTATGCGAAAGTAGAAATTGTTCAGGTCGATTGTAGCATAATTTTTTAACGAGTTCTGAAGTGGAAAAAGAAAACACGCTGGTACATTCGAGTTTATTCAGCTATATTCTAGTATATTCAAGCATGTATGTATTCATTTATTGTTCCCCTCAGGGTTACAATCCCGTTACAACACATCTCCTTCAACTCGCAAAATCGCAGACCGCTAAATAAACACACAGAGAGAGAGAGAGAGAGAGAGAGAGCTACTGTCGCTTTTCAATATAATAAGTATACTGAAATAGTAAAAACGGGCATAAATATATAAAATAACAATATATCAAAATAAAATAAAATAACCATAACGCTCGCCGTAGATACAATATAATAAAATAAAATAAACTTATAGCTTACATTATGTAAAAATAACTGCCGTAAACTTGTAAACATAGCATGGTATATTCAAGTATATTCTGGTATATTCTAGTGTATTCTGCTATATTCTGGTTTATTCTAGTGTATTCTGCTACATTCTCGTATATTCAAGTATATCCTAGTACATTACTGAGTCAGTAAATTTTATTTTATCGAGTCTCGCGACTCGCCGGACGATCCACGGATTGCCTAATTGAATTTCTCCCGACGAAGAGAATGGAAAGGCCATCGCTACCGGCGCGGATCCTCGGCGCTGGCCCCTCGACACAGAAAATTACACGCTCCGGATAATTTCGCCCGGTCAGATATATAGGGGTGATCACGATAATTGCTCGGTTAGTCTTTTTGCCACGATTTTTCGTGCGATCTTCGCGGGAGAGAACAAGAACGCGAAACGGGAGAGGGGGGGGGGGGGAGTGAAGGAGGAAGAACCGCGATGTTTCTTCCGCGATCATGCTCCTTGGAATTGTTGTTCGATCGGCGGACCCTCGAAAACGTGTTTGCCACGATTTCTGGCGCGTTTCGATTCCTCGAAACGGATCCCGCCGGTTCGTCGTGCTCGTCGTCGCGTTAAATTTATCGAGCGGGAAGCTGAACGCGCTTCTCGTGGAGAGAGAGAGAGAGAGAGAGAGAGAGAGAGAGAGAGAGAGAGAGAGAGAGAGAGAGAGAGTGAGAGAGAGAGAGAGAGGGAGAGAGAAAGAGAGAGGACGAGCAGAGAAAAATCGACGGACTCGTTTCGTTCGAGCGGCAATCACGCTTAATCTTGCGGATCTTTTTCATCGAGGAGTCGCCATTAGCCAAGGCTTTTCCGTTGGCGGGTCTCGATTCTTTTTTTTTTTTTTTTCTTTTTGTTTCCGGCGTGCAATCGTTCATCCGGAGGGAGAAAACGGCGCGCAGATTACGCACTCTTCGGTCGAGGATAATTTCGTGCGTGAGAAATGCTCGCCGTTCGACCGCTATCGACGAGCGTGTAACGATTCGTTCCGTGAACCGATTTTCTCCGCGGCGAAAATGTCTGATTACCGTTGCAGGTTGACACGGGTAGCTTGAGATCGCGAGGGTACGTGTTTTCCAGTCGTTGAATCCAATTCTATCGGTGCTGACGAAATGGCTGGAATTGCGAAATCGATGAGACGTCGTTGGACTACTCGGTTAGGCTCTCCGAGCGGCCGCGTCGAGCTCGTTTGCCCGTCCGTGCTCTTTCCCGGCTGTCGGAACAAATTGGTATGCGGTGCGTCGAGTTTCCAATATCATAAACGCGTAGGCCTCGAACAGGGTGGAACATGCATCGCGGCGTGGAAGGAAGAGGAATCGACGGGGGACGGGAACGGCGCGGCGAGGAGTCGTTGACGTGTTCGCGTCGATCGCAGATCGATAGCAGGCCACCGTTCGATTTGCATAAATTAATACCGCTTGTCAGCGAATCACTCTGTTCCGGGTCTCGTTCGATGATAGAATTCCATCTCCTCCCTCGTGCTACGAAAACATCCTCGAAACAAATCGACAGGACATCTGCTTGTAAACGAACCGGGTATTGCAATTAACAGAAACAAAAATGCCAATAATTGCTGAGAATACGGGAAGTTGTCGTAAGTATACCGAAAGTTGTCCTACTGTAGTTGTGACAGTCCGTGGGTAATTTCAGAAGCGAGCTCACCGATTGGTAATTCAGGTTAAGCAACGTGCCTCGCGGTTTCCGATTAGGATGGGTGACCGCCGAGAGAGGTTTTCTCGATAGTTGATTCTCCTACAATGATCACACTTCGTTTCCGTGGAGCTATGTCGTGCTCTATGTCGTGCTGGATCGTGTCACCTTTTCAAGATCAATGTTCCAAGGTCACTCTCCTCGAGTATAAAGGGCAACAAAGTATAAACAAACCGCTTTGAGAACGTCAATGGGGCCACCATTTCAAGGGTTATTGGGTGAGTACAAAGGGCGGCAAATATCCGAGGGGTGCTCTTTGGGCGTTGAAAGGGTCGCGGTTGCGAGGGTCAAGGCCCCATGATGCGAATTCTCTAAGGGTTCTTTTTAAGGGTTTACAATTCCACAGAGTATTCGGGGAATGCGAAAGGGGGTGATAAGGACATTACGGGAGTGCAGAGGGCGAGAATTCCAAGGACAATTAGGGAACTCAAAAGGCAACAATTTCAGGGACATTAGGGAACACAAAGAGCTACAATGTCGTAGGGAGTATTAGCAAGTGTAAGGGGTGACAATTCCCAAGGAGATTGGTGAATCAAGGGTTATCAATTCCAGGTAAAGGGTAGATTTACGCAATTCAGAGGGCGGAAAATTCTCCAAGGGTTTTAAGAATGCAGAGGGCGAAAATTCCAAGGACAATTAGGGAACTCAAAAGGCAACAATTTCAGGGACATTAGAGAACACAAAGAGCTACACTATCGTAGGGATTATTAACAAGTGTAAGGGGTGACAATTCCGAAGGACATTAGGGAATCAAGGGTTTTATCAATTCCAGGTGAAGGGTAGATTACGCAATTCAGAGGGCGGAAAATTCTCCAAGGGCCTTAAGAATGCAACAATAGAGAATTCCAGGGGCCCTATGAATGTGGAAGGTCACGACACAAGAGGGTCCCGCGAGGAGTAGTAGAATTCAGGCACTCCAATCCATATACAAGAACACACCATATCTTAGAAATGCGAAGGATTCACGACAGTCGTCGTCTTGATGAATTCCCAATGGTCATTAAGTCCTAAAAGAGCCCGAATTGAACGTAACGTTTAAAAAACTGTTAATCATATTCTTTACCGAGTGTTCCTAAGATAATGTTGTCTTTAATCGTCTTCCTTTCGGAGCGAAGTATTTCCTTTGCGGTCGATCGTTATCGGCCGAGATAAGAGCGCGGTCTCGGATCGACGGAAATCGCGGTGATTTCTGGAACTCGTTCGCGAAACCGCATCCGTCTGATGAATATGCTGGGCCGTTTCCGTTGCGTTGACACGCGCGAGACACTCACGTCCGCGCGATTATGCGATTCATCTCGCCGGGCACCTTCTGAGTTTCTCGGAAAAGTTCGTTAAACTCGCTCTCTCTCTCTCTCTCTCTCTCGCTCTCTCTCTCTCGCCCGAAGAACCGATCGGTCGATCCTTGCATCCACACGACTCTCCAGTCATCTTCCTATTTTTTCCGGAATCCTCGGGAATCGTGGTTTTTGCGATAATTCCGTTTCCTGCCTAATGGACGTTCTTCGTGCGCAGCGCCGGCGCGTCGGTTTTTGCGTGCGCTCGCTCGCGCGCGCGCTCGCTCGCGAGAGGGTTAATGTGTCTCCTCCCGATGAGACGAGACACGGCGAGCGGAGAGTCGTTTCTTGTCGACAGCGCGATGTTTCTTAATCCTTCCGCGCGCGCGGAATGGCTGGCAATTATTCTTTTTAGCCGTGCCGGTTTCGGGCCCGTTCGCAAACCAGCTTTCTACTTCGTTATCGGCAAAGCGGCTAACAAGTCATCAAGTTTAGAGGCGCTCTTCATTAGTCGCCGTTCGCGAAGAAAAAACAAAAAAGAAAGAAAAAAAAAGAAAGAAAAACACGGGATACGATCGTGACTATCGTTTTAATTGTCCGATCCACCGATTCTTTGTGCACTTTCCTGCTTTATTATCGCCGGTTACTCCGCAGAAACGATAAACCAGGGCTGCTGCTCTGCAAGTCGATCGCGTCGCGAGGCGAGGCTCGAGCTGTGACTCTCGCGGAAATCCTCGATCAACGGTCCTGCTCGATCCTCTCCTCCCCCCCCCCCCGAAAGACGTGAGATCGGAAGCTAGAGGCTAGAGGCGAGAAGAAGAGCGTGAACAGATCAAAGGAGTCTCCGGGGCGATAAATTTCACGGAGAAAGAGGACGTCGTGGGGGAATAGGACAAGGAGGTCCGGGGATCGCGCGGATCCACACGGATCTTCTCTTATGTAAGAGAAGAGGCTGTTTCGAGGAGATCGGCCGGACAGCTGATGCGTAGGAGTGGCCGAGTAAACCAGTTGACAGCGGCTCGAGTACCCATCCGTCCACTTCTCTTCGCGTTTCCCCTCTGCCACCAGGTTTTGCTCGGCCGAGCCACACGACCGGCACGCACCAGTTAGCCTCAGGTCGTTCTCGAAGCCGCTCTGGACCAGTCGTTTCCTTTTTTTTACCCCCACTCTCCATCTCCCTCTCTCTCCTTCTCTTTTCTCGTCCTTTTCTTCTCCCTTCCTCGATCCTGCTCCGGCTATCGTCCTCCGCCAGCTGGCTCTCCGTACTCGTCCCTTTTCCTCGCGAGGATTCCTCGACGACCCTCCTGGCCTCTTCTAGGCGATCTCCTTCTTCTCGCGTTTCCTCCTCGCCTCGCTCCTCGACACCGCGGGCCAAGGACTCGAGAGACACTCCGCCAGTGAGAGGTGTGATACCGAAAAGAAACCGAGTGCGCTCGCACACGCTTGATTAGCTAGTGTACCCCTGGTCTCTCGTTCCCCTGCCGAGTCCCATGCTTTCCAGAAGGTTCTTTCTCCGAGCAAACCACCTGTTGTCATTCTATGCGCATGGCTGCAACGGTGTCGGTGCGCCTCGTCCTTCGAGACCTTTATCGTACACAAGTCCGAATGCGAAGGAAAACGGTAACTATAACATTAACACGTTGAATGTCACCTTCTCCTATATGTGGGTGACGGAATTATTTGTGCAGATTTTAAAATGAATTTTTACATCGATATATTCATTGGACTAAACCAGATTGGGATCTGTAACATGCAAGGAAGTTTGAGGAATACTCGGTATCACACATTTAATTTGTTGCAATTTTTATTTCATTCAATAACTTACTTTGATTTTATGCAATTTGTGGGATTTCTAGTTTGGCGATCAAAGAGTTAAGTCGGAATCGTCGTGAAGATTTCGAACAGGTTCCACCCACTAAATACGTATGCTATTCATAGACTGCGGATCGTTATGCGAAATAAACATTGTCTGCATAAACCGTACGACACAGGGGACAGACACAAGTGTTATTCTCTCTGTGGTGTCGCGTCGATCCCGGAATTGGGAAATCGGATCGCGGCTAGGTAGATTGACGGCGAATGATTGTATGTACGTGCGTCACTCCTGCTTGGTTAATTAAAACCGTGCTAGGTAGTTCTTTTTAAAGGGTGAGGTGTTTTCAGCGGTAGAATGAACTGTAGAAACTTGTTGGTAACAATAACTCTGAATTTAATGATAACAACTGTACAAAGATGTGGTGGAAATGCGGACTAGCTAAAGACAACTAGCTGAGGACTGACTGAAGACAAACTTAAACTGACTGCTCGCACGCAGAGATGGGTTTTTAAGGGATGCGAAATCGGTGATGGAGGTGGTAAATAGTAGTGGGAGAAAATTGGGGGTTCAGAGGTTGTCCAGACGCTGTCTTAAATTGTTAACCCTTAAATGCACGAGCGGGGTCCGCAAAGGACCCCAGTATTCGATTTTGTGTTAACATTTTTAGCCGCGCCATTTGTGAACCGAGAGTTCAGCTATTCGCTTCTGTCAATATTTAGGTTATGTGTAATGTGTTTACAGAAATAAATTGTTGCCGTAATCAAAGTTAGCAAGGAATTAGGTAAGTGGGATCCTCAATGGACCCCATGTATGCATTCGTGTTCCTAATATTTAGTTTACCTATGCACATTAAGGGTTAATGTACTGGTGCCGGAAGGTCGCCGAAAAAATGGGACGAGTCCGGTCGCTTGGGTCTCGAGACTCTTCGACTCTTAGGCTAATTTATTGCCCCTAGTAAGGGTGGCCGAAGTGATTGGGACTCGGTGTCAAGCGCGCGCGCGTAATCCTCGTTGTGGTTCGCGCCTTCGCGGCTGGCCTTTCGTGAAGAAAGAGACCTTAAGGGAGTCTTTACGCTTTCGTCTGGGAAGAAATAACAGTAGCGATAACTCATGGCCGGCGAAGACAGAGGGACGCTCGTGTATATGAACCAGAACAAAAGGTAAAGAACCGGGAGGATCGTCGAACGGTTCGCCATTAATTCGAATGGGAATAGGGGCGATGCGTCGTGTCGGTAATTTGCGCGGGCCGTGCTCCCGGTAGCCGGAAATAAATCGCGTGGGGGGGGGTTGGGGTGAGAGGGGTGGTGCTGGTGTATTTAAGCGAGGAATCACCGAGCAACGGGAAGAGAGGAGCCGAAGAAAAAGGAGAAACGCGAGAAGGATCAGCAGAAGGAGGAGGAGGAGGAGGAAGACGAAGAAGAAGATGATGGGCCCGGTTGTGTCATTGTGGCGCCGCGAGAGATCGGTCCCGATCCCCGAGGTTGCTCGGTTGCGAACGGGAGGGACGGCGTTGATTAGCGCGCAACGCGAACAACGTTAAACAAATAAAACAACGAAATAAATAATTGATTCGGCCGGGAGGCGTCGCAACGAGCACAGAGGAAGCCGAACAGGTTTCTGCCCGAAGAAGCGTTGTAAGGTCGTCCCGGTGCGCAGACGGAGACGGAGAGAACGCGAGCGGGGATCCTCTCTTCTTCTTCTTCTTCTTCTTCTACTCGACGCTCTGAAACACGCGCATCGCGAGCCGCGCGCCACGGACCAGCCGGGAACGGGTTTTTCGCGGCGATTTGTTGCGATAACGGCAGGATGCAAATGATTGTGCTTAAGGTGTTGCGAACCGAGCGAACTCTCCGAGGGCCAACGATACCAGCGGCAGCTCGCGATTCGTTATCGGCCGCAACAGAGGGACGCTTTCAATTTATTCGTCGGGACGCTTGTAACGCTTTGTCGACTGTCCCCGCGGCTGCCGACCGGCCGTTCGTCTTTCTTCTGGCTTTCTCTCCCTCTTCCTCTCTTTACTCCTCCTCCCCTCACCCCCCCTCCAGATCTCCAATTATCGTCGGCCGAGTAATAGAAACGACCGATGATCGATCTCGAACACGGGGATTCTCGCGAGAACAAACTCCGGCTCCGTTTCGTTACCCGGGACCGAGCGCTTATGGCACTGTTCACGCCTCGCGAACGACCACGATCAAGTACCTCCAGACGCTGAACCTGTGACCGTGCTGGATTCACACTGGTCTTCGAGTACTATGCTCGTTCGTTTATAGCGGGAGCATCGGTCGAAATCTGTTCCATTTTTCGGAGTGCCTTGAGACACTTTATTTTCTATTGCAGTTGACCTTGCGTGACCTTGAATGACCTTCGTGATAGGTCATTGTATTCGTCTCGAAACACACTACCTGAAATCTTTGTTGATTCGAATTTGAGATTAGTAAGCCTCGTAACATATACACGGTCATCCATTTTTAAACGGCCAAACGTCAACCAGCTATAGAGGACCCGAAATGGAACAACTTTCACCCCTAACACTTTCTTTTGATTCGAAGTTATTTCATTCAGTCTCCACGGCGTGCCCCATGTCAAAAAAACCAAGATCCAAAGGTCATGCAAAAAAGTTGACTAAATAAAAAAGATGCCCCTATTTATTCGAAACCAAACAAAGAAAAAATCATCAAGATACATAATTGCAGTCCTAATATATTTAATGTTAAGTGAACGCAAAAAATGACGGGTTTTTGCAATTATCTAGAAATCAAGACCGAATCAAAAAATGTGTTAGGGGTGAAAGTTGTTTCATTTGCGGTCCTCTATAGCTGGTTGACGTTTGGCCGTTTAAAAACGGATGACCCTGTATATAATTTAATTGATACAATCCGAACGGTAAGATTGTATCGTGTGGGTACGTTCAATTATTAGATTAGGATATTAGGCATAAATTAAGGGTTGTAGATTACGCGAGTTAACAAACAAGACAAATATATTCTGAATTGAAATAATTACAAGTGTTGCTGTTTGTGGTCGCGAGTGAATTTAATGGGTGTACGGTTTTGACGCGCTGGCAATGCGGGGTCAGAGAGCAATTATTGAATGCCAAATAGAATATATACCGAACTATAACGGAATCTATGAGGTTACGATTTGATTCGAAAGGGACTTTAACCCGATCTCATTAGAATTGACTGTTATGCGTGTAACGCGACGTGACTGCACGATCACTGAACCGCTACTCAACCAAAGATGATCAAAATGGACGGGTTCATATACCTTCGAGATGAAAGGGATACTCTGTTTAAGATTTAATGTCACGTAGGGTCACAATCACATTTTTGTCGGTTCTAATGAAAACCAGCCCTCAGTTAGATTCTCGTTAAAAGGAGTTAACCCTTTGCACTCGGCGCTATTGTCATTCTAAAACTAAATTTTTCTTCCGTCTTGAAATATTTTCATTTCATTCATACGAAACTAATCCGATTACCACATATAATAATTAAATGTTTAGTAATCTATTAAATAGAAATTTTGTAATGTAACAAATATTTTGCAATATTTTTTGTAATTTCATTGAAATAATGCCACAATAATTTCTAGTGGTGCATCAGAGTCACCACTCGAGTGCAAAGGGTTAATGAAGGTTATGCGGGCTATTTCTTATCAGAATCTTAATTCAGAAGGGAGTGTCTAAAGATTTTACCCGTCAAAATGACGCTTTCTAATATGTTTAATTTACGATTATTGAGATTGTGAAGATCCATCTACGTGGAATTACTCAACAAACTTACTTCCTTAGCTATATATCATTTAAAAAATGGCTGAAAACTTGGATAGACACATTCCTCTTATTTTTATAAAAATAATATAAAATACTCGCTTTTAATGCTCCGCGAACCTAGTGTTAATAAAGGGATCCTGTTGGGACGCTTTTCGTTCTCAGAAAAATTAGAACTTCCAATCGAAATGAACGCGGAGAACGTCTCCATACGTAACAAAATAATGCCACAACAATTTCTAGCGGTGCTTCAGAGTCACCGCTCGAGTGCTAAGGGTTAATTTTGTTCTACGTTTATAAAATAAATTCCACCGCGGTTCGTTTTCACGCGAGATGGGCTGCTGGGGGCAGGCTCCTCGCGAGGGTACCGGGCCGTTCGAAAAGCGATCAGAGTAGAACAGGTATTCCGCGGCGTCCAGGTGCGTCGAAACGCGGAAACACCGCGGACTTTGCGCCCCTGTTCGCATGCGTGGCACACGGAAATAATGGTATAGTGGCGCGCGGGCTGTGATCCCGATCCTGATCCCGATGTCTCGAGAAGCGGCCTCGGCATCCGGGCGTTAAGGTAGGACGAGGAACGAGATCGCGGCGCGGAACAACGAGACGGAGAGAGGAAGAAAAGAGAGAAAGAGAGAAAGGCCTGGAAGGGCAAAAAGCGGCGAGAGGAGGAACGAGCGGGACGAGCGGGACGGGAGCGGGCTCCGGGTGCGCGCGAGGGATGCAGAAAGGGGAGAAAAAGGAGCAGGAAAAAGGGTGGAACGACGGGGAAGGGGAAGAGGAATGAGAGAGAAGGACGGAGAGAGGAGAGAGAGAGAGAGAGAGAGAGAGAGAGCAAGTACGGAGGAGAGCCGCCTGGAGGGGAGAGCCACGCGATCGAGATTTATTTATAAGTCGACGAGCTTAGGCTCACTCGCGACCTCCTGCTCGCCTCCCTACCGCGAAACCTCTTCCTACTGGTTCCCCGTTGCTCTCTGCTCTCTCCGCTCGCTCTCCGCCTCGCTATCTGCTTGTTATCTGCTTGCTCCTCGGCGCCTCCGCATCTGCCGGGCCACCTTCACCGAGAGCTGGTTCCTCTCGTTGCCGCTTTACCGCTTCGACGCGCCGCTCCGCACCGCTCCGCGCTAATTCTAATGCTCCGCCTCGGCTATCTCGCTTCTTCCTCGACTTTTTCACCGATTTCCTGAACGATCGTTCCGAAACCCGCGATGATGTTCACGCTGTTAGCCAGGTAATCGTTCGGGTAGCTCTCGCGAGCAAGAAAGATCGCAGCCGATTCGCGATACTTTGTCGCCCGGCAATTTGTCAACGGGGAAAAAAGAAACACCCGCGACCGCCGCTATCTGTTAACCGGTAAGTGGTGGACTCGAGGAGTAAACGGACGTATCGGTTTTGCTTTGCGGCTGGTAAAAGTTTGTTCGTTTCTTCGTTTCTTCGTTTCTTTCGCGGGATTACATGTTATTGCGCGGCGCAAAAGACGGTTGCACGGCGATACTAATGCGGAACGCGGGGAACGTGGTTTCTTCGTTCGTCGATTGCACACGGACACTTCGATTAGAACAGATCCTGCAACTATTACGTATCTTGTACTGTGCCGGAGATTTGTGATGCTTGTAAGATCTTTGAACATGGAATTATTGTATGTATCAGAGAGACTGCGTGCTGCTCGATAGTATCACGGGAAACGTAACGCAATTGTTTGCAAAGAAGACTGACCCATAGGACTACCGACGGACGTGCAGTAAATAGCGGATCTTTATGCGAAATGAAATATGTCCAAATCGATTAACCCTTTCGAGATAGTATTAAACACTACCGAACGGACCGGTACACATTAAAACCAAGAATAATGCAAAACAGAAGAGTCAGTCTTTTTCAAAGCACTGATACGAGTACCAATCGGCTCGGAAGGGTTAATAATCATTTCAATAAGCTGATTCATCGATGACTTGGAATTGGAATCTTCATACTTTCCTCTAAATTTCACCTACTAATTTTGGTAATAAATTCTGCTTAAAATGGAAGATCAGCACAGCAGGCTGAATCAATCAGCAGAGACTCGACCAAGGTTGCGACAGAAACGATGGACCACTTAAGGGGTGAAGTTCTGACGTTGGATTCCTCTCGGTGACACGGAATAATCTTCTTCCCGTTCCGTCATCGTACCGCCTCCTCGGCACTTTATTAATACTTCGCAGGACTTCATAGAGCGGGCTCGGACCGCATGAATGACAATTATAAATAGAAGCGTGCCAGATGCCATCCCCCCGACCCGCCATGCGTCCCGGTCCATCGGTGGTCGCGGTCGATTATTTTGTTCGCGCGCTGCCAGACGTCAATTTGGCAGCGGCCGGTTGCCAAACGGGGTGGGACCCAGCCACGGTGCCCGCTGCCAGAGCTTTGGAAATTTTATCGAGAGGTTGCGCAACTCGGCCGCAAACGCGACTCGAACCACAAAGCGCTCGTGATTTATATTAAGACGCGAGAACCGAGCGCTTCATCTTCGCGATTGCGATCGATTGGTCAATTCGTCGCAACTCTCTAAACAAAAATTCCATGGAAACATTCCCGCGGTGCCCCCACCCTCGCTTCCCAAGTTGTTTTATTTTGAGAATCCTTGTGCAAGTTTTAATACTTTTTCAAGACGCGAGAATCGAGCGCTCGATCTTCGCGATTGCGATCGATCGGTCAATTTATTGCAACTCGGTAAACAAAAATTGCATTGGATACCTTCCCGCGGTGTTCCCACCTTCGATCTTCAAGTTGTTTTATTTCGAGAATCCTTGCAACTCCTTAAACAAAAATTGCATGGAAATCTTCCCGCGGTGCCCCCACCTTCGCTCTTCAAGTTGTTTTATTTCGAGAATCCTTGTGCAAGTTTTAATACTTTTCCAACACTTGAGAACCGAGCGCTTGATCTTCGCGATTGTGATCGATCGGTCAATTTATTGCAACTCCGTAAACAAAAATTGCATTGGATACCTTCCTGCGATGCCCCCACCCTCGCTCTTCAAGTTCTTTTATTTCGAGAATCCTTGTGCAACTTTTAATACTTTTTGAAGACGTGAGAATCGAGCGCTTGATCTTCGCGATTGCGATCGATCGGACAATTTATTGCAACTCCATAAACAAAAATTGCATTGGAAACCTTCCCGCGGTGCCCCCACCCTCGCTCTTCAAGTTGTTTTATTTCGAGCATCCTTCTGCAACTTCTAATACTCCAGCCTGGCCTAGGAACATGAATTACGGTGTAAGATTATAGGTTTGTCTATAAAAAAAGAAAAGAAAGAAAACGAACGTGGTCTCGATAACTTGGCAAACGCAATCTTGAAGATCTGAACACTGTTGCTCGGAGAAAGAAACTTTGCTTACCAACCGGTCCCCGTCTCCTTTATTGCACCGAGTCGGAGTCGCGTTGAGATTGCAAATCGAGGGATTAGTTAAATAAAAGTTAGTCGCGTCAGGTGGTTACACCTGTATAGTGATACAACTCGCTTGTGGTACATGTAGTTTTGGAGACTCTTCGTACTTATCCGAAGAGAAACACGAGACACTCCGACGGGATAGCGTGTAATACAGTCTGTTCACCAAGAGCGTGGACGCGATATCTGAGCGCGAATAAATCTTTTCTGTAAAAAAGGTTGTACAGGTCGAAAGTGCATTTAAAGAACTGATACGCACTTGCTTAATAATGCGTCCAATCACCGCCATCAGCGATTATTGCTTCGCAACGTCTGGGCATACTTTGAACCAGCTTTGCAGCGTATCGGACAGGAAGAGATCTCCATATTTCTCGAAAACGGCGAACTAGCGTCTTCAATTTGAAAATTCGCTTTCCTCGGAGTTTGTACTTCACGAGAGACCAAACGTTTTCGATTGGATTGGCATCGGGGGACCGAGATTGGACATTGTTCCAATCACGACAAACTTTTTCATGTGCCCACGCCGACCGTTTTTCGACGCGCTTTGTTGAAAGCAACGGCTTCGAAAGTGCACTACGCCGTGCAACTTTATTTTCTTCCAACCGACGTTTAATCGTTACCATGCCTATTTTTATGCCCTTTTTCGCTAACATTGCTCGCGCTTTGCGTAAGGAAAGTGTCGGATTTTTCGAAAAAAGCTGCAGAATTGCTTCATCATCCCTTTTCGTCGTGGCTCGCTTCGAACCTCGATCAGGGAGATCGTCGACGCAATTTGTCTCTTTGTAACGTTGCGCCCACTTATTTACAAATTCGCGAGACTCGTGCAGATATTTTGCTGCATTTCCAACACTCATTTTTGGCCGTTTCGGGTACTGGCACAAGAATACTGCTTCGAATCGTTTAGCGTGTACGGCACTCATCTCGAAATGACTTGAACCTCTCGGTGACAGAAATGATACTAAGAGAATTGGGGCTATTGCGTATTAGAGGAGACATTGTGTGTTTGAATTGGCACAATCTTTGCTGTATCACACAGATATCGCGTCCACGCTCTTGTGGAACAGACTGTATTTCGTGCGATTCGAGTGTCGTAGCAGCGGGGCTGGTTACGGGCATTAGGACACCGCGGATCGTGAATATGTTGGAGAGGTAGCTCGTTCGATCGACGGTCGAACGATCCGATTCCCGAGAGATCGTACGATCGGAACAAGTAGAAATCGGCCGGTAAGTAGAATCAATTAGAAGGTTGGTGGAGGGAGAGGCCTGGCGCGGTATCGCGCGGGGGGATCGCTCTCCTCTTATTCACGGAACCGGGCGTATATATCGCGATTAAATATCGCGTTGTCGAGTGTTGACTGAATCGTTGCCGGCTTGGCTCTGCTCCGCTCCGCTCCGCTCTGCTCCGCTCTGCTAGAAGCGCCATTCATTGGACGATTGCCGCGCGGAACGGCGAGTATCTACGTCGTTCTAGTCTCTCGGTCTCGCATACCACCGCGGATACCGGGATATCGAAAAGTCGCTCTCGGACTGTATTGCGTCAGAGGCTGGAAGGGAGAGAGAGAGAGAGAGAGAGAGAGAGACTGCACTCTCGACTGCAGCCGCCGCCGCCGCCGCCGCCGCGTGCAGTCGCTGCACCAACTGCACCAACCACCGCTCGCAGACTCCCCAAGAATGTGGTCGATTTTTAGCACCTGACGCACGACGCACGGAGCGCAGAGCAGAGCAAAACGGAGCGGAGCAGAGCAGCCTGTTTGCGATCGAGGCGAGCGTTGCGCCGCGCCGCGATCGTCAACGTGTCCTAGAACACCGCGGCTTTATGCTTCGATTCTCCTGTCCGCGATACCTTACGTCCCCCTTGAATCCCATACTCCCTCCTCGCGCTGCTACCACGAGAAACGCACAAAAGAGATACAGAGACCTCGCTGTCCCGGAAAAGGGAAAGCCCAATTTGCTCGGGAACGTCGCCTTTGATACGCGTCGAAGAGTCTTCAATGGAGAACGAAATCTCTTCCCACGCAACTACAGTATCTTCGTTCTAAAGACCCAGCAGTTCTAGTTGAATTCTGTTTAGTTGCACCGACTTCTCTCTATACTAGTCGAATTCTGTTTAATTGCACCGACTTCTCTCTGTACTAGTAGAATTCTGTTTAATTGCACCGACTTCTCTCTGTACTAGTCGAATTCTGTTTAATTGCATCGACTTTTCTCCATACTAGTCGAATTCTGTTTAATTGCACCGACTTTTCTCCATACTAGTCGAATTCTGTTTAATTGCACCGACTTCTCTCTGTACTAGTCGAATTCTGTTTAATTGCACCGACTTTTCTCTATACTAGTCGAATTCTGTTTAATTGCACCGACTTCTCTCTGTACTAGTCGAATTCTGTTTAATTGCACCGACTTTTCTCTATACTAGTCGAATTCTGTTTAATTGCACCGACTTCTCTCTGTACTAGTAGAATTCTGTTTAATTGCACCGATTTCTCTCTGTACTAGTCGAATTCTGTTTAATTGCATCGACTTTTCTCCATACTAGTCGAATTCTGTTTAATTGCACCGACTTTTCTCCATACTAGTCGAATTCTGTTTAATTGCACCGACTTCTCTCTGTACTAGTCGAATTCTGTTTAATTGCACCGACTTTTCTCTATACTAGTCGAATTCTGTTTAATTGCACCGACTTCTCTCTGTACTAGTCGAATTCTGTTTAATTGCACCGACTTTTCTCTATACTAGTCGAATTCTGTTTAATTGCACCGACTTCTCTCTGTACTAGTAGAATTCTGTTTAATTGCACCGACTTCTCTCTGTACTAGTCGAATTCTGTTTAATTGCATCGACTTTTCTCCATACTAGTCGAATTCTGTTTAATTGCACCGACTTTTCTCCATACTAGTCGAATTCTGTTTAATTGCACCGACTTCTCTCTGTACTAGTCGAATTCTGTTTAATTGCACCGACTTTTCTCTATACTAGTCGAATTCTGTTTAATTGCACCGACTTCTCTCTATACTAATTGAATTCTGTTTAACCCTTTGCACTCGGCGCTATTTTCATTCTAAAACTAAATTTTTCTTCCGTCTTGGAATATTTTCATTTTATTCATGCGAAACTAATCCGATTACCACATACAATAATTAAATGTTTAGTAATCTATTAAATAGAAATTTTGTAATGTAACAAATATTTTGCAATATTCTCTGTAATTTCTTTGAAATAATGCCACAATAATTTCTAGTGGTGCATTAGGGTCACCACTCGATTGCAAACGGTTAATTGCACCGACTTCTCTCTACACTAGTCGAATTCTGTTCAATTGCACCGACTTCTCTCTACACTAGTAGAATTCTGTTTAACTGCACCGACTTCACTCTACGCTAGTAGAATTCTGTTAAATTGCACCGACTTCTCTCTACATACGTCGCGAACGCGTGGATGATAAGCGTCGCGGAATTATCCCCACTGCCACAGAGTTATACCTCGAGCACGAGAGTCCTTGGACGGCGAGTAGCGTAAACATAACACGGCTCGGGCATGTCTCCTGGACGATGCACGACGCCGGCAAGACCCGTGTCGTTGACATACAATCGAGAATTCACTGTACCAGTGGATCCCGGTGTCCTCGAATCTGGTTCGAAAGCTTGATCGCCATAGATCATTTCAGCGTCGACGGCCAAACAGCTCGGGAACGAGAAACGAAGGTGCAAGAGCTCGTGTCCCCGGCAACCTGTTGCTGAACGGTCGGTGGTCCGGGTCCCACGGAGTCGTTGGTTTCCCGGTCGAAAACCGGAAATCGGCACGGGTGGAAATTTATCGTAGGAGCAGCGGAGCAGAGCGTTCTAGGCCATTCACCAGGCCACCGGCCCCCCCCCCCCCCGTCGGGCCTTCTGGGACTTCGTGGGGACTCGCGCGCCCTACGTGTCGGTGTTTATTCCCCGTGCAACACGTGTAACACGAAAACTCGCGTACCGCTCGCATTATAAAATACAACCGCGGACGACACTGCTTGTTTATACCCTTGCGCTCGCGCTCCCGGGGACTGCTCCACACCGGCTGTTAACGCGTTCCTTGTTTCCTGCAGGCTTCGTGCTCGGAACGGCTCTCTCTCTCTCTCTCTCTCTCTCTCTCTCTCTCTCTCTCTCTCCTCTGACTCTCTCCCTTTTGCCCATCACCGATATCTCTTCTTTTTCTTCGCGCAATTTCTGACCGGTTAACGTTACAATCGCAGCTGGCCGGAGTGTAATCCGATTACACGGTACCGAACTCGATTGAAATGCAGTGCGTCGATTCGATCGCGAGTTACATCTCCGTTAACACGTTCGCTGTCGTCCCCGCGGGACGACTCCGCTCTGCAGAGACAACGTTGCGTTTAACACTAGCTTTGCGGAGCATCGAAAGCGAGTATTTTACATTAATTTAGAAAAACAAGGAAAATCTGTCCAGCCAAGTTTTCAGCAAATTTTTAAATGATATATGCGCTAACGAGCAAAACTGAGTCTACACTGTTTGAAGCAACATAACTTTTTGAAAATTCGATCGAATGACTTGAATTGTATTGAGAAGTTAGAAGGATTAGTTTGTTAGACGAGGTGTAAACAATTTTTGAGAAAAGTTTGAATTGGTCGGAATCGCAAAAGATATAGTAAAAGTTGGTTTTTTTTTAGCATTTTCATCTGAGCCTGTATTGAAAATTTAAAAAATGCGTTTGATTCGCTCGAATAAATTATATCCATGCTGAAAATTTCACCGATATTGGTTAATTCGTTTACGAGTCATAAACGCTTAAAAGTGGAAAAATTGCCGTTTTTCACGATTTTCGACTTAAAATCGCACTTTTAATCCGTCATCTTGACGGGCCCCGTAAACCTAGCGTTAACAGGGTGCTATAACCGCGCTGCTGCATAGTAGTTGTCCGGATCCAAGAATCTAGTGAGATTTTGTTGTAACTAGACTGTGGATTTTATGCATTTATGAGAAAAATGGGTTGGCGGATTTTATGCATTTATGAGAAAAATGGGTTGGCGGATTTTATGCATTTATGAGAAAAATGGGTTGGCGGATTTTATGCATTTATGAGAAAAATGGGTTGGCGTATTTTAAAATATTTTTAAAATGCTGGTACATTATTCTCAACATATTAACGCGTTGACTGGCATGTCACCCATATGTGGGTGACGGAATTATTTGTCTAGGTTTTAAAATGAATTTTTACATGAATATATTCATCGTACCGATTAGGATCTATAAAATGCAAGAAAGTTGGAGGACCACTCGATATCATACATTTCATTAAATAACTTAGTTTGACTTTATGGATTTTTTGAGGTCTCTAGTTTGGCATTCAAGGTATTAAACATATTAACACATTCGCGATCGGCACATTTGTTCCGTTTCTAATAGCGAGTACTGGCGAAAATAATGAAGTTCTGAAGCTGGTTGCCGCAAACTTGTGTCGCTGAAGCAAGGATGGAAATGATAAAATTTGTTTTAAAATGTCAGTGTTGCAACTGTGTGTTGTTTAAAATAAAACGTCAGATTCGCGTCAGCGGCAGTCAGGAATAGAATTTAAAATTACGCGAATTCACGCCAGCGGTCGCGAATGAGTTAAGAAAGAAAAGAAATTTCTATTTCACTTCAGTCTGTCGAAATTTAGACAATTTTTATTTTGCATAAAGACCCGCAGAAATTTCGTACCGACTTTTCCGTTCATAGAACCGTCCATGAGAATGGAAATGATTACCAGGCAACGGATCTTCGTGAAAAGAAAAATTGTCCGCGTCGATTGCAAGAAAGTTGACGTACACAAAATTAGCATCGTTCTCCTAACCTGCGGAGTTTAATTTTAAAAATCGCTCACGGCACCGAATGAAAATCGAGCAACGACGAACGAGTGCCGCTGTTACAAATTTTACGAAAAAGGTAAAGCAAAATGAGAAAGAATTACATTTCTATTCGATCAGAAATTAACAATTCGTTAACGTTAACCGCGCCGCGATAGAGTTTCGGATTGACGTGTATACACGTCAAACGTTCTTAACTGGTTAACGATTTGAATAGGCTGTAAGTAACGCCTGGCCGTATACCAGTAACACAAAATTCGTCCGTGTGTAGTATTTAATGTTTCTAATGCGTTTCTAATTCGTGCGATAAACGCATAAACTCCGCGGTCCAATTATTACCGATCCGCGAGATCTATGCAAGTTAGTGGGCCATTTCGTTCGACGCCGGTTTCGATCCGGACCGGTTCTGCACCGATCATCTCGTAACGAATCATCGAGAGAGAGAGAGAGCGAGAGAGATAGAGAGAGAGAGAGAGCGTTACGATTAAACGATCACGTAGGCTTTGTCGTCGATAAAAACTGGCAGAGAAGCGGGATTGGCCGTCGATGGATTTTGTTTACGAGTTTCGGGGCTCGCGTGTCTGCGCTCCCTTAAGGACGCTCGATTTCGAGAAAAGCTAATTAAAACCGAAGGATCGGCGGCGGCCCCGCGATTTCGGTGCCTCATCAACGATTCGCTACCCCGATCGTTCTTGCCCCGGTGCCGGGTAATTACCGCTTGGCCGGTAGAAGGTGTTTCGAAAATGTCCACGGTTCCTTCTCGGAAACCGAACGTCGAAGTTCGATCGGTTCAAGGAATCGGTTCGATTCGGTCCTGAATGAAACGACGATCGCGGCGGCGGTTCGTAGTGAATCCTTGACGATTCGAGAGTGCGAAGGTCGTCGCGTTTTCGGACCGAAAAATCATTCGGGATCGAGAATCGTCGAGTTGTTGGAAATAAAGTTGTTGGAGAAAAAAAAAAAAAAAGTAGGAGAGGAAAGAAGAAAAAAAGGTTGCGGGGCACGATGAGTTATGCGGCTGGCTCGCAATTACGTTTTTCCGAGGAATATAACAGCAACCTTGATCTTGTTCTCGAGATACGCTCGCCGGGTAATCTAATACGGAGGATCTTAATGCGTATAATCTGGGTGGTGCGCGGTCGATACAGTTACGCGCAATTTAGTGGTGCAATAATCCAGGTGGACTGCGGCCTCGACTAGAATCTCGAGGCGAGGCGAGAGCGAGGCAAGAGCGAGGCACGAGAACTCGTCGGTGGGTTTCTGCTAGCCGTGGACCCCGGGATTAGGATTCGGCCGATTAGGCACGCAGTGCTCGGGCGCGACAAGAACACGCGAATAATCTCGACATCGCTTCCACCGTTCGCGAGCCACCGGTTTCCGGTTTTTACTTAATTTTAAATACTCGTGTCATTACAATTTTCAAGTTACATTGTCAGAAATGTTCTGAACAGTGCACGCAGCCTGATAGAATTTTCAATGATCATAGTACATCGGGTTGTCAGTATACATTTTGAGAGCTGACGTAGCAGGGCTTGTTTGCGAAAAAGTTTGTTCGATTCTGCGAAATAGTGTTATTACAATTTTGAAGTTACTTTGTCAAAAATGTTCTGAACAGTGCACGCAGCCTGATAGAATTTTCAATGATTATAGTACGTCGGGTTGTCAATATACATTTTGAGAGCTGACGTAGCAAGGCTTGTTTGCGACAAAGTTTGTTCGATTCTGCGCAATAGTGTTATTACAATTTTAAGGTTACTTTGTCAAAAATGTTCTGAACAGTGCACGCAGCCTGATAGAATTTTCAATGATTATAATACATCGGGTTGTCAATATACATTTTGAGAGCTGACGTAGCAAGGCTTGTTTGCGAAAAAGTTTGTTCGATTCTGCGCAATAGTGTTATTACAATTTTAAGGTTACTTTGTCAAAAATGTTCTGTACAGTGCACGCAGCCTGATAGAATTTTCAATGATCATAGTATATCGGGTTGTCAGTATACATTTTGAGAGCTGACGTAGCAGGGCTTGTTTGCGAAAAAGTTTGTTCGATTCTGCGAAATAGTGTTATTACAATTTTGAAGTTACATTGTCAGAAATGTTCTGAACAGTGCACGCAGCCTGATAGAATTTTCAATGATTATAGTACGTCGGGTTGTCAGTATACATTTTGAGAGCTGACGTAGCAAGGCTTGTTTGCGAAAAAGTTTGTTCGATTCTGCGCAATAGTGTTATTACAATTTTAAGGTTACTTTGTCAAAAATGTTCTGAACAGTGCACGCAGCCTGAGAGAATTTTCAATGATCCTAGTATTTACATCGGGTTGTCAGTATACATTTTGAGAGCTGACGTAGCAAGGCTTGTTTGCGAAAAAGTTTGTTCGATTCTGCGCAATAGTGTTATTACAATTTTAAGGTTACTTTGTCAAAAATGTTCTGAACAGTGCACGCAGCCTGAGAGAATTTTCAATGATCCTAGTATTTACATCGGGTTGTCAGTATACATTTTGAGAGCTGACGTAGCAAGGCTTGTTTGCGAAAAAGTTTGTTCGATTCTGCGCAATAGTGTTATTAACCAGTTAAGCGTGTTCGACGTGTATACACGTCAATCCGAAACTCTATTGAGGTGCGGTTAACGTTAACGAATTGTTAATTTCTTATCGAATAAAAATGTAATTCTTTCTCATTTAGCTTTACAAGGGCTTTGGCTTTTATAATAGCCGCATTTCGCCTGCGTTCGACGTGTATATTCGTCATTGCTTGATTTTAATTCCGCGCCGTGAAAGATTTTTCGAATTAAATTCCACGCTTACCTGGTTAAAATCTGCAAGTTACTTTGTCAAAAATGTTCTGAACAGTGCACGCAGCCTGATAGAATTTTCAATGATCCTAGTACATCGGGTTGTCAGTATACATTTTGAGAGCTGACGTAGCAAGGCTTGTTTGCGAAAAAGTTTGTTCGATTCTGCGCAATAGTTTTAATTTGGTGCCCCATCAAATATGGAAAGTCGAAAGCAGAATTTTCGGCATACTTTACAATCTTACTTTCGAAAAGGTAAAAATGCTGTTCAAGCGAGGAAAAAATTAATTGATGGAACGCCAGTGCTGAAACCGGTTTGCAAAATTTCGTTCCGGCAATTTTGGAAGGCCAGTTTGCAAAATTTCGACAATTTTGGAAGGCCAGTTGAAGCTGATGAAGACAAAATTGGGTAATTGGGTAATCGGGTACTTCGGCATTGCACCAAACTGGAGACTATATGATTACATAAAATATCTATACACTCTAAGAAAATCGTCTTTCATTTTCACGGGGAAAAAAAATAGGAGATTACTTTACGAACAACGCAATATTACACGACAATCCCAAAACGGGTCACAGGACATTGATTACACTTTATTCCCAGGACCGATTTTTCTACTGGCTATCGAAAAATCCTCGCAGCTAATGTGTTAATTAACTGTGAACCTTGCTCGGGAACTGGTTTAGCTACGGCGGCCCGTACAAGAGAAATATTCGTGGCGTTATTAGCGGTATTAATAGACCATACGTAAATTAGGTAGAACCAGTAGATAGATCAAGCCTGTAAGCGACAGCAGAACGGACGAATAGGCGTGATCCATCAATGTTGGCAGCTAATTGCCTAGAAGAATATCAACGAACGCGTTGTACATATAAATTTCGAGTCGTTCGGATCTCGAATCTGGCCGTACGGAAGATAATAAATTTGGATCGATAGTGGCGGTTTATTCGGGGCGAGGCGGAGCGCGAAGGAAAAGAAACGGAGCAGAAATTCCTGGCGGAGCTCGGAGCGGCAAAGTCGTCGGATTCTTGGTGAAAACGGCTCTCGATGAGGCAAGATGAGTGCGAGGCGAGGCGAGGCGAGGCCTCGCAGGATCGCGGCTAGGCTCGTCGGAGAGGTTGTATGCAGGCAGAAGCACTCGTGGAACAGGTTCGAGGTTGCCGAGGAACTGGCCGAGCAACGAGCAACGAGCAGGAAAAACAAGAGGCACAATCGGATTGTAGCCGATTGCCCGGGGGCACGTGTAACGGTACCGGCACACGATGTTTGCCATCAAGACACCGAGTCTCTCGACTTTTCCGTTCGCCTCGAGATCGTCCGCGCGAGGATGCCCCCCTTCGGAAAAGTATCGATCAATGAGCCATAAATCGAGCGGTGATTTTCTGGACACCCACTACTCTTCCGCTCTCCGCGTTCATCTGCATTCAATGCACCGCCGCCATCGGTCTACCAGCCACCTCGAGGAATTCTTTCCGATCGGACGTTCCTTCCAACGGAGAATCGAACGGGGAAACTGACTGCACGGCGGTCGATCGGATTCGGATTAAACAATGCATCGTTAGGAGCTGACGGGCGTTTGGACATCGAGTCATACTTGTCGATGAAGATTCTGAACACAGTCTAATAAGTATGTACAGTGGCGGCCATGTATTAGGTTGGCAAGAAAGTAATTTCGGTATTTTTAGGTGAAATAAAATCGAATTTTTTGATCGAAGCATTGAATTTTAATCAATAAAATATTTTCCATTTTGTTCTATGATCCTTTGCCATCTTTCTGGTAGCATCATAATTCCGCGCTCATCAAACTTCTGATCTTTTTCGGTGAAAAACTGATCCAAGTGCGATTTCAGACCATCATCATTAGTGAAAGTTTAGAAATGATAGTCTAGTGGTGGAATGTCAGGGCTATATGGTGATATAGAACTGTCCAGCGAAGACTTAATGTTCAATTCAGACAAAAATCGTCGATCTAGGATTGCTTTCACGAAAGGACATTTAAACTGGACGTCCCAGCAATGGCCCAGAGTAATTTATACAGACAAATCAAAATTTAATCGATTTCGATCTGATGGTAAATGGACGAAAATGGTACAATTTACGCGTACAATACCGAAATACAAACAAATGTAATAATGTTTAAAAAATATTTTGAACAATGATAGAGCAATTTTTAGTGGTGCCTTGCAGTCACCATTCGAGTGCTAAGGGTTACCAATTTCCTTCAGACCGAAATAAAATTCTATTTTGGCGCTGTCAACGTACAGATATTGAAGAACATATAGGCATACAATAGATATAAAATTTCTCCTTTTTAAATTACGCATTATAAAACGGTTCTAATCTCGCTGAAACCGTAAAATAAATCGCAACGAGAGGGGTTAAGCACAATCTTCGTGCACGAACATGTGGAAAGAAGGCAGATTGATCGCGTATCGACTTTTCAGGGTCGATTAGAACGACTTTGGACCAGCTCCTGTATTTTTCTGTGCCAACCCTCGAGCTGAAAATGATAGTCACTCTCGTTCGTTTATAGTTGAATAGGATTCAGGAGTATTTTGTCTACAGTTGTTTCTTTTGCACGCACAAAGGTTGAAGTCAAAGAAGTCAAAGAACGCGGTATTGAACCTGCACGCGGGGAAGAGGGTTTCGGTTTATAAGAAGGCCGGAGAAATCGCGTTAGCCTCTAGCAAAAAGGCTCCGGCGACCAGGCCCTGTCAATTTCGCGACGCGAGACAGCAAATAAAAGCGGCCGGAGCGGGGAGCGCGGGGTAGGATTTATTGAATTTACGGAAGCTGGCCGAGCGGCCGGCCCGTCGTCTTCGTCGTCGTCGTCTTCGTCGTCGTCGTCTCTCGGTAGCAGCTCTCTATCCGCCGCTCACATAAATTCAATCAATTAGCCGGCTTTTAACGTGGGCAACCTCGAATCATCCTTGTTAACTCTCTCGGCCAGGCCTGCTGAATCTTATTCCGACGGGATTTCTCTGTCCCTACCGCGGCGCGCGATCCTCGCTGTCCGATTCCACGGAATTTATAGAAAATTCCGTCCCGCCGATTTTCTCGAGATCCCTGCGTCCCAGGAAATCGAAATTGCAAATATTTCTCTTGCATCGATCCATCACCTGCGGCGACTCCCACCAATGGACTAACTTTATCAATATCGGACTGTACTACTTGAACTTTTTTGAGAAGTTCGAACAATTGCATAAAGTGAAAAGAATTTTTTAGAAAAATTGCAATTGGTCGAAAGTGCAGAGAAAATACTAAAAGTTGTATTTTGCGACCGTTTTGTGCGGAATTATATTAAAAATTTAAAAAGTACGTCTTGTACATCCGTGTCAATTGTACATATTCCGAATATTTCATCTAGATCGGTAAACGTGTTGCAACGAGCTACAAACATTCAACGATGAGAACTTAAGGGGGCCGGCAGGCATTTGGCCTTGACTGTCACGCTGCGTTACGCTGTGCCTTTTTTTTCTAGACATTTTACGTCTTAAATAAGTAAGTAATCGATTAAAAATGCATAGCTATCGATAACGATACCTATCGTAACGTTTCTTTCGAGGTGTAAAGACGTGTCCGACAACAACGTGCTTCTAGAGAAGCTGTTCTCAAATATAAATTCTATTTCATATTTTATAATAGAGTGTGGTTTTATTCTATAATACCCATATACGAGGAACAATTGTTGCAATCGTCGAGACGCTATCGAGACCAACAGGAAAACACGGTTTTCCTTCAGCCTCGCTAAACTACGGCCGCAGTTTCGCAGCAGTTCGAACCAGCTTTTGTCGAGTCGAGCGTCACCGAGCGTAATTGCTCGGCAAGAGGATTCGGAGAGCTCGGATAGGAGGAGCCGGAGGAAATAATAGTCGAAAAGCGATCGTCCAGGTGATTGGCGGCGACGAATTCGCGGGCCGAGTGGCCCGAGCCTGTTGGTACGAGGTCATGGCTGCCGGCTTGCCCCGATGGTAGCGATGGTAGCGGTGGTAGCGGTAGCAAAGATCGGCGGCATGGTGGAGGATCGGTTTTTCCCTCTCTCGAGAGCCACTGCTCTACGTCTCTCTCGTTCTTTCGCGGTCTCTCCTCTCGCTCTCTCTCTCTCTCTTTGTCCGTTGCCGTGGTGAATTGATGCGTGGGTGCAGGTTGGACGCAGATAACGCGGGAGGAGTTTCGTTTGTCCAATCCTCGATGATCCTGTTCCTCTCTTTCTCTCTGGTCTCGGCGCTTCTCTCCTTCGGCTGTTTGCCCTTCTCCACTCTCCCTCTCTCTCTCTCTCTCTCTCTCTGTTTGTCTCTCTCTCCGTCTATTTCTCTCTGTTCGTCTCTCGGCTCCGGACTCTCCGCTCGCCGCCCCTCCGCTCGCGTTTTTCGTCCCGGCGAGGCTCGTTCGCCGCGCAAAAAGAATTCTGTGCTCTCGCTCCTCTTCTCTTCTCTTCTCTTCTCTTCTCTTCTGGTTTCTTGACTTCGCGAAGGGGAGAAGAGGCGACCTTGGGCCCCGACTAGATCGCTGGATGCGCGGCCAGAAGCAGAGCCGCGCTCGCGCTCGGTTATCTCGAAAAACGCGACGGCACTTCTGCCGCGGCTTGGTCTCCTCTTATTGATCTTATCAATTAGCCTTATCCCCGCAGATCTCCGCCCGGAATACGTAACGAGCCGTTGTCACTTGCAAAAGGACCGTTGTCGAGAAGGGCCCCGCCGAAATTGCACCTGTCGCAGATGTAAACGGTCCTCGAAAGCGCCTAGGACTAGAGATTAGAGGAGAACAGGCCCCGATGTTTGTCGGTGTGGTCGTCGAGTCGCGAATTCGATTTGTCGCGAGCACAATTGATCAACTAGCTCGCATAGTGTTTCGTGTCCCGAAGGCACGCGTGGCTTTCAGCGCGGTTAAACGATTTTCGAGATATTTATCGTGAAAGTTATCGGGACGCGGTTTTCCAGCGTATCGTGTTCCGTTCGCGTGCCATTCGGCTGTTGAATAATGATGGCGGACACCTAGTGAATTCACGCGGAGATTAGACTGTTGCAACGACTCGAAGCGGCTCACAGTGGGCAATTTGGATGAAATCGATCAAAGAACTTAGAAATGGGGTAGAGCGATGCATTTTTTTTTAAATTAAAGCTGAAACTTTGCAGAATATGGGAAAAATAGCGACATTATTACCATCCAATCATTTCAACGAAAAAATGATTTCATTAGTTTTTGTCAGAAGAAATCTATTTTTTGCAAAATCCTTAGGTCGTAGACATATTTTGAGACCAGATTTGAAATCAGCGTGAAAAAATCGATGGGAAATGATGTATAGCATGTTAAAAAAAAATTTTTCCGCGCGTGGTATTGGAAAAATCACAATTTTCTTCAAATTGTGCAAGTTTAACGAATTTTCTCAAGGTTAAAAAGCGTTCGTACCATAATCTCCCTATTTTTCCCATATTCTACAAAGTTCCAGCTTTAATTTAAAAAAAATTTCATCGCTCTACCTCACTTCTATCGAAAGTTCTTTCATTTTGGATCCGATTTCGTCCAAATTGCCCACTGTGCGGCTCCGAGCGAGCGCACGCCACGCTCGTCGCGTCCAACGGAGCATGTAAAAGGAAAATTTATGAAAAACAATTAGTACGGGATAGCCTCTCGGCTGTGTACGTCGAACGGCGTACTCGAGGGGGACCGGTTTATCGCGGCTGTCGGTATCGTTCCTCGCGCGATACGCTTTCCAGTCGAGGAAGTCGCCGCCACGCTTTTACACGAGGAACGAGGGGAATATCGAATCGGCCGACCCACAATTCCTCGACGCTACTCGCAAATTCCCCGCGGCGTTCTGCTTCCGGTAACTTGCTCGTCGACGATGGGAAGTTGTTCTGTGGGGCACTGTTCCGAAGTCGGGAGCCATTTCGCCACGCCCCCTCGGTGCACTTTGCATAGAGGAGTAGAATTAACTATTTTAATGGAAAGGTTGTTATGGAATGGAGGCACAATCTGAGATACTGTTATAGCCCTTTCGAAATTGAGAATTGAGAAAAGTTAGACCACGCCCACTCGGTGCATTTTACGCGGAGGAGCAAGAGTATCTTTGGGAAAAGAGGAGAATTCGAAGCAGACAGTTGTGTTATGGCATTCAGCGGTCAATTTTTAAAGGATGCAGAGTGTAGGGACAATCTGAGATTCTGTTATACCCCTGTCGAAATTGAGAGAAATTAGGCCACGCCCACTCGGTGCATTTTACGCGGAGGAGCAAGAGTATCTTTGGGAAAGGAGGAGAAGTCGAAGCAGGCAATTGTGTCATGGCCTTCAGCGGTCAATTTAAAGGATGCAGAGTGTAGGGACAATCTGAGATACTGTTATAGCCCTGTCGAAATTGAGAGAAATTAGGCCACGCCCACTCGGTGCATTTTACGCGGAGGAGCAAGAGTATCTTTAGAAAAAGAGGAGAATTCGAAGCAGACAGTTGTTTCATGGCCTTCGGTGGTCAATTTTTAATGGATGCAGAGTGTAGGGACAATCTGAGATACTGTTATAGCCCTCTCGATATTGAGAAAAGGTAGACCACGCCCACTCGGCGAATTTTACGCGAAGGGGCAATAGTAAGTAAGGAAAATCGGAGAACTCAAAGCAGACAGTTGTCGTGGCCAATCAATTTTCAGAGCTCGTAGAGAGGGTCAAGGTCGGACACTGTTCTGGCTCGGTCGAAATTGAGAGAAATTAGGCCACGCCCTGTGTGTTGTACAGAGAAAGGACAAGATCGACAATCTTCCATCTTCTACTTGGCACGTTCCGGCCGAAATCGTTGCTCCAAATCGACAGAGAGCAACCGTTCAGAACAGACTGCCCTCTGGGGCACCGTCTCGGCTCCGTAAATCCCAAGAGCAACCTTGCCACGCCCACCCGGTGCACTAAGAAAGCAGAGCGGACGCGTTATGGGATCGCGTGGAATTTCGCGTTGCTGGCCAGTCGCTCGCGTTGTAGTCGGTGTAATTATGCGAATATGAACAAAGGGTGAAGGAGAAGAAGATTCGGCGATACTCGGAGCGCGGTGGTTTCGCAGAATGTCACGGGCCAGAGCGGCCGAAAATGTATTCAGGCGGCGAGGGGTAGACGGAGGAGAGTACGAGAGGAGGCACCGACGTTATGGCCGAGGAGTTTCGTATGGTATCGGACGGCGGAGGAGTCGGTGGCACGAGGGGACCAATGACGTCACCGTGTCACGCCTCGGCGGCCACCTGTTCCGCCATTAACGTTAGCCGCCTGCGGCTGTTATCTGCGAGAAACGTTGCCGCGAGGAATTCACGGCGCGGCTCTCCGGCGCAGAAAGAGAACGCACTTTCCAGGGAACACGGGAACGCAATTGTCTTTCGGCCGGCGCATTAACATGGCCGCCATTCGAACGGCATTTCGGCAGACGTTGCCTCTCGGGGCCCCCCCGACCTGCCCCTCCCTTTGTCCCCCTCTAGGCGTCACGCTTCGCTGAAGGGGCAACGTCGCTTTGTTCCGAATACGCGGTGCCAACGCAACGGCAAGAAAAAAAGAACGCGAAACTATCTCTGCTCGACGATAACGTTCGTTTTCGCGAGAGAGAGAAAGACGAAATTTTCAAATTTTTAGATTTCTTGGGGGGGGGGGGGGAATCCTCGTCGCGGAATCGACGATTAAGCCGCGCGTAACGCGAATTATATTTTGACATTGTATGTGTGTGTGTGTGAGTTGCGAGTGTCACGCGATTGTCTCCCGGCAATCAGAAGCGCGGGGTAGGCTCGACGAGGGCACGCAACCAACCCCCCCGACCTTCTAAACTGCCCCGCAGAACTATAATAACCATTTACGATGCGAAACAATAGTATAAGGGAGCACCGGCGTTTCGAGTAGAGCTAGCGGGGCCGGCGCAACACCTGCGACACATTCTCACGTGTTCGTCCGTTCGAACACCTGTAACGCCGGCCCGTACCGGCCAGGAGCCAACCCCAACGTTTCCAATTTCCCACACGACTCGGCCCTGCTTTTTAATAATGGAGCGCGGTTCGCGCAGAAGGGTGTCGATTGCGCCAACGGTCGGCGGCTGGAAATTAATTTCGGAGCCCGTTTACCTTGCCCTCGAGCACCGCCGTCCTACGATCCTAGGGTACACGACCCGGCCAATCGAATCGGAAACGATCGAACCTTCGCCCCGACGCACGCTGGTCCCAAATCGCCGAAACGTGGTCAAAACCTCTTGACCACGTCTTGAAACTTACGAAAAAATTATTGGTTCTGCTTGAAAATTGGTATTAGGCCGTTTATGGGGTCGTTGATCACGAATCTGAACTTGAAATTAGAACATTCGCTGTCTCATATTGACCTGAACGAGGGGAAAGACTAATTCTCCGGATAGCAAACTCTACCCTTTGTATTGTATAAAGTAGGTATTCCATTCGCGCTTCATAGTTCCCAAAGAAGAAAGAATTGAAGAATTGCTGGTCTTTCTACGTACAATAAGATCCCATAATCAAAAATATAGGTTTCCATTTGAGAAAACAAAGTTGACCTTCGAATGACCTTGAAAATGCCACCCAAATAAAACACTGATACTGCCTTGTGACAACAGGGAAATAATTATAGCAGACAAAGGGGGGAGAAAAATAGCTTGAAAAGGGATAGGAGAGGCAGTGATAGACCAAACAAATGTAAATCGTAGAATCAGATTATCTAGTGTATTGTGCGTTCCAGATTTCAATTCAAATGTACTGTCAGTTGCGAAGTTTACAGACCGTGGGTTTAAAGAAGTTGGGTACAAAGAAAACCATGGAGTACAAATGAAAGCTGTGCGCAAAGGTAATGAATATTATGTTCGAGGAGATATTGTGGCTGAAGAAAAGGCAGCTGTTGCCAAAGAAGAAAATATTTGGCATGGAAGACTCGGACATGCAAATGAAAGAATGATACGAGAGATGAGATTGAATGTGACCACGTGAGAGAGTGCACGTGTTATAACGTCTGTTGTATATTTGTTGTTAATATAACTAAAAGGTAAAACCAACGAGTGAGTGTTATATAGTTGACTAATATCCCCAACACCTTGGACAGGTGTTTTACACTTTTTTAATATCTTTCATACTCTTCGAGATATTCGGCTGGAAAGTTTTCAAATGAACAGCCGGTATAAAAACAGCGTTCGCGTTTGAAAAATGGAAAAAAATTTCGGATATATGATTCTTTATAAAAGATTGACATTCTATTCAAAATCTGTTTAAATTTTACAGAAAGACTCGGTGCATATCTCTCACAGTTTGACGAGAAATGCAAGGAGAGCACATAAAATACCTACTCTGCGTTACAAAAAACAGTGCTACGACCACAGAGGTAGCTAAGGGCAGCTAATTTTTTTTAGAATTGCAAGATAATACTATGTAGCAGAAGCTCCAACAAGTTTTAGCGATGGACCGTGCGAGACTTGCAACTGTTACTCTACATCTTAAAAATTTATGCCTTCACTTTTCAGTTATCAGTCAACAATAAACATTTGGCACTGAAAACTACGCAACTTACCTCCACAAACAGCATCCATAATGCACAATTAAAATAGAAACGTTTCAAGACAATTTGTACACTGTGCACTTAAAATTCGCAATGAGCTTCACAAGCTTAAAAAGGTACGGTCTAATGAACTCGAAGTTCGGACTGTGACTGTTGGTCAGGTATAAAAAAACGACCTTTTTGCTGTTTACCCCCAATTAGAAACAATCTTAGAGTAACCAACCCCATACTTAAAACTTACCTAGCCGAAAGTTCATATTTTAGGTTTTGGCCAGGTTTTCCGGCTTTGGGACCACTGTCGGTGACCTTGATCTCGTCCGCGATGCAAATCGAACGTATCTCTCTCTCGCGGCCATAATCCTACGAAGCCGGCTCGGTTACAGTGTTTTATGGGGCTGGCGTAAAGGTAGAAAGAATTTTTCCTCAAGGTCGCTTCATTTACGAGATTTCAAGATCGTTGGAAGTTTCGTTTCGCAATCCCGAGGCGAATGAAAAGAGAAATTCAGCGCAACGCGCGCGAAACAAATAATTGCACATTAAATCGAGCGCGCATGTGAAAAGTCAATACGTTGTTTCAACGGTTCCACAGTGGTCTAGACGTCAGTTCTAGTGCGAATTAATTATTGTGCGAGGAAAAAATTGACATTTTATGTTAACACACCTTGCGCGGGCACTTTGCCGCCAAAGTCATACCGCGTTGCATTCATTCTTGCAACGCACTTTTTGTATTTTTGCAACGCATGTCTATCCGATTTTATTGCAAAAATATCACAAAAACCCATCGATAACAATAATCCATCAATAATCCGTGAAAAACGACTTTGGTCGCTTCCCGCGCAAGACGTGTTAAGATTACTTTTAAATATTTCAGTAAAGTAAATGAAACATAATTTACAAAAAAATTTCGATTTAAAAAATTTTTTTTCTCTAAAATTCCTTCAATATTGTGTCCGCTCACATTCCTTCCGGTAAAAATAGCCTCTGGTAATCCACTAACGCAATACTTCAATTTTCAACGTTTCAAACTCAAAATTTTCAAAGTTTCAAGTTTTTGAAGTTTCAAATTCTTCAATTTGAACCATTCTTCGAACAACTCTAAGCGGCTGATCGTAGATCAAGTATCAGTTCATCAAATATATCATAAAGTGTGTGAAACGTATACCTACCATTTCCAGTTACAGCTATACTGATTTATATCATATATAACAAGATACTAATTTATGCACGCTTCAAGAAAGAACTCGATATTTTGAGGTAATAATTTGTAACACTTGTCTGACGCAGAAAAACCAAATGTGGTTGCTGGAATGTCGACAGTCTTGCCAACAATAATGATGTGATTTACTAATTTTGCTTTTGTCATTGTAGTATACGTATCAAGCTATCATGCAAGTATAAATTTTAACAGATTTACGTTAGTTGGTATTTTGAATTTATTCGCGCTAGAACTGACTTTTATAATGTCGTAGCGAGCGTGCGTTCAACACGAGGAAATTTTAAACGCGTCACCGTTGCACGGTTTTTAACACGTTCCCCGGCAAAAGTGCACAAGGAGAGTCTCGGGCGTGTCTGGCATAAATGCCCATTACTTTTGCATCGGATCGATACTTTTTACACACGTACTTACGACACTTTGTTACACTTTTTTCACGTTCTAGAGATAGAACGAATAAGGATCCAGCAGTTCTTGTAGTATGAGAAAGTAACAGATGGCTGCGGCGGCTAAAACCGCCGTCTCGGTTAATTCTTTCTCCTCGAATACGCGAGTCCTCGAGAATGATGGAACTCCCATAATGTGTGTGTCTCGCGCAATCATTGTCCCGAAAGTTTCGTTCCCGACTAACACGCGCGATTCATACTATTTAACCGTTCAGAGACTGCATCTGTACCACATGCCGACTCCGAAGAATATTTCAAAATTCATGTTAACACTAGAACTACCGAACCGGTCAAAATGACTGGTCAAAATGATTTTTTCTTTCGCAATTACTGAAATTATAAAAATCTCTTCATCAGAATTTTTTGATTGAACCTTTTCATTAAAGCACATGCTGGGATAAAAATGGTATTAGGTTTAAATAGACGTAGTCTTGTCGTTATTACAGAGCAATATTTATCAGTTGTATTTATTACTCGGTAGTTCTAGTGTTAATAGATTGTACTAAAAATTGATTTCCAAGTTTGGTGAGAAAGTGGTGTCGGTCGTGCATGACTGGACCGCGGATTTGATGCGTTTATGGCAAAACTGAATCGATAAACTGTAAAACTATTACGCTGTTCCCGGCTGATTCACCTTATTAGGAGAAACAGTGCAGTTTTATTTCATTTCTGTCTCTTCAAGTTGACTTGGAAAATTTTCATTCCGCATAATAATCCGTATCCGTCCATGTCAGTAAAGAAATTTTCAGGAGAATCTAAAACCTTTCGACTGAATTGCGGAATGAGAGAGAGAGAGACAGTTATTAGCCTAATTAGAGAGACGTTTTCGGCGCGACGCTCAGTGCGGAGAAGTGGGGCACACATCCCACTACACGTTTATGTCACGATGTACGAAAAATTCCTTTGGCAAAGTTGCATATTAGGAGGAAATTGATATTATCGTTCAATTAAAAATCATTTAACGCTTATATTTGTGCACGAATATTGTTCATTTTTGTCAATTCCTTTAATTTTATCGTTAAATTTTCATTTTTTGTGCATAATTACCATTGCATATGCATTAGTAACCAAATTTAGATTTTTGTAAAATAATTTCGCCATGGCCGCGCTCTCTAGGGTGCCAAAAATCGAGAAACATTATTATCATAATCGCAAAACGAATAGTGGTGCAACGGGTCGAGGGAATTCAAAGAATTTCAGAATCTCGATGTATAATTTTCAGCTTGTCGAAACTGTTCGAGAAGGAATGACAATTTCATTTGGCTGTTGTTTCTTCGAATCGAGGCGAGGGTGATCGAGACGATGTATCGGCGCCTAAATCGGGGATCGCGGGATTCGGCGCAAGGGATCGAGGCCCCGTAAAAGTGTTTCGCGGAGGCGCGACGAGACGGATCGAGTCGATCGCGAAATCGTTAACTGCAAAAGGTCGGCGATCAGGCGGATTTTCGCCGGCCTTCGGGCGAGTTTGGAGCCGCGCGCGGCGGAACGCGGCTTTTCGATCGAGCAGAAACGCTACCGGCAATAAAACGGTCCGCGCGGTCGTCCCGACACGCAAGCCATTAATTAATCCATTAGGCCAGTTACGTTGGCCACAGTCTTCTCTCCCGTTTCGCGTGCAAATCCTCTCACTCCCTTTCTCTCCGCCGTGTTTCTCTCTCCGTCCCGCGCGCGTTCCGAAGACCGCGGTGCGGCGGCACACCGTTCGGATAATTAATCCCTGTGAAATAAGAAACGAATATTGCGTTGCGAATTCCAGTTTATTGTCGGTGCACGCCGGCTATTCTTCGGTTTCGTGGCCATCCAGAGAGAACCGGCGCGGCGGCGGCGGCGGCTACCGTGCTCCGCCGTTCTCCTCTTTTATATTTTTAACCCTGCCGCGACGAGCCTCGACGTTTATGCCCTCTTGTAAACCACCCGGACAGACCGAGCCCCGTTCTTTCCAATACCTCTCCTCTGCCTCTAAATCCGCTCCGAGGCCCCTCCGCGATATTTCGCCTTCGAAACTTTCGACTATGCTCGGTTCGCAGCCATTCGCATCCGGCCCCGCGTCGCCACAGTGGTCCGGATCGCAGAATAGTAGGGACATTCGACCAAAAAGTCGCCTTTTCGAAATTGAAAACCAATCAATTTGTATTGCTTCGTTAATGTCTAGAGACCTCGAGAATGAAGAAATTAATGAAATTGAATACATATTTTAGTTTCTATGATCATTTAAAGTCGAACGTTTCGAAAGTAGCATATTTCACCAAGAAAAATTGCTCAAGTTCTTTGGGATGTCCTCATCGTCTCGTCCCATATTTTCCCTGAATTTTTTTTGCATGATATAGAGCATCCCTGTCCAATAAGAAACCATATATTATTTTAGTAATAACTGATAATAATATATTTAAAAAATAATGCTGAACGATACGTGACAGACATAAAAAATTTTATATGTTTGTCGGAGGAGATCTTTTTTATCCCAAAAGATCCCAGGCTCTAACAAACAGGAATATGTTCGGCACACCTTCCTCTAAATAATCATGAAAGAATTAATTCCCCCCTTGTCCCACTGTTCAAATTATTATTGTTTAATGCTATTAATGTTGGGCGCGGTATCGCATGAATTGATGAAACATCATCGTCATCGAACGATGGTAATACAGCCCGAAAGTTTTTCTCCAACGCTAAAATATCAGCAGAAATCACGGGAATTGATATAAAAATTAATTAAAAGGTTCCACGTTATACTTCAGGTACTTCCTTTTCGAAACATTTGGAAATTTTTCATAGTATATGTATATTCATTTTTTATTATAGGTCATTTCATCGCCCTACACAGTGGACATAGTAAAATTTAAAAAATATGCACAAGATACGGCAATGCATTATGTAAACAATTATGGATGGTATTACATGCCAGCGTGAATTCATAAAATACTAATACATGGGGCGGAAATTATAAAAAATGCGTTGTTGCCAGTAGGGCAACTTTCAGAGGAGGCCCAAGAAACGCGTCATAAAGATTTCAAACGCATACGATGTAGAAACACGCGAAAAAATTCAAGGTTATGCACAAACGAAGACATATTGAATCGATTACTTTTAACATCTGATCCATATATGTCTAGCATTAGAACAAAATCATACAGAAGAAAAGTCAGGCTGTTAGAAGCAGAAGCTTTAGATTTAATAAATATTTAAAATAAAAAGTGCAATGAAAATAATAGTAATAGTAACAACAACAACAATTGTGATACAATTCTTCTTTAACCTATCCGTAGGTTAACAATTCAACATTATCTGGTTCAAGTTGCACGTTAATATCACATACGGTTTCAAAGTTATACAAAAATGTCACACGATTTTCCAATCTGAACCACCGTGCGTCGCCACAGTGCGGAAAAATGGCCTTTTTTGGCCACTTCTCGTAATTTCGGTATTAACTAGTGTTCCTGATTTCTCAACATTTTTCATTTCTCAAGAAATGAGAAATAACACTATATTTCACGAAAATTCTCGAGAATTTTTAATAAAATAAACAAATATTCGGAAACTTATAATACTTGGAATATCGTTAATAATATTTATAGAAAGAGCAAAAAACTTTAACTCGGTGTTTATTCCTGTTCAATATGTACATAAAAACAAGGAAAAAATAGACGCTGAATGCAACCGATAAATTTATTTCTTTAAAACCAAACTTTTATAAAGTGAAACATTAAGTACGCTTTTCTTTTGAAATGACTTCTTCAGAAGCATAAAAATCAGACAATCTACTTCTTTTTTTGTTTGTAACAAAATCTGTAGCCGTAGAAAAATTTCTTTCATTTTGCGTGGATGTTGGCTTTATCGTATACAGAACATCCAAAAGTTGCTGAAGATTGGGTGCCCTTTTCGGTGTGCATTACCTCACGTCGACATGCATTCGCAACAATTATTATAAATTTTCACATTGCAAACATGCATACGCAGGCATTGATATGCTGCCTGTAGATATGCTAATACGTACGCGATTGATTAGGAATATGCAATTTGAGTTAACCGAAAATTCATTTCCGAAAATATGTTATAAACGAGATTCATAAGAATTTTCCTAGATAGAAATTTCTCGAGAAATACCCGAATTTCTCGAGAAACGAGAAATAATCCATTATAAAATTTCTCGAGAAAGAATTCTCAAGAAGGAACACCAGTCGTGCTCGATAGGAGGCGCCATTTTTGCAGTTATTGTTAACTTTCGCGAGGAGTCCTTCGGTCCGGGGTACTCGGAAACAATAGCGTTGAATCGATGGGACGACCGGTTACACTCCATACAGTTTAATCTTTCTGGCAACCGAAGACTTTAGGCGAAATAAAAATTGTCTTGATCGCAAGAGACCTCAGGCATTTCATTCATGATAACTAGACTGCGGATGTTCAGGCAATTTTCAATTTTTCCGGTCAAATTTTGAGGAAATAGAACGAAATAAAATCCTATTTTTCGTGGGAACAGCCTACGTGGATCCGAAACAAATGAAAATCGTACTAAATTTCTATCGAATCTTGTGTTGTAGCATTTTTCGAAAATGTTCATAAGCCATAAATGCCCGAAGACGCGCAGTCTATTAACAACTTTAACAAGCTGGAAGTAATAAATTTGCATTCTCAAATCATTTCAGCCTTTCTACCGTCTCGAGTTGCGTCTGCTCATTTTTCCCATAAATGCGAAAAAATTCGCAGTCTACCGTCAACCAAATTGACAATGCTCGTGCAACGTCGTAGACGATGCTTGGAACCATTTACAACTTTATTTATCAATCTCTTCCAATGGAGCAGTGGTATAATCAGACTGTGGATCTCCATACAAAATAAAAATTTACAAGAAACAGTCATTTACTTCTCTCTGTACTAGTTTCACGGAGTTGCAAGAAATCTGTTAGAACCTTCAAATTCTTTCAATCACTCCAGGGTAAGGGACCGGATTACTGTGGGGGTACCGGTTACTGTGCCTATATCAATTGTACACATTTTTAAGGCAGAATGGACATTAACACTAGAAGTACCGAGCAATAAATACAACTGATGAATATTGCTTTGTAATCACGACAAGCCTATATCTATTCAAGCCTAATACCATTTATATTCTAACGGGTGCTTCGATGAAAAAGTTCATTCAAAAAATTCTGTAGAAAACATTTCTATAACTTCAGTAATTGCGAAACAAAGAATTAGGAAACAGAATGAAATAAAATCCTATTTTTCGTGGGAACAGCCTATGTGGATCTCCGTACAAAATGAAAATTGGCAAGAAATGGGCATTCACTTCTAGATTGAAATTTCTCGAGAAATACTGGAATTTCTCGAGAAACGAGAAATGAGAAATAATCAAAATTTCTCGAAAAATTCTCCAGAAGGAGCAGTAGTCAGGATCGAATGGAAATTGGGAGATCGTCCTCCGAGTTGACAGGTTAAACAGTCTCGCTCGATCGCGAGAAACTAGATTGGCGAACGGCTCTCGCAGGTGAGCGATGAGAATCCTTTGTAGCAGTTCGAGGAGCGACAGAGGGCTGGTCTGGGTCGCTCGTCCAGACAAAACCGGCGTGGGAGCGAGCGCACGCAGGCTCCCACGAGCCTGCATTGTGCGTGATACGCATCTATACGTCATTTACCTACCTACCTACCGGTCTGGCTTCGTTCTTTCGCGGCCGGCGTCGCCCTCGCAACAATTTTCCGTGCTTTAACCCCTTTCTCGAGCCACCTTCGCTTCGCACACCCTGTCGATCCCGTCGATCCCGACGATCCGCGCGATCTACGGCAGCCTCTCCAGGTGTCGGCGCACAAAAATCTCTCGTGGATCCTCGCGTCTCTCAAAGAGGCTGAAACTCGAAACGGGGGCATCTGTTTGCAGGATAAAGTGACGCTTCAAGATGGTAGCATCGCAAAAATTCCATGAACCTCGCTTATCGAACAGAATCAAAGTAGCAAGGTTAAAAGGAAAATTCTGAGAATATTCTTCCGACCTTCCAGCAGTTTGCAGTGCTGCAATCGTATTTGCTGAGCACGATACACCAACGCGAAAATTCCTTCACAAATATCGACGATTCGTTCCAAAGTGTGGGAATAGTTGCTCGAGAGATCGTCCATACGTTTTCGCTTCGCACTCGCGTGACTTCATATTGGAAATTCGTACATTGGCTGCAGCGATGTGATTATTTTATATTCGCCGGTACACCGATCTACAAAAATCGTATTTGCTGCGCACGATACACCAATGCGAAAATTCCTTCACAAATATCGACGATTCGTTCCAAAGTGTGGGAATAGTTGCTCGAGAGATCGCCCATACGTTTTCGCTTCGCACTCGCGTGACTTCATATTGGAAATTCGTACAATGGCTGCAGCGATTGCAGCGAGATGTGATTATTTTATATTCGCCGGTACACCGATCTACAACACCGTCGGAGAGGAACGAAACGTTTAACAGTATCTGGAACCACAGAACGGGTGAATCTACACCCGAGGAACGTACGAGGCTGATCGGCCAACGATCGTCGTAATCGGGCCAATTAAAACTGTGCCCGTTTCTGACCAGCAATAAAGCGTTCCGAGCGTTTTAAAGCGGCTGCTTCTAGATAAGAGTATCGGAAGAATGATAATTAGCGGCAGAATTCACGACGCTTCGGCTACGCGATTAAGATATCGATTGAACGGGAAAAGGAAAGAGAGAGAGAGAGAGAGAGATTCGTGGCACCGTGAAGCCGATGAACCAAGATTCGCGGACGTCCCTACACGAAATGAACGAGAAACTCGTTCCTCGCGATAGGTGGGTTCGCAGGAGCCGATTTTCGGTGTGTGTTCGATGTGTATGGCAAGAGAACGGAACGGAACGAAACGGGCGGCAGCTCGCTCGCAGAAAGGATAGGCCGAGGGGCAATTAATTAAACCGAAGCAAATAAGCCTTTAGAAGATTCGTCGCCGTCAGGCATCGAAGACAGTCGGTCCCGGGATCGACGGAGGCGCTAATCGTCGCCCGAAGCTATCATTAGTCCCCGGTTTCGCCCTGTCTCCCGTGTTCGCTGCTCGTTTATTGGCGTTGGTGGCGCGCGCGCGCGCGAGATAGTCTGCTTGCTCCTTCTTCGAGGCGCAGCGGTCCTCTCTCGATCCCCTCGATCGCACCCGTTCGCGCGCGATCCGTTTCAAAATCCCCTTTTGATCGGTCGCAGAACCGCGACTCGACGACTCGCAGATTCGACCTTTTCCCCGGTGTTCGGCGAGCCGGTATCTCGTTTAACGTCAATGAAACGTAAGGTCGATCCTTTCATATTCACGCTCCATTAATGATCTCGTTTCTCGGGCTCGATCGTGACACGGTTTTCTGCGAGACCGGGGATCGATCGTCGATTTTTCGTGCGTCACGCCGCTGAGCCGCCGACGCACGATCTCACGGTTTCCAGTCCGCGGAGAACCTGTATCGAGGGAAAAACGGGAGCTCTCTCTCTCTCTCTCTCTCTCTATCTTTGTGCTCTCTTTATCGTGTCGGACGGTGTTAATGCATTTTCAGTTATCATGAATCTTATCTGCAAGCGTTCCGGTTTTTATCCGGTAGAATCGGTGGCGCGGTTGCGCAAGCGCGCGAGCGTAAGCGCGCTCGCGCGATTTCATTGAGCCGAGCTGGCAAAAGACCCGTTTCCCTTTTCACACCGCCAAGCCGAGCCGAGCCGAGCCGAGCCACGCCGAGCCGATCCAATTCACCGTTCGGTACAGAACGAGTAACAGCAACACCGCGAACGGCCATTAGCTTTTTAATTCGCGGCCGCGTACGCTTGTTTCCTCTCCGCCGCTCCGCTTCGTCCCAGAAAAACCACGCCAGACCTACTGACGAACGCGCTCTCCGACCGAGCGGAGAGACAGTCGTCGTCCCGCTCCCCTCGGCTCGGCTCGGCTCGGCGCGGCTCGGCTCTCCTCCTCAAGTCCAGAGGAAAGTCGCGGGATGATCGATGGCGCCGGAAGCGACGCTCGATCGCGGGAGAAACGATTAAGGTCGACTTTCCGGCCGCTTTTTGTCGCGTGCTCGTTATCCGACGATTTCAATGAGTCGTCGCGTCGAAAGGGAAAGATTTCCTTCGACTCGCGAGATCGGAAGGATCCGGCCTCCTTATCCCGAGCTCGATCCTCCTTATCCTCGTTGCTCTCGATCAGTCTTCCTTCTCGAGATACAATTTTATAATTGATCATTTCTCGTTTCTCGAGAAGTTCCAGTATTTCTCGAGAAATTTCAATCTAGAAGCGAATGCCCATTTCTTGCAAATTTTCATTTTGTACGGAGATCCACATAGGCTGTTCCCACGAAAAACAGGATTTCATTTCATTCTGTTTCCTAATTCTTTGTTTCACAATGACTGAAATTATAGAAATGTTTTCATCAGAATTTTTTGAATGAACTCTTTCATCGAAGCACCCGTTAGAATATAAATGGTATTAGGCTTGAATAGATATAGGCTTGTCGTGATTACAAAGCAATATTCATCAGTTGTATTTATTGCTCGGTACTTCTAGTGTTAATATCCGTTGTGCCTTAAAAATGTGCACAATTGATATAGGCACAGTAACCGGTACCCCCACAGTGATCGGGTCCCTTACCCTGGAGAGATTGAAAGAATTTGAAGGTTCTAACAGATTTCTTGCAACTCCGTGAAACTAGTACAGAGAGAAGTAAATGACTGTTTCTTGTAAATTTTTATTTCGTATGGAGATCCACAGTCTGATTATACCACTGCTCCATTGGAAGAGATTGGAAGAGATTGATAAATAAAGTTGTAAATGGTTCCAAGCATCGTCTGCGACGTTGCACGAGCATTGTCAATTTGGTTGACGGTAGACTGCGAATTTTTTCGCATTTATGGGAAAAATGAGCAGACGCAACTCGAGACGGTAGAAAGGCTGAAATGATTTGAGAATGCAAATTTATTACTTCCAGCTTGTTAAAGTTGTTAATAGACTGCGCATCTTCGGGCATTTACGGCTTATGAACATTTTCAAAAAATGCTACAACACGAGATTCGATAGAAATTTAGTACGATTTTCATTTGTTTCGGATCCACGTAGGTTGTTCCCACGAAAAATAGGATTTTATTTCATTCTGTTTCCTAATTTTTTGTTTCGCAATTACTGAAGTTATAGAAATGTTTTCTACAGAATTTTTTGAATGAACTTTTTCATTGAAGCACACGTTAGAATATGAATGGTATTAGGCTTGAATAGATGTAGTCTTGTCATGATTACAAAGCAATATTCATCAGTTGTATTTATTACTCGGTAGTTCTAGTGTTGATGTCCATTGTGCCTTAAAAATATGTACAATTGACATAGGCACAGTAACTGGTACTCTTTCCCTAGAGAGATTGAAAGAATTTGAAGGTTATAACAGGTTTCTTGCAACTCCGTGAAACTAGTACATAGAGAAGTAAATGCCTGTTTCTTGCCAATTTTTATTTCGTATGGAGATCCACAGTCTGATTATGCCACTACTCCATTGGAAGCACCGACCAACCAGGATTTCTTATTTTACAAGTGCTGAAATTGTTAAAATGATTTCGTGGGAAACGAAATTAAATAAATATATTTAGGAGAGCATGTATTATAATACGAACTACACAATATCCGAATAAATTCAATCTCGTCATTTTCATAAGACAAGATGTACCAGTCACTGTTAAGACTCTGTAGGTATAGTGTTAACGCATTACACATCGCATGAACACCTTCGCTACCAACATTTATCTCGTGCTTACCTTCGCTATTAAAATGTTTTAGTAAATACAACGCACCAGCTTTACGAAATTCTAAAACAATTTAACAAAAGACGATGATGCAATCCTTAAGTATTAGGACTACCATTTCAAAACGGCAAAGTGTGTCAAATGAGTTTGACTATCTTTCACTAAACTGCGAGATTGAAACTTTCACTAAACTTCGTGGCTCCTCAAGAGATATCCCGCGGTAGTGGGGATAATACCGCGACATTTATCATGCAGGCCTTGGCGACATATATATAGAAATACACAGTATCGACAACGGGAGTGTAGAATTTTATTTCGATTCGCAGGAATTTCGGAACACACGTGTTCGGTAGATTCTGTTCGAAATCATGACTCGATGTTATAGTGCGAGGGGTTAATTAGTTTCAATAGGTTGAAGATCACGCGACTCAAGGTTCTTCTAATATCATCTTGTGTTTTGTGCATCTCCGATTCATTTTTGCCAGAAAATCCGTGATCTATTCGTGTATATGTGTGACACACGGTAGTCGTGACAATCTGAAGAAGTCGAGGACAATGTAACAGCATTCTTCAATTCCGAAGTTTCTACCGTTATATACGAACGTGTGTCGAACGAACACAATCCACGGACTAGTAATAATTAACAGGCAGCCGAGGCAACCTCGAACGACGTTTCCTACCTTGATTTCTGCTCGGTGGTCTGTCAGAAAAATGGAAACCTCGTAGTCGCCGTCGTACAAGGAACGTTAATCAGCGTATTTGCATGCGTTCGAGTCTTGCGACCAGCGGGGGGGAACAGGGAGTAGAGGAGATCAAAGCCGGGGATCAGTCAAATACGCGAGCGCGACAAAGAGGGACAAAGATCGATCGTTAATTAAAGCGCGCGAGGAGCGTCTCCGGCGAGCGTGGCCGAGAGTACAGCGAAGCATCGCGACGAGGGAAGAGTGGCAGGAGGACGAGGAGGAGTAGGACGAAGAGGACGAAGAGGAGGAGGAGGAGGAGGTAAAAGGTGGAGGTGGAAGACAATGCCGGATAGCAAACACGGCTCGTGCATTTCGGCGAGGTTGCGGAGCTTCGTCCTCTTTTGCCCGTGTTCCCTGGCCGTTTCGAGTTCACGCATCGACGGCCACCGGCGATTTTTCACCAGCCCTCGGCCGCGATCCAAGATAAAAAGGCCCATTTGCGTCGAGCATACACGCTGTACCTATCGCAAATTGCTACTCTGTTGCGTGACGAGACTGCTCGTTGCGTTTTTAGACCGATCTCGATGCCCGAACCGTCGAAACTTTTCGTTCGGCACGAGGGTCCGCGGATCGCACGCGTTCGCCGATCCCTTTTTCCTAAAAATCGATATCCGATTTTTTATCGATGAATTATCAGCCGAGACTCCGTCTCGGAATAGGCGAAAAATGGTTGTTTTCTCGGAGAAGATTTTCTCGAAGGAAAAAGTTTCTTCGAATGACCTCGGGGGAATTTGTGGGACACCCTGTGTATATCTCTCAGAATTGCGAGACGAAATTGTGACGATATAACGAGATCTTAAGTATCGTAATGAATTATTTGTAACTCGTTCAAATGGTGGGCAGAACTTTAGGAATAGATTCCTAAGGCTTAGAGAAGACAAAAAAGGTTATATTGACCCTTTGCACTCGAAGCTATTTTAACTCCAAAACGAAACATTTCTTATCACCTAGAATATTTCCCTTGTGTATATATAGTTTTTAATGCTGTACATATGAAAACGGTGCAATTTACTCGTACAATACTCAAGTGTTCAGCAATTTATTGCATACAAACAAATTTAATGCTAGGTTTACGGGACCCGTCAAAACGACGTTCTAATATTTTTAATTTAGAATTATTAAAATTCTAAGAATGCATACATGAGAAATTATGTAGCAAATTTGTTTCTTTGTGTATATATTATTTCTAAAATATTTCTAAAAATCTGGGTTGCACGTTCTTCTTATTTTTATAAGGTACTGCAAAATAGTCACTTTTAGTGCTCCGCAAACCTAGTGTTAATAATGTAAAAAATATTTTGAATAACGACACAGCAATCTTTAGTGGCGCCTAAGGGTTAAGTCAGTGGCTGAATGTTGTCAACGAAAGTTACACATCAGTTACCAACCTACTGACTCTGCAAAAGTCACGTGCCTACCCTTGGCTCTTAGCAAACAAGCTTTTTCCCGGTAATTCAGGACTCTTTTCATCCAGGATCCAGTCCACGAATGAAACGGGAATCTTCTCGACCGTACCAGAGTCGATTAATTTGTCGAGATCGCGAGGTACAGATTGCGATCTTCGCGTCCACACAAGCAACACATACCAAAGGTGTTTCCGCGCGTCGTTAATCAGCTCTTCTTAATATGCCAGGTGCCCCGCGATACTTGTCCCACCCCTGTACATAATAGATTCGATGGGGAAAGAGAGATTTCTGCCGGCACGACGGTGTAACCGCAACGAAACACAGTTTGCCAAGGTGCAATTAAGTTGGACGATCGCGGCGGTGGATTCGTTCCGGGTGCAAGCAGTATCTATTAGGTTGGCAAGAAAGTAATTTCGGTATTTTTAGGTGAAATAAAATCCAATTTTTTTATCAAAGCAACGAACTTTAATCAATAAAATATTTTCCATTTTGTTCTATGATCTTTTGCCATCTTTCTGGTAGCTTCATAATTCCGCGCTCATAAAACTTCTGATCCTTGTCGGTGAAAAACTGATCCAACTGCGATTTCAGACCATCATCATTAGTGAAAGTTTTACCATTCAAAGAGTTTTGTAAACTTCGGAATAAATGATAATCTGATGGTGCAATGACAGGGCTATACGGTGGATGTGACATCACTTCCCAACCAAGCTCCAATAACTTTTCACGTGTTACCAAAGATGCGTGTGGCCTAGCGTTATCATGCTGGAACACGATTCCTTTGCGATTTGCCAATTCTGGCCGTTTTTCTTTGATTGCTGTGTCCAGTTTTGTTAGTTGTCGACAATAAACATCTGAATTGATGGTTTGGTTCCTTGGGAGAAGCTCAAAATACACAATACCTTTGTAATCCCACCAAACTGACAACATGATCTTCTTTTGATGCAATTCAGCTTTCGGCGTGGTTTGGGCTGATTCGTCACGCTTCGACCATGATCGTTTTCGAGTTGTGTTATTGCAAACAACCCATTTCTCATCACCAGTGATGATTCGCTTCAGAAAAGGGTCGATTTCATTTCGTTTGAGATGCATATCGCATATGTTGATGCGTCGCGTTAAGTGAATTTCTTTCAATTCGTGTGGAACCCAAATATCGAGCTTCTTAACGCTTCCGAGACTTTTTAAACGATATTCTATAGTTGTATGCGAGACATTTAACCTACCTGCAATCTCTCGGACAGTTATACGACGATCCGATTCAATAATGGCTTTCATTTGGCCATCATCAACTTCGGATGATCGACCAGAACGTTGGTCGTCTTCAAGTGAGAAATTTCCAGAACGGAATTTTTTCAACCAATTCTGGCACGTGCGTTCTGTTAAGCAATCCACACCATAAACTTCACATACATCTTTGTGAGCCTCGGCAGCTTTTTCACCTCTACGGAAATAAAAAAGCAATATGTGCCTATAATGTTCGTTTTTGCCCTCCATGTTCAAATTGACACGGAACTAACAATTTTAATCAAAATTACGTGCAATTTGCCTCAAAAGTAACCTGAAAGATGCAGTTATGAAATGTCAGAAGGAAAACAAACGCAACGTTTACAGATATCAATCGAACAAAACATAAAGCGATCTATTCGTGAAAACCGAAATTACTTTCTTGCCAACCTAATACAAATATCAAAGCGAACCGATTAAATGGGAGGAGGGTTCGGGCAGCCCTTTGGCCCGTAATAAGCGTTCGGATCGCCGATAATCGAGACACCGAATCGTTTAATCGGCACACACACACACACACACACACACACACACACACACACACACACACCTCCCCCCTGTCCAGTCCTCGGGCAGAAGAGTCGTCCGTCTCTCGATTCAACTCGATTCAAGTCGACGCGGCTCGACGCGACTCGTCGCTACGGCCGGGAGCACCGAAGCGTGCTTCCACCTCTCGCTGCTGCCCTCTTCGCACAGGTCGTCGCTGACCTCTGTGCCTCCGAGCCTCGAAAACGGTCCGTCGTCGTTCCACTTGCTCGCGGACATTCTACCCCGCTCGTCCCGACGCGACGTAACCCGTCGCCGATGACGAAACTCCCGTCTCTCGCCGAAATTAGACCTTGCATCCTCTCTTTTGTCCACCGAGGCCCTCCATTATTCCCCCGAGCCTCTCTCGCCACCTTCTCGTCGCACGGTGAAATATTATTCCGAAACCGAGCGGAAACGCCAGGAAAGCCGGCGGGTTTAGGATCGGAGACGGTCAACGCTGAAAATCATCTTAATCACGCGTTATCGAATCGCGCTTTCGAGATTTTGCGAGATTTACGGGACAGAACGTTCGATTACTGTTGGAATTTATTTCATGAATAGAAGAAAATTGATCTGTTATTTCTTTGGAAGGAAGGATCGTTTGAAGCGGATTTTGATGGACATTGTATCTGCAGTTAACCCTTTGCGCTCGAAGCTATTTTAACACCAAAACGAAACATTTCTTCCGATTTAGACTTTTTCCTTTTACATATAATTTTTCATGTTATAGATACAAAAATGGTGCGATTTGCTCGTACAATACTGAAGTTTTTAGTGATTTATTGAATACAAATGAATTGAATAATGTCGAAAATATTTTGAATGATGATACAGCAATTTTTAGCGGCGCCTTACGGTCGCCATTCGAGTGCTGAGGGTTAGTATACATTGTACGTTGTGGAACGGTAGCAGTGAAAGCGACAGCCTGACACTCCTGGATTTGAGCTTTATTATCAAATTATCTGTTTTATTTCAATCAGTGACGGGCACTATCGACTAAAAACTATCGACTAAGTCGATACTGAACTATCGACTGAATTTTGCAGTGGTGGGGTATTACTACTCTTACTATTTTCAGTTCACTGCTTTACTGAACCAAAGATTACCTCTCTGACTGAATTATCGACTGATTAATTATGCAGCGGTAGAGCGGTGCCGGAGCTATCGACTGAATTTAAGCGTGATTATCGATCAGATCCGATCATGAGATTCACTGTCTCTTCACTACCCTATTGTTTATTTCGTTGGCGCTATCGAATTAATCAATTCATTAAACATATGTATGTATATTCATCGGTTCTACTACTAAATACAATTAATTATTACAAATATTCTCCTAAAAACGATGAATAATACAGAATAGCTTTTCATCAACGTCGTCGAACATCGAGAACATAACCGGTAAAAAGCGCTCAGACGAAAACTATCGACTATTTAAATCGATAGTATGTCGCGACTAAATATTAACTAGTCGACAGTTGATTTCAAGTCGATATCACTAATTTCAATGCGTTAGAAGAGAGAGAGAGAGAGTCTATAGAATCTCTGGAATCTGTAGAGTCTCTCGTGGCAACGTTCATTTTCTAACAAAATCTTTCTCTTTCTGTTCCAGGTAAGTGTTCCTTGGACATAGTTCGAGCACGGAGCGAGCGATCCTCGCTCGCTCGAGGAGTAGTATAGGCGTTCGGGGCCGGTCCGAGAAACGTAATTTTTCCGTTCGGCCAGAAAGGAGACAGAGACGCGGTTTCTAAACACGGGCACAATGGTAACGCGCGAGTCTCGGTACGTACTAGCTAGCGAGAGAACGGTCGGGTTTGGTTGGGTACGTTTGAGGTGTGCTCATGTAGATAAGCTCCGATAATGACCGGACGTGTGCTCACCCAGCCAGAACTCTGCGAACTCCCTCCGTGCCTCCTCGTTCCCTGTCTCTCCCTCTCGTTCTCCTCTTCGTCCTCCTCCTCCTCCTCCACCTCCACCTCCTCGTGGTTGTTCACCGCCTCCTGCCTCCACCTTGTTGTGTTCTGTGACCACGTTTCTTCTTCCCTCGAGGAGAGGAGCAGGAGAGACAGAGAGAGAGAGAGAGTCCTTCGGACTGCGCTTGCCAGCCGAGGAGAGACACACGCGTTGCCGCGTTACTTCAACGAACCTTCGAGCCTTCCTTCGTGGCCTCGCACGACCCTTCGCCGAGAGAAAGAAGAACGCACCCTTCCGGAACATTTCGAACCCTACCCCGCGAGGCCCGATCGATTCCCGAAGGATAGATCGTCGGATCGCGCGATGCTGCCCCGATATGCATCACCGGCCGCCAGACTGCGGAAGCTTATGCAAATCCGACGACTTTATAGCCATCTTCGGAGAAACCGAAATTAGACAACACTCTATTTCCATCTTCGGTGTCTCTGGTTGTGTAACGATTCCTCGAATTCGTGCGATTCCCAGGCGCTAAACGCCGTCCCGCGGAGATCCCGCGACGAAGATTACCGGCTAACGAGAGTTTAATTAATACGCGGCCGGACGAAAGTTCGGACGAGACGATGGAACAACAGATACCGATGACAGCCCCTTTAATTTTCGCCCTCGCCGTGACGCAGCCTAAGCTCGCTGTCGCGTATAGTTTCCTAATTATTTTTTGTCCCGTTGGAACCTCGCGTTGCGCGCGTCCGAGCAGATCCAGGCTCGCTTTACATTGTAAATCGATTGTTTAGACGATACATTTCGACCGAACGGAATATCGATTTTTCCTACAATCCGTGAACTATTAGGCTGGGGAAAAGGAAGAATTAGTTTTACGTGAACTTCAAGACTTTATTTAACACGTTTCGGATTGTCCGATTTGGGTCGAATGTGCACCGTTCTGTTCTATATTTCGTTCTATAATTTTAAAGGTAGCCTCATAGCGCCTCTCTCGTAGAAGTCTTGGTCCCTAATCGCGAAAAACTCTAGTAATCGATTTTCACAATCTTGCATGCACTCGAGGGACCAAGGCAATCTGACATTGTTACGTGAATTACAAAGATCAAGTTATCCAGATTCCAACCGATGGTTACTGCACTGTGTTTGCATAAACGAATCGATGTCCCGAATAAATTTGCATGGAAGCTCTTTCGTGCCATTAACACATCCGCGACCGACAAATTTTTTCCGCTTCCAATACCGAGTGCCGGCGAAAATAATGAGATTCTGAGGCCGGTTGCCGCAAACGTGCAAATTGAATTAATTAATCGTTCAAATCGAATCCCATTGATGCGCCTAACGTTGCCGCATTCGGAAACGAAAATTGCAGGACGTGAATTCACGTGAGCGGCAACCAGGAATAGAATTGAACACTAGATTTACGGGACCCGTCAAAATGACGGACTCTAATATTTGTAAATTACGAATATTCAGATTGTAAAAATGCATCCATCAGCAATTATTTAACAAATTGATTTCTTTGGGTATATATTATTTAAAAAATGGCTACAAACTTTGATCGATACGTTCATGTTATTTTTATACAGTAATGTAAAATAGTCATTTCTACTGCTCCGTAAACCGAGTGTTAAAATGACGTGTTAACGATTATAAAACCGAGTAATCTAATCTCAAATTAGTAATCGAGTAAATTAGGTAACGCTCCGATCACTTGTGATTCCGGTGTTAATTTGCATCAACGCGTTCACGAGATCCAAGCAACAAAAATTCCTTTGCACCCACAGAAGGGAGAGCGAACAAAAAAAAAAGTGATAAGCGACAATCGTGAGAAAGTTGTGCCAACTATAGTACAGTTCGACCGAGCGGAGGAAGCTCGTTCGAAAGTTTATGGTCGCTGAACGGTGGAAATTTGAATGGACGAAAACACGCGATTTGAGGTTTTCGGCTCGCGTGGTTCCGTTCCGTTAGATGGTGTCTGATCGTCTCAGCTCTGCTCAGCTCCGCTCGGCTCGGCTCGGCTCCGCTCGGCTCGGCCGCCCGGTATCGGCGCAGAGCGATCTATCGAGTAGTCGCAGTTAGCGAGTACGCCATTGAATAATTCTTCCGGCGTGGAGGCTCCGCGCGCGCCGGAAACGATCTGTTACCGCGCGACACGAAAGGCACGCTCTCCTGCTCAGGTGCGAGATCGACATCGTAATGTCGAGCTTCGTGGATCGCGAAAATCAGGGTCCCCGCGCTCGATCCCGTATCCCAGGCGAATTTAACGCGGAGAGCCCGATCGTCTACCAACTAGAACGGTCACGTACCGATTCCTACGCGATACCCCCGAGCTTCGAGCTTTTACCAAGCGGCTGTCCACTTCCGGTCCCAGTTTCGCCACCGTAACAAGCTTAACACGTTCACTGCCGCGTCGGTCCTACGTGGGTGACACAATTCGTCGTTAACAATTAATTTTCTTCATAATACGGTCGTTCGAGCAGACATCAGCAGAATTTGTACGATCCCAACGAGTTCAACAAGTAATCTCTCCGATCAGCTTGAACTCTTCAACTTTGATTAGAATGATTAAATCGCTTTGAGCTTGCGGGATTTTTATGCGATGTTAAATACATTTACAATTTGTCCATTTCCTTGCCGCGTCGGTCCTACGTGGGTGACACAATTCGTCGTTAACAATTAATTTTCTTCATAATACGGTCGTTCGAGCAGACATCAGCAGAATTTGTACGATCCCAACGAGTTCAACAAGTAATCTCTCCGATCAGCTTGAACTCTTCAACTTTGATTAGAATGATTAAATCACTTTGAGCTTGCGGGATTTTTATGCGATGTTAAATACATTTGCAATTTGTCCATTTCCTTGCCGCGTCGTATGTGGGTGACACAATTTGTCCTGTATCGTTGAAAATTAATTTTCTTCATAACACAGTCGTTCCAGCAGCAGGATTTGTACTATCTATTAGAGTTCAAAAAGTAATCCCTTTGTTTAGGATCTGTAAAATGCAAGAAAGTTGGAGGACTACTCGATATCATACATTTAATTTTTTCCAATTTTTATTTCGTTAAATAATTTACTTTCATTTTATGGAATTTTTGAGGTTTCTAGTTTGGCAGTCAAAGTGTTAAATGCATTTTCAGTTTGCTGGATTTTATTTTGTGATGTGAAACGCATTTATAGTTTGTTCATTTCCTTTGCCGCGTTGTATGTGGGTGACACAATTCGTCCTGTATGGTTGAAAATTAATTTTCTTCATAACACAATCGTTCCAGCAGCAGGATTTCTACTATATCTTATAGTTCAAGAAGTAATTCCTATAATCGGCTTTAATTCTTCAATTTTGATTACTATGATTTAACACGTGGACTGCAATGTCACCCATATGTGGGTGACGGAATTATTTGTCCAGGTTTTACAATGAATTTTTACGTTAATATATTGATTGCACCAAATTTGTTTAGGATCTGTCATCTGCAAGAAAGTTGGAGGACTACTCGATATCATACATTTAATTTTTTGCAATTTTTATTTCGTTAAATAATTTACTTTGATTTTATGGAATTTTTGAGGTTTCTAGTTTGACAGTCAAAGTGTTAAATGTACTTTCAGTTTGCTGGATTTTATTTTGTGATGTGAAACGCATTTATAGTTTGTTCATTTCCTTGCCACGTCGTATGTGGGTGACACAATTTGTCCTGTATCGTTAAAAATTAATTTTCTTCATAACACAATCGTTCGAGCAGCAGGATTTGTACTATCTGTTAGAGTTCAAGGAGTAATCCCTGCAATCAGCTTTAATTCTTCAATTTTGATTACAATGATTAAATGTACTTTCAGTTTGCTGGATTTTATTTTGTGATGTGAAACGCATTTACAGTTTATCCATTTGCTTGCCGCTTCGTATGTGGGTGACACAATTGGTCATTAAAAATTAATTTTCTTCATAACGCAGTCGTTCGAGCAAAACATCAGCAGAATTTGTACGATCCCAACGAGCTGAACAAGTAATCTCTCCGATCAGCTTGAACTCTTCAACTTTGATTAGAATGATTAAACCGCGTTGAGTTTGCGGGATTTTTATGCGATGTTAAATACATTTACAGTTTGTCCATTTCCTTGCCCCGTAACGCTCATTT